>NC_033796.1:59475363-59549529 GCF_001876935.1 Asparagus officinalis
ACGGGTTGGCCAGCTCTGACCAGCGCTGGCGCGGGTCGGCCAGCATCGTCTCACGCCGACGCGGGTGCACCGCCTCAGCTGAACTCCTTGGTGCTTTTTCTGATTTTTCGGGACTTGTATTTTCTGCCGTTTTACGTATTTGATCGTCCTGTTGTTGTACGTTTCGTTAACTTGCTTCATACGCTCATTTAGCTTCTTTATGACACTTAGAGCTGACCGACAAGGGCGGCAGGCACTTGGAGCTGACTGTCACGTGCGGGCTAACTGACGTGCGTGTTCGGTCACTTTGAGTTGACCAACACACGCGTGCTGACTGACGTGCACGTGCTAACTAACATGCGCAAGCTGACCGATGTTCGCAGTGGCCAATTGGATAATCATTCTTGACTCGGATGGTGACGTTCATCATATTTTCGTCGTCTCGAGCTATGTGCGGACACCTATAGGTATTTTTAGACGCCTACAACTTGGAGATGACATAAACTCAATCGATTCATTTTCTAAGTCAAGCATGCTTCCAGGCTTGAGACGACGGTACCAATCGAATGTGGGCCCACTAAGGGTGCATACGAATGACAGAACCATCAATGCTTCATCACCGGAGATTATGCTCAAGTGGGACTTGAAGTAGATCAGGTGCTGAGTGGGCGAACCCTTCCCGTCAAACGACGTGAAGTTAATCAGGTTGAACTTTACCGGATACGGGATCGACTCCCACTCTCTTGGGTAAGAACATAAAATACCGGTCTTCTTCACCTCCCGAGCAGACATTAGAGCTTTGATTTTGCTCTCGAGATTTTTCATCTTCTCATCCTCGTCTGTATCATGCTTTGAACGATTTCTAAGAGGAGCAATGTGGCCACCCCTGGTATTGTCATCTTCGGTGGGACTACCCCCAGCGTTGTTACCTTTAGTGAGGCTACCTCCAACATTTTGATCAACGGGAGGGTTATCCGCATCAAGGTGTTCGTCCATGTCTGAATCGTCACCTATCCGGTAGGCATTATTGTGATGACTAGATTCACCAATTTGATTAGACATGGCCCGAATCTGTTGGTCATGCTCTTCCCTTATCTGCTGTGTAGCTATTTTCATTTCAATTTTGAATGCTTCTTTCTGCTTGACTAGAGCATCCTTAACCATTTTGGCTACTTTCTCGGTGTTAATCATAAACACTTCGTGCGATTATTCCGGACTGGATATCGTTTTGTCGGAAGTGATTGTAGAGTTATCATCTGATGCTTTATCATCCGAGGATAGTCCCCTCTGTATTCTCTGATAATCCCTTTGTCTAATGGTTCCTGATCGCAACCGGGTTAGACGATGCGATATGAGCAGGTCAGAACTAAAAGGTCGAGACGACTTTCCCTTATCAGCCATGCTTCAGCCATGTTAATTATGACTTCTGAAAGTCCGAGGATTAACGTAGCCTGATTGGCGAAGAGAGACATCGAACTTCAGTGAAGTTTTGCCCTAATGGTGAGCATGGTGGAGTTAAGAGTTAGAGATGAGCTTGGTGGACTCGAAGGTGGAAGTGAGAGGTGGAGGCAGCTTGGTGGAGTTAGAGGTGGAGAAGTGAGAAGTGGAGGCGAGCTTCGTGGACGCGAGCGGTTGAGTTAGAGGTGGAGAAACATCAAGATCCAGTTGGAGGTGGAGACTTTAGTGGAGGCGAGAGGTGGAATCGGAAGCAGACAAGTTAAGTCACAAATTGGGTCAATTTGGGGGCAAGAGAGTAGGGATCTGAGGAGTTAAAGGCAGTAGAGTGTGAAAAGAGAAGCTAGGGCTCGGTTGGGTATTTTAGAGGTGGGGGAAGGGGGTATATACGAGACTGCTAGTCCCGTCGATTTTGCTAACTCATACAACAATAGATTATCGATTGCCGATGACACGGGGCTACTAGTCCCGTGTGACTTAAAAACATCAAGTTTGCAAAATTGACCTGGTTTTGGTCAGTAATGATGAGCTGGCCAAAAAGTTGTGGATTTTGCTAATTTTATTATAAAAATATCGACTTTGCTTATATTGTTTCAAAAAAGGTCTATTTTTAAAAAAATTCTCAGGATTTTTTTCATGAAAACCATTTTTAAAACAGGTCAAATCGATGGAAGAAAAAGGTGATTTTCATGATAAAACCCTATATATCATGGTAAATAAAAATTTGTTAAAATATCCCTAGAGATAATTTTATACTCTAAACATCTCTACAAATTAAGCACCTTATTTCGTAGGTTGAACATGTAATCTCAAAGGGCCCTGACATTATATTAAAACTTTGAATTTGTAATGAGAATTACGAATTATAATTTAATAGTTCGTTGATGATTGTAGTTTTATATTCTAACAAATTGTAACTGACTTGCTCATGTGTAAATTTAATTACACTTAATGCTCTTCAACTTGTTTATTAGCATGTAGCTAGCTTCTCTCAATTCTCGAAGGAGAAAGGTGTTACTTGAAGCTTAATCTTCTAAAAATTGCAACTCAGGGGTGTTAGTGCTAATAAACAAGTTGAGAATATTAAGTTGGTGGGGGGGACGGGGGCTGGGGGTCGAGTATGTGCAATATCCTATTTCTTATTGGGTTATTCAAAATATTGTCAACTGTTAAATCATTAGACATCAGGATTCATGCATGAATTTAATGGTTAACATTTATTTAAATACCAAAGATTTGAGTCTGAAAACCGGGAAATATATCAAGTAGACTTTGATCCATGCCATCAAAGTACACCATTGAATATCAAGCATTAGATCATATGATTTTGAGATTTGTGATGGACCGTCTCCATGAATAGTTCCCGTACTGAGTTGAGATTGGTGGCCCGTATAAAGACATGCCGTTGATAAAATTAGCATCTCTCACTGCTGCTAATTTTCTCTGACTAAAGTCCTGTTTTTTTAGCTTTCTTTCTTGTGAGCCCTTCCTTTGCGTGCGCAGTTGATAAAATTCTCTTCAATACCTCAAAATCGGCAAAAAAGACACCTTTCCTTCGCTCTCTCTCCTGCATATCTTTCCCCCTGTTTTACGATTTCCCGCTTCCCATTCGTCACATCAAATAAAAAAGAGTCGAATATATCGTGTCTTTCGAATGTACGTGACTTCCTCAACTGATACACGCTAGCTCCTTAGTTCTTCAATACATATCCCCATTTGTGCAATTACAAGATTTACAGTTTATGCATCTATATGGATAAAATTGAGATTACTGACTGATATTATGCGAAGTATAATCTCCCGCAGCGATCTCAAATTTATCCATGTAGATACACAGATCTCATGATCACATTTGTATTTACACCATCTCGTAGGATTCAGATCATCTTTACTATCTAAAAAGTAGTGGATGGACCACTACATAATCACAACCATTGATTACCTAGTTGGTAGTTGTAATTTTTTCTTTTAGTACAAATTAAGAATGACTGCAATACACAGGGATATGATAACTGTTAGATTTATAGATTGTATCATAACCGCCTATTAAATAATCAACGATTGAGATTAAAAATAATGGTCTCTCCACTACTTTTTTTTTGTAGCGGAGAGGATTTATTTTTCATCTTGTATACACATTTGTCTCAATGATCATATATATATATATGGGAAAAATGAATCTAAGGTGACACCCTAGACTCTCACCTAAGGACGCGGTCTAAAATAACATCATTCCCTATTTTATTTTTTTTGCGATCCGCTCCGTTGAACTTGATCTACACGTTCTTAAACCCAAACACACCAATTTTAGGGTGAACCCGTCGTGTTTTGACTATTTATCCACTCGCTGCAATTTTAACGGTTTCGAATGAATAGAACTTTTTGTATGGGTCAACGAATGGTCAAAACACAATAGGTTCACCCCAAAATTGGTGTGTTTGAATTTAAGAACGTGTAGATCAAGTTTAACGGAGCGGATCGTAAAAAAAAATTTAGAAAATGATATGATTTTAGGCCGCGTCCTTAGGTGGGAGCCTAGGGTGTCACCTTAGATTCAATTTTCCCATATCACTTAATATATAGGTTAGCCATTACATTAACAATAACTTCTAATGACAATACAAAACATCACATTACTTCACGTTAACCCTTCCCCGGCTAAATCCACCCTGCTCTTTCCGCTGAAGCTGATTTAATCAGCTAATAAGTAGAAAAGGTAACCTAATACTAATTGATCACCTTAATTACAAAAAAGGGGCAGAGGAAAAGGAAATAGTCATCAAGCCTAATCCTAACCCTAATAATTTTTTTTTCCAGCACAAAGGAATCAGAGGAAGATGAAGCATTCCATGGAAACGAGCGGATTCTCCAGAGATTCCTCCGCCTCAGAGGTTGGTACATTATTACAATCTTGCCGCGCCGCAAGCTGTTGGCCGCCACCAAATCCCCAGGCCCCTGCGCCGCCGGTACTCTCCCTCATTGAGGAGAAGATCGCCCTTTCGTCGTCGTCGTCGTCGTCGCCGCTGGTTCTGGCGCACAAAAAGATCTCATCTTGCTGTCATTGTCTGCGGGAGACGCCGATCTCCTCCCCGATCTCTCCCCGGTATCTCTCCTCGAAGAAATCGAGCGATTCTTCAATGGCGACGGCGCTGATCTCGAGGTTCTGCATCCCACGTCGACTGCTCTCATCTCTCTCTTCTTCGTAGCAGAAGCAACAGCGGCGGGAAAATCTCTGTGGTCTGAGGATCGAGAATTTGTTCTCTTGTGAACGACTTTTGCCGGAGACTGAGATCTCGATCTCGGTCTCGGTCTCGGTCTCGTCTTCTTCTTCTCGGAGATTCCGACCTCTTCTTCCTCCTCATCTCCTGCTTTGCTCTGCTCCGTGAAAGCTGCAGTAGCGGTGGTTGTGGCTGACTCGCTCGGGGTTGGGGTTGCGTCGCCGTTGACTCCAGGTTCTTCTTTCTCTTCACCATCGTCATTGCCCCTGCTCCTGCTTCTTTTGACAATTTCGTCATCTTTTGATCTTACCGCTGCTAGTTTGGGGGTTTCTGAGAGCACCTCCTTCACTTTCTCCTCCTCTTGAGGCGATTCCGTCGGCGGCGGATCCCTGCAATCCTGAATGGGCTTCGACTTCTCCCCACTGCCGACGGAATCCTTGCTCCTCTTCTTCTTCTTCTTGCTGAAGCAAACCCCCATTTTTGAGTCTCTCCAATTAGTCCGCCCCCTAAAAAAGAGGCATTTTGACCAAATTTTGCCCTGCGATTTCTTTTTGGTGGGGTTTTTTTTTTTTTTTTAAATAAAATTTTTAATGGAGACGAAGTAGCGGTAGGGGTAGCTGTGTAGTCATTAATAAAGCGGAGTATTTATCGGGAGGATGGATTGTGGAGACAGGTGGAGGGAGCAGCTGTATACTTCATTTATTTTTTTTGGGTTTTTTTCCATGCCAGTCCCTTACCTTTGATATTTAGAAATGCAGTCCTCAACCCACTGAAATTGCTATTAGCCCCTCAAGCTCTTTTAGTTGTTTCAAATTAGTCCGTCGAGGTGGCTATTACTTCATTTGGTGAGAGCATTCCATTTAACTTAACATTTTGTCATGAATTTTCGGTTGTACTTGTTTGTATATGTTATTCCAAATGAATACTCGTTGCGCTGATAAGGGGACAACTAATTGAGGGTTGAAATGTAATTCACCATGTGAAGTTAATAACGTACCTTGCATGAGGTAGCAATTCAGAGGAAGTGACTAATAAAGGGACTAGTTTGAAATAAATAATAAGATTTGAGGATTTAAATGGTAATTTTTAATGATATGAGGGACAAATTTTAAAATATTACAGATGTACGAGGCAAATTTGTAAAAAATATTGTTGCCTTTTTTTAAATTTCTCTTCAGTAAATCAATTGACAGCATTAATGTCATGGATCTAGCGTGCTTCCATTGCTGTATTTGGTGGTGCATGTTCTGTCCCAAGCCCCATAACTTTTTTGTTTACAGTTAGTTATATAATAAATTATTTTACTTGCAAATGCGATAGGACATTCAATACCAGCGGGTTTAAGGTTGATAATGGAGAACTTTAATAACTACGTTTGGACCTTAAATTTTTTGTTCTTTGCATATGTCAATCAATATTATGCAGAGTACAGAAAAGAGATCAAAGGGAGGCTCTCATTGGATTCCCTTCTTTCATTAGAACCTAATAATAATGTTATTATATATGTATATATTAAGAAATTGAAGATCTAAGAGATGATGACAATGGTGATGATCATGTGGATTATTTCTGAAACTGATGATGCTATCTACACTCTATTGGACATCTCAAGAGAAGGCTATAACTGGATCCAAGCTGCTTGAGTTGAGGGGACCACCTTTATATCTTAATGACCCAATAATAAACCCAAACTAGCTTATTGTTGGTTGGATGTATGTGCTTGTCTCATTTCATGTTGATACATGTTCTCCGGTTTGCATTAATATTGCTTCCCTTCTTAGCTCTAGCTAGCTATCGCCTACCTTCACTCTGTTTGCTTGAGTTGGCCAATTGATGTTGAGATTATTGGGATTGCTCACCATTAGTCAAAAGAGAGAAAAATGATTTAACATTGCAATTTTTTTTAGGGAAAATTGTGTCTAGGCCCCAAAATATTAAAGGAGATGTGAGTAGGCCCCATGTATTATTTTTTGGATGCCAAAGCCCCCAGTACACAACATTCTTATGTTTCAGCCCTTTTTACGTTTCCCAGACCGCACAGAGAGAAAAAAGACGAAAACCTAAAACTGCCCTTTCCCTCTGTTCCCCCCAAAACCAGGTTGTCTCTCTCTCTCTCTCTCTCTCTCTCTCTCTCTCTCTCTCTCTCTCTCGCGCGCGCGCGCGCGCGCTTCGCTCTCTGCAAACCAAGCTCATCTCGAGACCCATTTTGAAAACCTTAATTCACTCAAGCGTCCAGGAAAACTACACAGAAAAATGCCCAAAAAAAATTTAAGAAGAAATGGCGAGAAGCCCGTGGAAGAGAAGGGTGAAGGAGACAAAATGCAGACGGAAGTGCTTTGTCACCGACGACGCTCGGTGCAATTGGCAAAGGAGGAAATGCCAATGTTATCCGCCTCCGCCTCAGTCTATGCCCTCATATCTCCCGCCGGTGATTCTCCTCCGACATCCTCTGAGGAGGAGGAGAGTAATGAGGCGACAGAAACCCTATTGAGCATGAAAAGGGTACTGGAAAATCGAGAGGGGAAGAGGAAACGCTCAGCGAAAGAAGCGTTCACCTCAAAGAAGAAGTAAGTTCCCAATAAATTACGTGATTTTGAATTTAATTAATTTAATTGAGTGATTTGTATTTAATTGAGGTTTATTGGTTCTGTTTATGAGAAAATATTGGTCAGAAACTGGTTATTGTAGTGTAGAACCAGGTTCTTACTTTTGGAGCAATGAATGTCAATAATTCTCGTATGTTGTAGACGTTTACCCTTAAGTGTTAACTATTAGCTATTCATGTTAATAAATATTAACTTGTAATTAGTTAATGCCTTTACTATTAACTGTTACCTAATTTGAATTTGAACGATTTGTTGTTTATGCAGGAAAGTTGATGCTGTAGGTAATGTAAGGCCTAGTGCATGTTTCGGATCGTATTGTATATTCATGCAAAAACTTTAACCAAAAATAAAGAAGTGGTATTGGGATGCCTACATGGGCACTAACTTTGAGCACTATGTATTCTTCGGACCTCCAGCACATGATCGACGGGCACTAGAGCATGTGCTCAGTCATTATGATACCAAAAATGACGAATTCTCTTTTCTCGATCCCCAAATATGGTCTCTAGTTTCAGTCAAATTTGATGAAGAGTGGGTATAAACCCACACGTGCTTCCCTATTGATGTGGAGTTGATCTATGGGAATAGAGACCCTCACAACCGGCTTTGGAGGGAGTTCTTTAAAGATAAGAAAGAAATGTTGAAGGACAAGGCAAAGGTAAAGGCCGGGGCTACAGAAGAAGCTGGTAGCATGAGGAAATATATTGAAGAGTTACTGGAGTCACTTGTTGTGTCAAGTGATAATAAGGACATTGAGGATTTTGTGCTTCTTTAGATTTTGTACCAGTGTTCAATGATTTGGTGCCCGAATAGCTCGCAAGGCATCCCAAGATTGTTGTTTCAATATGTTGATAGTATTGAGAGAGTGAAGAGCATTGTCTGGGGCAAATTTATTTTTGACGAGACAAAGAGAGGCATTCAAATTGGCGTTGAAGGGTTAAGGAAGCCAGTGGTTACGTACGTACCCGGATGCATGCCGCTTATCCCTGTAAGTTGCATGTTCATATATGGTTTAACATTTGTTTTAGTTATTAATAGTTTTGGTTACATGCATTAGATAACATGTTCAAGATTGAATGTTAACAGGATTTGGTGAAAATTAACATGTAAACATAAAAGTTAACATGGAAACCTGATAACTTAACATGTTTAATTGAAAGTTAACATGTATTCATTAATGTTAACCTGTATTAGTGAAAGTTAATCTTTTTAACTCTGAAAGTTAGCTATTTAGAATGAAGTTGAACAGAGAGTTTTGGCAGTTAGAAAAATTATGACAAATATTTGTTGCTTCTATTTTGACAGCTATGATACTACGAGATTGTAGGCGTCTAAAATTGTCTACGAGGGCCCGCACGAAACTCGAAGCAATGAATGGGCGAGTCAAGAAGATCCACCTAATCAGCTCGCGAGCATCGCTTAGCGCACTCACACCATTTAGCCCGTGTGTGTCGGTCAACGCGCGCACGTCAATCAACTCGTGCGCGCCGGTCAACGCGCGCACGTCAATCAACTCGTACGCGCCGGTCAACGCGCGCACGTCAGTCAACTCGTACGCGCCGGTCAACGCGCGCACGTCAGTCAACTCGTACGCGCCGGTCAACGCGCGCACGTCAGTCAACTCGTACGCGCCGGTCAACGCGCGCACGTCAATCAGCCCGCGCACATTGATCAGCACGCGTATATTAACCAACGCGCGTTCGATGATCGGTCTCGCGACAAAGCATACAAGTCAACAAATCGACCGAATACGCGACAAGAATAAGTCCCGGAAGAAAGAAAACAGAAAAAGGAAAAAGTCGGCGAACCCGCGCTAGCGCAGGACGGGATGATCCGACCCGCGCAAGCGCGGGACGGATTATTCCGACCCGCGCGAGCGCGGGTCAGATCGTTCCGCCGCGCAGTCTAATGTTTCAAAACACGTTTTGACGGTTTTAAATTGGTTTTTGCAGGGTTTATCGGTTCCAGGGGTTTCGGATAGGTCCGACCCGCGCAAGCACGGGTCGGATCTGTCCGACCCGCGCAAGCGCAGGTCAGACTAGTCTGCCGCGCAGTTTGGTACCCGAAACGCGTTTTGACGGTTTTAAAGTGGTTTTTCGCAGGATTCATCTGTTCCAGGGGTTCTTAACTGACTTGATATCATCCCCAAACGTGATTAGGCTGTTGTCAACTGAAGATAGAGCCAAATCACTTGTTCTCATCCAAATAACCGCATTCGAGGCCTATAAATATGAGCCAAGGCCTCCATTTTCGAGAGCTGGAATTTTATCAAGAGGACGAGGTGTTGCCGGATTGAAGAGTGAAGGAGCACGAAATTTCAGCGAAGGTCAACGAGATCCTGGCGAACTTCGGAGCAAAGGAGAAGCCGTTCGAAGGATCCGAAGCCCGTACGTTCGTTCCTTGAGATTAGGCTTGGTCGTAATCTCGAGAAGAGCCCTGATTTCGCTTTGTCGATCTCAGCGCTTCAAACTAGAAAACTTCCTCGGCGAAGGCGAAGCTCTGCCGAATTTTCCTACAACCGGATCTGATTCGCGGTCGTCCACGGATTAACCCCGGCACCGGCAAAGAACCCACGCAAGCAAGAGCCGATAAACGGATCTTGCGTTTATTTTCAAGAAAGTTGTAATCTTTTGTTCTTTTGTTATTTGAATTCATTTGTAACGCTTAAAGTTTAATGAAATCAATGACTAAGGTAACTTTCGACGGAAACAAACTGGCGACCACAGTGGGAGCCGACAGCCTTTCTGCGAAGGCTGACGTGTCGCAACCTCGGATCCCGATCCCGGTTGAGACGGAGGTCGAATATGAGTTCGACCAGCAGAAGTACGAGGAATACTTGTCCTCCTCCTCCAGACCGGCCTCTCCTCACAGATGCAGGAAGGCCTACTCCAGGAAGACCCGTTGGACTTCAGCTGCAGAAGCCCAAGAAGAGGATCTTCCCGCCACCGCTGCACCCGTGGCTCACAACGCCCCGTCGTCCTCCAGATCCTCCGCCTCTCGCAAGCGAAGGAAGATCAACGCCCCCGTTGTTGCGGTAGCTGAACCTTGCAACGTCCTTCCGGCCTCCAATATGTCCGGATCTGCAGATCTGAACTCCTCCTCAATCAAGGAGTTGAGTACAGAAGGCGTGCTCACTTTATCGAAGAGAGCTCGTCAAAGACAGCGCCAACGCCTCGCACGCCAACTGGCCAAAGCTTTGGAACCAGTGGATGGAATCCGCTATGAGGCGGATCTGAAATATAGGAGGCGCCAACCATCACAACAGAGAATGGACAGCCCCTCCCCTTTCAAACCAGCGAAGAACGAATGGGTTCGCGTCAAAAGGACCCGATCGACTCTTCAAGAGCGGATTCACAAACGCCGCGCATTGCTTGCACAAGCAAAAATTCTTGTGCAAGAGGCCAAGAGATTGGAGGAAGAAGGAGTGGAACATAAGCCACAAAGACTGCACCAAGTATGGAGGCCAAAGTTTAAGACGACGGCCAAAAAGATCGAAAATCACGGGTCACTTCAATCCGACCCGTCAAAGCGCGGGTCACTCCAATCCGACCCGCCGAAACGCGGGTCACTTCAATCCGACCCGCCAAAACGCAGGTCTCCGACCCGCCGAAACGCGGGTCACTTCAATCCGACCCGCCAAAACGCGTGTCACTCCAATCCGACCCGCCAAAACGCGGGTCACTCCAATCCGACCTTCCAACTTGCGGGTCACCCAAGTCTGACCCGCAATAGATTCAAGGCAGAAGGTGTCCTACACCTATTTCTTCAGTTCCATCGAGTTCCACACCTCCGGTTGAGATTTGTGACAGTGTGGATTTGTCACATTTTAAGATGACCATCAAAGATCGCCTTGGCCCTTCACCCGATGATCGAGGCAAAGCTCCGGTCAAAGAGCGCTTAGGCCGATTGAATGAATATCGAGCACATTGTCAGGCTGGAGGTCGTCATCCTAAGCAGTGGAGGAGAATGTATAATGGGAAAAGTCCTGCAAATGACCGCGTAGGATTGCGTGTTGAAATTCAGGAGCCTGTTGAGGGCCGGCATTCACAAAAACGTCACCTCAGACATGCGACTCCTGAAAATGCTAACAAAGCGTTGTATCCCCAGAAGGAAACGTATTCGTCAGACGAAGACGTTATACCTGGGAAGTCGGGCCAACATACGATAGGTTGCTCCAGTCATCAAACTGACGAGTTGTACTATCAAGCTGGGGGTGCGAACAAATCCAGGAAAATGAGTGCCCGGAATACAGATTCTCACTGTCCATGTGCCAAAATCATCAAGGCAGTGTTGTCAGAATGTTGCTGTTCCAAGACCACCCCGGAGAGAGTTTCAGTATTTGAAAGAATCTCCACCAAAACGTCTGAATCCAGACCAAGACGTTTCCGAAAGAAGAGAGTTGTTCTCCAAGATGATGAATTTCCAAAAGTATCTGTTAACATGACCGGAAGAGGAAAGTCAACGCGACACTTCAGTCCGGATCAGTTCACCGAAGTGTCCCAACGTATGACTCGATTGCGAACAGGGACCAGTAGGCGAAAGAACTACCAAAGAATACAGAAGGGACTTCCTTCAGAAGATGAAACTTCGGAGGTTTGCTCGGATGCCGGCTCGGATGCTTGCTCAGCGATGGCCTCCGATGACACCGCTTCAAGTGCAGGACAGCCCTACGAGTCACTCATGATTAGCGCCGAACAGGTGGCTAAGTTGCTCGAGGATGCTTTGACAAAGCAGAAGGAAATTTTCAAGTTTGAAATGGAACTGGCCATGCAACAGATGAGAGAAATGCATGACCAGCAAATCGCGGCACTAACAACTCACCAAGGGGAGTCTAGTCGTCGCAACAATCCGAATCAAGATGATAACGAGCGGGAGGAGGATAATGTCAACATGAATACCCCTCCCGTCAACAACAATAATGGGGGTGGCCCTTCGGATGATAACAACACAAAGGAGGATCACGTTACTTCTCCCCGAAATCACTCGAAAACAGATACGAGTGAGGATAAGAAAATGAGGGACTTGGAAAGCAAGATTAACGCATTGATGAGTGCCCAAGAAGTGAAAAGGTCTGGGATACCATGTCCATATCCAAGGGAATGGGAATCAATTCCATACCCGGCGAAATTCAACTTAATCAATTTTACGCCGTTTGATGGGAAGGGCTCCCCAACCCAGCATTTGATATATTTTAAGTCCCATTTAGGAATAATCTCCGGGAATGAACCCTTAATGGTGCGGTCATTCGTTGGCACTCTTCGCGGAGCAGCCTTCGATTGGTATCGTCACCTCAAGCCGGAGAGTATCAGCAGTTGGGATGACATGGAGGACATGTTTCTAACAAACTTCTTCGACGACGACACCGAGATTTCAATCGGCACACTATTTGACGAGAAACAGAAAAATGGTGAGACGGTCGAAAACTTCGTGAAGAGATTCCGAAACAAAGCAATGAACTGCATGGATCCGGTCAGCGAAGACTTCATTCTCGAGACTTGTCACAATAATCTTTCATTAGACATCCTCAAAGCTATGGGAATGGCACCACCGAAGACCTGGAAAGACTTAAAAGTGCGAGGAGAACGAGCCGAGCGATTCCTTAAGAGGAAGAAAGCAGAAAGAGGTCAAACGGCGAATAATGCTCCACAACAAAACTTTATCCCCAAAGGCAAAGGAAAAGCACAGGCGAATGCGGTGGACGCGAACCAAACGTTCAAAGTACAAGCACAACCGCAACAGCAGCAGCAGAAGGCGCCTCAACAGTCAAAGTGGCAACAACAGCCCCAGAAGCAAAAGGCCTCGGAGCCGAAATTCCCAAAGGTCTATTCGTTCAAAGAGGATGAAGTCCCCGGTATTTTCAAATACCTCATAGAGAACAACAAAATCAAACTGCCTCCGGTCCAGGATCAAGAAGATGCTAAAAGAATTAGCGATCCAAAATACTGCACATTTCATAGAGCGGTACACCATCCTACCAAGGCGTGCTATGCCCTTAAAGATAAGATCCAAGCTCTAATCGACGTCGGGGTCATTACTATGAAGCAACCTAAGGAGAAGAAGGTGGGTGCAAATGCAGTATCGATTAGCTTCGGTTCTGTTCCCTTGAACTGGTTCCAGCATGAGCCGGTAATAAATGCAACAGTGAAGACCGTGAACGATGATCCTCACAAACAGCGCCAGAAAGAACTTGTACCATACACAGCCCCGAATGGTGAGATTCTTTGGGTTCACCCAGATTTGATTGGAGATGAACAGTGGACTGGATCCTCTTCCAAGAAAAGGTCAAAAGGAAAAGGTAAGTCTTGTTACGGAGCTTCTGCTATTCCAGGGGAAGATGACGAAGCAATGCCTGCTTTCTCATTTCCCGACAATGAACATGGGAATGAGTATGGTCGACTGGATGGGGTGGAGATGATTACAACTACCCCCGTACCTGCTGAGAGGACCCAACAGGAGCCCCTGCACCAAGATGTTCAAAACCCGAGGCAGTCTCGATTCAATCAGCAGATTGGAAGAGATAAACCGGGAGATTCAAACATTTCATACCACTTCGATGTTATGACCCAATTGGCTAACATCCCAGTAAAAGTGACTCTACACGAGTTATCACGTCTTTCTAAAAACACTAGAGATGCGTTCAACATTACTCCTGACCAGCTCACTCGAATAGTTCAAGAAGCATTAATCAAGCAGAAAGAAGAATTTGAGGGTAAGATGGAATTGGCTATGCAACAAATAAGAGAGTCGGATCATCAAGCTGGGTCTAGCTGTTGCATTACCCCAATCACACCTATTCCAGATAGGACAAATAACAATGGTCCGAATTTGAATATGGTTGTCAAGACTGATTCACCCCTCGATAACACTGGGGGTGGTACGACTAGATCCCTCGATAACACTGGGGGTGGTACGACTAGATCCTTCAATGACACTGGGGGTGGCCCAATTCCTACTTCTCAACATCATTCAAAGAAAAATGAATGTGAAGACGAAAAGCAGAAAGAAGTCGAGTCTGTCACCACCTCGACTAGACGCTATCCTAAAAGAAAGACAGAAAGAAGTCGAGTCTGTCACCACCTCGACTAGACGCTATCCTAAAAGAAAGAGGGTCGAGGAAAGCTAATTAGAGTTCGTACCCAGGTTCGTTGCTGATCAAATGTCACAACGACAGCCATGGGAGCGATCGCCACAACAGTCACTTCAGATGCAACGATACTCTTTCAAGGATGATGAAGTTCCAGCCATCCTCAAGTACCTCCTAAAAAACGACAAAATTAAGCTCCCACCTATTAAAAGCCAGGAGGAAGTCAGCGGGAGTTCAGACCCAAAATATTGTGAATACCACAGGAGGATCCATCATCCCACCAAGACTTGTATCACTCTCAAGAATACAATACAGGCCTTGGTTGAAGCCGGCGTCTCAATGGCAGAACAAACCGAGTGAGAATGACCACCATTACTCCGAAAAGTATACGAGTATAAACTGCTCCTTTAACAGGTATATGAGTATAAACTGTTTCCTTTGTATCCAACGGGAAGTTCCTGGAGAATATTATACGGGATATTCTTAAGGATAACCCGATATCAATAAAAAGAGGTTGGAAATAAAATATTGCTTATTGAATCAGTCTCCTGAAGTTTTTGATGATTCTTAATAAATTCGAACCCAAATGGGAGGGACCGTTCGTAGTAGAGATAGTTTACTCGAGTGGCGCATATCGCCTAGTCACCAAAGACGGCGACCGGCTTATGATGCCGATAAACGGCAAGTTCCTGAAAAATACTATTCTTAGTATCTTCAGGATAAATAATGTATCGGGAAGTTCCCGGAAGAATACCACATGTGGCATTCTTAGGGATAACCCAGTCACTGTAGAATTGATAAATAAGGAATCCACGTTCGAACTCTGAATGTCGGAATGTTTCTTCTTATTATTGTCAAATTCTCTAACTCTAATGAGTTATTTTTGTGAGACGAGATCAAATCCTTTGACAGGTTAGTCTTTCCTCACCAAACCATCTGTCGATCTAATTAATCGATGGTGGACTCACCAAAATTTCTATCCGCCAGTCATTGGTAATTCTCAGACTCAACATGTTAGGTCCTAATCACTTAGCCAAAATTTCTATCCGCCAGTCATTGGTAATTCTCAGACTCAACATGTTAGGTCCTAATCACTTAGCATTGAAGTCCTCCTTTGAGTGATAGTACGACTCAACATGTTAGGTCCTAATCACTTAGCATTGAAGTCCTCCTTTGAGTGATAGTACGAGTTGGCATTTGTATTGCTACTTGTATTCCACTCTCTTTGCTTTCAGGTCAAACCTATAAAAGTTAGGGCCAAAGCCAAATTCCTCTCTCGATTCTTTCCATGAATGAGAGATCCACTTTCAATTCGAACAATCAAACCTATAAAAGTTAGGATTGTTCCCAATCTCACTTAGTCAAGCCTACAAATAGTTAGGACTGAGACCGAGTTATTCCTTTTCGATAAACGAAAGTCTGCCTTTGTTCCTTTTTCCACCAAACCTATAAAAGTTAGGGTCGAAATTGGGCTTTCTCCTCAATGAATGAGGGATTCTTTTGGACCAAACGACCAATCCTATAAAAGTTAGGGTCGTTTGAATCTTTCCATTCTCGGAGTGGAGATCCCACTCTTAGTTTCATCTTTTCGGATTCTGGGGGTGGAGATCCCACCTTGAGTTTCATTTCCAACTGGAGATAGAATATAAAATTCTTCCTCTTCAGTGCAGGAAGATAGAATAAATAATTCTTCCTCTTCCATTTTTCAGTCCGTCTTTACTTTGAGAAAAGACACAATTCCCAACTTCCAATCCGTGCACTTTGTGCACGGGGAATTTTATCTCAACTCCTAAATAGAGATAAGCCTACGCCTAACACGCGTTGCCGGTTTAGTCTTTCACCGATTGAAAAAGATACCAGAGTTTAATTCTGGGGACTTTTATCCCAAATCCTAAGTAGGGATGAGTCAACGCCTAACACGCGTTGCTGGGTACCTTTTCCCATGAGAAATGGTGAAGTCTATGTATTCAAAATCATAGCACAAAGTCTAAGAGAAATAATTCCTTAGCACAACGTTATATGTGAAACGTGTTTTAATAATTCACATGCTAGCCCGATTCAAACGGTAATCGGTAAAGGCACATCAAATCCGTTGAGGGCTGGGGGTTTGCTAAAAATCTTAAGTCTACGTCTAACATACGTCGCCGGTTTAGTTTTTCGCCGATTGAAAAAGACACCAGAGTATAATTCTGGGGAATTTACCCCGAAGCCTAAGAAGGGGTAAGTCAACGCCTAACACGCGTTGCCGTTTAGTCTACTCCCATGAGAAAGACGAAGTCTATGTATTCAAAATCATAGCACCAAGTCTAGGAGAATTAACTCTCTTAGCGCAACGTTACATGTGAAACGGGTTTTAATAATTCACATGCTAGCCCGACTCAAACGGTAGTCGGTAAAGGCTCATCAAACCCATTGAAGGCTGAGGGTTTGCCAAAAATCCCACAAGTATTATGGTTGATTATTCCATACGTAGTGGTTGATTATCCATACGGAGTAAGACATCATAATAAATGAGACATAATGAATAAAAAAAGGCATATTTTCTATTAATAAAATTGAGTTTACAGGTACAAGAGTTACAATCAATCTACATGAAGTTTGTGACTACAGGCTTGCTGTTCAAGTTTAGTCAATTCCTCTGTATAAGTTCGCTCAAGCTCACACTGCAATGCAACCTTGAAGGATTCCTCGGTGAGGGATAATGTTTTCGCAGGCTCTTGTTTGATCTTGGCTAACTTCTGTTTCGAGAACTCCAATTTTCCGGATATCACAACTTGTGAACGCTCCAAGTCATCCTTCGCCATCCCCAAGATAGCCAAGGCCTCCATTTGATCCACCTGACTTTGTTGCGTTTGAATCTCAAGTCCAGCAGAAACCTGAGTGTCATGCCATGCTTGTAGACGAGATTCCATCCAAATGGCTATGTACATTGAGCTACCAGCAGTCTTCAACTCTTGTAACCGTCGGAATTCGCGCTCCAGCCGATCTCCTCGTCGACATAGCTAATCTGCAATGAAGATCAACCACTCAGTCAGATCAAGAATCGAGATACATGAATCGAAGACTAAAAGGGAAATTGCGAATCTTTAATTGAAATTCTACAAAATGGAATTTTCTAATTAAGGGTCCAATTAAACCTATACGACATTCTCGGTTCAAGTTAAGTGTCACAGAGTCAAATACAAAGAACTCGGTCATGTACAAGTTTGAATTCAAGGCATATACAAGGGTTCGGCTATATACAAATTCGAATTTGGATTATGTACAAGAGCTCAATCATATACAAGAATAGCTCGAATTCAAGGCATATAAGGTTCTTGAGTCATACACAAGTTTGGATTCAAGGCATGCACGAGTTCAGTCATATATGAATTCAATAATACAAGAGCTTAGTTATATAAAAATTCGAATTTGAATTATATACAAGAGTTCAACCATATGCAAGAGTTCAATCACATATACACGAATTCAATCATATATGCGAAGTTTGGTTATATACGAGTTCGGATTCAAGTCATGCACAAATTCAATTATATACAAGAGGCATCCACCCAAGGAGTTTCAAGCATTTTCACCGGGTAATGGCAAAAGACAAAGTATACTTAATTCTGGTTCCATCTGCATGGAAACACCTCATTTTGAGGATTCATGGAAAATATCAAGCCTATCACCAGATAATCATCTGCGGAGAAGAATTTTAGCCATGCCTACATGCAAAGTTATGAATCAGATTAATAATTCCCGAATCAAATGCGGAAATTTCAGCCATGATTCAAAACACAAGATCAGACAGTTCAATGAAAGAGTTCAGTTCGAATTTCAGTCAATACTTGAGTGCAAGTTCAAGTTATCATTCAAAAGTTCAACAAAATTTCGGCCATGAACAGTCCAAGAATTCGGCCATGAACAAACCCAATCCAAATTTTCGGTTTTCTCCTAAAAATAAAAACATTGGACTGCAATTATCAAGCCACGAACACAATCAAACTCAAAAAATCGGCCATCATTCAAAGATCAAGGTCAGATTTCGGATTTCCCCCAAATTCAAGAACTAGGGTTCCAACTATCAAGCCAAAACTCAAGGACTTAGCCCAAAGATTGAAGAGAGGACATGGAAGCTTACCTGAAATTCGAAGAGGAATTGAGAAGGAGGAGGGGTCCGCCGAAATAAAATCCACAAATGCTCAAGTCAAGCTGGCCGAAACCCTAGATCTGAATCACCCTTTGCTCGAATCCAAGAACCTGATGAGCTTTAAAGGGGGGAGCTTTGATTTGTTTAGAACTCCTGAGGAAGAAGAGCTCTCAAAGAACTGGAACTCAATGGAGGAAACCGAAGTGGAGAAGAAGAGAACTGGGACCGGAGTTTTGAAAAGAAAAAAAATTAGGGATTTTTACCCCTTTTCACCTCTCCCGACCCGAGATGGGGAGTTTTGATCCCCTGCGTCTTCACCCGACCCGCGTTTCGCGAGTCGGAATTGTGTCCGACCCGCGGGCACGCGGGTCGGATCCATCCGACCCGCGTTCACGCGGGTCAGACCCAGGTTGACGTCCGTTTCGTTGTATTTTCACCTGTTTTCGCCCGTTTTTCAAATGTTCGGAGTCCAACCTCATCTCCCGGACAATTTCACGGCATTTTCGCTCATATTGGAATGTTCGGAGTTCAATTTCATCTCCCGGATAATTTGGCGGCATCTTCACTCAGATTTGGAATTTTCGGAGTTCAATTCCGCCTCCCAAATAATTGCGAGATATTTTCGTCTATATTTTGGGTGATTTCGTGATTTTTCACCTATTATCGGAATATTCGAAATTCAAACTCCAATTGGCGACCATGAGTCTAAACTGTTTCCCATCTTGACAGGAAGTTCCTGGAGAGTATTACATATAATAATTCTTAAGGATAACCTGGAAACCTCCGACGGGTACATGAGGTTAAACTGATTTCCGAAACTCCCAGGAGTACACGAGTATAAACTGGTTCTCCTCAGGTTAACGCAAAACCCTAAGGTCAACGCCGGTCAACACGTAGCCCTAGGTCAACGCCGGTCAACGTGTTGCGATGAAAGTCAACGACGATCGATTCGAAACCCTAAGGTCAACGCCGGTCAACGCGTAGCCCTAGGTCAATGTCTGTCAACGCGTTGCAATTGATCCAAAAGTCAACTCAATGACATATCAATAAAAATCTACTCACCAATTCCGGTTCAAGGCTTCAATAACGGTCAAACGATAAACGCAGTACCGAGAAAATCTTAGCTATTCGACAAAATACAGAATACGCTAAAATATGGAGAAGTCAAGAATCGAAACCATCTGTAGGTCCTTTAACACCGACTGAAGGTGGGGATCCATCATATCCAAAGCATTTCAGACTCCTCTATAAAAGAATGAGGCCGAAACACTTTGTAGGGGGTATCTGTAGGCGTCTAAAATTGTCTACGAGGGCCCGCACGAAACTCGAAGCAATGAATGGGCGAGTCAAGAAGATTCACCTAATCAGCTCGCGAGCGTCGCTTAGCGCACTCACACCATTCAGCCCGTGCGCGTCGGTCAGCGCGCGTACGTCAAACCAACTCGTGCGCGCTGGTCAACGTGCGCACGTCAATCAACTCGTACGCGCCGGTCAACGCGCGCACGTCAATCAACGCGTGCGCGTCAGTCAAACACGAAGAAAGAAAACAGAAAAAGGAAAAAGTCGGCGAACCCGCGCTAGCGCAGGACGGGATGATCCGACCCGCGCAAACGCGGGACGGATCAATCCGACCCACGCAAGCGCGGGTCGGATAGGTCCGACCCGCGCAAGCACGGGTCGGATCTGTCCGACCCGCGCAAGCGCAGGTCAGACCAGTCTGCCGCGCAGTTTGGTACCCGAAACGCGTTTTGACGGTTTTAAAGTGGTTTTTTGCAGGATTCATCTATTCCAGGGGTTCTTAACTGACTTGAGATCATCCCCAAACGTGATTAGGCTGTTGTCAACTGAAGATAGAGCCAAATCACTTGTTCTCATCCAAATAACCGCATTCGAGGCCTATAAATATGAGCCAATGCCTCCATTTTCGAGAGCTGGAATTTTATCAAGAGGACGAGGTGCTGCCGGATTGAAGAGTGAAGGAGCACGAAATTTCAGCGAAGGTCAACGAGATCCCGGCGAACTTTGGAGCAAAGGAGAAGCCGTTCGAAGGATCCGAAGCCCGTACGTTCATTCCTTGAGATTAGGCTTGGTCTTAATCTCGAGAAGAGCCCTGATTTTGCTTTGTCGATCTCAGCGCTTCAAACTAGAAAACTTCCTCGGCGAAGGCGAAGCTCTGCCGAATTTTCCTACAACCGGATCTGATTCGCGGTCGTCCACGGATTAACCCCGACACCGGCAAAGAACCCACGCAAGCAAGAGCCGATAAACGGATCTTGTATTTATTTTCAAGAAAGTTGTAATCTTTTGTTCTTTTGTTATTTGAATTCATTTGTAACGCTTAAAGTTTAATGAAATCAATGACTAAGGTAACTTTCGACGAAAACAGAGATGATAGGGATTAAAAAACCAGCCCTAAACTTGAGATGAAAGCCTCCGTTGACCAATTGGGTAAGGGTCGGAGGGACGGATGGATCGATGACGAGGGAGACAATTGTCTCCAAGGCAAAAAAGCAAACATTAAGTTTAAGGATAAACTAATTTCAAACAGCAGCCCATGGGATGAGAAATGCCCTCTAAGGGAGCCCAGCGGGAAGGAGGCTAACGCTCGTCATGGAGAAGTAAGAATGAGACCTATATCATCTAAGAGTAAAGCTATGGTGGTTTCACTGCCGAGGAAGAAGGAGAAGATAGAAAATGTAAAGGATGACAAACAAGCCAGAGTGAAGAGCAGACTACATAGCTCATCCGTAGGATATGTAAGCATCAATGACTCTTTACTGATTTTTCCTTATTTATATTGGTTGAAATTTGGAGTAGTTCATCATTAATTCATTATTAAATTGCTATGGTGGTTTCATGTTTGGTTTCGTTGTACAAGACAATTACATTGTTTCATGTTGAGTTAGTGCCCAATGTTCATGATCATGTTAGTTGATAATCATATTTTATTATAATTTTATACCCTCATTATCTATTTTATATGAATAAATATACCACTAATAATTGTTTTTATCTTTTAATTGCAGGTTAATGAAGAATAAATCTCAAACTCTCATCTCTCAACAAAAACCCATTGATTAAATGAAGAAATGAAGCAAAGAAGCACATTGGAAAATCAATTTCCAAATTATCCAAAAGCCCAGAATGAAGTCGTGTAGCCTGTAGAAGCCGGAGAAAATCAAAAATCCAATATGAAAAGAAATCATATTCAAAATGGTTGGCCACAAAGAATTGACGATATCTCCTAATCCGGAAGGCGGAATTTAACATATAATATATGAAAATCGCCTATCTCGACGAGACGAAGCTATCCGTGAAATCAGAATTTGGAAATAATAGGTATCGATGTCGGCATCAATGTGGGCATCGATGCCTGCATTGATACCTGCATCGATGCCTGCATCGATGCCAGATTAGTGTAGCGCGCATCAATGGCTGATTTTACTTGTCTTGGGGCTCAAGTTTGATCCAATGGCTCTCATTCACTGATGTTTACTATAAATAGGGGTAGAGAGTGAGGGGTTAGGGGTGTGAAAATTTTTGTAACTCCTTTTGGAGAGGAGGGCTACTCTTAATTGAGAAGGCCTTCCAAATTTGTAACTTTTTGTTACAATTAATAATAATAATTTTTTTCACCACTTTAAATATTTCTTCTTTTTGTTGGATGATGAAGATGGAGATGAAGAATTATTTAGAGGTTTGCATTTCTTTTCTTTTTCTCTTTTATTTCTCTTTTATTGCTTATTAGTTAGATTTATTTTCATGCTTGTAATTAGATTTTATTTTCTTGTTTAAATAGCCAAGAGGCTAGAACCCTCTTGCCTTAGATTTATTTCATGCTCATATATTAGATTTATTTTATGCTTATAGAGTAGATTTATTTTCTTGTATTTTGGCAATTTATTTTGTAGTTTAGATTTTACAATTTATTTTGTAGTTAGATTTTAATTTCTTGCACTATTCACGTTGAGGCTAGAACCCTCTTGGGTTTAGTTTTTCTTTTTGTTTATTTTCACTTTTTTTGATTCGCCTTTAGGCTAGAACCCTCTAGGGAATCACTTTTTTCTAATAAGAGGATTCAATTCTAGATTACCCATATCTTTAATTGAATCCGCTATCTTTACATTCTTGATTTTTTATTTGTTTCTCGATTTTATTCATTCTTCCTTCTTGCCTTGTTGATCACATTTATTTTTTACTCACTTCCACTCTCAAATATATTCATTTCCACAATCACAATCATTCTCTCCACAATCACATTCACTCATCACTCCTATTTGTCACGCACACAACATAAGAACCGATTTATACTATAACTTGACACGGTTGTGCACTTGTAATATTTTTGGTACATGTTTATACCGCATCAAGTTTTTGGCGCCGTTAACGGGGAAGGTGCTTAAGTAGGTTTTAATTATTTTGGTTCTTTAACTAGTGTGTTTTTTGTGAAGAAAACGCTTGGAGCTTGAAGATCGCGGATTGGAGAATTAGGATTTGAAGATTTGCTTTCGGGTAAGTCCTCTTTCTAGTTTTTAATTTCACCATTTAGCTACTTCTTCACATTTAGAGACAATTAGGACTTAAAAAAAAGAAGATTTTATTTTTGTTGACCATAATAAAATTCACCCTCCACTTTGACATTTACTAACAAGATAATAAATTCAAACATATCCCCCCCTTCTCATTTGTTTGATTGTGAACCCTAATTAAAAAAAGATTTTTCTTTTCCATCATTTTTAGTTGCTTTTAATTCATAGGGTTGCATTTCATATTGATAGTAGGAATTCACCAAGTGATTTGAGCATCTTGATTTGGCACATACTTAAAAATATTTTACACTTAAAAATATTTTTAAGGGCAAAACCCCATAATCAAGATAAGGTGAGGGATTTCATCACCCTTTCCTTAGCCCAAAAATCACTAATTCCTCACTACACCACCCAAGCCTAATAAAACTCATTAGACGTTGGCCCCTAAGGATTCGAGCTCAATAAGGAACAAGAAATCCTTAAGTGAACCGGTTTAAGTTTTCTCAGATTAGTTGGTGTCTAAGGCAAGGTTTAGGGGTTGCGTAAAGCGCTCCGTAAAGAACGAGGTACTTAATTGATCTCTGATCACCCTCTAGTACTATCCTTACCTGGCTAACTACCTGGGTAAAACTTTAATCTTTTCACTGTAGGAGTTTTTGGTTAGGAGCTGGTCTAGTTGAGTTAGGCTAAACCCTAGAATTAGAGTGATTGAAAAGTGATTGCTTTGATTTGTTTTAGTTAGGTTTTCTCTATTTTTTTTATAAAAAAAACTAATTTTTTTTCTTTTTTCTCTTTCTTTATAAAAAAAATAAAAAGAAATAGTTTTGGTGTATGCAACAGTGGATTAGGGATAATACACGTCGATTAATTCGCTTTGAACCAATCATAGAAATGGAGCATCCTAATCCACCCGTTCTTCATGATATGTGCTATCCCATTAGGAATGCAATCCCTTCGTGCATTAGGCTCCCCGAAACAAATGGAATAAATTTTGAGCTTAGACCGCAATACATAAACATGCTTCCCAAATTCCTTGGTAATGAACAGAAGATGTATATATTTTTATCTCGGAATTTGAGGAAGTGTGTATTATGATTAAAATGAGAGCATTAAACGAAGATGCGATCAAACTCAGATTTATTCCATTTGCCCTCAAAGACAAAGCAAAAAAATAGCTGTATAGCTTACCCATAAATTCCATCACTACGTGGGAGGAATTTATCACCGTTTTTCTTAAGAAATTTTTTCCTATCCATAAAACAGTGAAGCTAAGAAACAGTATCATGAATTTTAAAATTGTCTCGGGAGAACCCTTTTGGAAGTATTTTGACCGATTTAAAGATCTTCTCATCCAATGTCCTCATCACGGTTTAGAAAAATGGCGATTGTGCCAAATAATTTATGAGGGATTAGATTATTCTGCAAAAACTTCCTTAGAATCAATGTGCCACGGGAATTTCATGAGGAAAAACGCTGATGAAGCTTGAGAGTTTTTAGAGAGTCTTTCTGAAAAAACAATGCAATGAGAACACTGTGATGATAGGGTTTCATCAGTTCCCCAATCTAAGTCTAGTGGTCTTTCCTTGGAGTCAAACATTGCTTCTGAAGCGAAGATGGCGACGATTCTGCGAAGGTTAGAAGCTTTAGAAATTAAGGAACGAGCTCCAGCTCAAATCAATCATGTTTCTGCCTCAGGATGTCATAATTGTCAGTCTCCTACCCACATTTCAGAGAAATGCCCTCTCCTATGAAACAACAATGCATTAGAACAGATGAATGCTGCATTCCAGCACCCTAGAAATGATCTATTTTCTCCAACCGACAATCCAGGGTGGAGAAATCATCCCAATTTTGCATGGAATTTAGGAAATTCTCCCGGAACTCAAAACTTCACTCCCGCTTCGACCCAACATTATCCTAGGGGAAACACAGGTCCGTTCAATTCTCATTCACAATTTCAACAACCCAATCTGCCGTATCAAAATCAGTCTCCTATTCATCAAGCTGTAATTCAGACTCATCATAATCCAGATCAGGATAAACGTCTCAACGTCTTGGAAAGGGGTTTGGAAACCATAATTAAGGCCTCCACTCAAACCACGAATATGTTGACTCAAACGTCTAGCACTCTGAATTCCTTCATGCAATCAACTGGACAAATGTTCAACTCCAACACTCAAGCTATAGTTAGATTAGAATCCCAACTTGGTCAACTAGCTAGTGCCGTGAGTGAAAGAGAGAAGGGAAAATTTTCAAGTCAACCCATGGTCAACCCTAAGAACACAGGATGCAGTTCATCCTATGAAGCCCAAGTGAATACAATCCATTCACTTCGGTTAGGTAGACAGGTCGATAATCAAGTGAGAACTCCTCCAAGTCAAACTCTTGATCCTATACAAATTCCTTCTCCTTCTCCTTTTGATGAATCTATTCAACAATCACTCCCCTCAGATGACCAAGAACCTGAACCCGAACCTGAGCCTGCTTTTGATAGATTTAGACCGGTTGCTCCATTTCCAGATAGACTCAGGTCTAGGAAATACTCTCCTCAGGAGGAGAAGATCCTAGAAATATTCAAGCAGGTTAAGGTCAACATTCCTCTCTTAGATGTAATTGAACAAATTCTATCTTATGCTAAATTTTTAAAAGAATTATGCACTAAGAAGAGGCAAATAAATGTTCCAAAGAAAGTCTTTTTACCTGCCAATATCAGTGAAATACTATCAAATCCCATACATTTGAAACGTAAAGATCCAGGTTCCCCCATCATTTCATGTATCATTGGTAATACTCACATTGATAAAACGCTTTTAGACTTAGGGGCTAGTGTCAATTTACTTCCATATTCAGTCTATCAGCAATTGGGTCTAGGTGTACTGAATCTAATCAAATGCACCTTACAGTTGGCTGATAGATCTGTCAAGGTCCCTATGGGTGAGTTAGAGGATGTTCTGATCAAGGTTGGAGATTTTATTTTTCCAGTAGATTTTGTAGTCTTTGTAGGCTGTCTAAAAATCACGACAGATAGCTGATCCCCATCAAACACCGATGACTGAAGTTATAATCTGACGACTTTCATAAGGCTATAATTTGAGGACTTTCACGTAGATCGCTGAAGGTTACAATCTGACGACCTTCACGACAACTGATGAAAGATCTAATTCAACAGCCTTCACAATCAACATCGGGAGTTACAATCTGATGACTCTCATATTTTTAAGGAGCCAAGACGAAGGTTACAAGGTGACGATCTTTGCAACGCTCTAGCAAAAGAGACTACAAATTGACGGTCTCTTCATATTAAAACGCATATATCTCTCAAACCGTAAGGAATTTGGCGAAACGGAGGAAGCGAACCGAAGCCTTTGGCTGGGTTCGGATGGCTCCGTCTCGTCGAGATAGCCGATTTTCATATATAATTCGTCCAATTCCAACTTACGGTTTGAAAGTTATGACCTGTTCTTCGCAGCAAGTTATGTTCTGAAGTCCGTCTGCAAGACCGGACTTCATCAGAACATTGGACTTAGCCTGAAGCTCGCCGAGCCCGCCTAAGGTTCGTCTCTGCATTACAGAGTCAAAACGCACAGGTCGAACCAGCGTTATAACCTCAAAACGCAGAGTTTATCCTCGTGATATAACATCAAAACGCAGAGTTACGACCCAACTGTGCGTTTTCAGCCTAAAAAAGGCCAATCTGCGTTTTCAGCCTAAAACACAGAGTTCATATCTAAAACAGCACGACATGTGCGTTCTCAGCCTAAAATAGGCCCAACTCTGCATTTTCAGCCTAAAACGCAGAGTTCATCTCTAAAACAGCACGACATGTACGTTCTCAGCCTAAAACAGGTCCAACTCTGCGTTTTCAGCCTAAAACGCAGAGTTCATCTCTAAAACAGCACGGCCTGTGCGTTTCAACTCCCAGCGAGCGCCCAACTCTGCGTCTCATCTCCACGACGCAGAGTTAAGGTCCGAAACGCAAGCGGCCTGTGCGTTTCGACTCCCAGCGAGCGCCCAACTC
Source organism: Asparagus officinalis (assembly GCF_001876935.1). Classification (NCBI taxonomy): domain Eukaryota; kingdom Viridiplantae; phylum Streptophyta; class Magnoliopsida; order Asparagales; family Asparagaceae; genus Asparagus; species Asparagus officinalis. The sequence goes on from NC_033796.1 coordinate 59,502,385, forward strand.
TGCGTCTCATCTCTAAGACGCAGAGTTAAGGTCCAGAACGCCAATTTAGGCGTTTGACTCGTTCAAACACGAACTAAACAGTTTCAGGAACTGTTTTCCCCCACGATTTGAGGGATTTCCGCCCCACTTAGGAGCGGATTAAGGGGATAGTTACCACCCTTAATCCCCTATAAATATGAGAAACTCAATTGAGTTAAATGATCGGATTTTGTCTCATCAACAGAGGGAGATTCGGTCAAGAGCAAGCTTGGTAGCAAAGAAGAGCCTTCATCCTTCGGCTGGGATTTTGGAGATCGGCAATAGGAGCTTCTTCATCCTTGGCTTATAACCAACTTTCGGTTAAATCAACTCTTCCATAGAGTTTAACTCGTTCAAAGTTATCAACTCGTTAAGAGTTATCAACTCAATCAGAGTTCAAAACTTGCTCTGCAAGTTCTTCTAAAACTCGCTCTGAGTTATCAACTCGTTAAGAGTTATTTTTAAACTTGCCACGCAAGTTCTCCACAGCGTCAAACCGTGAGGAGAAAATCACGTTCCCGTGAATCAAAATGTGCGGATCGTCAACGGAGAGCAAACTCGACGCGAGCATTCGAGGGAGGCACTCCATCGCCACCGTGAAGAACCCAGTTTTAAACAAAGGGGAGAATCAAATTTATTCTCCTCTCTTTTGTAATCAGAATCCAAATTGTAATCGATTTTGAGAGAATACAAGTCAATTTTTCTTTCACTGTCTTTTTACTGCAAATTTCCAACAAATAGTCTTAGAAACACAGTCTGTTTCCAATCCCAAAGGACAGATACCTGTCATCTTAGGACGACCCTTCTTAGCCACTTCTAATGCTCTCATCAACTGTAGAACTGGTCAAATGAAGCTGTTCTTTGGGAATTTGACTGCTGATCTTAATATTTTTAATCCAGGGAACTAACAAAATAATCAGCCTCTAGAAATAAATTACATTCAGGAAAGATCAGAAGAAGAAAAAGAAGAAGAGTTTGATTTGAGTTTTGAGGAAATTTTTGATGAAGAGTTAGAGTTTTTGGAAGAAGCAGATCAGGTCCCTGAGAATAATAAAACTGTGTTAAATATTTGCTGCTTTGAATTAAATTTTGAAGAACTCTTTCTTGATGAACTTAGATTTTTGGAGAATAATCAACAACCAAATTTTTACAGAAGAATTGGTTGTTAGAAAACAAAACTTCACAGTACAAGAGTCTAAGTTCATTAAGAAATGTAAAATGCATGACACCAATAATACCTACATTACTTTGTTGCAAGAATTATTAAACACCCCGAAATGCTTAAAAATTCACATTATTGATTATATCATTCTGAATTTGTTTAAAATACGGGGAAGAATTTTCAACAGTAAGGTAGGATTCAATGTAGAACAGGAACTCTTCATGTTGAATATTTTATTCTATATTGTTTATTTTGTTTATTTTAGAATAATAAAAAGAATTTACTCTTCTCTCATTTGAGAGTTTCTTGTTCAGTTGTTAAAAAAAAGAAAAAAAAGAAAAAAGGGAAAAAAATAAAAAAAAGAAAAGAAAAAGCGAAAAAAAAGAAAAAAAAATTTTATTTCATCCTCCTCAGACCAAAGGTAATTGCAGATTTTTATCAACCGACCAAATGTAAGTGATTCACTTCTTATCTGCTTTACTTCATCATAGAGTTTGCATTGAGGACAATGCAAAATTTAGGTGTGGGGGTGGGAATTAGTTATTTTTTCTCTTTATTTTACATTTTTAGTTGCATTTTTGTCTTTTTTTTCTCCTTTTCCTTAAAAAAATTATAAAAATATCGTCACATGCCAAATTGATAGAGTTATGTAATAATTGATTTATTTGATGAATTTTAAATCTGTTATTTACTCAAGTTCACCTTTTATGATAACTCTAAATAAAGTTCTTAAGAAATGATTTTCAAAGTAGTATACTTTACTTAAGCCTTAACTTAGTTTTTTATTTAAAATAATGGAATACATGCTTAGCTTAGAGTTAAAAATAATTCTTCAAAGTGGCTTGACTTACATATTTTTTAGTATATATACACATATACATATAAAAAAAATTACAAAAAGAAGAGTGCGAAAAATGAGCACTAAAAGAAAAAAAACTCTTAAATTCAAGGTGATTCTATCTTATAAAGCCTAAGCGGATCGAGTAATTAAGCCCAAGGAGTATTTTCATACTTAATGACCTAAGCCCAATTGGGTTGGGATCCATTAGCCCAAAACTCGTTAAATGATCGCTTAGAAAGCCCGTTAAAGTAGAAAAAAAATCACCAAGGAAGAAAGAGTTAAAAATAATAATAATATAAAAAAATAAAAAATACTAATAAATGTTTTATATATAGTTATATTTGTATATATGGTCTTCGAAAATATTTTAGATCAAGCAACTTGAATATTATTTTAAACAAAGAGTTAGCATGTTCTTTTCAAAACTTTTAAATTAAATTTCTAAGTTTGGCTTGGTTTTGTATTGCTATAATGAGAAGATTTTCTAGGAAATATACCTTAAAGTTATTTATAAAAACGTTTTCTTGAGTGATAACTAGCTATAATTAGATTGTCTAAAGTTATCAAGTGAATTTAGTTATTCACTGACTTCTTTAATTTGATTTAATGAAGAAATGAAGCCCATGAAGCCAAAGGAATTCTTTCAAATAATTCAAAGCCCAATGGAAAATCAAGAGAAAATGCCAAGCCCAAAAGTCCAAGCCAAAGCCCAAGACACAAGCCCAAAAGCAAAATACAAGAGTTCTGCGGACAGCAACAGGAGAAGAGCAGGCATCGATGCCCGCATCGATGCCTGTATCGATGCCCGCATCGATGCCTGTATCGATGCCCGCATCGATACCCCTATCGATGCGGGTATCGATACGGACGTCCAGGCAGTTACAATCCAATGGCTGATTTTTGTTGGTTTTGGATAAGATTTGAATCCAATGGCTCTCATTCACTGATGTTTACTATAAATAGGGGTAGAGAGTGAGGGGTTAGGGTGAAAATTTTGTAAACTCCTTTTGGAGAGGAGGGCTACTCTTAATTGAGAAGGCCTTCCAAAAAGTAACTTTTTGTTACAATTAATAATAATAATTTTTTTTACCACTTTAAATATTTCTTCTCTTTGTTGGATGATGAAGATGGAGATGAAGAATTATTTAGAGGTTTTCATTTCTTTTCTTTTTCTCTTTTATTTCTCTTTTATTGCTTATTAGTTAGATTTATTTTCATGCTTGTAATTAGATTTTATTTTCTTGTTTAAATAGCCAAGAGGCTAGAACCCTCTTGCCTTAGATTTATTTCATGCTCATAGATTAGATTTATTTTATGCTTATAGAGTAGATTCATTTTCTTGTATTTTGGTAATTTATTTTATAGTTTAGATTTTGTAATTTATTTTGTAGTTAGATTTTAATTTCTTGCACTATTCATAATTTATTTTATAGTTTAGATTTTGTAATTTATTTTGTAGTTAGATTTTAATTTCTTGCACTATTCACGTTGAGGCTAGAACCCTCTTGGATTTAGTTTTTCTTTTTGTTTATTTTTACTTTCTTTGATTCGCCTTTAGGCTAGAACCCTCTAGGGAATCACTTTTTTTCTAATAAGAGGATTCAATTCTAGATTACCCATATCTTTAATTGAATCCGCTATCTTTACATTCTTGATTTTTTATTTGTTTCTCGATTTTATTCATTCTTCCTTCTTGCCTTGTTGATCACACCTATTTACACACCATTTTCGCTTAATCATTCTCTCCACAATCACATTCACTCATCACTCCTATTTTGTCACGCACACAACATAAGAACCGATTTTATATTTTCTCCTACAAAACACCTTCCTCGTGGGATCGATAACTCTTTATACTATAACTTGACACGGTTGTGCATTTGCAATATTTTTGGTACATGTTTATACCGCATCATTAGTACATGTAATTACTTAACAATCATGATAACTTCTAATATTTTATGTTATCTTTCATGAAGTTGTGCTCATGTTAGTTTTCAGATTAACATGTTAGCTTTTCATAACTTTTATCCTTAATTTTGTGGATTTACATGGTAATGGGGACCTGGATATTTTTCAGATTGTCTCCCATCATATCAGTAAAGCGCTTGAAAGAGAAAATGAAATAGAGAAGTTAACCATTGATCAGCAAATTCAGTTTTAGAGGAATATAGCCAAATTAAATTGGAAATTGCTCCATGCCACAAAGCATAATAAGCGCCTTCAATGAGATGCTTGCTCTAAGGAGATACATAGGCTGAATAGCAAATTGGTGAAGTACGAAGGAATTGCTGACCTGATTGATCCCGATGACCTGATGAAAGATGTGGAGGCTATTATGTCCAAGAGGAAAAGTAGTGTTTATAGCACTGTCAAGGGTGACGATGTCGATTGCTTCAATTATGACGATGTGTACAATATTGGTAAGGAAACCTTTCATATTGCGGAGGATGTAGCGCAATCAGAGCATGAGGTAGATAAAGTTGACCAAGATGAAGATGAAGAGAAGGGAGGGGAAGATAAACAGGAAGAGATGGAAGAGAGAGAGCAGGAGCAGAAAGAGGAAGATAAAGAGGAGGACAAGAAGAAGATAGAGAGGAGGAACTATTTGAGGAAGATAAAGAGCAGGAGAAGAAAGAGGAAGATACAGATATAGATGAGAATGAGGAAGATAGAACGGAGTACTTTGAAGAGGAAGATAGTGAGCAGGAGATGAAAATAAATGACAAAGAGGAAGAGATAGAGTAGGACATGATTAAGGAAGAGAAGGAAGAAGAGAAGAGAAGTGTAGAGAAAGTGGTCGAGATGAGAGTGGATGAGAAAGAGAAGGAAGAAGAGATGAGAAGTGCAGAGAAAGTGGTGGAGATGAGAGTGGAGGAGAAAGACTTGCTACAAGTTTATCAAAAGAGATTGAAGAAAGTTGTTTCCAAGGGGACAAGGGGACCAAGTACCAGAATCAGGACGCGTTCTCAGCTAGTCCGGTTTCCAAGGGGACAAGGGGACCAAGTACCAGAATCAGGACGCGTTCTCAGCTAGTCCGAACACCTTTCATTGAAGAAAAGAAGAAGGTAGCCCATCCAGATATAATTACAATTTCACACCATAAGGAGGATGATAGGAAAAAAATCAGGTACTACTACAAGCATGGTGAATGCACTTGGGATTTTCAAAAGAACAGGAAAATCAAGAAGAAGGAGGAGGCTCTGATGAAGTTGCTAAACGAGGGTATTCCTGTTGTTGATGATTTTAGCATACGCTTGGTTGACAGTGAAGGAACATTTGTTCATAACTTTAGAATACCCCACCATATAGCGACAAAGCTAACACTAGAGGAGAACAGATGGGTCTCAGAGTTTTGCAATAAGAAAGCTCATCAGTAAGTTTAATTTATGTGAACTAATGATGATAGAATTATGTTAACTTATGCCCATTTTTGTTAACCTTTGCTAGACCATGTTATTGTTCACTATTATATGTTAACATTTCCAGAATATATGTTAACTTTTGACCATCTATGTTAACCTTTGCAAGTTCGATAATGTTATTGATGATTTTACATGTAAACTTTTGACCATGCAAGTTAACTTTTGGCCATTTATTTTCACTGTTATATGTTATTTTAATTTATGTTAACCTTTGCATGGACATCCTGCTATTACATGTGCACGTATCGATAACAACTGTTAATGTTTGTATCTTTCTGTCATATATCAGGTCATGTATTGTTGTTAATACGTCCAACAGTAGCATCGATTCTTTGGAGCTTCTCAATCTACTACGAGGAGGACGTATTAATGACCATGCAAGTTTAATTACCTCACTATATGCATTTCTGTCTTTTACAAGTGTTGTGCTGTAGTACAATTTAATGTGTATATTATGTATGGTATATTTATAGGTCATGGAAGCTTTGATCGATAGAATTAACACATAGCAAGATAGGCCAGAAATTGCTCCAATGAGCCATAATTATGGGGTTGTATCGGTCTTTTTCTGCGTAAGTTGTTAATTTTTTGCTACTAAGTTTCTTTAGCAGTTGTTTACTCCTGGCATAACATTATATTCTTGGCAATACAACACACCCTTCATGCAAACACTCCTTATTTCTAACATATCTATACTTCATTTATACAAAAGCATGTTGCTACGAGGAAGAATATACTCCTTGTCCCGCTTGTGCGTCAGGACCATTAGCATGTTGCTGAAGTCAGGTTGGATGAGGACGTTATCAAGCATTACAGCTCAGCTACCCACGATGCATGGCTCGAACCGGTGAATAAAGTAATTGGTTTCATGGATCATCTGATGTCTGGTTTTGATCCTGATAATGTTTGGAGGAAGTTCAGATATGAAGCTGTCCCTTGCGAGCAATAGTCTGGAATGTTAGTATATCATAAGATTATCTTTTTCACCACATCCAACATCATATATCTAACATAACTGTTATTTGTATTTTCGCGTTGCAGTTTTGGTTGTGGGCTTTTCGTTCTCTTATACATGAAGGCTATAATCAATGGGGTTAATACGATTTAGGTAACTAATCCAGGAGACAATTCTACCGTCATCCGTGCCAGGCTTGCAGCCGAACTTATCGTGAAAGGATGAGGACAGAGACATCAACAGGATATTGGATCACATGATGAGTGAAAGTGTTATCATTATGTAGTAATTGAACAAGTTAACTATGGGAACAAATGTAGTCTTGTATATATTATTTTACAGCACAGGATGGGTGTAAATGTAGGAATTGAAACTGGTTGACGATGGTAACATAACATTGTGATTGTATATTAATTGAACAGTCTTCAATGGATGAAAGTTTGAAACTTTTTGTTAAGGTATTTCTGCTACCAACGGCTAAATGCCATGCAAATGTTGAAAGTTAACCTGTTTCAGCATAAGTTAACATATGTTGCTGAAAATTAACCAGTTTCAGCAGAAGTTAACCAGTCTCAGCTAAAGTTAACCAGACTCAGTAAAAGTTAACACGATGCAACAAAAGTTAACCAATTTGAGTAAAATTAACCAGGGCAGCCTGAAAGCTAACCACTTTGGATTAGATCAAATAGCACTGAAAGTTAACCGCTTTCAGTAAAAGTTTACAAGTTGATCTTTAATAAACTTTTAAAAAAACAAGCTTTAATTTTTATACCACAGTGTAAATATTATGAACTGCACATGTTTCAGTTAATTTTCAACTTGTATATCATAATGTTTAAGCAAATTAGAACCACACAGAAGCAACATAGAAAGAACGAACAAGTTTTCCATTTTTCAACGTCATGATTCAATTGCTTCAATGCTTTCTTCAACTGTTTTGTTTTGGCTGCTATCTCATCTTCAACAGGTAATTCTTGGTGAACGGCCATGTTCTCCTTCACTGCATTAGCATTGTGAGCCCAAACAAAAAACTTGCATTGCCTATTTGAGAACTTTGCACATCCCCAGCAGTATCTACCTTTGTTGATCCTATTTTTGCACTGCTTGAGGGGGGTTGGAATTTTGCAGAAACAACATACCTCTTGTAGTGCTATAGAGCCCTCCTCATTCTTCATCTCACAATCTCAAAATGAGTTTTCACGGGATGGTAGGAACAAGAGATAAGGTTTTACCTGGGCTTTGCATAACATTATCTATTACATATTGGAATTGATAACTAGTCGTTGGAATATGTCTGTTGGAACAACTAATCAGCTAGCTGTTGAACAGTCACCTAGATTTGAGAATCAACAATCATTTAAACTCAAACTTTGGGGTTGAAGGGTATCCATTTCAGCTAAAACTAGTAGTAGTACAGATACAGTTATATGTTAACATGTTCAAGTACAAAATTCAAAACATCTTGCTGCCTTGCAGCAGATTACACCTGTCCCATGATATATAATGTAAACTTAAATACAACTTATATTTCTCTAGCGCCATTCTTGTTGTAAGAAGCATAACACACTAATCACCGATGGGCTGGTTGTAAGTTGCTCGGTTGTGCCCCTCAGCTTTGCATCGACCACATTTGACTGGACGTTTTAAGATGGGTCTGTTATTTATGTGTCTTGTTCTATTTTTTCCCCTCCTCTTCGTGGTAATTGGTGGTAAAATCTGGATTTCATCCCTAGGCACACTCCGCTTCTCATAATCTGGTATGGGATATAATATTTTATTGTAGCTCTTCTTAAACGCTTCTACGGACATGAACCAGTCATAATATTGATATGCCTCTCTTTTCATATAAATGATGTCTGCACAAGCATGCACATAATGAATACGAGTTACGTCCCAAGCACGGCAAGTGCATATCCTCTTCGTCAAATCAACGCGAGTGGTTCTATGTGATTGCACTTCGAATATATCATCTCTATATTGCTTAATCTCTAAAGTAGATCCCTTTTCCATATGTTCTCTAATAATCTTCTCAGCTTTAGGACAAAGATAGCTTAATTGTCCACTTATCAGCCATTATGCGTCTGTTGTTCATGCGAGTCATAATTTGTCTGCGGATATGCTCCACCATTTGTAAGATACGAGACAATCGAGCATCACGTATCCAGCTGTTAAAGGATTCTATAACATTAGAGGTTACATGACCATATATGATACGTGTTGCCGTACGAGCACCTTTGATCGCAAAATTATCAAAGATGGGTTGAGGAGAAAACAATAAGAACACAAGAATGACTCAGGTTTTGGGCGAAGGAAAATACTTTCTCTAGATTATGAGTATGCACTTTACAATCTCTCACAATCTCACTCTAGAATTGAAGAACAGGCTCTCCAAATCTCAATTACAATCTAATCTCTCTTGATTAAACTCTCTGATTCTAGAATTGAAGAACAGGCTCTCCAAATCTCAATTACAATCTAATCTCTCTTGATTAAACTCTCTGATTTCTGATTGCTTAGAAACCCTAAAACAATCCTTTATATAGGTGTATAAATATGGATGGCAATCTGATAAATAACCAAGCCTAAAACCAACAGGAATTCGTGTGAACAGAAACCCAACCAAATCAGGAAACCGTCAATGAGTCGACTCAAAACTGCATATGAGTCGACTCATGACTGATGAGTCGACTCATAAACTGATGAGTCGACCGAGGAAAAACTTTTGACAAAATGGCTGGGTTTCGTGAGTCGACTCATGACAGTCATGAGTCGACTCAACCTGATGAGTCGACTCATGTTCATGTATGAGTCGACTCACGAGCTGAAAACTGGATTCTTCAAATCTGCTACTCGTCGTCTCGTTCCACGCTTCCACCTGCGTTCCACTGTACTATTTTACACCCCTATTCTCATGCTATCATGAGAATCATCTATCCTGAAGCTCCCATGAGGATCGCTAAGCTCCTGAAGAGAAGATACACCCGTATCATGGGTCCTCTCTTTAGGAACTTGAAGTCCTGTTCAAGTTAGAACTTTTGCTGAGGAAACTCTCGAGCTCCTCCATCTTTTCTGCACCATCTGGCCCTGCTAGGAACCTAGTCTCGACGTCCGATCGAAAACATCTCATCCATCCCGCGTCTCGTCGTAATCACCTTTCGCCCCAAGTTGCAATCCTTTATCGATGGCTTTTCTGAAAGTCTAATGCACAGCGAGACAAACTTCTTACTTGCATTCACTAGTCTCTTTGCTCGCGTCACCGTCCCCAAGCTTGTCTCCCTCGGAAGAGATGCCGAACGAAATATGAACTTTTCACCATCCTTAGTGAATGAGTACTTCTGAGCCCGCCTCTCGTAGATCGCATATCTATCCTATAAGTACGGATTGCCCAGTATAATCTGACAAACATCCAATGGAACGACGTCGCACGTGACCTCGTCAATATACAACTCGAGGAGCGCAAATCTGACAGTGCATTGATCAACTACACTCAGTTTCTCCTCCTTCTGAATCCACCCTAATGGATAGGGCTTCGGATGCTTGACCGTCTTCAGACCCAGCTTCGAACCAATGCCTCGGATATCAAATTCTTCTCGCTACCCAAATCAATAATGGCATCAACCAAACTGGTCTTCGCTTGCAACTTAAGAACAAGGAGTTGCTCTCTCGGGTCGTCGTCCTCTTTCGTGGTCCGCTTCCCCGCCATAAGGTTGAGACTGCTGTTGGGCTCTGTCATCTCCGGGAATTCTTTCGGACCTTGAGCTATCATGAATGTCTTTCTTTCCTCCTTCTTCTTCAACCCTCTTGGCTTGAGATGAGGATACTTCTCCCAGCACCGATCAGCTGTGTGCCATGTCTTCTCGTAGTGACTACAAATCAGCCCTGCCTTCCCTGGATCACCCTTCTTCTTCTCCTCCTTAGATTGGGAACCACTAGACTCGCCTCCCGTCTGTTTGGAGTCTCCCTTAGCCTTGTTGCCCCCCTTCTTTTGCTTGCCCTCGAGGGCAATAGCCTTCACACTCGCCTCTGCAATTGATTCCACCGTGAATAGCTTCATCTCCTTTCGGATGTAATCGCTTAATCCTGTCATATACTGTTAGACCCTAGAAGGGGGGTGATTAGGGTCTTATGCTAATCTAATCCGATTAAATACCAATTAAAACTAATTAATAAGTATATTCTTGCAAGATGGATATACTACTAATAATGAGCAAGAATATGCAATATAAACAATGAGATATATCCTATATGATGAAAAATATATATGCAAGGATATATAAACAAACACTAGACAAACAATATTAGTAGTAAATTGTTTGTACATCATCATCAAAACAAGAAGGCCAACAATCTCCCCCTTTTTGATGATGACAAACAATTTACAAAAAGGATATATGCATGAAATGAAATGAATATATAAATTATAATTCACATGCATATAAACACGAAAAAAATGTATGAAATGAAATGAATATATAAATTATAATTCACATGCATGGTTTTGAGTTTTATGAAAATAAATTTTCATTGATCAAATTCTTTTGTTTTCATGATTATTAATTTTGTTTTCATGAGAGGTTTGCATTTATATAACCCTCCGGGTTTATTGGGTGTTTATTCCCAAATCATGTTTACCGGATGCTAGAATGATTATATGGGTTGGAACAAGCTTAAGAGCTTGATATATTGTTGCCTCTCTTGAAATTCTTTTGTCAAAGATTTTGTTTTGATTGATCGCTTTGAATTCATTATACCTCACTAGACAAACAATATTAGTAGTAAATTGTTTGTACATCATCATCAAAACAAGAAGGCCAACAATCTCCCCCTTTTTGATGATGACAAACAATTTACAAAAAGGATATATGCATGAAATGAAATGAATATATAAATTATAATTCACATGCATATAAACACGAAAAAAATGTATACTCACAATATTTCTCCCCCTTTGACAACATCAAAAAGGGGACAAAAAGAATAAGAGAGCGAAAGCTCCCCCTATCAATAAGCATAGGTGAGTATATGATATTGAGCTTAAGATACTTAACACACATAATATAAAATCTCATGTATTTTGTGAAAACTCATGAGACCCAAATCATGTTTCACAATATTTCCATTTGTGAAAACTCATGTATTTTGCAAGTGTGTCCAAAGCATGAAACTCAAAACCATGCATGTATATATATAACTATATATATACATAGAAACCAAATACGTGTGTGTATATGATATTGAGCTTAAGGTACTTAACACACATAATATAAAATCTAAACTAGATTACCCAAGCTTGATCTTGATCTTCATTGTAGCTCAACTTGGTACACATGCGGATGAAGCTTGAACTTGATCTTTAACTTTGAATTGCAAGGCTTCAACCCGACATTCCGCCAACCTCCATTTGATATCGTCGTTGAAGCGCTATTCCATCCATCCTCCAACTACGTTGTTTGTCTATAACACATAGGAAAACACAAACACTAGACAAACAATATTAGTAGTAAATTGTTTGTACATCATCATCAAAACAAGAAGGCCAACAATCTCCCCCTTTTTGATGATGACAAACAATTTACAAAAAGGGATATATGCATGAAAGGAAATGAATATATATGAAATGAAATGAATATATAAATTATAATTCACATGCATATAAACACGAAAAAAATGTATACTCACAATATTTCTCCCCCTTTGACAACATAAAAAAGGGGACAAAAAGAATAAGAGAGCGAAAGCTCCCCCTATCAATAAGCATAGGTGAGTATAACATATAGAAAGATATAGGGATTGCTCCCCCTATCAAAATGTCATATAGAAAATATGCACTAAATGAAGATCATGGCAAACATGTGAGCAAGCATAAATGAAAGGATATGCTAAACACCACTCCAAGAGATAATGAGAACACATAATGATATGTTACGATAAATAGGTGTCTCAAAAATACAAGCCTAAAACCATGTATAAAAAATAGATTTATGAAATCAAAAGAGAGAAAAAACATGAGAATCATGCAAAAAGTTTTCAAATGAAAACAAATCAACCAAAAGAAATCATAAATCAAAGTTTATATTCAAAATAATGTTTGATCAAAAATTTTCTTTACATAACTTGATCAAACCACTCATAGAATACATTATAAAGCACGAATAGATGATCCATTAGCACAAACACATAAATATCATCATATAAGTGAAATATAATGAATTCAAAGCAACTAATCAAAACAAAATCTTTAACAAAAGAATTTCAAGAGAGGCAACAATATATCAAGCTCTTAAGCAAAACAAAATCTTTGATAAAAGAATTTCAAAAGAGAGGCAATAATATATCAAGCTCTTAAGCTTGTTCTAACCCATATAATCATTCTAGCATCCGGTAAACATGATTTGGGAATAAACACCCAATAAACCCGGAGGGTTATATAAATACACACCTCTCATCAAAATCAAAACTAATAATCATGAAAACAAAGGATTTGATAAAAAAAAAATTGTTTTCATAACCAAAAGACTTATAAGTTTTGCTATACATGTGTGCATAATGAGTAGATGATTTTGATTTAGTCTTGGCACACATGTCCATAAGCTTCTTATGGTTATTAATGCATATTTTCAAAGTTGAATCTAAGGATGAAATACTATTTTTCATAAGATTCAAATCTTCATTTTTAGGCACATATGCATTTTTAGAAGTAGAACATAAATAATCATTTATAAAGGAAGCAGTATTATTTTGTATGTTCTTTACTTCTAACATGGCATTATCTCTTTCATGAGTTAAACTAGCAACGTTTGAAGTTAAAGAAACATGATCCAATTTTAATTTTTCATTGTTTTCTTTAAGGATCACATTTTCATTAGAAATAGTTTCAAACTTAGATGCTAACAACTCATGATCGGATTTCAAAATTTCATGCTTGCTTTGTAAATTAATGAAATCATTTTGCAATTTGTTAAAGGCATGTAATAATTTTTCACTAGCACAAGCAAGTTCATCACTAGATAAATCATTATCGGGTTCGAACTCGCAAACCTCACTAGGGCTATCGCCTAGTGCACGTGTGCATGAAGCTCCATATGAACTTGAAGCGGGATCCTCCAAAGCTTGTCGGATCGCCTCCAAGTCTCCTTGATGCGCTTCTATGAATTTCCATAATGTATAAGCGCTATCAAAAGAATCAAGCTTGTTAGACATAAATGAATCAAATGCATTTAATAAAAATTCTAACATAAGCTTGTTCATAATAAACATCTTTTTATCATGTTTGCTCCACTTGGATTTCTCCAACGTGGGCACAATATAAGCACAATCAATGATTTCCCATAAATCGATATTTTTAGATTGAACAAATATTTTGAATCTAAAACACCATTGAGCATAAGGGAAAGCATTGAATTTAGGAGCAATACTAGAATCATAGCCTAAACAAGATGCATCATTCATATTCATAATTTGTAAAAATATATGCAAGCAAGATACAAATAAAGCTCAAAAATAGATTAGCACAGTAAGCTAACTTGGATCTTTAACTCAAGGCGATTAGACCTTAAATCAAAGAGCACCAAGCTCTGATACCAATTGTTAGACCCTAGAGGGGGGGTGATTAGGGTCTTATGCTAATCTAATCCGATTAAATGCCAATTAAAATTAATTAACAAGTATATTCTTGCAAGATAGATATACAAGAGTTATGTGCAAGAATAAGCAATATGAACAAAGGTAAATATCCTAGCAATGATATATACTATGAGATATATGCAAGGATATATGAGCTAACACAAGATGATATATCCTATCAAAGAGATATACAATATGATATATGTATAGGATATGTAAACTAACACAAGGGGTAAACAATCTAAACAAGATAGTGGATGATATAGATAATGAGCTAATGACAATGGCGATATAAGATATGAACATAAATATGAATGAACGCCAAAGCACACTCAAACAAGCAATATGATCACGGAGTTCGGACCTTCCGTCCTACGTCTCCGCTCCCCACTCCCGGGGAGAAATCCACTAACACAATCCGGTTTGGAAGCCGGAACTTCTTCTACACACTCGGTTTTCTAGCTAACCGAAAACTCTACAACTCACACTCTTGCAATCACACTCTACACCCACTAAGTGTTGGACCTAGCCGTGTCTCACTCAAGTGCTCGGTTATAACCTCTCCCTAGGCACGTCAACCGACGCCACTCCTCTTGGGACGATCCCCGACTCTCACCACACACTCCTCACTCGGTGTACAAGTGTATTACAAGGTGAATCTCTCAATAAGCACAATATAACAAATAATTGTTCTCTCTAACAAGATGAGAACTCAATTAAGCTCAACTCAATGTCACACTATCCCCACAACCTATACAATAAGCTCAATGGTTGTGTGTGCAAACAAAGAGTAAATCAAATCAAACTAAACTCAATATAAAACTAGCTTTAATAGAAATGATAATTAACAAATAATTATAGATAAAAGCTAGAGTTGAGTTTAGGAAAACTTCTCTAGATCAAGATGGAGAGATGGAGATATGAAGCCCAAACAAGAAGATGATCTCCTCCACTTGTGAAAACAATCTTTAAACCAAACAAACACTAAAACTCACTTAAACCCTTGTTTAAAACTCTTTAAACTTATTTAAAACATTTCTTGAGTTCACACTTAAACCCTTGTTTAAAACTCTTTAAACTTGTTTAAAACTTTTCTTGAGTTACCTTAGAGGTATGAGGGCATGGGGTATATATAGGCTCATGAAACAACCCCAAAAACCAATAAAAACACCCCCAAAACATTAAAATAAACAAAAAAACAGAACTAGCCGTTACTGTAGCAACGGTCGGATGCTACAGTACTTCGGTCGACCGGTACGGTCGACCGAGAGCCATCTGCAAAGCTGAGAAACGTCCGGAGACATTTCCGGTCGACCGGTCCGGTCGACCGGAGTTACTGTAGTAGTGCGTAGATATTTTGTAAAATCAATTTAAAATAGTAAATGAACTCCAAAAATTATGAAATTTTGTGGGAATGTTCTAGACATGTAGAATAACATGTCAGAGAAAGAATTTCGGAAAAATATTTTCCCAGTTGAGAGAAATAAATATTTGAACACAAATTTACAGTTTCTGAAAAACTGTTAACATATACGATTTTGTAAAATCAATTAGACACAGTAAATCAACTCTAAAAATAGTAAAATTTTGAGGGAAGTTTCTAAACATGTAGATAAACATGTCAGAGAAAGAAGTTTTCAAATATCACTTCCCATTTGCGAAAACTCATCTGTTTTGTGAAACATGCACGAACATGTGCACGAACGAAAACATGATTTTGTAAATTCCATTAAACATAACAAATCAATTCTAAACTTGATGAAACTTTGCGAAATGTTTGTAAACATGAAAACAAACATGTTAGAAAAAGAATTTCTCAAATTGAATTTCCATTTGTGAAAACTCATGTATGTAAACATGGTCAATAAAACAATATCACAAAGTTTTCTCAAAATAGCTCATTTTGTGAGAAAATCCAATATTGTGTGTGTATATGATATTGAGCTTAGAGTACTTAACACACATAATATAAAATCTAAACTAGATTACCCAAGCTTGATCTTGATCTTCATTGGGCTCAACTTGGTACACATGCGGATGAAGCTTGAACTTGATCTTTAACTTTGAATTGCAAGGCTTCAACCCGACATTCCGCCAACCTCCATTTGATATCGTCGTTGAAGCGCTATTCCATCCATCCTCCAACTACGTTGTTTGTCTATAACACATAGGAAAACACAAACACTAGACAAACAATATTAGTAGTAAATTGTTTGTACATCATCATCAAAACAAGAAGGCCAACATATACTTCATAAACACAGAATATTCCTCTGTCACAATGTTAAGGACCACCGCTTGCTGCTGGAACTCCGTGGTGTATTCTTGAACGGTTTGATTGACCCTTTGGCGTAAGCCATGCCACTTGTACTAACGCTCTTCAAGGAATCCCACCGGGTAGAACTGCTTCCTCAGTAACTCCTTGAACTTGTTCCACGACACCGCCTTCTTCTCCTACTTATAGTAGGATTTCCACCACGTCAACGCGTGCCCTGAAAGCTTCAATGTCGCGAACACAATCTTTTCTTTTGACGAATAGCCATAAAGAGTAAAATATGTCTCCATCCGCTTGATCCAGTCATCAAGCCTCTCGACGTCAACACTCCTATCATAAACAGGAATCTCCACCTTGAAGTCAATCTTTAGGTTCTGATAAGAATTCTTACCCCATTGATGCAATGCAGCTTTAACGTTCTCCTCCTTCTCGTCGGAATCTGAATCTACTCTCTCCACATCGGACTCAACAATTTTCTTCAAAGAAGATTCACCTTGTTTGCCACCTCCATGGATAAGACTGACGAGTTGTGTGAGAGTCGAACCTATCGTCTCGATCTGTTTCTTCAATGCATCAATCCTCGTGGAATTGTCTCATTCAGCCATCTTCTTCCTCCTTAAAACCTAGACTCCTTCCAATGAAATAAGAACCTCGCCAAACATCTTGTATTACGATCGAGTCAGGACCATACACATGATGCCCCTTCACCGGATCTGATTACTCTGATACCAACTTGATACGTGTTGCCGTGTGAGCACCTTTGATCGTGGAATTATCAAAGGTGGGTTGAGGAGAAAACAATAAGAACACAAGAATAACTCAGGTTTTGGGCGAAGAAAAATACATTCTTTAGATTATGAGTATACACTTTACAATCTCTCACAATCTCACTCTAGAATTGAAGAACATGCTCTCCAAATCTCAATTACAATCTAATCTCTCTTGATTAAATTCTCTGATTTCTGATTACTTAGAAACCCTAAAACAATCCTTTATATAGGTGTACAAACATGGATGACAATTTGGTAAATAACCAAGCCCAAAACCAACAGGAATTCGTGTGAACAGAAACCCAACCAAACCAGGAAACCATCGATGAGTCGACTCAAAACTGCATATGAGTCGACTCATGACTGATGAGTCGACTCATAAACTGATGAGTCGACCGAGCAGAAACTTTTGACAAAACGGCTGGGTTTCGTGAGTCGACTCATGACAGTCATGAGTTGACTCAACCTGATGAGTCGACTCATGTTCATGTATGAGTCGACTCACGAGCTAAAAACTGGATTCTTAGAATCTACTGCTCATCGTCTCGTTCCACGCTTCCACCTGCGTTCCACTGTACTGTTTTACACCCCTATTCTCATGCTATCATGAGAATCATTTATGCTCAAGCTCCCATGAGGATCACTAAGCTCCCGAAGAGAAGATACACCCATATCAATATCTGTAAATATCAAGACAATAAAAAGTATGGTCAGCACCAAATATATAATAAGATTAACACGTAGCCACAAAACTTAACCTTTAGTAAGGTAAAGTTAACATAACCACATGAAAGTTAACATATATTGGTAAACGCTAATATATATCAGCGATAGTTAACCTACAGAAGGGAATATTTACATACAAGCCAGATAGTTAATATATATCAGCGATAGTTAACCTACAGAAGGGAAAAGTCACTCAGAGTTAATTGAGTGCAGTACCTAATGCCAGGGAAGAATACATTTGCCTAATGCTCTGGCGATTAGTTAATTGCAATCTCATATGCAGCTAGAGACATCTCATATATATCCTTCATATAGTCGTTCCATTCTGCAATAGTGTATTTATAGCAAGCTGATTGGAGAAAATTCCCCAAAACTTGTGTGTCCTTTGCCTTCATCCCCAAAACCTTTAGCTTTGATCTAAAATTTTTAACCAGGTGCAGAACACATCTTGAGTGAATTGCTTCAGAAAAATATTCTCTCACCGCTTCTCGGATCCCCTTGTCGGCATCAGAAATAATAACCAATTGATGTGGAGGATTGTATGTGTATGGCCTTTCATATAGTATGGACCACAAGCCTTGAAGGAACCATCTCCAATTATCAACATTCTCCTGGTCACATATGCAATACGCAAGTGGAAATATCCCTTGGTCTCCGTCATATGCTATGGCGCTCAGGAGCATGCCTTTGTACCTGTCTTTCAAAAACGTCCCATCCAAAAATAATAGAGGTCTACACCCATTTAAGAAACCAACGATGCAAGCAGCATGACATATAAACAGTCTTCTGAACCTTCCTTCATTCTGGTCAATGTAAATGTAGCTTCCTGGATTCATTTCCTTCACCTTTTGCTCATACTTGTATCACAATGAGACCACATTTCAAATTCATATAATACAGTGGAACATATGGGAAATATATAAACAGACAACTGTAAAATTTACCATCTTAATTGGTTGTAAGCCTCATAACTATCACCGTACATAGCCTCTTGCGCTCTTTCTTTGCCCCACCATATCTTACTGTATTCAAGTCTTAATCCATATCGAGTGAGGAAGTCCTTTTGCACATCTTTTGGGCGAATTTCAGGTTAAACCTTTAAGACAGGTCACAATTGGGCTGCTATGAATCTGGGAGATGCCCGTGATTGGCCTGACAAGTTAGTATGTTGTCCGCAACTATGTTCATTCACAAACCTTTTGATTTTAATTCTTTTTTTATTTTTAACAGGAGATGCAAACAACATCCAAGGGCATCCATATGTCTCCTTATATCGACAAATAACTCGGATACGTTTAGGTTCATTCTTTACAAATTCATAGTCAAACTTTTCGCCATAGAATAGTATTACAGAGCTAGTCTCAAATCATTTACAGTTTTAAATTCTTAGTCCTTTTCAGTTAATGATGTGTGCCACCATTACGGAATGCTCAAAGTGTTATTGAGAATATCATTAGCTCTCATTACAATCTCACCAGAGGGGCAATCATTTTGGATTCTCTCAGAATTGGAACTAGTTCCTCGAGGATGATGATGATAATATTCTTCATTCAAAGAGGCATCACTGCTGCACAAATTAATCAACCAGTGAGATATCCTGTACATTATAATATAACATTGTCTTATGATATTTTAAATTAACCATTTTCCATATAAATTTAAGAAGAGCAGTGGAAATTTACTGACAATGTATAGTTAACTCGTTACGACGAAAGTTAACATGATCACACGAAAGTTAACATGTTCACGTGAAGGATAACATATCTCATTGAAACTTAACATGAAAGATGAAGAGTTAACTATAACCATCAAAGATGACAACTATGTTTTTCGACTGCGCATCAAAACCGAAAATAACATTTTTTCCATCACGCAACCCCAGTTTTTACCAGAGTTCATTATTTACATATAAATCAGTAATAACTTTGTACTTTCTTTAAGAAGTAGGACACTCCATGTTATCAAAAACTTGCATTTGAATCTCCGTACAACAAGTGTAAATATTGTGATCCTACATGCACTTCAAAGAGGAAGAATATAGCATTAACGCCCAAGGACACCGTGCACATTAAGTATTTGGCGGCCGTTGGGGGTTGTTGATAGTTATGCGGACAATTATGAGGTGAAATTGATGGGATTTAAAGCGCATAAGGGGTTTTGAAAAGATGAAGGGAAAAAACACTAAAATTGTTCCAACAGAACCTTAAAACCTGAAATGGCTGTGCTCACATCACACAAAGCCCAATGTTATAAAGAGTTCATTAATTACTTACATTTCACTAATAGCTTTCTGTTTTTTCCAGAACTGAAATACTCTATATTAAGAGCAGTATTAACAATAGCTTGCATGTGAATCTCCGTACAACCAACATTTCGATTGTACTCCAACATGCACTTCAAGTCATTTTCATTATCAACTGAAAAACTCAGGTTAGGGTGCTTCTCAGATTTATATATCAAGGATAAAGCTTCTTCAGGTACATTCAGCCTTTCAGCCACATCAAATTTCAGTTCATAAAGCCTTGTTGTCGAGTATAGCTTCAAGAATATGGCCTTCTCGCCTAAAGACACCATACAAATCAAGTTGTTGGCGGCCATTAGGGATGGTTGAGAGTTATAGAGATAGTTATAAGGGGTAATTGAGGGGATTTAAAGCTCATAAGGGTTGTTGAAAGTTGAAGGAAAAAAACCCTAACTTCATAAATGGGAGAGTGAGAGTTAAAATTAGACAATTTATTACCCATGATGGAGAAGCGGAGCAATAATAGAGGGCTTTTCACCGTCTCCTCGCCTTAACTGTGATGGGAGAGATCAGAGATCATTTAATGCATTGTAGCCGATTTCCTGTGAGAGAGAAGAGGGCATTTATGGGAGTTTTGTCAAAATACGCAGTGTGTTTGTATAAAGGAGGGCTAAAGGGGCTGGGCCACACAACAAACACCATTTTGGGGCTTAAGCCCAAGAGAATTAATTGATGGGGCTGGGCCACTTCAAGGTCTCCATTTTGGGGCCTAGACACAATTTTCCCTTTTTTAAACAATACCTTCTTGTTACCATGCAATAATTGTTTTCGTTTACATTTTGATGATACAACAAGAAGAATCCCTCCAAAATGGTAGGACACAAGAAGAGAGGAAATGAACTATAAATATCAACCTTCCCTCCCATTCTCTCCAACCAATATGAAGACTTAAAAGGGAAGTCTGTCCCTCCATCTTATTGCACATCTCCTCACCTCACATTTCCTCCCTAAACCCCTAATCAAACCAAGTCTTAAAGTATACTTGATGAAGACTGAGAGTTACAGTTTTCTATGCTAATATATTCTTGTAGATTGACAGTCGTTGTATTCTGTGCTCTAATACAACTAGTGTGAACACCGTGCAAAGCACGACATACGGTATATCATTTTCTCCGCTACAGTAATCTCGATTTTAAATGCTATAATAATATTTTTGAATTTTTTTGGATTACTACAGTATCCCACCTTTTCCATAGTTTTTTTAAAAATGCTACAGTATTCCGGTGTGCTACAATAATATTTTTCAAAAAAATGCTATAGCATCGCGTTTCCTATTCACTACAGTAATAATACTATAGTAAATGCTATTACAACATTACTGTAGCATGAATAATGAATCTTGGGTTCTCCCATTTGTATAGAGGAGTAGATTTTACATTCCTATTTCTACGCCAAAATTCTAAACTATGATGAGATTTAATAATTAAATTTTTATATTTTAACACTATCGTGCTAATGTTTGAACAGTTCACTAGGTTCATAATTTGACTCAAATAAGATTTAACCTGCATTGTAGTATATTCCAAGTCCAACACAAACAAAGAAGATAGTACGTACTTAGCTTTAAAAGGTGGAAAAATAACATGCGACTTCTAACAGCTAATTCTATAATACTAAGCCCAGTGTAAACTACTAATATCTGACCTAATAAGGTAAGCTACACTCAGCTAGCTAATTAATGGGTTATTAAACTAATTAATTCAATGTCAGCATATAGCAAGAAGTTCCTATGCAAAACTTCTCTCTCTCTCTCTCTCTCTCTCTCTCTCTCTCTCTCTCTCTCTCTCTCTCTCTCTCTCTCTCTCTCTCGTCTGTAAGACCAAGATGAGAGAAGTCTTTGTATACCTGTAACCTACTTCCCTCTCTTGACATAGTGTCCACCTTGAAATTTTTTTCCCTTCGTTTCATTGTGCAGGTTTCGTTAGCATCGAGAGTTAGGGTTTGTAGCGATAGAAAACTGCTCCACCTCAGTCAAATCGATCATCATGATTTCCTCCAAAATCAATCAGAAAATCCCCTGAAACCCTTGTGAATGTGATGTGGGCCAACCTACCATGTGAAGAGCTGGGCAACACAGACGCGCGTGAACAATTTCTTGTGGGGGCCACGAAGCAAAGCAGGAGATCACCACGTGAAGTGAATGCGGACATGTGAGGAGATCACCACGTGAACAATTACTCGTGGGGGCCACGAAGCAAAGCAGGAGACGCGTTTTCAGCAGCAGGCCCACCCGAAGATGTTTGAGCTTTATAAATATCTTTCGTGCAGTTCCTCTAGTGTTAAGCGCAAGAAAAGGCTGTGGGAGATGCAAGGCAGCGTGCAAAGAGGTGGCTATGCAGAGGGTGAAAAAAAAGCAGCGTGCAGGGAAAAACAACAGAGATTCGCTATTTTGCAGAGGAGTTTTGTGTAGTCGTCTTTTAGGGTTTTAGCATCCCCTTTTGTGAGAGGTTTGAGAGATTATGTAAGGGTTTAGATTGTGTGATTATAAACCCTATTTGTATTCTCCCTCTCTAATAGTAGATCTCCCCCCTTCTTGCCCCGTGGACGTAGGCGATTTGCCAAACCACGTAAAATAGTTTGTCTTGCTTTTGATTTGTAATAGCTTGTAGGTTCCCTCGACAAGTCAGTCCTAGAACTGATGAGAGGAAGAGCTGATATCTTTTTTTGTTAAGATATTTTGCTTTTGGTTCCTGTTTCTTTTGTGAAACGGGAATTTTATTGTGATCTAATCTCTTATTGTGCACCTTGTGCGGCTGAGGTGCTGCCGAAATTTTCACTGCGCACAACAAGTGGTATTAGAGCTTCAGGTTTGGCTTGAGGCTTATTCGAAGGACGGTGAAGGATTCCTATCTGAAGAGTTAGATCGACAATATGGGAGAAGAAAGCACATCAGGTTCGTCTCTTACGAAGGCGATACAGAGTCTGAGCATCAATAACACGAAGATTAATGTTCCGAAGTTCGACGGCAAGATTAATTTTGGATTGTGGAGGTGTTAGATGATGGATGCCTTGGATGCATAAAATTTAGAGGAGACTCCTGACTTACAAGAGAAACCCGAAGACATGGAGGATAATGTTTGGAAGAAGATGAATAGTAGGGCTTGTGGAGTTATTCGGTCATGTTTAACGCCAGATCTTATTTATGACGTAATGAACGAGACGTCGGCGAGGAGAATGTAGAAAATACTCAATGAGAAGTATCTTACAAAGAGCACTGAGAATCAGCTTCACTTGAAGAAGAGGTTTTACTGATTCAAGATGAAGAGGGGAGTTTCCATCAGGGAGCATGTCAATAATTTCACGAAGCTACTTTCAGATATGGTCAATATGGATATCATGGTTAAGGATGAAG
This sequence comes from Asparagus officinalis, assembly GCF_001876935.1. Taxonomy (NCBI): domain Eukaryota; kingdom Viridiplantae; phylum Streptophyta; class Magnoliopsida; order Asparagales; family Asparagaceae; genus Asparagus; species Asparagus officinalis. Next base: position 59,525,834 of record NC_033796.1, read on the forward strand.
ACAAGGCGATGTTACTTTTGTGTTTGTTGCCCGAGAATGATTACGGTACATTTGTTCTCACTATGATCAATGAAAGAACTATTATTAGCTATAAGGAGGTGACCTCAGCTTTGATGAATTATGAGTTGAGGAAGAGTGATGGTGAACCTTCCGGGAAGGCATCGGGAGATGCATTAGCAGTTTGAGGCTGTGATCCAAATCGTCGTCAGTTCAACCGCTCAAAATCGAAGAATAGAGGTGTCCATAAGAGTATTTGTAGGAATCAATGTCGTTTTTGTAAACAAGAGGGACATTGGAAGATCGATTGCCCAAAGTTGAAGGACAAAGCTGGGAAGAATAAAGGAAAAGTTGTACAAGCTTCAGAAGTGAATGTTACAAAAGCTATTGATGAATATTCAGAGTCAGATTCTTCAGGCTATTCATATCCTGCACTACCGTTGGTTTGCTATGCTGACTCCACAGAGTGGATATTAGATTCAGGAGCCACATATCAAATATGCCCTAGGAGGGATTGGTTCTCTAGCTTTGAGGAGTTGGAAAGAGGGGATGTCGTGCTTATAGAAAATGACTACGTATGCCCTATTGGTGGTATTGGTTCAGTCCAGATTAGGATGCATGATGGAATGGTGAGGAAATTGAAAGAAGTGAGGTTCGTGCCGCAGTTGACAAAGAACATCATTTCTCTTGGTACTTTGGAGGCAGCTGGTTATCGGGTGATCTTAGAGGATACTACAGTGAAGGTCACGAAAAGTTCTATGGTGGTGATGCGAGGAGTCAGGGAACTTCCTATACTACTTGAAGGACAAGATAGTTACAGGGGGTCTGTCAGCTTCTATCACTACAGAGGAGGATACTACCATATTATGGCACATGATACTAGGACATACAGGAGATAAGTTATTACAATCATTGGCAAAACAAGGGCTATTGAAAGGTGTGAAGACCTATAAGATGGAGCTGTATGAGCATTGTGTACTTGGGAAGAAGACTAGAGTGAAGTTTGGCACTGATATTCACAACACCTAAGGTACATTGGATTACATTCACACAGATGTTTAGGGTCCTTCCAAGAATACATCACTTGATGGGGCCAACTATTTTGTCACTTTTATTGATAACTATTCTAGGAGGAATTAGGTATACCCTATGAAGCATAAACATAAGGTTTTAGATATTTTTGTGGAGTGAAAAAAGAAAGTGGAGCTGCAGACAGGTAGAAAGGTAAAGTCTCTACGTTCAGATAACGATGGAGAGTATAAGAGTGATCCGTTTCTACAGTTTTGTCGGGATCATGGCATTAGGCGATACTTCACAGTTTGAGAGACACCACAACAGAATAGGATGGCTGAGAGATTGAACCGTACCTTGCTAAAGAAGGTACGATGTATGATGACTCAGAATGGCTTGCCTAAATCCTTTTGGGCCGATGCATTGGTTTATGCGAGCCATCTCATGAATAGGTTGTCGTGCACTGCGATACAGGGGAAGACTCCGTAGGAGCGTTGGTCTGGTTTGGTAGCTAGTGACTATGAGTCGCTTCGGATATTTGGGTGTCCAGCTTATTATAGCAGGGATGTCATATTTGACAAGGCGTACATGATGAAGCCTCAAGTTCCTCAGCAGATGGATGAAGACTAGATTCGGGAGATATCACAGCAGATGGAGGATGATGTGACTCCACTCACTCCAGAGAGCATTGTATCCATCGAGGCTCCTACAGAGGTAACACTGGGAGGAGATAAGATGACAGCCGGGCAAATAGAGGATACAATGGATTGCGAGACTCAGGAGCAAGGTCATATTCATGAGTCTATTGTAGCGAATAGACCTAGAAGGGTGATTCATCGGCCAACTAGGTATAATGATGTCATGGTCGCATATGCATTATAAGTAAAGATCGTTGATGATATGGTTCCATCCATATTTAGGGAGGTAGAGTCTAGCCCCCATTCGATCAAGTGGAGAGAAGCTAAGGAGGAGGAGATGCGATCTATTCAGAAGAATGACACTTGGGAACTTACAAAGCTACCTAAGGGTAAGAAAGCTATTAGTTACAAGTGGGTATATGCGAAGAAGGAGGGATCTTCTATTGGGGACATTCGGTCCAAAGCCAGATTGGTTTCCAAGGGATATGCACAGCTTGAGAGCATCGATTACAATAAGGTATTTTCACCCGTTGTGAAGCATTCGTCAATTTGGATCTTATTAGCGTTGGTGGCACAACTGGATTTGGATTTGGTCCAGATGGATGTAAAGATAACCTTTCTACATGGAGATTTAGATGAGGATATCTACATGACACAACTTTTAGGATTCAAAGATGCAGGAAAAGAAGATTTTGTTTGTAAGCTGAAGAAGTCTCTTTACAGATTGAAGCAATCGCCGCGATAATGATACAAGAGATTCAACGACTTTATGATTGTCCGAGGATACACGAGGAGCCCATATGACCCATGTGTTTACATGCACAAGCTACAAGATGGTGAGTACATCTATTTGTTACTATATATTGATGATATTCTTATTGCCTCCAGGAATTCTTCGGCTATTTAAAAGTTGAAAAAGGAGCTGTCATTCGAGTTTAAGATGAAGGATCTTGGAGAGACGAAGAAGATATTGGGTATGGAGATCGAGAGAGACAAGGTGAAGGGGAGATTGAAGCTTACATAGAAGAGCTATTTGTAGAAGATGTTGAAAAAATTCAGCTTTGATGGCAATGCAAAAGCAATTAGAACTCTATTGGCTCCCCACTTCAAGCTTTCAGCTAGTATGTCGCCTGTTTCAGTTGAGAATAGAGATTATATATCAGAGGTCCCATATGCCAGTACAGTAGGTAGCTTGATGTATGCGATAGTGTGTACAAAGCCAGATTTGTCATAGGCCGTAAGCATGGTATCGAGGTACATGCACGACCCCAGGAAGGGTCATTAGGAGGTCGTGAAATAGATTCTACGATATATCAAAGGTACCATGGATGTTGGTTTGGTATTCGAGAAAAATGAGAAGAATGGACATGATTGTATTGGTTACGTGGATTCAGATTATGCTAGAGATCTTGACAAGCGCTGGTCTACTTCAGGATATGTGTTTACATTGGCAGGAGCACCGGTATGTTGGAGATGTATACTTCAGTCCATAGTGGCTCTCTCTACTACGGAGGTGGAGTATATGGCGGTGAATGAAACTGTTAAGGAGGCTTTGTGGTTGCATGGATTATTGGAGAACTTGGGGATTGCACAGGAGACCCTTCGGGTATATTGTGATAGCATGTCAGCTATCTATTTGGTGAAGAACCAGATTTATCATGCGCACACGAAGCACATCGATGTCAGTTTCTACTTTGTTCATGACGTTTTGGATGATGGAGACGTCATATTGGAGAAGGTCCACACGAAGGAAAACTCTGCAGATATGTTGACTAAAGTTGTTTCAGGTATGAAGTTTGGTCATTGTTTGGATCTTTTGAACATTCTTCAGTGTTGAGGCCTTTGGAGGCCATTTGGGTGAACTACGTTCGGCTTGATTCCTCTTTTGAACATTCTTCAGTGTTGAGGCCTTTGGAGGCCATTTGGGTGAACTACGTTCGGCTTGATTCCTTAGGCAAGAGGATACGTAGGGCCATTTGGGTGAACTACGTTCGGCTTGATTCCTTAGGCAAGAGGATACGTAGGCAGTCTTTCAGATACAACCAATTTGGATTTGTTAATTTCGATGGGGGGAGATTGTTCGATCTCTCGTTTGGGTTCCCGACTTGTTGTGGATTGATTCCATTATCGTGGGTTGTTTCCACGACATACTGGACATAACAAGTGGGACACTTGGATGCTTTGATGTCGGCTCAGTTTTGGGAAAACTTCGTCGAGGTGGAGAATTGTGAATGTGACGTGGGCCAACCCACCACGTGAAGAGCTGGGCAACACAAACGTGCGTGAACAATTGTTGTGGGCGCCACGAAGCAAAGCAAGAGATCATCACGTGAAGTGAATGCGGACATGTGAGGAGATCACCATGTGAACAATTACTTGTGGGGGCCACGAAGCAAAGCAGGAGACGTGTTTTTAGCAGCAGGCCCACCCGAAGACGTTTGAGATTTATAAATATCTTTTGTACAGTTCCCCTAGTGTTAAGCGCAAGAAAAGGCTGCGGGAGGTGCAAGGCAGCATGCAAAGAGGCGGCTGTGCAGAGGGTGAAAAAAAGCGGCATACAGGGAAAACAACAGAGATTCCCTATTTTGCAGAGGAGTTTTGTGCAGTCGTCTTTTAGGGTTTTAGCATCCCCTTTTGTGAGAGGTTTGAGAGATTATGTGAGGGTTTAGATTGTGTGATTGTAAACCCTATTTGTATTCTCCCTCTCTAATAGTAGATCTCCCCCCTCCTTGCCTCGTGGACGTAGGGGATTTGTCGAACCACATAAAATAGTTTGTCTTGCTTTTGATTTGTAATAGCTTGTAGTTTCCCTCGACAAGTCAGTCCTAGAACTGATGAGAGGAAGAGTTGATATCTTACTTTGTTGTGATATTTTGCTTTCGGTTCTTGTTTCCTTTGTGAAACAGGAATTTCTTTATTATCTAATCTCTTGTTGTGCACCTTGTGTGGCCGAGGTGCTACCGAAATTTTCGCTGCGCACAACAACCCTTTTCTTGTGTCCTTTTGTCAGATCCACAATAATTTTGGGGAAATCACTTAGTTGGCTAGGGTTACCGCCATGTCCCCCCATTTCTCTCTTCACGCCTCGGATCTACAAAATTGGTGGTTTGCCGTTTTTCGATTTTTGCTGATTTATTCTGATTTTGGGGAAATCACTCAGTTGCCTTAGATCTCTGCTAATTCCTTCCGATTTTTGCTTGATCTTTAAAAAAGACATCACCTTTCTTAGGCTGCGTTTGGGAACTTGGATTTGGGTCTTGGATTTAAAATCCAGGGTATTTCAAATCCAAATCTCTTGTTTGGGCCTCAAACTGGACTGAGATTTTAAATCAAATGATTTTAAAGAGGTGATTTTGAAAGCCCAAATACACGTATTTGAAATCTCACCCTCACCCTTGGAATTTACCAAATCCAGATCCGGACGACTCCTCCTCTCTCTAGTTCTCAGTCGCGATCCCGACTCCTCCTCTCTCTAGTTTCTCAGTCGCGATCCCGACTCCTCCTCTCTCGATCTCGAATCTCTCTCAACGCAGGTATCTCTCCTCTCTCCTCTCTCCCCTTCTCCTCTCTCGTCTCAACGCAGGTATCTCTCTTCGTATTTTGAAACCCTAGATCTGATCCGACTTGGCTTTTCTATGTTGTAGCTTGTTTTTCTCTCTCTTTCGGTTGCTCTCCTCAAACTTTTGCAGTTTCTGATTGGGATTCAAGGTATGACTTCAATTTTTACTGTTTTTTAATTTTTAAATTTTTTTTGGTTGTTTTTTGGGGATCTGAGGATGTTACTATGCTCCAATGGCGATCAATATGGTTGCAAGTCTGATATATGATTTGTGTTAATAATATCCAGAGCAGGGTTTGCATGAACTGTTTGAGATGAACCGTTTGAGATGTAGAAATTTGATTGCAAGTCTGATATGCACTGATTCAATTGAGTTGGAAATTGCTAGATATGTGCTTGGTTGTACACCAGAAATAAGGAAATTGGCCTCATCTAATTTTTTTCCCCTTTCAATTGTGCCTTCATAAATTTCAGGTTGCAGTTTTTAGGTGCTTGGATTAGTGCTAGTGGATTGATTGTCCGTTTTTCTAGGCATGGGATGTAATGTAATGTAATTTAGCCTATATTATCATTTTATTAATAGGTAAGACTTGACTTGTTTATTGGGAAAACCTGCATCTCTAGGCTAGATGGTGAGAATTATGTAGAAAGAATGACATCATTCTTCTGCTTGATCTTTCCTACAAGTCATCTAAATGAAAAATTAAAAACATCCGTATTAGTGATTGTCTCATCTCATAGGTACAATTTTTATTCTCTTTATTCTTAAGGAGTGATTGTCTCATCTCATAGGTACAATTTTTATTTCTTCTCCGAACTTATCCTTGTTACTTGGTTGAATATATTGTCACCATCAACAACACCCAATTTTCGTGTCTCCTGCTTCCGCTGCTGACCGTAACAATCTCCCACTGTAGGTTTTCGATGGAGGAGAACAAGTTACTACTGCTTCCTCTGTAACCAAGTATGCTATGCACTCCCAATTTTTATTATTTGAAGAACCCCCTTTTTCCATGGCTTTTCCTTGTTCTACTTATTTAGTTATCAGTTCGGGTGATTTGGTTCAACTATGCGTTTGATCCAGAAATTGCAGTAAAGTTAGTCTCAATTTCTTGGTAAGGATTTTGCGTAATTTAGCATGGTTTCAGGTAATTTGAAGGCAAAAGTTGTTAGTATCACAACGTTGTTTCACCCATAATATTCATACTTCTACAACCAGGATTCTGAGACCTACAATAAAAAATGAACATTTAATAACAGAAGATGAAGTTTTTCATTCATGTGAATGCCACTGGTCGCATTCTTGCAACCAAGGGTCTATTTTCATAAGTTGTTCATGCTTACAAATTGAAGTTGTTCATCCTAACATATTGTTCCAATTTATTTCAGGTACATCGTTGAAAAGAAAGGATTCTTTCATCCAAACCCAATTATCTGGGCAAGGCTTTGCTTCGTCTTGTTGTTTCTTTCTCGTGCTCAAATGTTGTTGCCTTTTTTTTCCAGACATTGATCAAATTAGGTATTATTGTATCATGTGATTCTCATCATACATTAAAGGACACATTAGATTCTTATCATACATTAAAGGACACATTAAAATCTTTAAAGCAGGATCTATGAATCTCTATTTTCTAGTTGTTGTGTGGTAGTAGTGTATTGTTTTTGAATCTTTCGGCTTGGTCTGTGACTCTGTGGTTTGATGGAGAGGGCTTGGCCTCTGCATTGCAAATATTTCTTCCTTTTGGTACGGGCTCCTTGTGCTGCTGTTTTAGATCGAACTAATAGACTGATTACCGCAATGCATTTGAGCGGCAAAGAGATAAATATGCATCTGGTAATATATGGTAGCCGAGATCTGCATTTGATATAAATAAGATGGGTTAAGAGAATAAATTTTCATCAATTTTAAATTCAAATTCATGTATAATAAAGTACCCAAACACTAGATTTTAAAATCAAAGATTTCAAATCCTTTCATTTAATAAAGATATCCAAACAAAAGATTTCTTAAATCATGGATTTCAAATCTTAAATTTAAAATCCATTGATTTTAAATCAACTTCCCAAATCCAAATCAAAGTTCCCAAACACAGCCTTAGGGAATTTCTTCTGATTGTTGCTTGATTTGATCAAAGTCGACAGTTTTAGGTATGATTTTTCCAATTTTTTAGTTTTTATGGTAATATGTATTTTATTTTCTATGGTCTTAATAATATATAGTTTTGATACAATTGCAACTTCTGGGTAATAGGTATTTGATTACCTATGAAGTTTGTTTCTGTTGTATATGAAGTGAAATCAAAACTTGAACACATATAATGATAAAATTGTGTTCAAATTTTTTCTTTTTAATTTGCATTGAAGAAGAAGTTTTCATATCTTAGTTTCACTAGTAGAAAACGCTCAACCTAGACGAAAATTTCCGTCTAGGTTGCTTGGAATCCCGTCTAGGTTGATCAACCTAGACGGAAATCCGTCTAGGTTGATCCGTCTAGGTTAATTCCGTCTAGTTTGAGTCAAACTAGACAGAATTCCGTCTAGGTTGACCAAACTTGACGGAATTTGAAAATCAGTCTAGGTAGCTACTGTAGCAACATAGATGGTTACTGTAGTGACCTAGACGGAAATTCCGTCTAGGTTGAGATTCTACCGTTTTTTTTTTTTTGCAGAATCTATGTTGCACACTATACAATATCACATGTACCTGTACACAATATTGCACAAACCCAAATCACATTCATATCCAACACAATCTAATTATATTTCAATATCAAATATAATTATATTCAAATAATACATTCACCAAAATACTAGAGAGGTACATAAATTGTTTACATAGATAATAAAGAATACAATTGCTTACTTAACTTGATGAATTTTGCATAATTTATAGAATCCAATTGCATTTACTCCTCCAAGTTGTTGAAGCATCATTAGGCCGAATGCTATCTGTGCATGGAAAATCCTTCCATCAATCCCTTAGTCTCTATCTCTATAGCCTATAATACCAAGATGAGAGAAGTCTTTGTTATACAGTTAATAAATCGGGGAAATTTGCCAGTGAGATGATTCCATTAGATGCCAGCATAGTGTAGTGTTATAATGGCCCACATATATTTGTGATTGATTTTGAACCCATTAAGTTTTGGTGGATCAGGTCATTGAAGGAATTAATTGGAGGTAGGTCTGTAAACCAACTAAATAATTAATAAAGAATTTGGTTATTATTTGTTCAGATATTCGATAATATCCGATTTAGTTATAGTAAATGAATATTTTTTAGTATCCATTTCGTAAATGAATAGAATTTGGCCAAAGTTATAATTGATTTGTTTGATTATTAAATATATTTTTATATTTTTCTACTTCTATATTACTACATTGTATTATGCATAATATTATAAATATTGCTTTTTATAAGTACTATATTAATACTTTATAAACATACAATATAATAATTCTTATAGTGAAATATCAAATTAATAATTAAGTAAAACGTCATAAAAAAAGAAATAAGAAAACACTTCAAACATGGAGTTTAAACTCAAGACATAATGCTCAATAATCTCATAGTATATCAAGTGTGCTAGTAAGATATTCATGACTATTTAACAAATATTCATCCAATTAATGAATCAAATTCAAATACTTTTTTCTTATTTAACAGAATTAGAATTTCAATTCGTGAAAACTAACCGAATACAAATATGAACAACATGATATTTGATTCGATTCGGTTTACCTCCACCCCCTAATTAGAGGAACAGCTTTTGAGTTCTTGAGATGGAGCATACAAAAAAAAAATCCTTACTTTGAGGAGTAATCAAGGAAGAGACAAGGGATATATACCAAACTAGAGGGTTGTTAAATTGTATGGAAATGGAGTTGCATGTTTAAATAGTGCAATCAGATTTATAATTTAAAATGTTTTGTTTTTAGTTTAATTAGGAAACATAAATTAGCTTAAAGAACAAAAAACTGCTGCAAAATGTTATAGCCCATTTTGAATACGTGGGAGCAAAAGTTGCACCCTCCGAAAAATAAAATTTAGAATAAAAGACAATTCCACCTTATTAAAAAAATATTATTTCAAATGAAAAAGGAAACTTTTTGAAAAAGAATTTTCTTAAAAAAATTTATGAGCAATATTGACCTCTTTTGGATTTGTCCCGCCCAATGACCGAATCGTAGCGCAACGAGGCTGACACACACCACTCCGACAATTAGTTCATCAAAATAATGTGTTAAGCCTCTAATTGTTGCTACTCGTTTTTATCTATTTATCAAAATAGGTTTGTAAAAAGTAATTGTTTAGAAAAAGAAACTATATTAAAAATATTTTAATGAACCAACAACAATCCCATAACTGACCATTCATGCTTTCAACCAATCTCATGCTCACAATCCGGTTCACATCAACTACTTGGGAAGGAAAAACAAAAGCAACCCGTTAGAGTGGATTCAACCAGTACTGTCAAATGAATAGAAATCCAAATGAATAGGCTTGTCAATAAAAATTCATATATCAATACAAACAAATGAATGATAAACTCAAAGAGATAGTGATAATTAAAAAAGATAATAGTCAAAGAGATAGTGATAATTAAAAAAGATAATAGCGCTCAAATAAAATGGTAAGAGTGATAAGATGCAATAAATGCCAATAATACAAATAGGAATGTAGACCTTCTAATGCGTAGTGGACTGATAAGTGAATATTATCACACCTCATTAAATATAACACTACTACTAAACATGTCTAATCAAGTCTTAGTAATTCAGTAAACATGTATATCGAATGGTATTACAAAAATACAAGTGAAAATGATATGAGAATAAACATCAATATATCAAATAAAGCAAAGGATATCATCCACTATACTACAACATCATCATCATATCATATCATCATATTAATCATAAAGTAAACTGCTAATTAATTGAAGCATGGAACAAATATCATATTTAAATTAATCTTTAATTACATTTTTATCTAGATATGCAATTATTAGGCTTGTATGTGATAATCTTATAAATAGGCAATCATCTCAGAGTTCTCTGGCCAACTAACTCACCTTAAGACGTGTCATCTTATTACTCGGAGTCCTCTGGCAAAAACAATCCAAAAATACATAGTAGGTATCTCATAGGACTACTCCTAAAAATGATGTACTCAATCTGGTATTAATTAAGGGTTGATAGTGTGACGCCCCTCCTCTGGGAGGTACATAAAAATTTGAGCATGACCTATCTGTAATAAGAAGGGTCGACCTGCTAAATCTTTATGCACATCACAACATAGATATACTGAAGGGCGAAAAATAAAGCAGTAGAGATGCATATGCAATACCCAAGATCACGAGGTTGACAGCAGAGTCCATTGAATACCAAAATAGAAGAGAACTAAAGGGTAATACAAAATATTACAATAATAGCAGTGGCTACAACATTAATACATGTTTTATAAGTCAAAGGTACTACAAAAGTGAACATAAATTAACCCCTATTAAGATTTTCCTCTGGAGCTAATCTTCAAATTCAGGGTCTGCAATGCCCTTATCCTTGCCAGTTGTATGACCTGCGAGTGGATTCAGAAACAATAGGGGTGAGCCTAAGGCCCAATAGGTAACCATAAAAATCTCGGGTACAATCCAAGCGAACGAATGAAAATGATAGACATAGATATCAAACTTGAACAACGGGATCTCAACATTAAGTTGCCATTCTTATATCGTAATCATTGACCGAAGTGAAATAACATGTAAAGATGAATAATCAAGGTCTAATATTCAGGATTCCAAACTCCCCAATCATGGGATAATCAATAAACCGCGCATGCCTTTATACACCCACCGGTGAGCGTCCTCACACAGGGCATTGTCCCACCAGGACACTATAACATTACCACCCACCGGTGAAGCTTACTTCACACAGGGCATAATCCATGAATATAGACAATCAAGCATCAACGAAGAGAGGAATACTATCATTATCAATAGTTGAACCATCGAATCAATTCGAATTGTTGCAATGAAATCATTCAAGGATATCGAAGGTATAAAACTGAAATAAACAACATTAGGATAGCAATGATTAACCAATCAACAACGAGCCCATGCATGAGGTGAATCAAATAGGAATATTATGAAAATGATAAGATATACAATTAGCATGGGAAACTAACTCGCAGGAATTTCAAGAAAGTAATCAATCGAACTCTCAAAGACTTGAGAGGAAACAATGAAAGGTTACCTACCGATTATGTCGGGATCCTCTCGGCCAACGAATGAATCCAAGATTCTCTGTCCTATATATACATGTATACCCACATGAGATTCTAGACACTATGTCTTTTAAAACTTTAACTTAAAACTTATATCATGGTATAAGCTACACCCTAGATGATTGCATCTAATATCTCTAATATGCACAGCAACCTAAGTAGTGTACATGCAGCAGATTTAGGTGAATAGATGGTACAGCAATTGATGTTCAAAATACATGAAACTAGTCTCAAATGACTCCATTATGAGTCTAATTTCAGAATATAAAACTTTTACTTCAATGCATGGTGTATAGTAAGAGTCATGCTCTCAGAAAACTACACATATCAAAACTGTAGCAGAAAAACAGAGATCATCATTTGGGATGAATAATTTATTTCGGGTACTTAACTATATCCCAAAGAACTCATACTTTGTATGTAAGTAATATTATGGATTAGCTTCTATGTCCCATGAGTTTCATCAATTTTGCATTTTTAAAATGCATGTTACATGCAAAACAACACAGGGGGTAGACTGGAATTTCTAGCACATACGCTAGCTATTAGAACTAGGTTTAGGCCTACCAAACGTTATTCAAATTAATTCAAACCCCTATCAATAGAAATACAATTGATTCTAGTTTTAGAAATAGAAAGAATTTCATGCATGCATGGTATATGTTGAGATATATGTTCTTTACAAAGGACATAGCTCAGGCAGACAGTTTCAGACACATACACTAAGTTAAACCATACTTTCAAACAAGTAAATGATCTTATAATTAAACAAACAAGATCTCAAATGAAAGCCACGAATATGTAGTTTCTTGAACAGAAAGAATTTCATGCATGCATGGTATATGTTGAGATATATGTTCTTTACAAAGGACATGACTCAAGCAGACAGTTTCAGACACATGCACTGAGTTAAACCATACTTTTAAACTAGTAAATGATCTTAGAATTAAACAAACAAGATCTCAAATGAAATCCACGAATATGTAGTTTCTATAACAGAAAGAATTTCATGTATGCATGGTATATGTTGAGATATATACTCTTTACAAATGACATAACTCAGGCAGACAGTTTCAGACACATACACTGAGTTAAACCATACTTTCAGATAAGTGAATGATCTCAGAATTAAACAAACAGGGACTCAAATGAAAGCCACGGAAGTCTAGGTTTTATAACAAAAAGAATTTCTTCATTTGGATATATACAAAGAAAGTTATGATCTGTTTAGTGGTAGTGTATCTTGCTGGAAATTTCTGCATGAAATTTCAGTTTCAAGATAACATTGACATGCAAGCCCTAAAATGTTACATGCAAGACTAAAACCAAATTAAATCTTATAATCTCAGTCTAATGTCCTTGATAACAATATGCAAAAGAGAATTATACCTAGTATTGAGACTTGCTTCACTTCCTCCTCCAAAATCATCAACTAACTCCTTTCTCCTCTCCTTCTTCTTCAATGTTTGGAGCTTATGGAATCTATTTATTTTTCTTCTTCTTTTTTTTAAAAAGAGGAGAGGGGCTGGGGTTTGGTTGGCCAGAGGAGAGGGATGAGGGTTTGGAGAATTTTTTTTTCTTTAGAATGGCAAAATGAGAGGTGGAGGGCACATATATATAAGCCCATGTGAAGAGAAATCCTCAATTTGGCCAAAGTTGAGGGGTTTTATGCAAAATTTCCCCCACTATCATGGCTGAACTATGTTAATTAGAGAGTTTTACATTAGGTATTTAATGATTTGGTTATCTCTAATCAAGGTTTAAAGCATGGTTAACTTAGGTTTACATGCTAAGTTTGTATGCATGCTATGACTTAGTTAACTAGATCACAATATGAGAATTAGCTAAGTTAAATTCTCATACTAGAAGATTATATGAGAAGCAATGAAGAAAAGCATCTACTAAAATATGGATTGGTATCGGTAACGGTATCCGATCAATGAAAGGGACAAAAATTTGGAATGTTACATACTTCCCCCCTTAAGGAAATTTCGTCCCTAAATTTTTACGTACCCTCAAAATAAATGTGGATATGTTTTTCGCATCTCAGATTCTAGTTCCCATGTTGCCTCCTCAACGCCTCGATTATTCCATAAAACTTTAACCAGCAATATGGATTTGTTTCTCAGCTGCTTCTCCTTAAAGCCTAGCACTCGAACCGGTCGTTCTTCATAAGATAGATCCTCCCGCAGGGGCAAGGCTTGGTGCGAAATGATGTGTCTGGGGTCTGGTACGTACTTTTTCAGGTTTGAGACGTGGAACACGTTATGAATCTTCTCCAATTCTGGGGGCAAGGCTAGCCGGTAGGCTACAGGTCCGATCTTCTCCAAAACTTCGAATGGCCCAAGGTATCTCGGACGGAGTTTGCATTTCTTGCCACCTCTTGTTATTCCTTTCATTGGTGTAGCCTTTAGAAACACATGATCACCAACCTGGAATTCTAGGTCCTTGCGTCGACGATCTGCATAGCTCTTTTGCCTACTTTGGGCCGTCTGCATATGTTGCCGAATAGTTTGGATCTTCTCAGTCGTCTCCTGGATTACGTCTGGTCCAAGTAGTCGACGATCACCAGTCTCTTCCCAACAGATAGGGGATCTACATCGCCTCCCATATAGGGCTTCATAAGGTGCCATGCCAATGCTAGAATGAAAGCTATTATTGTAGGCGAACTCTATTAGTGGCAAATGCGTAGCCCAATCCAAAATCTAAGGTGCAAGCTCTCAGCATGTCCTCCAGGGTCTGTATCGTTCTCTCAGATTGTCCATCAGTTTGAGGATGTGCTGAAGTGCTGAACTTCAGTTTAGTCCCCAAAGCTTGATGTAGGCTCTTCCAAAATCTTGAGGTGAAACGGGGGTCTCGATCTGATACAATGGATATGGGAATCCCGTGGAGCTTCACGATCTCTTCAATGTATAAGCTGGTCAACTTTTCCATGGTATACGACATCTTGTAGGGTATGAAGTGCGCTGACTTGGTCAGGCGGTCAACTACCACCCATATGGCATCCTCTCCTTTTGTTGATCGGGGTAGTCCAGTAACAAAATCCATGGTGATGTGATCCCATTTCCATTCTGGAATGGGCAAAGGTTGTAATAGTCCTGATGGTTTCTGATGTTCAATCTTCACCTGCTGGCATGTTAAACATTTTGATACAAATATAGCTATCTCCTCCTTCATGCGGTTCCACCAGAAGTTTTGTCGGAGGTTCTGATACATCTTGGTGCTACCCGGATGAAGAGCATATAGGGTCTGGTGAGCTTCTCTCAATATCTGATCCTTAAGCTCCCCATCATTGGGTACACAAAGGCGATTACCCATCTTCAAAACACCATCTTGAATCTTAAAGTCTGAATATTTTCCTTGTTCCACCTTCTTCCTTATCTCACATAGCTCCTTGTCTTCCTTCTGTCGCTCCTTGATTTGGTCCAACAGAGTAGGTTGTAGGCTTATCTGACAAATCTTCATTCCAGAAGGATATTTTCTAACTTCAATCTCCATTCTCTCAAGCTCCTTACTTAACTCGGCTTGTTTAGTTAGCAAACAAGCTGATGTAATATGATTCTTCCGACTGAGAGCATCTGCTACTACATTCGCTTTACCTGGATGGTAAAGAATATTTACATCGTAGTCTTTCAGCAATTCCAACCACCTTCTTTGCCTCATGTTAATCTCCTTCTGAGTAAATATATACTTTAGGCTCTTGTGATCTGTATAAATATCACATGATACCCCATATAGATAGTGTCTCCATATCTTCAGGGCAAAAATCACAGCAGCCAATTCCAGAAGATCATGAGTGGGGTAATTCTCATGAGGTCTCAATTGCCTGGAGGCATAAGCCACTACCTTCTCATTCTGCATTAGAACACAACCTAAACCTCTGGAAGATGCATCACTATATATCACAAACTTATCTGAACTCGTAGGGATAGTAAGGATGGAAGCAGTTACCAACCGTTTCTTCAACTCCTGAAAATGCTCTTCGCAATTCTCACTCCAATTATACTTGACAGTCTTACGAGTCAAATAAGTTAAAGGGGCTGCTAATTGGGAAAAGTCTTTAACAAATCTTCTATAATATCCTGCTAGTCCCAAAAAGCTACGAATCTCAGTCACTGAGGTGGGACGCGACCAGTTCACGACAACTTCAACCTTCGCTGGATCCACAGATATCCCATCTTTTGTGATCACATGGCCTAAAGACATCACCTTTTCTAGCCAAAATTCACACTTTTTAAACTTTGCGTATAGCTGTTGCTCTCTTAGGATTTGCAATACAATCTTCAAATGTTCTTCATGTTCTTGGTAACTCTTAGAATAGATCAATATGTCATCAATGAAAACTACCACAAATTGATCCAAATATTGTTTGAATATCCGATTCATCAGATCCATGAATGCGGTCGGCGCATTAGTCAGTCCAAAAGGCATCACTAAAAATTCATAGTGACCGTAGCGAGTCCTGAATGCTGTTTTTGCTACGTCCTCAGGCTTAATCTTTAACTGATGGTACCCTGACCTTAAATCAATTTTGGAAAAATATTGAGCTCCTTGAAGCTGATCAAATAGATCATCTATCCTTGGGAGTGGATACTTATTCTTAATGGTCAGTTTATTCAACTCTCTGTAATCTATACAAAGTCTCATACTCCCATCTTTCTTTTTCACAAATAAGACTGGTGCTCCCCATGGAGACATGCTGGGTCTAATGAATCCTTTATCCAATAACTCTTGAAGTTGTTCCTTTAGTTCCTTCATCTCAACTGGCGCCAATCTATAAGGGGCTTTAGATATAGGAGTGGTCCCTGGGACCAAGTCTATGGCAAACTCTATCTCCCGATCTGGAGGCAATCCTGGCAAATCTTCTGGAAAGACATCCGGGTAATCTCTTACAACAAGTATATCTGAAAGCTTTTTCTCATTCAATTGGTCACTTATCACACAAGCTAAATATCCACTACAACCTTGCCTCAACAATTTATTAGCCTTCATAAATGAGATTAGGTGCGTGAGTGGTCTTCTACTTTCCCCTTGGAAAACAAAACTCGCCTCCGCTTGTGGTTTAAACTTTATCAGTTTTCTCAAACAGTCTATAGTTGCATGATGAGAGGCTAACCAATCCATTCCTAGGATAACATCAAAATTTGACATGTCTAGGCATACAAGGTCTGCATTCATGACATGATCACTCACTAAAACTCCACAATTCTCATAAACATATGTTGCTAGGAGACTACCACCCATAGGTATGGACACAATTATCTCACTACTTAATAGTGTCGGTGAATTGGGAAAATTCCTAGCAAAGTGAGGTGATACAAAAGAGTGTGTAGATCCACGGTCGAAAAGTGCATGAGCGGTGAATGAACATATGGGAACTGTACCTTCCACCACAGATGGTGATGCTTGTGCATCCTTCCTTGTCAGGGCAAAAACTCTTCCTTGGTTCCTTTGGTTCTGCTGCACACTCTGGTTGGACTGAGCCTTCCGCTGGGGAGCATTTGATTGCTGTGAGGCATTAGCTCGAGCCGCGTGATCTCCTCTTGCTGCTCGCTCTGTTATTTCTTGATTCCTCAAGGTTGGACAATCTCTCTTGAAGTGCCCAGGTTGACCACACTCGAAACATGCACGGTTTAAGTTTGCAATATCCAGAGTGATGATTGCCACATCTAGGGCAGGCTGCTGACTTATTTGGCTGATTTGCTCGATCACGACGAAAGGGAAATTTTGCTGTCGCTGACCTCCCGGGCTGATTCGATGCTGACTTATCGGTTGTGATACCTCCTTCTGTTCGTGGGCGTTTAACTAAACTCTGCTTCTTATTGCGGATCTCCTGATACTCTAGCAGGTCTTTCTCAATTTCAAACGCAGTCTCCACCAGTTCTGCGTAGTTCCTGATTCTGAGGGCCACTAGTTTCCCTCTGATATTTCCCCTGAGTCCCCTTTGAAACTTCTTAGCCTTATCTGATTCTTCAGCGATCAAATGTGGAGCAAACCTTGATAGTTGAGTAAACTTAGCCTCATACTCTTGGACCGTCATGTTATTTTGTTGCAAACCTTGAAATTCAATAGCCCACTGATCCCTAACACTCTCCGGGATATATTTCTTATTCATAAGCTCCACAAATCTATCCCAATCAATCTGTCTCTGGGCAGCCCTTTCTAATCTTAAGGTTGTCTTCCACCAATGTTCAGCTTCCCCTCTGAACATGAAGGCGGCAATTGACACCTTTTGCTCCTCTGTGCAACTTAAGACTGAAAATATCTTCTTCATTTGTAAAATCCAATCCTCCTCATCCAGGTCAAGCTCTCATCCAAGTGGAATTCCCTCTTGGAACTCATCAAGTAGGGGCTATTGTGCTACCTCAAATTCCCACTCCATAGGCTCCTCCGCTGGATCCTCATCCTCCATAGGGTTCTCCTCGGGGTCCTCCTCCTCGGGATCCTCCTCCATGGGGTCCTCCTCCTCGGGGTCTTCCTCTATAGGGTCCTCCTCGGGGTCCTCCTCCTCGGAATCCTCCTCTATGGGGTCCTCCTCCTCAGAGTCCTCCTCTTCAAGGTCCTCATTCTCAAGCTCGCCACTCTTCGCTAATTGCCCACGAGTGTGATGGCTAATCGAAGAGTAATCCACTCTCTCCCCAAATGTCTCCTCCGGGTCAGTCTCCTCAGAGCTGATCTCCCAATCCTCTGAAAGTGTTGACCACACCTCCCCGCTGCTAATGGATCCTTCCATCTCAGAAACACTCGAATCTGAATCTGCCATTCCTACCAGAAGTCACCTATCAGCCTCCAATGGTACAAAACCAACCTAATAGAAATCTAGATATCACAAGAATGTCATGGAAAGATAATTCCTCCATGACTTGTGTTTGACACCGACTAGAAAGATCCCTACGTCCCCTAGGTATTTCAATGTAGGACTCTTAAGGTGTCAACCTGTGCTCTGATACCACTGTGTGACGCCCCTCCTCTGGGAGGTACATAAAAATTTGAGCATGACCTATCTGTAATAAGAAGGGTCGACCTGCTAAATCTTTATGCACATCACAACATAGATATACTGAAGGGCGAAAAATAAAGCAGTAGAGATGCATATGCAATACCCAAGATCACGAGGTTGACAGCAGAGTCCATTGAATACCAAAATAGAAGAGAACTAAAGGATAATACAAAATATTACAATAATAGCAGTGGCTACAACATTAATACATGTTTATAAGTCAAAGGTACTACAAAAGTGAACATAAATTAACCCCTATTAAGATTTTCCTCTGGAGCTAATCTTCAAATTCAGGGTCTGCAATGCCCTTATCCTTGCCAGTTGTATGACCTGCGAGTGGATTCAGAAACAATAGGGGTGAGCCTAAGGCCCAATAGGTAACCATAAAAATCTCGGGTACAATCCAAGGGAACGAATGAAAATGATAGACATAGATATCAAACTTGAACAACGGGGTCTCAACATTAAGTTGCCATTCTTATATCGTAATCATTGACCGAAGTGAAATAACATGTAAAGATGAATAATCAAGGTCTAATATTCAGGATTCCAAACTCCCCAATCATGGGATAATCAATAAACCGCGCATGCTTTTATACACCCACCGGTGAGCGTCCTCACACAGGGCATTGTCCCACCGGGACACTATAACATTACCACCCACCGGTGAAGCTTACTTCACACAGGGCATAATCCATGAATATAGACAATCAATCATCAATGAAGAGAGGAATACTATCATTATCAATAGTTGAACCATCGAATCAATTTGAATTGTTGCAATGAAATCATTCAAGGACATCGGAGGTATAAAATTGAAATAAACAACATTAGGATAGCAATGATTATCCAATCAACAACGAGCCCATGCATGAGGTGAATCAAATAGGAATATTATTAAAATGATAAGATATACAATCAGCATGGGAAACTAACTCGCAGGAACTTCAAGAAAGTAATCAATCGAACTCCCAAAGACTTGAGAGGAAACAATGAAAGGTTACCTACCGATTATGTCGGGATCCTCTCGGCCAACGAATGAATCCAAGATTCTCTGTCCTATATATACATGTATACCCACATGAGATTCTAGACACTATGTCTTTTAAAACTTTAACTTAAAACTTATATAATGGTATAAGCTACACCCTAGATGATTGCATCTAATATCTCTAATATGCACAGCAACCTAAGTAGTGTACATGCAGCAGATTTAGGTGAATAGATGGTACAGCAATTGATGTCCAAAATGCATGAAACTAGTCTCAAATGACTCCATTATGAGTCTAATTTCAGAATATAAAACTTTTACATCAATGCATGGTGTATAGTAAGAGTCATGCTCTCAGAAAACTACACATATCAAAACTGTAGCAGAAAAACAGAGATCATAATTTGGGATGAATAATTTATTTCGGGTACTTAACTATATCCCAAAGAGCTCATACTTTGTATGTAATTAATATTATGGATTAGCTTCTATGTCCCATGAGTTTCATCAATTTTGCATTTTTAAAATGCATGTTACATGCAAAACAACACAGGGGGGTTAGACTGGAATTTCCAGCACATACGCTAGCTATTAGAACTAGGTTTAGGCCTACCAAACATTATTCAAATTAATTCAAACTCCTATCAACAGAAATACAATTGAGTCTAGTTTTAGAAATAGAAAGAATTTCATGCATGCATGGTATATGTTGAGATATATGCTCTTTACAAAGGACATGACTCAAGCAGACAGTTTCAGACACATGCACTGAGTTAAACCATACTTTTAAACTAGTAAATGATCTTAGAATTAAACAAACAAGATCTCAAATGAAAGCCACGAATATGTAGTTTCTAGAACAGAAAGAATTTCATGCATGCATGGTATATGTTGAGATATATGCTCTTTACAAAGGACATAGCTCAGGCAGACAGTTTCAGACACATGCACTGAGTTAAACCATACTTTCAAACAAGTAAATGATCTTATAATTAAACAAACAAGATCTCAAATGAAAGTCACGAATATGTAGTTTCTAGAACAGAAAGAATTTCATGCATGCATGGTATATGTTGAGATATATGTTCTTTACAAAGGACATGACTCAAGCAGACAGTTTCAAACACATGCACTGCGTTAAACCATACTTTTAAACTAGTAAATGATATTAGAATTAAACAAACAAGATCTCAAATGAAAGCCACGAATATTTAGTTTCTAGAACAGAAAGAATTTCATGCATGCATGTTATATGTTGAGATATATACTCTTTACAAATGACATAACTCAGGCAGACAGTTTCATACACATGCACTGAGTTAAACCATACTTTCAGATAAGTGAATGATCTCAGAATTAAACAAACAGGGACTCAAATGAAAGCCACGGAAGTCTAGGTTTTATAACAAAAAGAATTTCTTCATTTGGATATATACAAAGAAAGTTATGATCTGTTTAGTGGTAGTATATCTTGTTGGAAATTTCTGCACGAAATTTCAGTTTCAAGATAACATTGACATGCAAGCCCTAAAATGTTACATGCAAGACTAAAACCAAATTAAATCTTATAATCTCAGTCTAATGTCCTTGATAACAACATGCAAAAGAGAATTATACCTAGTATTGAGACTTGCTTCACTTCCTCCTCCAAAATCATCAACTAACTCCTTTCTCCTCTCCTTCTTCTTCAATGTTTGGAGCTTATGGAATCTATTTATTTTTCTTCTTCTTTTTTTTTTTAAAAAAGAGGAGAGGGGCTAGGGTTTGGTTGGCCAGAGGAGAGGGATGAGGGTTTGGAGAATTTTTTTTTTCTTTAGAATGGCAAAATGAGAGGTGGAGGGCACATATATATAAGCCCATGTGAAGAGAAATCCTCAATTTGGCCAAAGTTGAGGGGTTTTATGCAAAATTTCTCCCACTATCATGGCTGAACAAATATAATAACTATGTTAATTAGAGAGTTTTACATTAGGTATTTAATGATTTGGTTATCTCTAATCAAGGTTTAAAGCATGGTTAACTTAGGTTTACATGCTAAGTTTGTATGCATGCTATGACTTAGTTAACTAGATCACAATATGAGAATTAGCTAAGTTAAATTCTCATACTAGAAGATTATATGAGATGCAATGAAGAAAAGCATCTACTAAAATATGGATTGGTATCGGTAACGGTATCCGATCAATGAAAGGGAAAAAAATTTGGAATGTTACAGATAGCATACTCAAGCTAATCTTAATTGATTGTTTACAGCATACTCAAGTCGGTATTAATTGATTGTTTACAGCATACTCAAGCCAGTGTTAACTGAAGGTTGGGACTAGTTAGAGCTAGGTGTTAGTCGTTGTGGAGAGTTAAGTTAGATGACTAATTTTGGGTAGATTCCAGTATGCGGTCTTTGTAATCCTACCGAATTTGGTTGTAATTCGAGAAAACTCTTAACATAGAGAGAAAACCCATTCCTGAGAAGGAAAAGTGGATGTAGGATTGTTATCCAAACCACTTTAAAAATATCACGTATTCCTTGGTTGGTTTTTGATTTGGTTGTTTGCTTTTATTCTTCTATACTTCAGCTGTATATTTTGTGTGTTTAGTGAATAATTGTAGCAAACATATTCACTCCCCTCTAGGCTTGCATCTCAGATCTATCACGTGGTATCAGAATCTTATTACCCATCTTTAGAGTGACAATCTAAGGTAAAGATGTCCAGTTTGACAACCGCAATGGCTTTACCTAAGGGACACACTACAGACCGACACCCATATTTCTATTGGACAACTACACACATTAGAAAGCACATATGAGTGTCTTTCTATTGTCCACTAATTATGACATTTGGGGTAACATAGAGAATAGGTATAGTGAACTTACTACCATTGTAGAAGAGCATCTAGAGATAAGCGGACCACTTAGGACAAAAAGATTTATTCTTTGAACGTTAAAGCTATAAATGCTAGTTATTGTTCCTTAACTGCTAAATAATTTAACCTTATTTTAAATTATGCTACTATATAGGAAATCTGAAAAACTCTAGAAGTCACACACGAGGAACTTCACAGGTGAAAGAGTTAAAACTTACAATGCTTTTTAATAAGTATGAAAATTTTAAGATGAAGGCCTTGAAGAGTATTCAAGATATGTTCACTCAATTTATGAACATCGTGAACAAAGCTAAAGCTTTGGAAAAAGAGTGCGACAATAGCGAGCTTTGTAAAAAATTCTTCATTCGCTTCCTAGGGATGGGGAACCAAAATTAACAGCTATTGAACTCTTGAAGATCTTATAAGTAATCTTCTCATGGATAAAGTTTGATTAAGAGAGAGAGAGTATGCTTTTAAAGATGATACAAAGAATAAATTATTAGCCCTAAAAACTAAAAAGGAGAAATCATGATCTTAGAAGAAGAAAGAGTCAAACTCAAGTTTTGAGGATAAAATAGTCATCAAATTGTTAAAGACTATGAATCCTTCCTTAAATTAAAAGATGATTAGAAATTCCTGGAAGAAGAACATGATCACCGTACAAATAAGGTAAGTATATATAATTCTAGTGACTTTGATACTAAACCAATTTATTTTCAATGTAGGAAACCCAGTCACTTAAGGAAGAACTGTCCGCTAAACAAAAATGACTATAAAGGAAAGGGCAAAAGTTCTAAAATAACTACATAGGTGTTTGGGTCAGAAATTGTTTTCTTCATTGTATAACTCGTTACAACTTTGATCATTACAACAAGTTAAAAAAGATTGGTCTTTTTATAAAACCTTTATACAATGAAAATAAAAATTACAATCTCCTTCAAATAACACACATATCCTATTTATTAATCTCTGTTTGTGTGGAATCTTCACCTGTGTCGGGGACGCGTTAGTCCGTGGACCGCCACGAATCAGATCCGGTTGACAGAGTAATATTTATAAGCTCTTACTTCACAAAGGAAGTAGTAATCGCTGAAGTGATAATCTCGACCAAGCGAGATTACAACTCTTCTTGAGATCAAGACCAAGCATGATCTCAAGGAATAGGAGGACGGGTCTCATATCCTTCGAAAAGCTCATTCTTTATGTCGGAGTTCGCCAAAATCTGCTAGTCTCTCTCAAATTAGTCAGAACCTCGCACTAGCTCCTCTGAAATTCATGACTCCCTTCAGCTCTATCTTTATAAGGGTACTAGGGGTATATTTATAGGCTTTAAATGTCGTGTTTGTGGATAGGAA
>NC_033796.1:59549542-59565253 GCF_001876935.1 Asparagus officinalis
TCGAAGAACAACAGTTATTATCCGTTTAGGTGGGTTTTGGTTATTTGACAGCTTCCACACGTTTAAGAATAACCCTACATATTTATGGATGAACCCAAGGAGTTCTAGAAGCCAATCTTATCATAAAATACGCCAGGAACTGACCTGGTCGTGAGTCACTTTGACTGTCTCGCACATGTCCGAGACAGCTTGGACTATCTCGGGTATTTTGGTCTTAACTCTTTCGTCCGACCTCAGAATCAGATGATTCAAGATGACATGGAAATCTGACAAAGATACCTACAATTTTTGTCTTTTGAGATTTTTATATTCGAATTGTATTATGGCCAAAATGTGTGAGACACAATTGGTTGTCTCGCAGGTGCGAAACAGTCTGGACTGTCTCGAGTGTTTTGGCTCTAACTCTCTCGTCCGACCTTAGAATGAGGTGATTCAAAGTGCATCGGAAAGCCGGATATAAGATCTACAACCTACTATAAGTGAATCATATGTGGAGTGGACAATATATGAGTGGCACTTCATCTTTCGTGAGTAAAACTTAATTCTCGATCGGATTGTTTCTTCATCATTCTGTCATCTCGTTAGTTCGTACGCTTCATCGACTTACTTCATTCGCTTGTTAATGTTAGATAATCTTCATTAACTCGGATAATGATATTTATCATCTTCTCTCTGTCTTGAGCTGCGTGTGGGAACCCATAGGTAATTTTTAACGCCTACAGATATCCCCTCCAAAGTGTTTCAGTCTCTTTTCTTTTATAGAAGCCTGAAATACTTTGGATGTGATAGGCCCCATCTTTAATTGGTGTAAAAGGACTTGTAATTGTCTTCAATTCTTGACTTCTTTAATTTTTAGTCTATTCAGTATTTTGTCGAATAGTTAAGATTCTGCGGGTGTTACGTTTATCGTCTGACCGTTGTTGAGGCCTCGAACTGAAACTGGTGAATTGGTTTCTGATCTTAGCTCGTGTTGTTGAGTCGATGTTGAACTGACTATCTTCGTCGGGGATTCGTATCTGAATTACGATTGAAATCCTTAGGATCATCCTTTGACCTGAAATTGATCTGAGTCTTGTTTCGGTTAAAAATTGTCCACTCATTAACCTTCATCACAATATGTTGACTGACATTGACTTTTCCTCGTAATGCTTTGACCAACGTTGACCTTCATTGCAACACGTTGATTGGCGTTGACTTTCATTGCAACACGTTGACCGACGTAAATATTGAGGCTGCAGGACCAATTATTGAGGCTTGGTTCTTCTACAGGTATGGATTTTACTCTTACATCCCGTTAGTTATTTATTTAACCACATGGGAGTTTTGGTTGTACGATCAGCTTTTGGACCTGATACGGCTATCATTTCAATGCTTTCAAAGTTCCTCATGTAGACTTTGGCTGGAATTGATGTTATATCGGGTGCTCAAGTAAAGAGACCAACTGATGAAGCTAGTACGTCAATGACTATCGGACTTATAGGATTTTTAGCAAATCTTCAGCCATCAACGGATTTGATAAGTTTTTACCGACTACCGTTTGAGTCGGGCTAGCATGCGAATTGTCTAAGTCCGTTCCTCACGTAACATTGTGCTAAAAGAGTTAACTCTCTTAGACTTAGTGCTATGATATTAAATATATAGACTTTGTTTTTGTTATGGGAATAGGCTACCCGTCAATGCGTGTTGGGCATAGACTTGAACAATCCTTCGATCTCGGGTTATCCTTAAGAATATTATGTGTAATATTCTCCAGGAACTTCATGTTGGAAATAAAGAAAGTCGTTTATCCTTATATACCCGTTGGAGGTTGGAAAAATAGTTTATACTCGTATACCCGTTAGAGTATCACAGAGTGTAAGGACCATGAACTTTGATACTAGTTAAAACAATTTTTTGATATTTTAAAATATTTAGTTATTATTTTTAAAAGAGTATTTGTATTTTTCTTGATTTTCTATAATTTTTTATGATTTAAAAATCTGATTATATAGTTATTTAAATGATTTTGATATTTACAAATTTATTTTGAGCAGTAAAAATTTCGAAAATTAATCTATTATGTTATCGGTACTATTATATATTATTCTATATAATACGTTGTATTATTGTACTATTACGTATTATTTCGTGTATTATGTTATATTATTTATTTACGTATTATTTGCGTAATTTATAGTATTATTTCTTCTGTTACGAATTAACTATTGTATTAATACAACTAGTACGTTTTATTATATAGATAATTATCCCATAATTATTTGAGTTTATTAACTATTGTATTAATACAACTAGTACGTTTTATTATATAGATAATTATCCCATAATTATTTGAGTTTAAATGTAAGTAAATATATTTTATCCCATAATTATTTGAGTTTAAATGTAAGTAAATATATTTTTATTAATAATTATTCTTGTTTAATTGTATAATATGCGTATTTTTCGACTATTTCGTATCAATCGTTGTATTAGCACAACATGTACGTTTTTATTTGTAGATAATTATTCCGTAATTATTTTGATTTTTAACCATCAGTAATTATTTGTTTTAATTAATTTTTGTTTAATTCCCTAAACCCTAATTATATAAATACATATATATATAACCCACCTCTCTCTACTGTTCATCATCCCCGCCGCCTCTCTCTTGTTTTCTCTCTCCTCAAAATCGCAAACCCGAGCGTGGGCGCTCGAAGCCACCGCTCCAGGCCGCCTTCCGACCAACCTCCGACCCGTCGTCCGCTTCGCGCCGGCCACCTCCAATCTCCCCGTCGTCATCTCCTCTCTCCTCTTCTCTTTCCCTCTCTTGGACCCGCCTGCCCCCATATCCTACACCAATGCTGACCTCAACCAGAGCTCCGCCCCGCTCCGCCTCGGCCTCCTTCAGTCCGCTGCTCCACCCACTCTTCGGGACACCCGCGCACCCCGTTGGCCGTCAGCTCCCGCGCCCTCCTCGCTCGACAGCTCTAGCCACCTCTCCTATTCACGCCTTCTCCCCTGGCAGAGCCGCCCTCTTGCCGCCGCCGCCGAGTCCCACCACGCCGACGAACCGGAGCCTTTCCCTGACCTGGCCTCCAACTCTCAGGCCCTCGTCGCCGAGCCCACCACCCCCTGCCAGTCGATCCGTCGTCGTCCGCCCTTCGCCGTCACGTCGCTCGCGTGAACTCGTCGCCGTCGACGAACCTCAAACTCTGAGTCCCTCTTCCGAGCTGCCTCCTGCCCTCTCACGTCAAGCCCGCCGCTCTTTACCCTGAAGTTACCGTCCAACTTTCCCGCGTCAGATCCGACTCGCACCATCAATGTCAATTTGTTCGACGAACCCCGAGGCAAGATCCCTCTTGCTCATCGTCTTGTCTATTTAATTTTTTGATACGTTAAGAATTTATTAATTATATACGTTGATTTAACTATGCTAGATTATGTTATAACGTGATTATTTGCGTGAGTTGTTGATACTGCGTGATTATATTCTGCAAAACGATGCTATAAGTGATGAATAGATATGTCAAAAATAGTTTATGTTTAATTTCGTGATGTTTGGAAGGAAAGAATGTAATTACAGAATTTTTTTTAGAATTATTTATAATGAGGAAAATGTTTTAAAAGGAAGTATTTTGGGAAAAGAATTTACTTGGATAAAGAGTATTTTTGAATAATTTCTATGTTTTAAAAGAATTTTATTTTGAGGAAAAGAGTATTTTTGAACAATTTATAAAATATTATTGAAAAAGAAACGAAAAAGAACCCTTTATAAAATTAAATAGGGTTACTGTTAATAAATAATAATAAAATAATAAAAATATATTTTAAGAAGAGTATTTTAAAGAGAAATACTTTTTTTTGGAAACTATTTATTGGGCATTAATGATTGAAAAATGTGACATTTCATGTGAGCAATTTCTTCTGCTTGGCATTTCCATCTTGTACTGTTAATAGTAGTTATTCTTGCTTCCTGCTCAAGATACATGACACTGACACATAATATGAATTGTATTTGTGATTCGTTGATGAGAATTACGAGAAGTACATGATTATAGTGGTGTGTATGACATGAATAAGACCTAGAGATTTGTGTGTAGATGACCTAGGATTATGAGAGTTGGGATGGTGAAGTCTTGGTTCATGTTATCGGATGTGTTTGATGTTTATTTACCAGACTCGCACCAGTGGATCGTTTCACTCTGGGGTGGGTCTGAGGAGCAGTGATACCGTGGATGTTGATTATTTTCCAGGCTCGCACCAGTGAATCGTTTCGCACTGGGGTGGGTCTGAGGAGGAGTGACATCGTGATTGTATATCGTGGTTGTTGGTTATTTACCAGGCTCGCATCAGTGGATCGTTTCACTCTGGGGTGGGTCTGAGGAGCAGTGATATGCGGATGTTTATGTATTTTCCAGGCTCGCACCAGTGGATCGTTTCACTCTGGGGTGGGTCTGAGGAGTTGGGATATTTGTGATTTGCGATTAGTCAGTTACCTGAGGATATGAGCGTTGGCTCTGTGTGAGATAGTGACCAGTGAGTTGTGATAGGATGGCTAGTTGTTTTCTTTTCATACATAGTTCAGGATTAATATTTAATTATCTACAATTTTAGACATATGGTATATACATGAGGGTTTCCTTGTTTGGATTATTTCGCTCGACGTACTACGTCTCGAGTTGTAGATTTTTAAGTATTAATTCCATCTATTGTATGATCTTGTGGCTTGGATGGTTTCTGATCGCTACTTGTATGATCTTGTTACTTGGTTGATTTTTGGATTCTTCTGATTATTAGTATTCCAGTTGTATGCCTCTATCGTTATTACTATCATCACATGTTCTATTTCTATTTTTGTTATCGCATTAACCACACATATATTATCAATACTGTTATTGTATTTGTTCCTGCCTTGGGGGATCTTGCCGTGTGTATACACGCTGACATACTCCTATTTTCTGGGTGTACGTCAGATTTAGGAGATGGGCAGCCTCAGTTCGGAATCGTACATGAACCAGAGGATTATTAGCTGGAGTACCTTTCAGACGGAGTAGAAGACAAGCTGAAGTGTAGTAGTTCTCTTCTGTAGTAGCTGATGAACACTAGAACTCTTTTACAGCATTTCCTTAGTTCGATGATAGATTTAGTTATTTATTTCCTTTTATTATTGACTAAGTATTTCTTAATCCTAGTTGGACCATTTTTGTAATAAGGGTATGTTTAACCCATATTTTTATGTCTGGGATGATCTATCATGGATGATATGTTTATTTCTTATTCTGGATTGTCTTTATATTCTTGCTATTGTGATCGGGGACCTGTGACTTCGCATTGTATTTATTTCCAGACGCTTAGCGTATTTGGTTGAGGAGAAATGATTATTTTATTTATTCTCCTTAATCTAATACGTCGCGGACTTGTTCACGTTCCGATTCCCGGGTATTTGGGAAGCGGGGCGTGACACAGAGAAACAATTTAACCTCTTATACTCATCGGAGAATGGGAGCAGTTTAACCTTATATACCTATCGGAGGAAGCCGTTCTCATTCAGCTTCTTTCGGCGTTATGATGCCGACGTCAACCAAGGCTTGAATGTTATTTTTCAGTGTATTACAAGTCTTGGTGGGGTGATGGACCCTCCTGTGATACGCACAATACTTAGGATCCGAAGTCTTGTTTGCTTCCTCCTGATTTGTAATCGGTGGTAGCTTGATTTTATCGTTGGTGAGGAGGTACTTGAAGATGGCTGGAACTTTATCATCTTCGAAAGAATACTCCTCTTGGAACTTCAGATTAAGAGTCCCTTGTTGCCTCTAAGGTGGTTGTTGATGAATATCGTTAGCAATTGCAGGTAATTTAGTTGTCGGTTGGCCTCTCTCGAGCTCTTTTCTTTGGGACATGATATCCAACATTCTCCCACTTTTTGATGATGACAAACAATTTATGTATATGTAAGTATATTCTAAAAAAATTAAGCTTTTAGGAATAAATGACTTACTCCCTCTTATAAGAGCATATTAGAGTCTACAATTAGAGTCTACAACTCATATATATAGCATAACTAACATTTATACCATTCTCCCCCTTTATCATTAACAAAAATAAATAAACATCTATCCTAAACATGTCATAATTTCTTCTTCATGAGTCAATACTTCAAAAAGATCTTTCAGATTGTGAACATAGTCCATCACTTCACCCATCCATATGGATAGGCAAAGACTTGCCATAAATATCAAAATTTTAACAATTTCCATCTTCACAATCTGTTTTTAAGATAAGTAGCTCATGAACACAATATTTAGGAATTAACCATACTAAACATGATAACTTAAAACACAAATTCATACTTAGTCTTGAACACATAAACTTAAACATAGTAGCAACATACGACACAAGTCTTAAATAAAACAAACAACTCACATAATTTTTGACACTAAATTTAAATAAATAAACATAAGTCATTGTTTTTAACATAAACATGAAACTAGTGCAAAGCTACATGATGCATGAATAAACTTCTAAGTGGATGGTCCTGGTGGAGGTTGATTTCCTTAGGAGTAGGCATTGAGCTTCATGTCTAAGGTATCAATCTTCATATTCATTGTGTCAAACTTCATCTCCAGGATATCAAATTTGTTGGTTAATGCTTCTTGACTCTTCAGCACAAGTACATGTTGATCATACAAAGCTTTTTGTCCCGATTCCAAATCAAGTATTCTAGTGGATAATGTATTGTATTGTGCGTCGGAGAAGTAAGAAGATTCATTCATTTGTGGTGGAAAGTGACTAGTAGAGGGTCCAGCTTCATGTGAAGGTTGTGGAATATCTTGGGGCAATGGTTCTTGTGTAGGAAGTGGTTCTTCTTAAGGATTTTGTTCATGGAGTTCAAAATTTTTCATTTTCATCTTTGTCAAGGCATTAGAATTAAATAATTCAATGGAACGAATCTTAGAAGTTTCAGTTTCTAGATCAACATGATATGCCTCAAATATTCTCATAAGAAAAGCTCCAAATGGAAGAGATCCCTTAGGAAGAACTAAAAGATTTTCATAAAACACCTCAGCCCAATTAACTTTAATGTTAGCCATAATTGCATAGAGGGCTTTGGCTAGGTCAAGAGATATGAAATGAAAACTTCTTGTTTTTGGAAAAAGATTGTAGGCAAGAATTCTAGCAATAAACATAGGGATAGACCTAAGTTTATTTCAATGATTGAGGGGTTTTCCATATCCGGGAAGGAAAATGTGATTAGCAAGTAAATTTTTATCATTCATTTTGATAGATGGAAGACTAACACCTTGATAAGAAATTTTAAGTATTTTACCTAATTTCTTAGGAGTCATATTTGCAGGCGTCTAAAAATACCTATAGGTGTCTGCACACAGCTCGAAAAAAAGAGTGGACGATTCAAGAAGAATTATCCAATTAGCTGCTGCGTACGTCAGTCAGCTCGCGCACGTCAGTCAATGCGCGTACGTCAGTCAACGCGCGCACGTCAGTCAACACGCACCTGTCAGACAGATCCAAAGTGCCCGACGTGCCTGTCAGGCGGATCCAAAGTGACCGACGTGCCTGTCAGGCAGATCCAGAGTGACCGACATACCTGTCAGGCGGATCCAAAGTGCCCGACGTGCCTGTCAGGCGGATCCAAAATGCCCGCCGTGCCCTGGTCAGCTCCTAGTGGCCGAACGCACTCATCAGTCAGATCACGCGCGTCGGTCTGCTCCAAGTGCCATAAAGAACCTAACGAGCGTATGAAACAAGTTAACAAAGCACGCAAGTCAACAGAATGATGAAATACGCAATACAAGTCTGGAGAAGTCAGAAAGTGTCGAACACCTCAAAGTGGCCTGCAAAAAGAAGAGGCATTTAGACCATGCTACAATTTGAATCTGAGGAAAATAAAAGTTGCAGGTATCTTTGTCAGCTTTCTAACGTATCTTGAACCAGCTCAATCCGAGATCGAACGAGAGAGTTAAGACCAAAATATCAAAGGTATCTCAAACTAACCCGCGTGGTAGCCGGTCGGATCCACCCAACCCGCACGGCGGCGGGTCGGATCCATCCGTCTTGCGCCCAGAACTGCTCGTAACCTCCAAAACACGTTTTAGGCTATTTCGATTGGTTTCTTCTATTCCAGAGGTTCCTAACTGCATAGATATCATCTACAAATATGGTTATGCTATTATTGACTGAAGATAGGGCCAAATCACTCATTCTCATCCACATACCCGCATCCGGAGCCCTATAAATACAAGCCTACCTCCTTTCAGTGAGGGGCGAATTATTATCAAAATGTGGAGGTGTTGTTGGATTGAGGAGTCAAGGAGCATAAATTTCAGCGAAGGCAAATCAGATCCTGGCGAACTTCGGCATAAAGAAGGAGTCTTTCGAAGGATCTGAACCCCGTCCGTCCGTTCCTCGAGATTAGGCTTTGTCTTAATCTCGAGAAGAGCCCCTGATTTCTCTTGATCGATTTCAGAGCTTCAAGCGAATACTTCCTTGGTGAAGTAGGAGCTCCGTCAATTTTTCGACGATCGGATCTGATCCGTAGGTGGTCCACGGATATCGACGTCACCGGCACAGGCAAAGATCCCACACAAACAGCGGGTGATAAACGCCCGTTGTGTTTATTTTGACGAGAGTTGTAATTTTTTGTTTTCATTGTGTAAGAGTCTTATAAAAAGACTATTTTTTTGTTTTCATTGTAACGACTGAAGTTGTAATGAATACCGCAATGAAGAAATCAACTTTCACCACAAACAATTTGGCGACCACAGTGGGAGCCAACAACTTTGCTGCCGAAGCTATCGTGCGCAACCTCGGATCTGCATCCCGGTTGAAGAAATGGTCGAATACGAGTTCGACCAACTGAAGTTCGAGGAGTATCTGTCGTCCTCCTCCAAATCTTCCGCCCTCCGTAAGCGCAGGAAGATCAACGCCCCCATTGCTACAATGGCTGCACCTCACAACACCCCTTCGGCCTCCAATCAAGTCGGAGTTACAAATCTGAGATCCTCCCAAATCAAGGAGATAGTCGTTGGATCCGTGTCAATCCTATCGAAGAGGGCACGTCAAAGGCAACGCCAACGACTTACGCGTCGACTTGCTAAGGCTTTGGAGCTAGTTGACGGGATTCGCTACGAAGCGGATCTGAAGTCCAGAAGGTGCCAACCCCCTCAACAACCAACAAATGACATTTTCTCCAAGCCAACGATAAATGAATGGATCCGCATCAAAAGGACGCTTTCAACGCTCGAAGAACGGATCCTGAAACGCCGTGCATTGCTTGCGCACGCGCGAATTCTTATGCAGAAAGCACAAAAGATGCAGAAGAAGAACATAGTTGGGAAACAACCAAGGCTGCATCAAACTTAAAGGCCAAAGTCCGAAACAGCGGCCGAAAAGATCGAAAAACGTGGGTCACCTAGATCCGACCCATCCAGCTTGCGGGTTACCCAGATCCGACCCTCCAGTTCGTGGGTCACTCAAATCCGACCCTCCAAGTCGTGGGTCACCGGAATCCGACCCTCCAGCTCGCGGGTCACCCAAATCCGACCCTCCAGATCGCGGGTTACCCAAATCCGACCCTCCAAGCTGTGAGTCACCCAAATCCGACCCTCTAACCCGCGGGTCACTCAAATCCAACCATCCCAACCGTGGATCTGACCCGCGCTAGGGTCAAGACAGGAGACATTCTGCACCTGTTCCATTGAGTTCCGCCCCTACTCTTATTGATCCGATACTTTCAATGAAGCCTCGCGGTAGTGTAGACTTGTTCAAAAGCAAGAAGCCAATGGCGGATCGTTTGGGTCCTTTGCATAAGGATCAAGGCAAGGTTGTGATCAAAGAACGCCTAGGTCTGGTGACTGAACCCCGAGCAATTACTTGAGCTGGGGGTTACACACGAAAAACTCCTGTAATTGACCGCCTCGGACCACGAGTCATAGTCCAAGAGCTTGTCAAGAGTTCACGTTTACAAATGCATGGCTCTAAATGCATAACTCTTAAGAACGCCAACAAGGCGACAAATCCCCTGAGAGAAACATATTCATCTGACGATGACAACGTTATACCTGGGAAGTCGTGCCAACACACGATAGGTTACTCCGGTCATCTGACCGACGAGTTGTACTATCGGGCTGGGGATACGAACAAGTCTCGAAAGAGAGGTACCCGGGAGACGGACTCTTACTATCCATGTACCAAGTTAATCAGGGTAGTATTATCAGCATGTAGCTGCCCCAAGATCACTCCGCAGAGGGTCTCGGTATTTGAGAGGATCTTTAATGGAGCGACTAAGTCCAAGCCAAGACGTTTCCGTAAGAAACAATCGGTCGTTCAAGGTGACGAACTCACAGAAGTTACAATAAATATGGCTGATAAGGGAAAGTCGATTCGACCTTCTAGCTCTGACTCACTTATATCATATCATCTAACTTGATTGCGATCGGGAACTATTAGACAAAGAGATTATCAGAGAATGCAGAGGAGATTATCCTCGGATGATGAAGCGTCAGATGCCAATTCTGTAGTCACTTCTGACAAAACGGTGTCCAGCCCAGGACAATCCCACAAGGCATTCATGATCAACACCGAGCAAATCGCTAAAATTCTCGAGGATGCTCTAACCAAGCAGAAAGAGGCATTCAAGATTGAAATGGAAATGGCTATACGGTGGATGAGGGAAGAGCATGACCAACAGATCCGAGCTTTGTTAAATCAGCTAGGTGAATCCAGTCATCGCAATAATGTTAGCCAAGCAGCTAGCGATTCAGACGTGGATGAATACATCAATGCTGATGACCCTCCCATTGACCAGAACGTTAGGGGTGGCCCCACTGAAAATAACAACGCTGGGGGTAGTCTCACCGAAAACGACAACACCGGGGGTGGCCCTATTATTACTCTTAAGAATCGTACAAAGCCCGATACGAGCAAGGATGAAAAAATGAAAGATCTCGAGAGCAAAATCAATGCTCTAATGTCTGCTCGAGAGGTGAAAAGGATCAACATTCCGTGTCCTTATCCAAGAGAGTGAGATTCAATCATGTATCCGGCGAAGTTCAGCCTGATTAACTTCACGCCTTTTGACGGGAAGTGTTCGCCCACTCAACATCTGATCTACTTCAAATCCCACTTGGGTATGATCTCCGAAAATGAAGCCTTGATGGTTCGGTCATTCGTTGGCACCCTTCGCGGGCCCATCTTCGATTGGTACCACCGTCTCAAGTCTGTAAGCATCAATAGCGGGGACGACCTGGAGAGCCTGTTCCTCACTCACTTCTTTGATGATGACGTCGATGTGTCAATCAGAACACTCTTCGATGAGAAACAAGAAGACGATGAGACAGTCAATGACTTTGTCAAGCGCTTTCGGAATAAGGCGATGAACTGCCGAGATCCGATCACGGAGGATTTTATCCTCCAAACCTGTCACAACAACCTCTCATTGGACGTGTTGGAAGTTATGGGAGTAGTACCGTCCAACACCTAGAAAGAGTTGAAGATGCACGGAGAGAGGGCCGAACGCTTCCTCCGAAGGAAGAAGGCCGAGAGGAGCCAACCGACGGCTAATCTTTCGAACTTGAACTTCGCCTCTCGTGGTAAGAGAAAGGTACCTACAACAGTTGTTGATGTTAATCAGACGTTGCAACTATAACCCCGAAGGTAACAAAAGACTTCGGATCTGAGACTCCAAAAAGAGTACTCTTTCAAAGATGAAGACGTTCCAACCATCTTCAAGTCCCTCCTTGAAAACAACAATATCAAGCTGCCACCTATCGCAAATCAGGAGGAAGCTGACAACACAGTGGATCCGAAATACTATGCGTACCATAGGAGGATCCTTCATCCTACCA
This sequence comes from Asparagus officinalis, assembly GCF_001876935.1. Taxonomy (NCBI): domain Eukaryota; kingdom Viridiplantae; phylum Streptophyta; class Magnoliopsida; order Asparagales; family Asparagaceae; genus Asparagus; species Asparagus officinalis. The sequence goes on from NC_033796.1 coordinate 59,561,386, forward strand.
AGGCTTGCTTCACTCTCAAGAATAGTATCCAAACTTTGGTTGAAGCCGGCGTCATAACGCTTAATTAAGTCGAATGAAGACTCCGACAAGTATAAGAGTATAAACTTCTCCTTCTGACACTCCGAATAGTATACGAGTATAAACTGCTTCTTAATACTCTAATAAGTATATGAGTCTAAATTGTTTCCTACCTTTGACGGTAAGTTCCTGGAGAATTTTTATACGTAATATTTTTAAGGATAACCCGGTCATGTAACTGAGTACAATGTCAGACCCAGTTCTGCAAAGGAAGCTGGGGATGGATGATTCATGTAACGGGAAGTTCCGGGAAGAATGCTACATGTAATTTTCTTAGGGATAACCCGATCATTACGAATAAAGTGATGAACACTAAACACCCACTGTGATTTCCGAACACTCTTTTGTTGAGATGAGATTCGATCACTTCGTTGGATAAATCTTTCCTCACAAAACCCCCCTTGGTGTTTGACGACTCACAGTCTTCCACCATAAAATCCCCCAGCGATCATACCAATTGACGGTGGGACACCAAAATTCCTTTCGGTTGAATCCACTCAACTCCCACTACGTCTGTGTACTCAACACTCTCATTGCTAGAGTCCGGACATAGTACTCAGAATTTTAGTCTCCTGGTCATTGACGATTGTCAAGCCCCTCCGTGTTAAGTACTTGTCACTTAACACTAGGAATCCCCTTTGAGTGATTTGTACGAATCAACACTCTCACTGTAATTTGTACTCCCACTCTTACTGTTCACTTAGTCAAATCTTCCTACAGTTAGGACCATGGTCAAAATCCCCTCTCGATTCCTCCAATAAACGAGAGATCCACAAATCGAGTGATCAAATCTATAAAAGTTAGGGTCATCTCACACTCCCACTTTCACTCGGTCAAACCTTTCTACAGTTAGGACCACAATCAAAATCTCCTATCGATTCCTTCCATGAACGAGAGGTCCACTTTTAAATCAAGCGATCAAACCTTCCTACAGTTAGGGTCACCTCAAACTCCCACTTGGTCAAACCTTGCTACAGTTAGGGCTAAAACCATAATTCACTCTCGATAAATGAGAAATTCATTGTTAGTTCGATAATCAAACCTTCCGACAGTTAGGATTATCCGGATCTTTTTGATTCTCGGAGTGAAAATCCCACTCTTAGTTTCACCTTCCCGGATTCTTGAAGTGGAGATTCCACTTTGAGTTTCCTTTTGTAACTAGAGATAGAATATAAAATTCTTCCTCTTCAGCTTTGAGAGATAGAATATAAAATTCTTCCTCTCCCATTTTGGGTTCATGTTTGCACCAAGAGAAGACACCATCCTTCAACTCCATAATCCGTGCCTCTCACGCATGGGGAATTTTATCCCGAATCCTAAACAGGGATAAGTCAACGCCTAACACGCGTTATCGGTTTAGTCTTTCACTGACTGAAAAAGACACCATAATACCAGTCTGGGGTATTTTATCCCGAAGCCTAAGTAGGGATAAGTCAGCGCTTAACCCGTGCTGCTGGGTGGTTCGTTCTCGTGAAAACGATTGAGTCTACGTATTCAGCATCGTAGCAACAAAAATCAATGCCTTTTATGCATGGGGAATTTTATCTCGAATCCTGAGCAGGGATAAGGCAACACCTAACACGTGTTACCGGTTTAGTCTTTCACCGATTGAAAAAGACACAAGAATTTCAGTGTGGGGAATTTTATCTTGAAGCCTAAGTAGGGATAAGTCAGCGCCTAACACGCGTTGCCAGGGTCTATTCCCGTAAGAAGGACAAAGTCTACGTATTCAATATCGTAGCACTGAGAGAGTTAACTCTCTTAGCATAACGTCACATGCGGAACAGACATAAATAATCCGCATGCAAGCCCGATTCAAACGGCAATCGGTAAAGGCACATTAAATCCGTTAAAGGCTGAAGATTTGCTAAAAATCCTAAGTCTACGTATGATACACGTTACTGTTTAGTCTTTTCATAGGAGAAAGACGAAGTCTACGTATTCAATATCGTAGCACTAAAAGAGTTAACTCTTTTAGCACAACGTTATGTGCAGAACGGATTTAAGTAATCTGCATGCTAGCCCGACTCAAACGCTAGTCGGTAAAGGCTCATCAAACCCGTTGATGGCAGAGAATTTACCAAAAATTCTATAAATGCGAGTCATTGACGCATCAGTTTCATTAGTTGGTCTCATGACTTGAGCATCCAACGACTTCGGGATAAGATCCATATCTGCAGATGAATCAGCTTTAATAGTTAGTCTTACAGCCCAAAATTTGGGACCGCCACACTCTAATGTCTTAAGAGCTTAAACTGTGTAGACTCCAGCAAACGTACAAGTATAAACTGTGTTAACAACGGTCAACGTGTTACAGCAAAGATTAACGCCGGTCAACGCGCTATGATAAAGGTCGATGCCGGTCAACTCATCAACAATCTCGCCAAAATAAGACAAAGGATGATTTCAGGGAATTCAATCACATTCAGATATGAATTTTTGACGAAGATGATTAGTTCAAGGTCAACCCAATGACACGAGCTAAATTCAGAAACTTACGCATCAACTTTAGTTCAAGATTTTGACAACGGTCAGACGATAAATGCAGCGCCGGAAGAACTTCATCTATTCGACAAAACACTGAATAGACTGAAGGCTGAAGAAGTCAAGAATTGAAGCAGTTCATAGGTTCCTCTACGAGATTGAGGAAAGGGCCTATCTTATCCAAAGCATTCCAGACTCTTCTATAAAAGAATCAGTCTGAAATACTTTGGAGGGGGTATCTGTAGGCGTCTAAAAATGCCTATAGGTGTCCGCACATAGCTCAAAATAAAGAGTGGACGATTCAAGAAGAATTATCCAATTAGCCGCTGTGCACGTTAGTCAGCTCGCGCATGTCAGTCAATGCGCGTACGTCAGTCAACGCATGCACGTTAGTCAACACACACCTATCAGGCAGATCCAAAGTGCCCAACGTGCTTGTCAGGCGGATCCAAAGTGTACGACGTGCCTGTCAGGCAGATCTAGAGTGACCGACATGCCTGTCAGGCGGATCCAAAGTGCCCAACGCGCCTGTCAGGCGGATCCAAAGTGACCGACGTGTCTGTCAGGCAGATCCAAAGTGACCGACGTACCTGTCAGGCAGATCCAAAGTGCTTAAAGTGCCTGTCAGGCGGATCCAAAGTGCCCGACGTGCCTGTCAGGCGGATCCAAAATGCCCGCCGTGCGCCGGTCAGCTCCTAGTGACCGAACGCACTCATTAGTCAGATCACGCGCGTCAGTCAGCTCCAAGTTCCATAAAGAACCTAACAAGTGTATGAAACAAGTTAACAAAGCATGCAAGTCAACGGAATGATGAAATACGCAATACAAGTCCGGAGAAGTCAGAAAGTGTTGAACACCTCAAAATGGCCCGTAAAAAGAAGAGGCATTTAGACCATGCTATAAGTTGAATCTGAGGAAACTCAAAAGATAAAAGTTGTAGGTATCTTTGTCACATTTCTAACGTATCTTGAACCAGCTCAATCTGAGATCGAATGAGAGAGTTAAGACTAAAATACCGAAGGTGTCTCAAACTGACCCGCGCGATGGCGGGTCGTCGGATCCACCCGACCCGCGCGGCGGCGGGTCGGATCCATCCGTCTCACGCTCAGAACTGCTTGTAACCTCCAAAATATGTTTTAGGCTATTTCGATCAGTTTCTTCTGTTCCAGAGATTCCTAACTGCCTAGATATGATCTACAAACGTGGTTAGGCCGTTATTGACTGAAGATAAGGCCAAATCACTCATTCTCATCTACATACCCGCATTCGGAGCCCTATAAATACAAGCCTACCTCCTTTCAGTGTG
>NC_033796.1:59565277-59595595 GCF_001876935.1 Asparagus officinalis
GGGGGGGGTGAATTATTATCAAAACGTGGAGGTGCTGTTGGATTAAGGAGTCAAGGAGCATGAATTTCAGCGAAGGCAAATCAGATCCCGACGAACTTCGGCATAAAGAAGGAGTCTTTCGAAGGATCTGAACCCCGTCCATCCGTTCCTCGAGATTAGGCTTGGTCTTAATCTCGAGAAGAGCCACTGATTTTGCTTGGTCGATTTTAGAGCTTCAAGTGAATACTTCCTTGGTGAAGTAGGAGCTCTGTCAATTTTGCGACAACCGGATCCGATCCTTAGGTGGTCCACAGATATCGACGTCCCCGGCACAGGCAAAGATCTCACACAAATAGCGGGTGATAAACGTCCGTTGTGTTTATTTTGACGAGAGTTATAATTTTTTGTTTTCATTGTGTAAGAGTCTTATAAAAAGACTATTTTTTTTTATTTTCATTGTAACGATTGAAGTTGTAATGAATACCGCAATGAAGAAATCAACTTTCACCACAAACAATATTGATTTTAATTCCCTTTACAAGTGTGTTAAGAACATCCGATTGACGATCGGTTTCATATTGAGCGATATTGATATAAAATAGTTGAACCAACAATGGATAATATGGTTTCCTATTTTCAGAGGAAAAGAGATCTAATAATTCAACATTTGCAAAGTAATCACTAAAATTATGAGTAATGAAATCATCAAATTTGACAAATCTACCGGGTATAATTTCAAAAGATTGAAATTCCTTAAATTGGGCAAGCAAAGAGGAGTTTTTAAGATAAATTGAATAATCTTCAACTACATTTAATGGACCAGACCTAGGCCTAATGGACCAGACCTAGGCCTCTTTGATTTTGACATTATTCAATTTCAAAATTGGAAATGGAATAGGGGAAGAGAGCTTACCAAACTGTTGAAACCGTAGATGTAGTCGGCTAATTGAAGCTGTAGTCGACTACTAAGACTAGAAAACTCAAAGTAGACAAGAAATTTAATGAAATATTTGAGAAAAAAATGAAAGATGAAGATGCTCTGACCTTAAGAATGGATGAACTGATGAGAGTGAGGGTTCATTCGGTTTTGGGGAGTGAAAAAAAATGTGAAGATGGAGGAGTTAGGATAGTTTCCTTTAGTTATAAATGAGTGGCTAAGATTTGATCAAAAAAATCAAATAAAAGGTTGAAATTTAATCTAAGTAAAATTTAATATGGGGTCATGATTCATCTGGTAAAAAATGAATGGTTGAGATCAAATTCACTTAAATTTAACGGGTATTGGGTTTTGGGTTTGGTAGATATAGGATCTAATATGCCAAAATTAGTGTAAAAAGAAAAGTGCAGGTTTTGTAGTCGACTACGCTGTAATCGACAGAGAGCAGTTTTTTTGATTTTACTTCTTATTAGTCGACTACTCATCCTATTAATCAACTACTAAGAAATTAACTGAATATGATATATGCAACGTCTATGCATGTAGTCGACTACTGACTTGATTAGTCGACTATTAAGGCTGAAAATGCATATGTATTGATTTTAAAACTTAATTTAAATCTTCTAAAGAAAATATTCCTAATTCTCTTCTTAATTTAACATATATTTCTTTTTTTAATAGTTTTGTTAATATATCTGTAATTTGTTTATCGGTTGAAATAAAATCTAAAGAAATATCACCTTTTAGCACATGATCACGTAAAAATTAATATTTAATATCAATATGTTTTGTTCATGAATGTTGAATAGGATTTTTAGATAAATTAATGGTACTAGTATTATCACACATTATGGATGATGTGAGATAAACTATACCATAATCATATAATGTTTGTTTCATCCATAAAACTTGAGCACAAGCAAGACTAGCAGCAATATATTCTACTTCAGTCGTTGATAATGACACTAAATTTTGCTTTTTACTAAACCAAGATACAAATGAATATCCTAAGAAATGATATGTATCACTTGTACTTTTCCTATCGGATTTGCATCCGGCAAAATCAGCGTCACTATATGATAATAAATTAAATGTGCTATTCTTAGGATAAAATAAACCATAATATGTAGTATTTTTAAGATATCTAAAAATTCTTTTCATAGCTTTAAGGTGTGATTCTTTAGGACTAGACTAAAATCTTACACATAAACAAACACTAAACATAATATCGGGTCTATTTGCTGTAATGTAAAGAAGTGATCCAATCATACATCGGTATAGCTTTTCACATTCTTACCATTTTTATCTTTGTCAAGTGATATAGTTATACTCATTGACGTCGGTTTGCTTGTAGTATTTTTCATTCCAAAGTTTGATTAATTATTTAGCATACTTGCTTTTGTTGATGAATATTCCTTCCTTCAATTGTTTAATTTGTAGTCCAAGGAAGAAATTGAGTTCACCCATGTGACTCATTTCATATTCCTGCATAGTCTTAGCAAACTATTGACAAAGATCATTGTTAGTAGAATCAAATATTATATCATCTAAATATATTTGAATTAATAATATATCTTTATTTATTTCCTTTATAAATAGTGTAGAATCCACTTTACCAATTTCAAAACTGGAAGTTAAAAGAAACTTTTTTAATCTATCATACCAAGCACGGGGTGCTTGTTTAAGATCATATAAAGCTTTCTTAAGTTTGAAACATGATTTGGAAAACTTTCATGTTCAAATCCAGGAGGTTGTTCTACAAAAACTTCTTCTTTGATAAAGCCATTTAAAAATGCGCCTTTAACATCCATTGATATAATTTAAAATCCATAAAATATCCAAATACAAGTAAAATTTTTATAGATTCTAAACGAGCAACCGGTGCATAGGTTTCATCATAATCAATACCTTCTTCTTGATTATGACCTTGTGCAACCAATCTGGCTTTGTTTCTAATAACTTGTCCAGATTCATCCAATTTGTTTCGAAAAATCCATTTGGTTCTTATAATGAATTTATCTTGAGGTCTAGGTACAAGATCCCAAATGTTATTTCTTGTAAATTGATTGAGTTTCTCTTGCATAGAAATTTTCCAAAAATTATCTTTACATGTTTCTTTAATATTTTTAGGTTCAATTGTTGAAACAAATGCAACATGGGTATATAAATCCCTTGTGATCTAGTTTGAACACCTTTAGAAATATCACCTATAATCAAATCATGTAGATGATTCGTAACATCTACATATGCTTTAGGTAAAACATTAGTATCATTAGGATTATCGTCAACAATAGGGGGTGGTTGATTAATAATATCATCATCATCATGGTTATTATCATTAATATTAGAATTTGAATAAGATTCATAAACAGAAACATGCAAGGATTCTTCTATTGTAGAAATCTTTTTATTATAAATTCTATAAGATTTATTGTGCATAGAATAACCTAGAAAAATTCCTTCATATGATTTAGAATCAAACTATCTAATTTTTGTTTTGTATTTAATATATAGCATTTACATCCAAATACTTTAAAATATGAAACTTTAGGAATGCAATTGTAAAATAATTCAAAACTTGTTTTATTTAAAATAGGTCTTAATAAAATATGAAACTTTAGGAATGCAATTGTAAAATAATTCAAAACTTGTTTTATTTAAAATAGGTCTTAATAAAATTCTATTTTGAACATAACATGTAAAATAATTCAAAACTTGTTTTATTTAAAATAGGTCTTAATAAAATTCTATTTTGAACATAACATGCTGTATTAATTGCTTCTGCCCAAAAATACTTAGGTAGATTAGACTCAACTAACATTATTCTAGCACATTCTTGTAAAGTTCTATTTTTTTCAACAATTCCATTTTGTTGTGGAGTGTAAGGAAATAAAAATTCATGTGAAATACCATTGTTATTACAAAAATATCAAAATAATTCATTTTCAAACTCACCACCATGATCACTTCTAATAATGACAATAGTAGTGGATTTTTGATTTTATATCTTTTTACAAAATATAGAAAACTCATTAAAAGTATCATTTTTATGTTTTAAAAACATAACCCATGTAAATCTTGAATAATCATCAATAATGACAAATGCATATCTACTTCCATTTAAAGATGCAATTCTAGAAGGACCAAATAGATTCATATATAATAATTCTAATGGTCTACTTGTAGAAACAACATCTTTAGATTTGAAAGAAGATTTATGCATTTTTCCTTGTTTACATGCGTCACAAAAATAATTTTTCTTATTTAAAATTTTAGGTAAATCATTTACTAAATTATTTTTAGAAATACGTGATATATTTTTCAAATTAATATGTCCACATCTTCTATGCCATAATAATGTATTATTTATTGATGCAACTAAACAATGTTCATTTGAATACAAACTCATGGATAAAACATATATATCCTTCTTTCTAAAACCTTTAAACAAGATATTTAATAAATATTGATCATATATAAGACATGAATCTTTTTCAAATATGATTTTAAAGTTTTTTTTATCACATAGTTGACTTATACTTAGAAGATTATATTTTAAACCATCTACTAATAAAACATTACCTATTAGAGATTTGTTAATGTTACCTACTGTTTTAAAACCTATAACTTGACCTTTGTTTTTATCTCCAAATGTAACTGTGCTCCCTCTTTGTATTGAATTGAAGATAACATTTAAGAGTTTCCGATCATGTGTTTGGAACATCCACTACCTAGTATCCACTTTTCTTTTTAAGGTACCTGAAAAATAGACATTTAAGCTTTGGTACCCTTTTATGTTGGGTCCATTGGATTAGCACTTAGGAGACCAAATCCACTTGGAATTTGGTTTCCCTTTATAAATATAATTAGTTGAATTATATATGTGTTTCTTAAAGTTTGAAATATAAATATTTCTTTCATTTATGCTAACATTTTTAGGCACCCAAATGAATATAGATAAAGCATTATTATTTTTAGTATTAACATTCCTCGTTAAAGGTGCATGAAATTTTCTAACTTTGTTATTCATAGAAGATGATATAAGATTTGTACTTGAAACATTTTTATACTTATTATGAACATATCCTAAACCAAATCTTTGACTAGAAGACTTTTGAGAAGATAACAAATCATTTAAGTCTTCTTTTCCTTTATTAAACTTATTTACATTTAAGAATAATTCTTCATATTTAATTTTAAGTAAAGACATACTCTAATATAAATCTAAAATTTTATTTTTCATAACATTACATTCAGATTTAAGATATATATTATTTTCAGTTAATAATCTATTTTCAGAAAATAATTTATCATTTAATTCCTTTAGTTCTTCAATTTGTGAAGAATTTGATGAAACTAATTCTAAGTTCAATTTATCATTTTCACTTTTTAATATCTTATAATTAGCATTTAAATCTTTAAATTTAATGTAAAGTTCATTAAAAGCATCTAAAAGTTCTCAATTGTCTAAAGAATCATTTACTTCATCTTGTGTCATGAAACACATGTGGGTTGATTCTTCTCTTTCTTCTTCTTCGTCTGAAGAGGATGAATTGTCACTATCATCCCAAGTTACCGCCATTGTCTTCTTCTTCTTCTTCTTGAAGTTGTTGGAATTATTAGAATTTGTGGTCTTTGACTTTGACTTGAGTAGCGGACAATCCTTCTTTATATGATCTGGCTTATTACAATTGAAACACAAAGAAGAGTCATTAGTATTCTTAAATTTATTTGACTTAAACTTACTTTTCTTAAGAAATCATTTGCTTTTCTTAGTAATCATTGTAATATCCTCATCATCTTTATCGGATTCATCGGTGTCGGAGGATGCAATGAGGGCAAGTATCTTTTTCTTCTTTGGTTCATCATCCTTCTTTCGATCTTCAATTTGAACTTCATAAGCCATCAAGTTTCCAATGAGATTTTCTACGGTGAGAGTTGATAGATCGTTTGCTTCTTCTATCGTTGTAATCTTTTTCTCCCATTTCGGAGTTTGTGCTCTTAGAATTTTTCTTACCATCTCAACTTGAGTATATTCTTTGCCAAGTCCGATTAAGAAGTTAGTAATATCAGTGAACCGTGTGAACATCTCCGTGATGGTTTCATTCTTTTTCATCTTAAATAATTCAAATCTGTGAAAAAGAACAAAAATTTTAGTTTCCTTAACTTTATTAGTTCCTTTATGTGTTACCTCAAGAGTGTGCCAAATTTGATGTGCTGTTATAGAGGTAGACACACAATTGAATCCGTTCTTGTCCAAAGCACAAAACAGTGCATTCATCGCCTTAGAGTCCAGATTTACGTTAGTCCTTTGTACAACCATCCATTCAGTATAAGGATTGGTAGGCTTTGTAAATTCATTCTCAACGATGTTTCATAGATCATAACCAAGAGATTGGAGGTAGACCTTCATTCGACACTTCCAATAGTTGTAGTTTGTGCCGTCAAAGAGAGGTGGTCGCTGTGTGGAATATCCCTCTTTGAATTGTGATGTATTTGTTATACTTGATAATGTCATCCTTCACCTTGCTCTGATACCAATTGTAGGATCTAATCCAATTATACTAAAAACACTAGGGGGTGAATAGTATTTTTTTTTAAATTATGCAAAGTAGATTATAATTTACAAGAAAGATAACACAACCACAGAAAATCACAATCGCAAACACAATATTTTATAACGGTTTCACCTCTCAGGTGTACATCCAGTCCCCAAGCAAATCCCGCTTGAGAGTTCCACTATGATTTTGAAAAACTTACAAAATCAAACAGTAAACTTGACCAATTTGTAAGACCATGCAAATTGCACGCAATCTCTTCACCAAGAGATCAAACCTCTCACACCCATGAGAATAATTTTCTTGTATCAACAACTCGATTTCTATAAGCCTTGAATGTGTAGTGATGTGTAACAGTGGCTAAGGAATGTTTTTAATCTCTAGAAGTTGCCTAAATAAGTTGTATATTGAATGAAGATCAAAATCTAACTCAGAGAATGCTTTTTCTCAACACTTAGTGAAAATCTGAATGTTTTGAACTCTTGAGAATGTACAAATAATGAACCTTATGGATAGGAATGATTGATAACAATTGCTGAACTTATAACCTATTTATAACCCTTGAAAGCAAGTTTTCAAAGTCAATTAACGGATCAAAACGGCTATAAACAGTCAGTAATTCAAATTTTAAAATGTCAGAAAACTATTACTGTAGTCGACTAGTAGTCGTTGTAGTAGACTACACTGAGTTAAAACAGACTCTGTAAATTCAGGATTTTTCCTAGTAGTCGACTATACTGGTCATTAGTCGACTACTCTGTAAACGATAAAAAGTCTGAAATTCAAATTCAAAGCTGAGTAGTCGACTATATTATGTAGTAGTCAACTACACTGTAAACATGTGACGCCCCTGGGTTCACGCAAGGCTACAGTACAAGGTGAAACCAAGAATATCAAGCCTGCCATACACCACACCGTGCAATAACATGTTTCACCATCATAATTACTATCTCTCTAGAAGAGTCAATAACAGGTGTAGGTATAAAGCAAGTAAAAGATAAATACAAGAGATATCTGATGAAATGATAATGATCAAATTGATATTTCATCATCCAACATACGAAAATAGAAGTCAATGCCTGAAATGAATAAACTGAAGTTTCAACAAGTCTCGAATACATAAAGTCTGAATAATAGGAAATAAGGCACACAACCTTTACAACTTCTAGAAATAAACTCTCAAAATGTCTAAACAAAAGCCTACAGTGGAGTTCAAAAGAAAAGTATAACTATAATAGAATAGTTAAAGCTAAAGTGCCTCCCAATCAACATGCGACTCTCCGGGCTCCTGGCTCGTTACCTGAAAGGGGGAGGGACAACGAGTATCAAAGCGCTAGCGAGCAACATCACAACCAACCCCAAGGAAAAGGGCTCATTGTATACAGAATATACAGTTATAATATATATAGAAAATCACTGATCCTATTTAGGTAATTACAATATGAGCATAAGTACGTCGAGCGAAATAATCCAAACAAGGAAACCTCATGCATATACCATATAGCTCAAATTGTAAATACCTATGAATAAGAGGATTTTAGTATTTAGGAAATTACAACACGAGCATAGGTATGTCGAGCGAAATAATCCAAACAAGGAAACCCTCATGTATATACCTTGTATCTCAAATTGTAAATCCCTAAATACAAAAACCCAAAATCTAACACATGAATAGTAATGAAAGAAGACAACCTCATCTCAGAACTTAAATACCAGGTTATATCACAACCCATATAAGTGTCATGTCTAGCCTATGAAAGTATAGGTGTAAATTTCAAGGTCTAAACTGATGTCCAACACATGGACTAAAACTAGATGTAATGAATGCCCAACACACGGACTGCATATGAAATTTATCCAACACATGGACTGAATGTGACAAATGTCCAACACATGGACTACACATCATAATAGCCTAACACATGGACTAGATGAAATATATGAAAGATGCCTATACCCTAATGCCTCACTTGTCTCGGTATGTAACCCTAAACTCGTGTCCGCAAATCGTCTCACGTGTAGACATACAAAATAAACATAAATTCTAATATCAGATATCTGAGGTGACTCCTTGCTCATATAGATGTACGCAATAATAGTAAACATGCTAAAACAGTTTCGGTTAAAACGAAACAACCCAAATAGATCCAAAAGGAGGAAAAAACTAGAAATTTCCTCGCCAGTCGACTCATGAGTCGACTGGGATCATCGGTCGACTCATTAGTCGACTAGGATTTGTCGACTCATTGGTCGACCAGCCAAAACAGAAGAAAAGAAAGAAGGCTGGAAATTTCTAGTCAGTCGACTCATTGGTCGACTCATCAGTCGACTCATAAGTCGGCTGATAAGTCGACTCATTGGTCGACTGAGCAGAAATTTTTTTAGTTTTCTGTCTTCGTTGATTTTCTACAAAAACTTAAATCTAAAGTTCTCTTCATTATGTCCAGTATTATATATCTAATTCTAACACGTGTGTATCAACAGAAACGAAAGATTTGCATGTAATCGTTTACATTAGAACCCCAATCATATTTATACATGTTTAAAAACGTATTAAAAACAAAGAATCACAAGAAACCCATGTTTAAAACTAACTCCAGATCTGGATCTACATTTAAAAAATGTTGGTGAGTTTTTTATTAACTGAAACATCTGATTTCTTGCATCAAGATCTGGATCTACATTTAAAAAATGTTGGTGAGTTTTTTATTAACTGAAACATCTGATTTCTTGCATCATATGCCATAGGGATATATTTTATACGCAAAATAATGATTTAGGCTCAATAAATCCGAAATAAAACCAAATAAAACTATACAAACAATGGGTGTAGGGCTGAGCGAGATGTTACTCGCCTCTGATATGCTGACAAACTCCTGAATCCGAGAGAGAAAGATCCCATATGCTGCACCTCGCCAAAACCCGCTGAAATCCTCAGAAAATCCCCAAAAATCATGAAAAACGAACTAGGGTTTGAGGGGAGTGAGGGGCTAGGGTTTCTCTAGGATTCTGATGGGTCTTTTGGGTTGGTTTCGAGTAGAATAGATTTTATATAAGCGGTCAAACCCGAAACAAAACCAAACCAAACCCGCAAAAGAAAAAGAATTTGGAAATCTGCCCGTAAGTCGACTCATAAGTCGACTCATGAGTCGACTAAGCCGATATTTTCCAGATTCGTGCATGTTTTGCTAAATTGCCAAAACCAATGCACAAGACTCTATAAAAATACACTCCTACACCAGTGATAACTTGTTATCAGGTGTATCTATGATCTCAAGTCATTAATCATATTAGAATTTCTATCATCACTAATTCACATATACTTCTAACAAAAATACAGGGTTTTACATTCTTCCCCCGTTAAAAGAATTTCGTCCTCAAAATTTAGAAATCATACTCAAACAAATAATCTCACCCTAGACAAGCATATAGTGATATTTATATTTAACAAATCCAGGATGATTATATTCCCACTCAACCCTTAATCAAATAGAACTAGTACGTCGGGCGAAAAATCCAAACAAGGAACCTCCCATATATATACCATGTGTTCCATAGGATTATGAATTAAGTGAAAATATCCTTATTCTAGCGTTAAATCTAAATATAACCACATAAATATTCACACACATAAATCAATCCACTTCCTCTATAGATGCAGGAAGTCTCACTGCGTAGCATATTCGTGCTCTCGAAAATCATATACGAAATCTACACTTAACCCTCTAAAATGTAAATACCCCCACTTAACCCTTAACTAAATGGAATAAGTACATCGAGCAAAAAATCCAAACAAGGAACCCCTCATATATATACCATATGTTCCGAGTACTTAGGAGATAAGTGGTAATACCCTCATTTTAGCGTTAAGTATAAACATCGCCATAATTGAATCTATAAGCCATATATAAATCATAGAAAAAGATTTAATTTACCTGCTCAAACATATGTGGATAGTCGCGATGCATGTCCTCTTCCCGCTCCTAAGAAATCTCCTCAACGCCTCTTCGGTTCCACTGAACTTTCACCAAAGGAATTACCTTGTTTCTAAGCCTCTTGTCCTCCCTGGGAAGTATACAAACTAGAATCTCAATAGTAGTTAAATCCTCCTGAAGCTCAATCTCTGGTGTATCCAATACTCGTTGCTGCTCCTCATCATGCAAGTGTTTTTTGAGCATAGAAACATAAAATACATTGTGTATACTAGATATCGATGCTGGAAGATCTAGTCTGTATGACGCAGTTCCAATGCGCTCTAAAATCCGGAAGGGTCTAATATACCTTGGTGCAAGCTTTCCCAGTCTCTCGAATTGCTGAACGCCTTTCATAGGCGATACCTTCAGCATAACTGAATCTCCAACCTGAAACTCCAAGGGTCTTCGTCTTTTATCAGCATAGCTCTTTTGTCGACTCTGAGCGGCTAAAATCCTATCTTTGATCAATGCTACCTTCTCAGTAGTCTGCCTCACAAACTCTGGTCTAAGCATTAAGCTATCCTCTGGCTCTGCCCAACATATTGGTGATCTACAAGGTCTCCCGTACAATGCCTCATATGGGGCCATACCGATCGTCGCTTGATAACTATTGTTATAAACGAACTCTATCAGTGGAATATGCTCCTCCCAGCTACCTTGAAAGTCTATGACACAAGCCCGCAATATGTCTTCCAACACCTGATTCACCCTCTCCGTCTAACCATCTGTCTGTGGGTGGAATACACTGCTGTAAGATAATCTGCTGTCGAAGGAATCCTGGAAACTCCTCCAAAAATGTGAAGTGAACACCGAACCTCGATCCGACACAATCGTATCAGGAACTCTATGAAGTCGAACTATCTCCCTAATAAATATCCTCGCATACGCCTCAGCTGTATATGTAGTCCTCACTAGAATAAAATGTGCTGACTTCGTCAATCGGTCCACTATCACCCAAACAGAATCATTCCCCTTCTTCAACTTCGGCAACCCTACAATGGAATCTATAGAAATATCCGCCCATTTCTACTCTGGGATGGGTAAAGGCTGAAGTGTTCCTGCTGGTCTCTGATGCTCTGCCTTCACCTGCTGACAGGTAAAACACTTAGCCACATACTCTGCAATCTCTTTACGTATACCACTCCACCAAAAGTGTCTCTTCAGGTCCTTGTACATATTGGTGGTTCCTGGATGCACTGTACATCGAGTACGATGGGTTTCATCAAATAACTCCCTCTTCAGCTCGGCACTAGATGGCATAACCAATCTACTCTTCATCCATAGGCCTCCATTTGCTCTAATGGTCCAATAAGCTTTAGGCACTTTGGAAATCTTCTCCTTTCGGATTTGAATCCAAGAATCTTCCAGCTAAGCTCTGAGAACTCTGATACTCCAAGATGGCTATACTAACACAGCTCCCAAAAATGCACTGGTTCCACCAATCTCGGGTCTAAAATCAAACTGGCTAAGAGTAAGGAGATCTCTATACAATGAACACCTCAAAACTAAAACCCGATGTCGACGCTTCCTTCTTAAAGCATCTGCTACGACGTTCGCCTTTCCCGGATGATACTGAATCGGGAACTCGTAGTCCTTGATAAACTCAATCCATCTTCTCTGTCTCTGGTTGAGTTTCTTTTAAGAGAAAAGATACTTCATACTCTGGTGGTCTGTGAACAACTCAAACTGCACTCCATATAAGTAGTGCCTCCATGACTTTAGTGCAAATACCACTGCTGCTAACTCCAAGTCATGAGTGGGATAGTTTTGCTCATGCACCCTCAACTACCGAGATATATATGCCACTACTCTCTGAGTCTGCATCAATACACCTCCTAAGCCTGCCAAAGATGCATCTGTGTAGACGACGAATATCATGTCGCTGCTCGGAATAGTTAAAACTAGCGCTGAAGTCAACTTAGTCTTTAAGATATCAAATGCCTTCTAGCACTCCATACTCCAAATGAACTGTACACCCTTCTTCGTGAGGCGTGTAAGTGGCGTCGAAATCTTCGAGAAGTCCTGGATGAACTTCTTGTAATAGCCGACTAAGCCCAAGAAGCTACGAATCTCTATCACCGTCTTTGGCAGTTTCCAATCAAGAACTACTTTAACCTTAGCTGGATCCACTGCTATGCCCTTTCTACTGATGATGTGGCCGAGAAATCTGACTTCTAAAAGCCAAAATTCATACTTGCTAAACTTGGCATATAACTGATGCTCCTGCAGAGTCCTCAAAGCTAACCGTAGGTGCTGCTCGTGGTCTGCCTCCGATCTTGAATAAATGAGGATATCATCGATAAAAAACAATCACGAACTGATCTAAGAAGGGTCAAAAAACCCGGTTCATCAAGTCCATGAATACAGTGGGTGCATTGGTCAGTCCGAATAGCATGACCATGAACTCAAAAGATCCATATCGAGTAAGAAAGGTGGTCTTGGGAATATCTATCTTCCGAACCCGCAACTGATGATAACCAGAACGAAGATCAATCTTCGAGAAGAACCGCGCTTCCTGCAACTGGTCATACAAGTCATCAATCCTAGGTAATGGGTACCTATTCCGGATAGTGACCTTGTTCAACTCTCTATAATCAATGCACAATCTCATACTATCGTCCTTCTTCTTCATGAAGAGGACCGGTGTGTCCCACGGAGAATGACTCCGACGAATAAAACCCTGAGCTAACAACTCGTCCAACTGGGTCTGAAGCTCCCTCATCTCAGCTGGTGCCATGCGATAGGGTGCATGGGATATCAGGGCTGTGCCTGGCTGTAACTCAATACAGAACTCAACCTCTCTCACAGGAGGTAGTCCAGGTATGTCCTGAAAAACATCCTGATACTCTGAGACAACTCTAGTCTCCAATAAATCAACACCCTGATCCTGTCGCATCACCTCCTCGATGTACGCCAGAAATGACTCTGTAAAACGGTTGCCCTGAGAGGTTGCCACAATCATCTCGGACCCATCGGACACCCACAAATTGACTGTCTTTGTAAAGCAGTCAATACTAACATGGTAGGAAGACAACCAATCCATACCAAGGATGACATCGAACTCGGACATATGCAACACTATCAAATCAACAACGAACTCTGACTCATCTAAGCTGATAGTACACCTCCTACAAATGCTCTCCAGAAGCGATATCTCACCTAAAGGGATAGAAACTGATAAAGGGGTGTCTAATGGCTGAGCTACGAGCTGGAGTCTAGACATAAAATCATACAAAATAAAGGAATGCGAAGCTCCCGTATCAAAGAGAATACGGGTGGGAAAAGAATTCATAAGGAACATACCCTCCACTACTGCTCCGCTAGCTCCATGATCATGCGGTAATACCGCATATACTCTGCCTATGGCTGGAGTCTGCTCTGCTGCTAGTGCTGGAGAATATAGAACTATCTGCCCCTGAGAAACCTCCTGAACTACATGAATTTGTCCCTCAGTCTTCTGAGCTACTGGCGGTGCATCAAGTCTCATCTGCTAGCCCTAGACTCTGTCCTGAAGTCTTTGCTACTACTGGTTCAGGCCCTTGCCCTACTGAGCTCCTACCGGTGAGCTGCGACACTCTGACGCCTTATGCCTGACCTTACGACAGTTATAGCAAACTCCCTGGAACTTGCACTGCTGATGCGCTCTCTGATCATGCTGGGGTCCATTCTTATGAGTACCTTGCTGTTGTTGTTGGGATCCAGAAAAAGATCTCTTGTTCTTCCCCTTATCCCCAGTCTGTCCTACCTTGGTCTTTCCTTCCTTATCCTTCTGGAACATGACAGTCTCAATCTCCTGAGAAGTGGTGGCCTCAGCTACCTCCTGTACTGAATAGAACTTCTTCGAGATGAGGTATCTACGAAGATTAGGGCGGAGACCTGCTAGGAACATCTGAGCCTGTCGCTCTCATGTCAGCCACATACCCGTGAAGTGCAGCAACTCCATGAATTTGCTCTCAAAATCTGTCACTGACATATCCTCCTGTGTCAATCGGGACAACTCAAGCTCCTTCCCCGCCTGTGCTGCAGAAGAAATATACTGTCCATCGAAGAAATAAACAAAGTCCTCCCATGTGAGGGTCATCCGGTGCTCTGGAGTGAACTAGAGTCGATACCATCTCCCGGCATCTCCCTTCAGACTGTAGGATGCCAATCTTTGCTTCTGTATTGAATCCATATTAAGTATATCGAGGGTGTTACTCACATCCTCCTTCCACTTATGGGCTGCAAGAGGGTCTGATGACCTCTGAAACTCTGGTGCTCTCATCTTTTGGTACCTCTCTACCATACGGAGCCAGGCCTCCTGATCTGTGGCTATGTCCGAGACTGCTGGTGGAATAGCTGTAGGTGCGGTCTCTGGGGGTCTCTCGCTGATAGGAACGGTTGGTATCTTCTGTGGCTGATCTGGTGGTGGTGGTGGTGGTGTTGGTGCCGCGATATGATTCGCCACATGCTGCTCAATTGCTGCCATCCTATCTACGATGGGAGCCATAAGGTCTATCAAGTACTAGGGAGCTTGCTGCGGCTCAGGTGGTGCCTGCTGTGGCTCCGGGGGGGGTTGCTGTGGCTCAGGTGGAGCCTGCTACGACTCTGCCTGTCCAGCTCTCCGAGTACGAGGTCTATCACGTCCTACCATCTCTCTGATCATAAGAAAATGAGAATTTATGAGTCAAAATAGACATATACACATACATAGCATATCACAATATGATTTTCACAATAATTTAGTATTCACACAAATAATTTAAATTTACACAAAAAAATAGTTGTCAAAAAAAATATCCTCAAATTTTGAGATATACGCATATATCGTCCTCATTCATACTCTATACATGAATCCTAAGAAACTTTATCCTAGCTCCATGACTCGATACAGGATGATCCTAAGGATACTAAAACTAGAGCTCTGATACCAACTGTGACGCCCCTGGATTCACGCAAGGCTGTAGTCCAAGGTGAAACCAAGAATGTCAAACCTGCCATGCACCATACCGTGCAATAACATGTTTCACCATCACATTTACTATCTCTCTAGAAGAGTCAATAACAGGTGTAGGTACAAAGCAAGTAAAAGATAAATACAAGAGATAACTGATGAAATGATAATGATCAAATTGATATTTCATCATCCAACATACGGAAATAGAAGTCAATGCCTGAAATGAATAAACTGATGTTTCAACAAGTCTCGAATACATAAAGTCTGAATAATAGGAAATAAGGCACACATCCTTTATAACTTCTAGAAATAAACTCTTAAAATGTCTAAACAAAAGCCTACAGTGGAGTTCAAAAGAAAAGTATAACTATAATAGAATAGCTGAAGCTAAAGTGCCTCCCAATCAACCTGGGACTCTCCGCGGACCTAGCTCGTTACCTTTAAGGGGGGGGGGGACAATGAGCGTCAAAGCGCTAGCGAGCAACATCACAACCAACCCCAAGGAAAAGGGCTCGTTGTATACAGAAAATACAGTTATAATATATATAGAAAATCACTGATCCTATTTAGGTAAGTACAATATGAGCATAAGTACGTCGAGCGAAATAATCTAAACAAGGAAACCCTTATGTATATACCATATAGCTCAAATTGTAAATACCTATGAATAAGAGGATTTTATTATTTAGGAAATTACAACACAAGCATAGGTACGTCGAGCGAAATAATCAAAACAAGGAAACCCTCATGTACATACATTGTATCTCAAATTGTAAATCCCTAAATAAAAAAATCCAAAATCTAACACATGAATAGTAATGAAAGAAGACAACCTCATCTCAGAACTTAAATACCAGGTCGTATCACAACCTATATAAGTGTCATGTCCATCCTATGCAACTATAGGTGTAAATTTCAAGGTCTAAACTGATGTCCAACACATGGACTAAAACTAGATGTAATGAATGCCCAACACATAGACTGCATATAAAAGTTGTCCAACACATGGACTGAATGTGAAAAATGTCCAACACGTGGACTGCACATCATAATAGCCCAACACATGGACTAGATGAAATATATGAAAGATGCATATACCCTAATGCCTCACATGTCTCGGTATGCAACCCTAAACTCGTGTCCGCAAATCATCTCACGTGTAGAGATACTAATGCCTCACATGTCTCGGTATGCAACCCTAAACTCGTGTCCGCAAATCATCTCACGTGTAGAGATATAAAATAAACATAAATTCTAATATCAGATATCCGAGGTGACTCCTTGCTCATATAGATGTACGCAATAACAGTAAACATGCCAAAACAATTTCGATTAAAACAAAACAACCCAAACAGATCCAAAACGAGGAAAAAACTAGAAATTTCCTCGTCAGTCGACTCATGAGTCGACTGGGATCATCGGTCGACTCATTAGTCGACTTGGATTGGTTGACTCATTGGTCGACCAGCCAAAACAAAAGACAAGAAAGAAGGCTGGAAATTTCCCGTCAGTCGACTCATTGGTCGACTCATAAGTCGACTCATAAGTCGGCTGATAAGTCGACTCATTGGTCGATTGAGCAGAAATTTTTCCAGTTTTCTGTCTTCGTTGATTTTCTACAAAAACTTAAATCTAAAGTTCTCTTCATTATGTCCAGCATTATATATCCGATTCTAACACATGTGTATCAACAGAAACGAAAGATTTGCATATAATCATTTACAGTAGAACCCTAATCATATTTATACATGTTTAAAAACATATTGAAAACAAAGAATCACAAGAAAACCATGTTTAAAACTAACTCCAGATCTGGATCTATATTTTAAAAATGTTGGTGAGTTTTTTATTAACTGAAACATCTGATTTCTTGCATCATATGCCATAGGGATATATTTTATACGTAAAATAATGATTTAGGCTCAATAAATCCGAAATAAAACCAAAAAAATCTATACAAACAGTGGGTGTAGGGCTGGGCGAGATGTTACTCGCCTCTGATATGCTGACAAACTCCTGAATCCGAGAGAGACAAATCCCTTATGCTGCACCTCGCCAAAATCAGCTGAAATCCTCTGAAAATCCCCAAAAATCACAAAAAACAAACTAGGGTTTGAGGGGAGAGAGGGGCTAGGGTTTCTCTAGGATTCTGATCGGTCTTTTGGGTTGGTTTCGGGTAGAATAGATTTTATATAAGCGGTCAAACCCGAAACAAAACCAAACCAAATCCGAAAAAGAAAAAGAATCTAGAAATCTGCCCATAAGTCGACTCATTAGTCGACTCATAAGTCGACTCATTAGTCGACTCATAAGTCGACTCATGAGACGACTAAACCGGCATTTTCTAGATTCGTGCATGTTTTGCTAAATTGCCAAAACCAATGCACAAGACTCCATAAAAATACACTCCTACACCACTGATGACTTGTTATCAGGTGTATCTATGACCTCAAGTCATTAATCATATTAGAATTTCTATCATCACTAATTCACATATACTTCTAACAAAAATACGGGGTTTTACAATACAACAGAAAGTTAAAAATTCTGAAATGACTTTTAGTAGTCGACTATATAGTCTAGTAGTTGACTACACTGTAACTTTACAGAAACTGAGATTTTACCTAAGTGTTTAATAGTCAACTATAAAAAGTCATTAGTCGACTAGACTGTAATTTCACAGAGACTTATATTTTTGATATGAACGTAAGTAGTCGACTACAAGTCTTATTGGTCGACTACTAAGGGGTAAAAATTAATTTGAATGGAATATTTTTAGACTCATTGATAAGCTATAAACTCTAATGGTTAACATAGGGGATTTCTATTGTTAACCAACACACTAAGTATATGTTAGTGTGTTCTAATCTCTATGTGTGTGTATATGCGAGTGATCAAGGCTTGTACAAAATTTCTAAGTAAAGAAAATGTAAAATTTACATTGATGTATAAGCTCTTCATCTTTTTTACTTCATGATGCCTTGAACTCATCTTGCACTTGTTCATATTTGATGTTGAAAGCTGCATTGATATGTTAGTGCATAATAATACACATAGATATACATAATGAATAAATTGTTATCATCAAAATTATATCTTGAGGACATGATATCTAACAATACAATCTTTCAAGCTAATTATTATTATCAATCTGTAGAGCACCAATCAAGAGCAAAGAGTTCTCTTGTGAAACCTATTTAATATTTTCTCTCTTTTTATTTCTTTGTTTGAGAGAGATGTATTAGGCTTTTGGGATGTGTTAGGGGTTGAGTGATTGAGAGATGTGCACATTGTATTCCTCACAAATTGTTAGTAAAACTATCCTCCTTCGCCCGTGGACGTAGGCTACAAATCGAATCATGTATATCTATGTATTATTTATGTTCTCAGTATTTTTTGCATTTTCGTGTGATTAATATTAATTTATCCTGAGCGTGTCATAACATGTGGTAAAATCATAAGCATTATTTGAAGTTAGGCATACCGATTTCTTTGGTTAAGTCTTCCTTCGTGCTTGCACCCACAAATAATACATTCAGAAAGCTACTATCCTTCACCAAGCTGAAAGTTAAATACACAGAGCTATGTACCTGGAAAATAGAGAAAATATCAGAAAATAATTCATTTTGAAAAAGTGAGACAAAGTAAACCCGTAACTTCCTATATGTGCATCAACCAAAGATATTGGCATATACAACTAAGAACATAATTGTTAACGCATGCATGTTTTTGTGAAAGCATCATTTCTGCAAATATACAACAGAAGGTTCAAAACAATTGCAAGAAAAGGAAGTGTTATCGATGAGGTAAGTACATGCAAATATATGCATTAGATAACCCGGTGACATATTTATTGCTTTGTAAACACAATAAACATCTGTTCTAGGTGATTTAGGGAAATTTGTGCATTAATGATCTACTACATAATACTACAAGCTCTGAAGCTCATATCATTGTTGCATGTCGACTAGGACTGTAGATGTTATTTATTTATTTTGATAACCCAACCCAAAATCAAACCCAAAACTATGAGAATCATATTGGAACCTCCCAACCGGCCGGGCCATCTTCATCTCATCTTCATCTTCATCATCAAATAAAGATAAGAAAAGAAAAATATGAAGAGGTGAAAAAATTATTTTATTAATTGTAATAAAAAGTTATAATTTTGGAAGTTCTTCTCAATTAAGATTAATCCTCCACTCTAAATGGAGTTTTTATAAAAAAATTTACACTCAAACCCCTCACCCACTACCCCTATTTATAGCGTACAACAATGAATGAGAACTATTGGATTTTAATTGGTCTCTAAGGATCAAATCTTAGCCATAAAATGAGTTTGTTATGGATCAATTGGTCGGCCAATCGGTTGGCCGATCGATTGGAATTCAAAAATTCTAAAAACACAGTTAGCTCCGTCTCGTCGAGATAGACAATTTTCATATATTATGTATTAAATTTTGTCTTCCGGATTGAGAGATATTACCATTTCATTATGGCTAACATCTTGAACATGATTTTCACTTGATTTCTTTTGATATTTGATCCTTGTTTCTTCGGCTTCTGTAGATTGCTTCGCTTGATCCCGAGCTTCAATAAAATGTTAAAAAATGAGGAAAATTGAGTTCTTTTTGAGCTTTTGTTTGTTAGTTCTTTATTAACCTGTAAATTAAGATAAAACATGTTTATTAGTGACATTTTTATTTAAACAAAATAGATAATGAGGGTAAAAAATATAAAAGAATTTGATAGGCTATACTTATTTTAATGGTTGGATAGTTTATATTTTTAATTCTAGGGTTACAATCCAGTTGTTTGTTCCTTTTCAGGAGTAGTAATATTACTTGAATATGGTTTGATAGGTTATGCTTATTTTTAGTAACTTGATAGTTTATACTTAATAATTCTAAATAATATGAGAATTAAAAGAGACTAATTCTTAAATTTAAAATGAAATTAAATTAGGGATTTAATGATTGATTCCTAGTCTTCTTGCTTGATTTTCTCCATCTTTTTATTTGTTTCTTTTTTTTATTTGATTTCCTTTGTGATTTTTTGTTATTTTGTTCTCTTGTCTCTCATTCTTCCCTCTTATTTTCGGCTTTTATTTTATGACAACCCTCACCCAAATCACACTCTATTCATTCTTTTTTCCTACACAATTCAAGAACCTCTTTAGGATTTCTCTAATACATTCATTCTCTGTAGTTCGATATCTTTTAATGATAGACTTGATTGTTATGTACTTGCAATATTTGCATTTTATTTGTAGAAAACATGGCGAAAACAGGAAATTTGAAGGTGTAAAGAGGCTACAGTTTTCTATCGGGTCGGTTGACCGATGGCATAGGCCCGATCGACTTGGATTACAGGGTCTGAAACCCTGTCTCTGGTTGACAGACCAAAGACAGGGTTTCAGACATTATAATCCAACAGGCTGTCGGTCGACCGGGCCTATGTCGTTGGTCGACCGACCCTATAGAAAATTGTAGTCTCTTCCTAGCTTCAAATTTCATGTTTGTAGAAAACATGGTGAAAATAGGAAATTTGAAGTTAGTAAGAGGCTACAGTTTTCTATCGAGTCGGTTGACCAACGACATAGGCCCAGTCGAATGACAACCTATTAGATTACAGGGTCTGAAACCCTGTCTCTGGTCGGTCGATCGAACGAGTTTGACCGATCGATCGAAAATATGCACATGACAGGAATTTGGGCTTTGTCTCTAGCCGGTCGACCAGTGCAATCCCTATGGTCGACCAGAAAGCAGATATGGGCCGGATTTGTTTCCTGGATTGTTTTGGATTGGGTTTTGATATAAATAGAAATACACATTTCTAGGGTTTGATGAGAGGTGAAAACCAGAGAATTAGCATAGTTTTGAGCAGTTTTTTAGGGAGATTATTGTGAGGGAGTGTGAGATTATTGGTTAGGTTATTTTGAGAGTTATTTGAGAGATTGTAACCCGTTTTTTCTCCTCCATATAGTAAAATCTCCCCATCCTCTCCTCGTGGACGTAGACAATTTACCCAACCATGTAAATCTCTGTGTTTGTGTGATTTTGGCTGCTATTTTGTGAATTGTACTCGTGTTTGGTTCTTCTCTCATCGCTCACTGACTTGTTTGGATTGCGAGCATGCTTCTACACGGCATGCAACAAGTGGTATTAGAGCTTAGAGTTTTAGATCTAGGGTTTTGTATTGTGTGGAGGAAGATTCATTGTTTGAAGCTTGGGTCTTGGTGATCTAGGCTTCGGTGGAGATAGCGTTACGGAGTTGCCATTGGAGATCTTGCTTTCCTCGTGTGGTTAGGACATTATGTTGGAGCCCTATCTAGGGTTTAGTTGGATAAATTCTCAATTCTATCAAGTTCAAATCTTTCTTTACAATTAGAGTTAGTTTGCAATGGGAGAAGAAGTTGGTAAAAGCAGCATGGCGATGACGAGTACATTTTAGGTTGCACTTCAAAATACAAAGATTAGTATTGTGAAGTACGATGGTAAAATCTACTTTGGTTTGTGGATGAGTGACGTACATAACGTTTTGAATGCTCAAAATTTAGAAGTGACCATCATGGTCCATGAGAGACCACCGAAGTATGATGAGACGGTATGTGACAAGATGAACCGAAACACTTGTGGGGTAATTAGATATTGTTTGGAACAAGAATTAAAGTATGATGTGATTAGTGTGACGTCTGCAATGAAGATGTGTGAGATTCTCAACAATAAGTATCTTCTGAAGAGTATTGAGAACCGGTTGCACTTGCTATGAAGATTGTTCAAATTCCAGATGTCTAGGGGTACCTCACTTGCAGATCATGTAAACAACTACATAAAGTTGTTATTAAACTTGGCGAACATTGATGAGAAGATAACGGATGAGTATAAGGTAATTATTTTGTTAGTCTCATTACCCGATGAGGAGTATGATATATTCGTGCTCACTTTGTTGAATGGTAGATCTTCCATCATATATAATCAAGTGACTAATGCATTGACGAATTACGATTTGAGGAGGAAGGACAAATAGACTTCCAGAGCTAGCACTTCAGGAGAGGCCTTGTCGACGAGAGTAAGAGTCTCTATCTGAGAGGTGGTAATAGAGGCATGTCAAAGTCTAGAGGCTGTTACCAGATTTCGAAGAACGAGTGTGCTTTCTACAAAGAATAAGAATATTGGAAGAGAGATTGCCTGAAGCTCAGAGAGAAGGAGAATAGCAAGAAGAAGGGCCCGAAGGCCAATGAGGTGAATGTCGCTAGAGGTGATGATTCAGATGATTCCTACTTTTCTCTATTGATTACTCCAGAAGTGAACCATGCGGATATATCAGATTGGGTGCTGGATTCTGGCGCTACTTTTCATGTGATTCCCTGGCGAGATTGGTTTGTATCTTTCGAGATGCTCGATGGGGGTGTGGTAGTCATGGGAAATGATCAATCATATGGTATTTGTGGGATATGTACCATCAGGATTTGGATGCACGATGGAGTTGTTCGAAGGCTGAATGAAGTGAGATTTATTCCTCAGTTGAAGAAGAATCTTATTTCTGTTGGAGCTTTGGAGGCAAAGGGATTTAAGGTGGCTTTTGAGAATGCTGTAGTAAAAGTTACTAAGGGATCTTTGGTAGTAATAAAGGGAGTCAACAGTAGGAATCTTTATTATCTGAAGGGAAGCACCGAGATTGGCCAGATAGCTTCAGCTGTTTTATAGGCGGACACGAGCAAACTTTGGCACTACAGATTGGGGCACATAGGTGAAAAATCACTGCAGACTTTGTGCGAGCAGGGCTATTGAAGGGAGCCAAGAGTGAGAAGATAGAATTCTGTGACCACTGCATTCCTGGCAAGAAAACGAAGGTGAAGTTTAGGATAGCCGTACACAGGATGACGGGCATCTTGGACTACATGCACACGGATGTTTGGGGTCCCACTAAGACGGTATCACTTGGTGGTCGACATTGGTTTATCACGTTTGTGGATGACTATTCTAGGTATTTTAGGTGTGCACCATTAAGCATAAGAATGAAGTTCTAGAGTTATTTGTGGAGTGGAAGAAGAGATTAGAACTGCAGACTGGGAGAATGATCAAGACGTTGAGATCCGATAATGGAGACGAGTATACTTCAGACCTCTTTCAATAGCTATGTCGAGACGAGGGCATAGAGAGACACTTCACAGTTAGTCATACACCATAGCAGAATAGGGTAGCAGAGAGATTGAATCGATCTTTACAGGAGAAGGTCCAATGTTTGTTATCGTAGAGTAGTTTGGAGGAGAACTTTTGGACTGAGGTATTTTTATATATGAGCCACCTCATTAATAGGCTGCCTTCATTTGTGATTAAGAGGAAAACCCTTATGGAAATGTGGTCGGGAGAGCTAGCACGCGATTATGACCAGCTCAAGGTATTTGGGCATCCTGTATTTTATCATGTGAAGACTGATAAATTGAAACCTCGAGCTAGATAGGTCATATTTGTTGGATTCAAACATGGTGTCAAAGGATATAAGCTTTGGGATCTAGTTGATAAGAAGATTGTGCTGAGTAGAAATGTCACATTCGATGAGGCTTCAATCTTGAAGCCTACCAGCTCTCATCAGGTGGAGAGCACCTCGATAGAGAAGATATCGCAGGTGGTAAAAATTGATGCAGCTTTACAATGTCCAAATGGTACCGTATCCATTAAAGTACCGACTAAGGTGACGCCAGACGAGTACAGTGAAAATTTGGAGGATACAAGTTCAGCAGAGTAGAATCTGGGATGTTCGACCCTAGAGGGGGGGTGATTAGGGTCTTATGCTAATCTAATCTAATTTTATACCAATTAAAACTAATTAATAATTATTCTTGCAAGATAGATATACAATATATTACAAGCAAGAATAAGCAATATGAACAAGGAGTAATATCCTAGCAATGAGATATATAGTGAAATATATGCAAGGATATATAAACTAATACAAGGGTGAAACAATATAAAGGACAATATAAATAAGCAAAAGAACAATGGCGATATAAGATATGAACACAAGAATTAAGTATGCCAAAGACAATGCAAACACAAGCAAATGATCACGGAGTTCGGACCTTCCGTCCTACGTCTCCGCTCCCCACTCCCGGGGAGAAATTCACTATCATAATCGGGTTTTCTACGCTCACCTGAATAATATTTATACCTCACAATATCAGTTTTTAACGCTCACCGATCAACGTTCAAACCTCACACTCTCACTTGGTTTTCTAGCTCACCGAAAACTTTACAACAACACACTCGGTTTTCTAGCTTATCGAAAACTTTACAATCTCACAATATAACAAATGATTTGTTCTCTACAATAGATAAGAGCTCAATGTAGGCTCACACTCAATGTTACAACTCTCACCATTCCAAATATATTATGTATAAAAATACAATAAGCTCAAGTGGGTGTGTGTAAACAATGAGTGAAATCAAATCAACTAAACTCAAATATAAATACTAGCTTAATAGAATGATAATCAACAATAAAAAATGTAAAGCTAGATAGAGTTTAGAGAACTTCTCCAATAAATGACAAGAGTGAGAGAGAGATGATTTGAATGCCCAAACTTCAATTGATGATCTCCTCAAGCTCTTATGAACTTGTTTTCACAAAATCAAATTCTCAAATGCTTAAAAGCTTTTTTTAAAACAAACTTAAACTAACCATAAACCCTTAATAACACTTTCTTAAACTTATTTAAAACACTCTCATGGTTATGAAAATAGTTATGGCAAAGGGGTTTATATAGGGTAGAAGAAAACAACCCAAAAAACCCTAAAAACCCACTAAAAAATAAAAATCAGCAAGTTACCGTTACTGTGTAACGGTAACTTCGGCGGTCGACCGTGGTGGTCGACCGCGAGAAGTAAAAATGTAAAACTTCTCTCTGGACTGCTGACGGTCGACCGTGGCGCTTGACCATACTGTAGCATGGTCGACCCTGGCGGTCGACCGCACTTTTTCAGATTTTTACAGATGCTGAAATTTTGTATATCTGACTTTGTAAAATCAATTAAAAATAGTAAATCAGTTCTAAACTCATGAAATTTTGAAGGAAGGTTTTAGACATATAGATAAACATGTTAGAGAAATAAATTATGAAATATCATTTCTCAGTTGAGAGAAATAACTGTTTGAACACAGATATACAGTTTCTGAAAAAACTACTGAAAACTTGGTTTTGTAAATTCAATTCAAAATAACAAAACAACTCCAAAATTAGTAAAACTTGGGAAAATATTTGTATATATTATGATAAACATGTAAACAAAGAAATTTTTTAAATCGCATTTCCCAATTGTGAAATATGCACGAACATGAGCTTATTAAAAACTTAATTTTGTAAATTCAAATAAACATAACAAATTAATTCCAAAATTAATAAAACTTTTGAAAACATTTATAAATATGAAATTGAATATGTTAGAAAAATAATTTCTTAAATTTAGTTTCCTATTTATGAAAACTCATGCATTTTGCAAGTGTGTCCAAAACATGAAAATATGATATACATAAAATTTGATGTTTTGACATAAACAATGTTTTAAAACCATATGAAATAATTTTATAGACTTAATAAAATATGTATACAATGATTGTTAAGTCTATAAACCAAAACTTGTGTATATATATAACTATATATATAAAAACCAAATATGTGTGTGTATATATGATTGAGCTTAAAGTACTAACACACATAATATAAAACCTAAACTAAATATACTCAAACTTGATTGATCTTCGATGTAGCTCAACTTGGTACACTTGCAGATAATCTAGAACTTGGATCTTTAATTTGAATTGCATAGGCTTCACTTCACAATTCCGCCAACCTCTATTGGATATGATCGTGAATACGCAATTTCATCCATCCTCCAACATGTTGTTTGTCTATAATAAATAAAATTATACGAACACTAGACAAATAATATTAGAAGTAAATTATTTATTAAACATCATCAAAACAAGAAGGCTAACAAGAGACCGACGGCTCAGGTTCAGGATTCGATTGTGGTTCAGACACCCAAGAGAGACATACGGTTACCATCTAGGTATACAAATACAGTCATAGCTTATGTACTTTCTGTGGATAGTGTTGATGAGATGGTTCCTGCTACATTCAGAGAGGTTGAGCAGAGTTCGGAGGCTAATTTGTGGAAGGAAGCTATGCGAGAGGAGATGGAATCTCTTCTGAAGAATGACACATTGGAGCTTGTTGAGCTTCCAAAGGGGCGGAAGGCTATTGGTTACAAATGGATGTATACGAAGAAGGAGGGCATTAAAGGCACTCCGGTGAGGTTCAAAGCTAGGTTTGTAGAGAAGGGCTATGCACATGAAGAAGACATTGATTGCAATGAGGTCTTTTCTCCGATGGTGAAGCACTCTTCCATTCGGATCTTGCTAGCTTTGGTGGTATGGTTTAGAATTTGATCAGTTGGATATAAAAACGGCATTTCTTCATGGTAATCTTGATGAGGAAATTTATATGACTCAGCCATTGGGGTTTTAAGCTACAGGGAAGGAGAAATTGGTTTGTAGGTTGAAGAAATTCCTATACAGGATGAAGCAATCTCCACAACAGTAGTATAAAAGATTCGATGGGTTCATGATCGGCTATTCATACATTCGGAGCCAGTTTGATCCTTGCGTGTACTATCTCAAGTTGCGAGGAGGTGCGTACATTTACTTATTGCTTTATGTTGAGGACAAGTTGGTCACTTCTATTTCCAGATCCGTGATAGATGAGTTGAAGAGACAACTTTCAAAATAGTTCAAGATGAAGGATTTGGGTGAAGCGAAGCGCATTTTGGGGATGGAGATCGGTAGAGACAAAGAGAATGACAGAATTTGTTTGACACATGTGACTTATTTGAAGAAAGTTCTACAGCAGGTTAATATTAGCATGAAGCCAATTAGTGTACCTTTAGGAGCCTATTTGAAGCTTTCAGATGACCTTTCACTGAAGACAGTTGAAGATAGAGAGTTGATGTCGAAGAATCCATATGTGAGCACAGTTGGGAGATTGACGTACACGATGGTATGTACGAGGCCAGATTTGTCACAGGCGGTGAGCATGGTTTCTAGATACATGCACGATCCAGGAGTGGGTCATTGGGACGTCGTGAGATAGATTTTGAGATACATTCGAGGTACGCTCAATGTTAGTTTGGTCTTCGAGCGGGACGCTACAGGTGGACAATTGTGCATTGGCTATGTTAATTTGGATTATGCCGGGGATTTGGATAAGCGCCGGTCTACAAGGGGGTATGTGTTCACTTTGATCCGTATGCCGGTGTGCAGGAGATGCACCTTACAGTCAACAGTGGCTTTGTCGACAATGAAGGTAGAGTATATGGCAATTACGAAGGCAGTTAAGGAGACTATTTGACTTCGGGGACTTCTGGAGTAACTTGGTATATCACAGAGAAAAAGAATTTCTCAAATTGAGTTTCCCATTTGTGAAAACTCATGTATTTTGCAAGTGTGTCCAAAACATGAAAATGTGATATACATGAAATTTGATGTTTTGACATAAACAATGTTTTGAAACCCTATGAAATAATTTTATAGACTTAATAAAATATGTATACAATGATTGTTAAGTCTATAAACCAAAACTTGTGTATATATATAACTATATATATAAAAACCAAATATGTGTGTGTATATATGATTGAGCTTAAAGTACTAACACACATAATATAAAACCTAAACTAAATATACTCAAACTTGATTGATCTTCGATGTAGCTCAACTTGGTACACTTGCAGATAATCTAGAACTTGGATCTTTAATTTGAATTGCATAGGCTTCACTTCACAATTCCGCCAACCTCTATTGGATATGATCGTGAATACGCAATTTCATCCATCCTCCAACATGTTGTTTGTCTATAATAAATAAAATTATACGAACACTAGACAAATAATATTAGAAGTAAATTATTTATTAAACATCATCAAAACAAGAAGGCTAACAAGAGACCGACGGCTCAGGTTCAGGATTCGATTGTGGTTCAGACACCCAAGAGAGACATACGGTTACCATCTAGGTATACAAATACAGTCATAGCTTATGTACTTTCTGTGGATAGTGTTGATGAGATGGTTCCTGCTACATTCAGAGAGGTTGAGCAGAGTTCGGAGGCTAATTTGTGGAAGGAAGCTATGCGAGAGGAGATGGAATCTCTTCTGAAGAATGACACATTGGAGCTTGTTGAGCTTCCAAAGGGGCGGAAGGCTATTGGTTACAAATGGATGTATACGAAGAAGGAGGGCATTAAAGGCACTCCGGTGAGGTTCAAAGCTAGGTTTGTAGAGAAGGGCTATGCACATGAAGAAGACATTGATTGCAATGAGGTCTTTTCTCCGATGGTGAAGCACTCTTCCATTCGGATCTTGCTAGCTTTGGTGGTATGGTTTAGAATTTGATCAGTTGGATATAAAAACGGCATTTCTTCATGGTAATCTTGATGAGGAAATTTATATGACTCAGCCATTGGGGTTTTAAGCTACAGGGAAGGAGAAATTGGTTTGTAGGTTGAAGAAATTCCTATACAGGATGAAGCAATCTCCACAACAGTAGTATAAAAGATTCGATGGGTTCATGATCGGCTATTCATACATTCGGAGCCAGTTTGATCCTTGCGTGTACTATCTCAAGTTGCGAGGAGGTGCGTACATTTACTTATTGCTTTATGTTGAGGACAAGTTGGTCACTTCTATTTCCAGATCCGTGATAGATGAGTTGAAGAGACAACTTTCAAAATAGTTCAAGATGAAGGATTTGGGTGAAGCGAAGCGCAGAGATAGGGGTAGAATTTATTTGACACATATGGCTTATTTGAAGAAGGTACTACAACGATTTAATGTGAGTATGGAGACGAATCCAGTTAGTGTACCATTAGGAGCCCATTTGATGCTTTCAGCTGACCTTTCACCGAAGACAGTTGAAGATAGAGAGTTAATGTCAAAGACTCCATATGCGAGCGTAGTTGGGAGCTTGATGTATACCATGGTTTGTACGAGGTCAGATTTATCATAGGCAGTGAGCATGGTTTTGAGATACATGCCCGACCTGGGTTCGAATCATTGGGATGCTGTGAGATGGATTTTGAGGTACATTCGAGGTACTCTTAATGTTGGTTTGGTTTTTAAGCCAGACACTAGCGGTGGGCAGCTATGTATTGGATACATAGATTCAGATTACGCTAGAGATTTGGATAAACACCGGTCGATGACAGTGTATGTGTTCACTTTGACTCTTGCGTCAGTGTGCTGGAGGTGCACCTTGTAGTCTACGGTGGCTTTGTCGATGACAGAGGTAGAGTATATAGCGATTATGGAGGGTGTTAAGGAGGCTATTCGGCTTGAGGACTTTTGGAGAGTCTTGGTGTTTCGCAGCGATCCATCACCATTTATTATGATAGCATGAGTACTATTTATTTGGTGAAGAATCAGGTCTTTCATGCGAGGATGAAGCATATCGACGTTCGCTATTACTTCGTTCAAGATGTTCTTAAAGATGGGGATGTGGAGCTCATGAAGGTCCATACAAAAGATAATCCAGTGGATATACTTACGAAGGTGGTCCCGAGCAATAAGTTTGATCATTGTAGAAATTTATTGTAAATTTGTGATTGTTGAGGCCCTTTGCGGCCATTTGAATGAACTACAGACGACTTGATCCCTTAGGAGAGGGGGTACGTAGGTAATTTCATTGGTGCAGCCGGATTTGGTGAGACGACGCATTGGTGCTCATGTTGGTGTCGTCTCAGTTTTGGGAACAATTCGCTGAGGTGGAGAATTGTAGAAAACATGGTGAAAACAGGAAATTTGAAGCTGTGAAGAGGCTACAGTTTTCTATCGGGTCGGTCGACCGACGGCATAGGCCTGGTCGACCGATGGCATAGGC
>NC_033796.1:59595605-59596446 GCF_001876935.1 Asparagus officinalis
ACAACGTGTTGGATTACAGGATCTGAAGCCCTGTCTCCGGTCGGTCGACTGAACGAGTTCGATCGGTCGATCAAAAATGGGCACATTATAGGAACTTGGAATTTGTCTCTGGTCGGTCGATCGGTGCAATCCCTGTAGTCGACCGAAAAGTGAATACGAGCTGGATTTGTTTCCTGGTCTATTTTGGATTGGGTTTTGATATAAATAGAAACAAATGTTTCTAGGGTTTAGTGAGAGGCGAAAACCAGAGAATTAGCATAGTTTTGAGCAGTTTGCAAGGGAGATTATTGTGAGGGGGTGTGGATCATTGGTTGGGTTATTTTCAGAGTTATTTAAGAGATTGTAATCCGTTGTTTCTCCGCCATATAGTGAAATCTGCCTATCCTCTCCCCGTTGATGTAGGCAATTTGTCGAACCATATACATCTTTGTGTTTATGTGATTTTGGCTGTTATTTTATGAATTACACTCGTGTTTGGTTCTTCTCTCATCGCTCACCGACTCGTTTGGATTGCGATCACACTTCCGCATGGCGCACAACATTATTTGCATTGAGTTTTTAGTGTCATTGCTAGGAAAGGTGCTTGTAATTATAATTTTTTTCTATTTTAGTTCTTTGATTTGTGTGTTTCATTGCAAAGGATTAAACCAAATTAATATTGAAGATTGAAGATGAAGAGTGCTTCAAGAGAGGCCACCCCCTTAAAAAGGTGAATTCTCTTTCTTGTTATTTTCAATTTTACCCTCTAGTTAGGTTTCTCACAATCAGAGACAATTAGGAATTAATAAAAAAAATTCTCGTTGACCATAATAAAATTCACCCTCTACTTGAATAGGTACTA
>NC_033796.1:59596456-59609825 GCF_001876935.1 Asparagus officinalis
TACTGAACCTAATTATAATTTTTTTAGCATCCTCTTGTAGTTTCTTTTAATTCTTAGGCTTGCATTGTATATAATTAGTAGGAATTTGCCAAAATAATTTGAGTATTTTGATATGAGAAAACACTCAAAAATCCTTTTAAGGGCAAAAAATCCAACCCAAATCAAAATATGGTGAGAGATATCGTCAGCCTTTCCTTTGCCCAAAAATTACTTATTCGTTTTCTACACAAACTCATTAGATGTTGACCATAAGTATTCTAGCTCAATAGGAAACAAGAAATTCTTATGTGAACCGGTTTAAGTTTATTTGACTCTATTGGTGTCCAAGGCAAGTTTTAGGAGTTGCGTAAGACACTTCGCAAGGAAAGATGTATTTAATTGGTGATTGATCTCCTTTCAGTACTATCCTTACCTAGTTAACCGATCAAGTAAATATGAATTTTTCCACTAATTTTTTTCGGTTAGGAGCAAGTCTATTGGAGTTTAAGTTTAATCCTAAAAATTAAGAATGATTGTTCAAGTGTTTATCTTTTGCTTTGTTTAGTTAGGTTTTTTTCCTCATTCCTTTTCTTTTCAACAATCATTTAGATCTTTTAGTTTTCTTTTAAAAACAAACAAAAAGAAGAAAAAGTAATTTTTAAAATCTTCTTCTTAGGTTTGAAAAAATTAAAAAAATAGAGTTTCATTAGTGTGTGCAAGATTGGATTAGGGATAATACATATCGTTTAATTTGTGTTGAGTCTTTTTTAATGGCTAAACCAAATCTAGTCATGCTTCTGGATATATGTTAACCTACTAGGAATGCGTTCTCATCTTGCATTAGACTTTCCGATGTTAATGGTGTTAATTATGAGCTTAGATCTTATTTCATAAATATATATCCCAAGTTTTTAGAAAATGAGTCTGAAGATACCTATATTTTTATATCTGAGTTTGAGGAAATTTATATTATGATTAAGATTAGAGTGTTATATGAGGATGCAATTAAGCTCAGATTTGTCTCCTTCTCTCTTAAAGATAAAGCTAAGGAATGGCTGTCTATCTCGCTCATAAATTCTAGCTCCAACTAGGATGAATTTGTTATCATTTTTTGAAGAAAATTTTCCCAAATCATAAAATAGCAAAGCTTAGGAACAACATTTAGTCTTGTAAGATAATCACATAGGAAACATTATGGAAGTATTTTTATAGGTTTAAAAAAGCTATCCAATATTTTTATCATTGCTTAGAGAAATGATATTTATAATAAATTATCTATGAATGATTAGATTATTCTTCAAAGATATCCTTAGAATCTATTTGTCATGGGGTTTTCATGAAGAAAAATACTAATGAAGCCTAGGAGTTTTTAGAGAATTTGTCTAAAAAAATTATACAGTAGGAACACTATAATGAAAGAGTTTTCATCAGCTCTCCCAATCAAATCCAGTGGTCTTTGAAGCTAGGATGACTACAATCTTGCGTCAGTTAGAAGCCCTAGAAATAAAAGAATGAGTTCCACCTCATATTAACCAAGTTGCTTTCCCAGGATATCATAACGACTTATCTCCACTGCATATTTCAGAGGAATGTCCTCTCTTAGAACATAATAAACTACTAGAATAGATGAACGTTGTGTTCTGGCGTCTTAGAAATTCTTTTTCTCTAACCTGCAATTCTGGTTGGAGAAATCAACCGAATTTCTTTGAAAATCAAAAAATTTCACTCCCACTTGAACATCGCAATTTCTTAGAGAAAACACAGTTCTATTCAACACCTCGAATAATTTTTCACAATCTAATCTGCCACGCTCAAACTAGCCTCCTCATCATCAATCAACAAATCCTATTCCACAATGTTCCGATCACGAGAAATGATTTAGTGTCTTATTGAAATATTTTAAAGTCATGATAAAAGCATCAATACAAACCATTGGCATATTACTTATCCATTCTAATACTCTGAATTTCTTTATGCAAATAACCGATCAATTGCTTAATTGTAACACTCAAGCCATAGCTAGCCTAGAAACCCAACTAGATCAACTAGCTAGTGCCGTAAGTGAGGGAGGAAGGGAAATTTTTTGAGTTAACTAGTTTCTAATCTTAAAAGCAATGGATCAAGTTCAAACTATCCAGATCAAGTAAATGCAATCCACACCTTATTTACAGGAAAACAAGTCGATGATCAAAATTCTTCTTCCATCTCTCCTATTCAAAGTGCTAAACTTGAACAAACTCTCTCTCATTCTAATAAGGTTTTTCAAAAATCACTCCCTTCTAGTAATCATGAACCTAAAGCCAAGCATAAGTTCAATCTTGATAGGTATAAGCTCGCTGCTCCCTGTCCAGATAGATTCAGATCTAGAAAAACTTTTCTCAGGTAATAAAAGTCCTAGAAGCTTTTAAACAGATCAAAGTCAACATTTCTCTCTTAGATGCAATCTAACAAGTCCCATATTATGCAAAATTCTTGAAGGATTTTTGCACTAAGAAAAAATAATTGATGTTCTAAAAAAGTTTTTTAGCTGCTAAGCTTAATAACATGCTTCCAAAGCTCATGCCCCTGATATATAAGGGCCCTAATTATCCTATTATTTTATCTGTCAAAGAAAATACCTTCATGATAAGGCACTTCTAGACTAAGAAGCTAG
Source organism: Asparagus officinalis (assembly GCF_001876935.1). Classification (NCBI taxonomy): domain Eukaryota; kingdom Viridiplantae; phylum Streptophyta; class Magnoliopsida; order Asparagales; family Asparagaceae; genus Asparagus; species Asparagus officinalis. Next base: position 59,599,089 of record NC_033796.1, read on the forward strand.
TGTAAATCTTCTTCCTATTTGGTCTATTAACAGCTAGAAATAGGTGAATTGAAACTAACCAAATGAACTCTTCAATTAGCTGGTAGATCTGTGAAGATACCCAAGGAAGAGATAGAAGATGTTCTAATCAAGGTTGGGGAGTTTATTTCGTTTGTTTTTATAATCTTGGAAGTGCAGCCCCTTCCTAGTCTTAAATGTCAAATCCCAATTATCTTAGATAGACCATTCTTAGCCACTTTAAATGCTTTGATCTATTATAGAACATGTCAAATAAAGTTATATTTTAGGCGCATGACTATTAATCTCAACATTTTCAATTGAGAAAAACCATCTAGTGATCTATCTGATCAACCCATAGAAGTAAACTTTATCCAGAGAATTTTGAGTGAACTGTTAGAGGAGAGTATGGGTCAGATTTTAGTTTATCTAACCTGAGTTTCAAGGAGATTTTCGATGAAAATTTATTAGAGGACTTAGATCTGCTAGTAGATTGTGTATTTGCACTAAGATGGCAACTCAAACCTTTGAATATAGAACCCTATGTCCATCTTCGTCCATCTATAGAGGATCCCCCTAAATTAGAGCTTAAACCTTTACTTAAAAATCTGGAGTATGCCTACTTAAGAGAGAATAAGACTTCACCAGTCATTAATGCTTCTGATTTTACAACTAATCAAAAAAATATCCTTATAGATGTCTTGAAAGAAAGTAAGGAAGCCATTGGATGAAACATAGCTGATATTAAAGGGATTAGTCTAACTAATATTCAACATAGAATCTACTTGATAAATGATACCTAACCTACTAGGGATCCCCAACGTAGGTTAAACCCAGTTATGAAAGAAACAGTCAGCAAAAACATTCTAAAATATCTTGAAAATGGGATAATTTATCCAATTTCAAATAGTTCTTGGGTGAGCCCAGTCAAGGTTGTTCCTAAGAAGTACAGGATCACTGTAATCCAGAATGAAGCTAATGAGTTGACTCCCACTCAAATCCAAACCGGATGGCAAGTCTACATTGATTATAGGAACCCAAATTAACCATAAAAAAGATCACTTCCCGCTTCCTTCACAGACCAAATATTTGAACATTTAGCAGGACATGAGATCTACTATTTTTTAGACAGATATTTAGGTTATAATCAAATTCTCATTGCACCTAAGAAATTAGGCGAAAACCACTTTCACATGTCCGTATGGAGCTTTTGCCTACCATCGCATGCCTTTTGGGTTATGCAATGCTCCTGCCATTTTCTAACAGTGCATGATCGGTATTTTTTTTTTTTTGAAATGGTTAAGTGATTATTAGAGATTTTTATGGACAATTTTAGGTCATTGATGACTCCTTTTCTGGGTGTTTCGCATTATCTCAAACTTGTCTTCACTTACTTGATCATCAGGGAGAACCTAACTCCGACCCTCTAACATTCCATATTTATGTAGGAATATACTTCTACTCAGAGTGATCAACGATAAAAAAAGATTAGAGAACCCTAAACTCTTCCAAATCCACCCTAATCCTCGTAATTAAGTATCTGATATAAACATTTACTCTTCCTATATCAGTGGCAACTAAAGAATGAGCATTCTTAATTATTAAGATAGTGGAGACAAAGATTCAAAAAAACATGGAAAATGACTTCTTGAGTGATTCCTTGAGTTTGCACATAGGAAAAGAAATTACAAAAAAATTTAGCACGAACTCAATCATAGATGAGTTTGCTTCAATGAAAGAGCATCGAGCCTAACTTAGTTAGTCTAAGTTTGTTTGTCGAGCCTAATTTAGTTAGTCTAAGTTTCTTTATCAAGAATACTATGACTTTTATAATATGAGAATTGTGATGCATGTTTATCAAGAATACTATGACTTTTATAATATGAGAATTGTGATGCAATCTCTATTTGTCTTTATTTTTATTAAATGATATATTTTGCATATTTTGAGTACAAGTATTTTGTATCTTTTGATTTAAGTAAAACTAAATATAATATCTATATTATTATGTGAATGCTTGTAAATGCACATAAGATATTATGTTTCTTTCTAGCTAAGATTAAACTTTAAATGATTGGATTACGTCCATTCAATGATTCATGAATATATTGAAATGCTTCAAGTATTCGTGAATATGTCTTTTGGTAAAACTTCAATTACAGGTATATTTTTTTTCATCGACTTTTTTATATGAAAAAAAAATCTGGCTCCACCACTGCTAATGATCATCATCACGAACTTGAAACGTCAATTCTAGGCTACTAACTTTATGCCTAGCCCACACTAAGTTTTTTCGAAGCCCAACCCACACTGTCTTTGTCTAACGGGCCAAAATAATGTGTACTCATGAATAGTATAACAATGATAATATTTCTAAGGGCTAAAATGAGAAGAAATAGGCTCACTGGGCACGACAGCCCACGTGATGACCAAATAGGCAAGAAAGAAACAATAGAACTCTAAGAGTCCGTTTGGTTCATCTCCTAAAAATATAGGACATAAACTTCGGCGCTAAATACTCATTTCTATAGGTTTCTATGCATTTCTTATTTTTTGTGTTTTTTTGGCATGGAGGGTGGAAGTTGAGTTTTGTTATAATATATTATTTGTTTCAAATCCAAAAAATAGGGAAATTTTTCAAAATACTCATTTCCAGCAATTCTCCGTAAATGGCAAATTATTTTACTACTAAACTTCACCTTTCCGGTCCAATTTCGAGCGAGAAAAGCAGAATTAGTTTCCAGCAAAAAGGTGACCTTTTGTGATGTTTTAAGAAAAGTTTCTTATAATTAGATGCTAAAACAAACATAAGAACAGGAAAAGAAGAGACCTAAAAGTTTTCCGGCCCGGTATTATTAGATGGTTTCAAATAGACATGTCCTAAAAATTTTACCTTACTTTCACTTAGAAAAACAAACATGTCCTTAGGCCGGCCCGGCCCGGGCCGTTTTCTGTTGGTGCCGCACCGGGCCCGCTTGACCCGCCAAGAGAATGGTCGGGCCGGGCCGAGCCGGCCAGTGTCCGCCCGATATATATATATATTATATATATATATATATATATATAATATATATATATATATATATATATATATATATAATATATATATATTATATATATATTATAATATAAAAGAAAAATGAGTATGCTTGGTAGTGAGGTGACATAATCACCTTCACTCATTCAAATGGTGCATATCCCCATACACTCCTCAACCCATGTGAATGTGGTCCCTATTTGAATGATGTGAGGGAGGGATTGTTGCCACCTTCCTACCAAGCATTAAATTTGTGTGGCTTGTACCAGCATACCATATTTTCTCTCTCTCTCTCTCCTCTCTCTCTCTCTCCTCTCTCTCTCTCTTATCTATCTATCTATCTATCTATATATATATATATATATATATTATATATAATATATATATTAATATATATATATATATATATATTAATACTATATATATATATATATAGGCAAAATGGCCAAATTGATATATTTTGTAGACACTTGGTGACATGTTGGTATTTTTTTTATTTTGACAAATTTGTATATTTTGTAGACTCCGGCGCCATATAGCCCTTAAGTTTGACCGGAGTTATTTTTCCGGTTAGTATTCTCACGTGAAAGCTCACGTGACTCCGACGTGGCCGCAACGTGGACTCCAGCATGGCGGTAGTTAGGATGAATAAATTTTGGCAAAAGGGGGGTTTATATCTAAGATTAGGGCTTTTCTCGTCGTCACCCTGGGTATCCCACCTCTCCTTCTTCTTCTTACTTCATCTTCTTCTTCCTCCTAGGGTTAGGGTTAGGTTCAGTGAGAGTTAAATTAGTGATGGATTCTTCATCTTCAAGCTGTCGCTCAAGATCAGTGTCAAGCACGAGCATGAGAAGAAGTAGGCGATGGTTTAATGGAACAAAAGCTATACGACAGTGGAATGATCTAGCAAAGCAATCTGGGGTAAAGGTTTGTAATTATGGTTTGGAGTGCGAATATTTTACTTCTATGACTGATGAAAATCTAGGAAGGAGGTTCTACAAATGCCGCAATCAGTATGTAAGTTAATTTTACTTCCTCATTTGTTGCTGTAATCAACTGCAGTTTTACTTGGAAGTTGTAATTTTTTGCGCATCTCACTTGATCATGGTCTCCTTTGATTTTTGAGTAATGATAGGCTGGTGGTTATGGCATTTGGGAATGGATTGACAAACCAATATATAGTGTTGGATGTTAATTGTTTCCACTTCTAAAAGAGGAGATCAATGGTTTGAGGAATATGTTGCTGTTGAAGGAGGAGTTACTTCAAAGGTGTGAAAATCAATTAAGAGGATGCAATGAGCACATTTACAAGCTTAAAGAGGATGTCGAATTGTCTCAACATGAGGCTGCTTCTTGTTTGGAAGAAGTGCAGAAAATGATGAAAGAAAGATTAGAATTGCACGCAAAGATTGCAGAAGAAAAAAGGATTATTAAGTTCATTTTTTTGTTAGGAATGTTTACACTCTGTTTAATTCTGTATGTTGTAATGTCAAGATGGTTGTAATGTGAAAGTTGTTGTAATGTGAATAAAGCACTGTATTTTGATAGGTTGGTATATTGAACTCCTAATGTGTGTTGTTGATTGTGCATGAATAAATGAACTTTCTGTGTTGTTATATATAGGCATGAATACACTGTCAAGTTAACAAATTGGTATATTGGCCTCCTTGTATGTGTTGTTGCTGTGCCAAAATGCACATGACCTGGTGCAATGACTTGTATAACCAAATGTACAAGACCTGGTTCAATGACATGAATTCAATTGTACCTGTTTGACCCATATTGCACATGACCTTGTTCAATGATGCCAATAAAGCTAGCGGCATTAAGTAGACAAATAAACTTTAAACCTGCTAATGTATTGAACATCCAGAATACCAAATGTATCAGATAGAACATACCCAGAAACTACTGTGACACATAACAAAACACAAAATACCAGGTGCATGTAAGTTACAGAAGTTTATCATATAACATAACACAAAATACTAAATAGAACATGCCCAGATAGAACTGATCAATACATCTAAACATAAAATACCTAATAACAACTTTGTCCCAAAATACATTAACCAGACAGTAACAATTTTGTCCCAAAATACATTAAGTAGACAATAACAACTTTGTCCCAAAATACAAAATACTGATTATCTAGTTGAGTTAATTACATGACCAATTCCTGCATAGAAATTATTGGCTTGTATCTTACAAGAAGGATGAATGAGTTGAAGGTTTCCGACATATTGTTGTCAACACTGTCACATTGACTATGACATTTAAAATGGGACTTACAAAAGGTGTGAGGATCCTTTGCCATGCCCTTTGCGAGTAATCCTTGAGTTTGGCAGCCTCTCTTGCAAAACCCCCTATGGAGGTTGCCTTCACACAATACCAAAATTATTTTTGAAGAGTTCTTCTAGTATATGCTTTCCTCCAATTGGAATAAATGTGTCTTGCACATTGCCTATGCTCCACGTGGGGCCAAACTTCATGTATAGCTGGAACTAAACCCTACCTAGTTAAACAAAAAAACATGCCCAGATATGTAAACATGTAGCCCAGATAAAGATTAAATTGAATATGACATGAAATGATCCTTACCTTTTGTTGGTCTGAAATTATAGTCTATCCCTCTCCCTCTCCCACATTGAGATCACTAGATAAGATTCTCATAAACCATTCCCAAGAGCTCCTAGTTTCACCCTCCACAACAGCCTACACAACTGGCCACATCTGATTGTTGTCGTCTCTCCTCATGACACTTAGTAATTGCCCACCACACGCATGTTTAAGAAAGCACTCATCAAGTCCAAATATAGGTCTACAATTGTTGGCGAACCCCCTTTTCATGGCTGAGAATACAGGAATGAATTCAGTATGTCCTAAAAAACATGCACATACAAGCTTTGATAAAACATCAAAATTTTCTAACAAACACTTAAACTTTACCTGCAAAGCACACGTAGAATATTTGAAAGACCCCTGATTCTGATGAGTCACTTTGATCTGTGACCTTCAGAATGCATGTAGTTCCATCATTACTCCTTAAGAGCTTTGTCATGTATGGCTTTAACAAGCCATATTGCTTCTTAAACAAATCATCTACTGCATTCAAAGGCCAACTCTTTACCCTCCTACATTTCCATTAATCCACTATGATCTCATATTGTTTTTGCATTTCTGCTTTCATGTCTTTGGGCAACTTAGGACCCCTAAAAAAGTTATCAATAAATTTTCCAACAAGCCAACCTTCAGTGATTAGCCTATTATTGAATGTCATGCTACAAGTATGATAAGGATGCATACTATTGATTTTCCAAGCACTAGCATCATCATGACATGGTGTAGCATTTAGCTGCCAATGACAGAGTGCACAATTCACATTCAATTGCCTCTTATCATTTTTTTCTATAAACAATGTCATAGTGTTCTTGTATGGAGTAATTCAATATAGCTTCTTTTAATATTTCCCTTGACGTGAACTTTAATCCTACTGTCAATTTAACATTTTTCATATCAACTTCTTCATTAAAAAATGGATACTTGACCTTTGCTAGTTTTTTTTGTAAACTTTGGACAAGAGTTTCATCCTCATCACTTGCCATTATGGGACCTTCATCACCACTTTTTTTTTGTAAACTTTGGACAAGAGTTTCATCCTCATCACTTGCCATTATGGGACCTTCATCACCACTTGATCTAGGATCTGATTAGTTTCATCCTCATCACTTGCCATTATGGGACCTTCATCACCACTTGATCTAGGATCTGATTCATATCCATCATCATAATTTGTACAAAAATATGGCCATGACTGTTGTTATGGTTCAGTGGTTGATGGCCTTGTTAGACCCTACAGGGGGGGTGATTAGGGTCTTATGCTAATCTAATCCGATTATATGCCAATTAAAACTTATTCAAATATTATTCTTGCAAGATAGATATACAATATGATATGAGCAAGAATATGTAATATGAACAATGAGATATATCCTATATGATGAAATATATATACAAGGATATATAATCACAAGGGTAAACAATCTAAACTAGATAGTGGGCAAAATAATCAACAAGCAATATACAAATGCGATATAAGATATGAACATAAAAGAAATGCGCCAATGCAATCACAAACAAACAATATGATTACAGAGTTCGGTCCTCACGACCTACGTCTCCGCTCCTCACCTCAAGGAGATCTCCACTATCACAACCGGGTTTTCTACGTTTACCCGAACAACGTTTACACCTCACAATACGATTTTCTAGTTTATCGAAAACTCTACAACTTACACACTCTTGCAATCCCACTCTACACCCTCTTAAGTGTTGAACTAGACGTGTCTCTCTCAAGTGCTCGGTTACAACCTCTCCCTAGGTTCGTCAACCGATGTCATTCCTCTTGGGACGATCCCCGACTCTCGCCACACACTTCTCTCGGTGTACAAGTGTATTACAAAGTGATCTCAAAATAAGCACAATTATAGTAATGGATGTTCTCTACAATTGATGAGAACTCAATGAATTCCAATATCACTAAATCACACACTACTATCCAACAATATATTGTATGAAACACTATAAGCTCAAATGTGGATAAGTGTGATAAAAGAGAATAAATGAAATCTAACTCAATCAACAAGCTAGCAATAATAATGTATAAATAATCAAGGACAAATTGCTAGAGAATAGAGTTTAGAAAACTTCTCTATAAAACACAAGAGAGGTTGAAGAAGATTGAGGATGAATTCATCAATTTGAAGAGCAAGCCACCTCTTGTTAAACCAAACTAAAACTCTTAAACAAACTTTGATAATCTTTTAAACTTTTGTTAAAAAACACATGAAAGCTATGTTTTCTGAAGAAGACATTGGGGGGTTTATATAGGAAGAGAAAATAGTGCACAAAACCCAATGAAGACCAACAAAATATCCCAAAAATCAAGAACCAGATTTTTCTCAGAACTAGCCCTTGGAGAGCTTATCAGTCGACTGACGGGCGGCGCCAGTCGACTGATGAGCTGGTCGTTAAGTTCAAATGCCAGCTTTTCAGTCGACTGATGAAAACTAATCAGTCGACTGACATGGTCAGTCGACACATCAGTCGACTAAAATGGAGTAGGGGCTAAATGAAGATTCTAGCCATATTTTTTAGTCGACACATCAGTCGACTGATCATAAAAAATCTGCCAGAATCAGTTCTGAATATGATTTTTAAAGCTCTGTTAAAAATAGCAAATAATTTCCAAAAAATGTAAAACTTTGGGGAAAGTTTATGAACATGAATATGAACATGTTGGAAAAGGAATTTTTTAAATAGCTCTTCCCATTTGTAAAAACATTTGAATATGCAAAAAGGCTAAAATACATGTTTTTCAAAACATGTTGTTTTTGTCATTTTGGTTCAAATCAACAATTGAAGGCTTGTATATACTTTACATGGGCATAGTAAAGGATATTAACATAGTTTATATGACCCAAGACATATTTGCATGTATTTTGCATAAAAACCCTTGTTTTAATGAAAAATTCATAAATGATGTATGTGTGTGTATTTGAGCTCATAGAATGGCACACAACATATGAACATATACTAAGTATACCAAGAAGAATTCTTCTGAAGCCTGGGCTTGAATTGACTAGAGATGTGCATGGCTTAAGAAGAATTCTTCTGAAGCCTGGGCTTGAATTGACTAGAGATGTGCATGGCTTCAATAAATGAGTTGTAGGTCAAATTCTTGTATATACCTGGGCTTGAATTGACTAGAGATGTGCATGGCTTCAATAAATGAGTTGTAGGTCAAATTCTTGTATATACATGTATATGCTAAAACAACACTGAATAAGATACTAAAAACAAGATCAGTGGTAAATTGTTTGTTAAAGCATCATCAAAACAAGAGGACTCAACAGGCCTAGGTTCATCAACTGTGTTGTCATCTCTTGAATGCACTCCTTCATGAGGTGATGTTGATACATTAGCATTAACCACTCGAGGGGGTCTGATAGTGTTAAAACTCATGGAGTTACCTGCATCAACACCCTCTCCCAGTACTGCACTAGAGTTTAAAGCAATGTTGCCCATCTCTTGACTTAGAATCTCCTTATTGCATTGCCTAATCTCATTCAATTCCTCTTCTTCACTACATATAGCAGCTTGAAAGGAATCATCACTGTGGGCACCGTCATCCTCATTCACTGCCTCCCTATCTTCCTGGCCTGGTTCAGGCACACTCTCATTGCCCTCCACATTCACTACCTCCCTAGGTTCATTATTTGGTTCAAGTACACTCTCATTGCCCTCCACATTCACTGTCTCCCTAGGTTCATTATTTGGTTCAGGCACACTCTCATTACCCTCCACATTCACTGTAGACACCATCATCCTCTTTCTCTTGCACAATCTTCTTTTTATCCCTTGCCATTATTGCTAAACTCATCCAATAGTTCATATTCATCAAAGTCATCATCTACAAATACCTCCCTAGGATCAATTCTGTAATTCTCATCCTCTATAGAGTCGTCACTATCACTAGGTGGACTTGACTACTGTTGTGCACTTAACAGTTCATCTAAAGAGGTTGAGGCAGTTGTTACTTGTTGTGGCAGGGTTTTACTGGAGGTTAACAGCTTGGTTGCCCTCCTGGGTGTTAGTTTCTTCCTGGATGTTGAAGGATATGTTACCTTCCTCTTGGGTATTGCTTTCCTGGGTGTTCATTTCTCATTGGCACTAGCAGTAGCTTTCCTGGGTGTTGATCTCCTGGGTGTTGCTACTATCCCCTTCTTTTTAGGAGTGGTCTCTTGTTGCATTTGCACATCTTCTTGTGCTTCAACTGGTTGAGTCTGTGATTCATAAATTGGTTGACTCACACCTTCTAACAACAGCACATCACAGTCTTTCATAATAACTTCTGCAGGTTCATCAATGGCATGATCAACATAGATTTTTAATTGCCTTCACCCTTTCCGCATGTTCTAATATTTTAATTAAGGAACCTTCATCATTTAGAGACCTCAATCCACCATTTGCAACCCTTACACAAGGAACACAGTAGAACAAGCCGTTGACATTGTTATACCTAATCACACTAACCTCATCCATCAGTCTTTCTATGCTCAGATCCTCTTTGTCTATAAACCAAACATCAAATCTACCACCAACATAATCTTCAACCCAGCCCATCAGAAAACTTCCTCCATGTCTGATTTTAACCAAGATTTGGAGACCCATCTGCAATATCATAATAAAAAACCCTAATTTACACTAAACCCATCAAATCTACCCTAATTAGTTCAAAAATATGAAAATTTCACTCACCTTTTCCGTCGCACCAAAGACGATGAAGTAGATGGAAGCCTTGAACTTGGATCGTCTGCAATTTGGGGATCGTCACACTCTGGGGTTCTACGGTTTTCTTCTGCAATTTGGGAAAGAGAGGGAAATTAAAGAATGGGAGGGAATTATTTCTCTTCTGCGATTTTTTACAGAAACCGCTCGCTTCTTCCCGCTAAATACCGCCACACTGGAGTTCAAGTTACGGCCACATCAGAGTCACGTGAGTTATCGCGTGAGAATACTGGCCGAAAAAATGACTTCGGCCAAACTTAAGGGTTATATGGCACCGGAGTCTATAAAATACCAATTTGTCAAAAAAATATACCAACATGTCACCAAGTGTCTACAAAATATACTAATTTTAG
>NC_033796.1:59610085-59642718 GCF_001876935.1 Asparagus officinalis
CTATAGATACTAATATATAAGAATATAATTATATATAATATAGACTATGTAGTTATAAGTATACTTATATATGTATATTATAGAATTCACTACCACATAATTGATCTATTGCAGCAGTTAAGGCGCAACGGTTCTAACTGTTGCGTTAGATATCTATCGTAACAGTTTATAATGGCTAATACAACATTAAATAAAAAATGTTGCCATAGGCCAAATAATTGTTCATGGGCTTAATATTTTTTCGTGGTTTTGGGAGTAAAGTTTGTAAAGCCCACCGCAACCAAATATTTCTCTCTCAAATGCAATCCCTAAATTCGCCTCCAAATATTTCCGATCCCTAAAATCGCCATGACCAAAACCTCGTCGCCGTTTTCGGATCGGATCGCATCTCTAAGCTCCTCTCCGATCTGCAATCTCGTTGATTTCGTCGCCGAGCTACTCCCTGGTTTCTAGGGTTTGTCGTTCTCTCAAATCTCCTCTCAGATCTCATCTTCGAGCTACTAATGTCGGCGTCATGCTACTCTCGTTGCCATTCCAGTCTTGTTCGTCGTCGTCAAGCTACTAATCTCGTCGTCAAGGTACCTCAGTTCCTTGCATTTCTGATCTCTACAATTTCTTCCCCCTTTCTATCTTTAAAAATCTCTTCTTCATTTTTTTAGGTGCTGCGGATAACATCGATTGCTGCATTAATCACGATCCATTGCTCTAGCTCGATCCCTGAGGTAAGATTTCTTAACCTAAAAGCTATTTCTTCTCAAAAAATTTGGATTTATTTGTTTTCTATTGGGTAATGACAGAATGTTGGTTGTGATTAGCTACTAGGTTAGGCAAGTGGGTTAATTAAATTGAGGGGATTTGCTTATATCTTGATTTAAGTAACTGTTGGATCACTGTTTTATTAATCTTTAAATTTAAATTTTTTGATTTTCTGCGGGAAATTTGGGGAAATTGTGGACATGCTTCAATTTATTTTTCATATTATAGATGATTTAAATTTGTAATTTTTCATTTTACTGGTTTAAAAAATGATGTAGGAAGATGGAAAAAGCACCCCAAGACTGTTCCCAAGGGTCAATTTAGAGCTTTACTAAAGATTTGGCATTCTCAAAATGCAAGGGTAAGAATTTAATTTTCTATTAATACCATTGTTTTTGTTTCTTTTGAACATACTGTTGTTCTTGCTGTTTCTGGATATTGGATTCCTATACGGATGTAACGGTTGATATCTCTTTGATACATATCTAATGCCATGAACAACATGCACCGTATATTTTCACATACATCGATCATTGAGAGAAAAAAAGAGAAAGTTAAATTTCAGCCTAAAGATTAGTACTCTTTGATGCATCAGCTATCCCGTGCAAAATCAGTGGTGAATATTTTTGATTCGAGGATATCCTTTCTGATTTTAGCTTTACAAATATTTAAGGACCGAAGACAGGATGATGATGATGATGATCCATGTTACCAACTTAATGGTTGTGCCAAAACCAGCAAAGAAGCATCATACTCTAGCTGTAAAGGCCACCACAACAGATCCGAACCACAACCTATAAATTACCAGAAAAATTACCAGATCGATATACAGAACCTACCAATCTGCATATACAGAACCATTATGGGATCACATGCGTCTTACATGGCTTAATTGTGCTTACGTGGCAAATATAAAGTGGGATCTTATCAAATTGTTTATTTAAATTTTTTTTATGTATTTTATTTTTTTTAGTTCAACAGCAATTAATAATGTAGTTTTATACTTTACAGTCTCATAATCTGAAGCCGATACAAAAAAGTTGCATAATGAATGGAGGAAAACAGCAATTCTTTTATTCCACTTGCCTGTTTTTAACTGATACATAGTATTTCCTAATTTTATTATATATATTATGATGGTTGTATTATGAACCCCTCTTGAGGGAAACCCTAGCTCCATCAGAACTATCCTTATAATGTTAATACATGTAGTTTGACGTACGTATAGACAGTATGATGTACGTATAGATCGACATGCGACTGCGCGCACACAGATAACCTCCCTCATTCTCATGTATCCAAGGATGCCAAGTGATATGAAAACAATTGAAGGGTGACAAGTACAACTGAAAATATTGGTGAGGGGGTTTTATATGCAATTTACCCTGTATATGTACACATATCCACATATATATGTACATATGCGCACATACACTTAATTTTTTTTATGTAAAAGGTTGAAAATACTCAACATAAATTCTAACTGCAATGATCGACAGGAGATGATTTAATCCACATGACTTTCCATTACACCTTTGTGACTAATATTTTCTTGATAATATCCATTGGAGTTTCCAGCATTCCCATGCTTGGCTACCTCATTTCCGTTGCTCAAGGATGAGGGACCTGTATATACATGGTAATTAGATGTTTACAACTTGACATTTGACCATTCAATTCTTTATTGTATTAGTCCACATCAATATTGTGATCAGCTTCTATACTACATCAATGAATGTGCCGATATTATCCAGTGCTTGAATAAGAATTTGTGCTACTCCAGAAGGTAGTTCAATTGAACATCCTTTCTTCAGGTTCCGGAAGCTGCAGTAGCTAATCATTTTAGTACTGTGCTGCTCAATAACTATAACAGCCAATCTATTCTACAGAACCACTTGCACCGCACCATTTTCCAATTTCTTGCACTAAAGGGGGCCTCCATCTGAGTTTCACTCCCTAGTTGAGCATGCCAGCACAACTAGTTTTTCTTTTTTATTCTTTATGTTGACTTGTTTCTGGATTGAATTACATTATGAGCTTTAAAATGAGAACACCATCTTGTTCGGATTGCATCACTTAAACTTGTAAAGTGATAATTAATTATGTGGACCCTATTCAAAAGGATCATCTTATCATAGATAAGATTACCTCCATAAATAAAAAAAATTCTCAATGAAGTGCATTGATATTTCAATCAAAAAAATCTAAAAATAAAATAGAATATGCAACTGCTCATAACCTGACATCTCATATTCCCAACCATTGCAACTCATATCAATAGTAAATATTGTCAAGTACCTTTCTTGCTCAAATTTGAGCTGGAAGTGTATTTCCACTTGTATATCATCACATATATAGATTATTTTTTGAGGAGATGGGTTATGGGAAATTTGGGGTTTGCATGTGGGATTCTATGGGCAATTTTGTAAAAATGGTCATATAAGTATTTAACTTCTTTCTGTTGAAAGTCCTAGTTTTTTTTTTTGCAATCCTTTGATAACATGTACTTGGTGTACAAAGCATGATAAATATTGCTATCTGAATATGCTTCATTGCTCATCACATATCAGATGACATCTTCTGATTGCTTGCTTGACTTCAGTGTTGGTTGAAGAAACAAAAGGATGTCCTATTTCCTGCTTTACAAGAGACTGGGGAAAATGTTATCTGGACTTCTAGGCTTATTTTTGGAAAAGGAGAGGTATTTGTTCTTTTTCCCCCTATTTTCTTTGTGTTCAATTGCGCATTGCCATCATTCAGTTTTAGAATAGGAAAATGTTATCTGGACTTCTAGGCTTAATGAAACCCTTGTCAATTGATGGCTAGTACTCTCCTATTTTTTTTACTGCATCTCATGGTTTTTTTAGTTAAACTATAAAACCGTCTGTTATATCCTCCTCAGAATCCTAAAACAGCCATGGATGAATCATGTTGGGAAGTTAGTGGACGTTCTCGTTCCAAAGGCTAAAGCTCTTCTTACCTTCGCTCATATATTTTAGGGACGTGAGCTATCCCCATAAGATAGAGATGCATGTATGAAGTTACAATGGATGGGCAGTCAGTGAAATTATCGAGTAAGCATTATCATAACCAAAGAGGAGAGAGAGCTCAATTTTGTAGTCTTACAAATTTCTCTCATTAGCCATGACTTTAATTAGTGTCGTCCTTTTTAGAGAGCTCAATTTTGTAGTCTTACAAATTTCTCTCATTAGCCATGACTTTAATTAGTGTCGTCCTTTTTTCCCCCCTGATGATAACCTTGGTCCTTTTATTCTCTGTTTTTGTTACGATTATTCCATGCTTGATTACCAAAGGAGTCTCTGATTTAGCTGTTGACAAGTGTGGATGCTTATCCAACCTTAGAGTCATGCTAGGGCAATGGATCCTTTGCTAGAGGGTTTATTTTGCTTTCGTCCTCCTTGCAGGAAGTCCCTGATAAAAATTTCAGTAGTTCTAATTACTGTGTTTCTGCTGTTTTAGGGGGTTTCGGCGTAAATTCCCAACACTAAATCTGCAGAATTTCACAAGATCCATCAAAATCATCATGAGGAAACGTCTGAATTAAGCCACTTCTGATCACCGCCCTTATCCTTTGCATTTCCCACGCCAATACGTGGCATTGAAGAAATATTCCGTATCATTACCACGAAAATTTCAATGTAAAGATCATTCATACATATTGCTAAAACTGCACGTTATTATTCAATGGCTTAAACACATACACAGTCTTATGACAAGGCCTGATACTTGATTTTTCCTTCAACAATATCCACCCCTAATCTCTATATAAACCTCACTGCATTAAGCTCGAAATAACATAGAAGATATAAAGTGCCTGCAGGATAACTTAACAAAGATTTAGGAGCTGCACAAATTAAAGGGTGGGTTTTGAAATATGGAGTTGAAGAAGGTTTTCGCATTTGGTTTGCTTTTTGAGCTCATATCTCTGGCTACTGGCCTGGATCGAAGTGATTTCCCTTCTTCATTTCTCTTCGGCACTGCAACTTCATGCTATCAGGTAAGAATCATCACGAGAACACTTTTTTTTTTGTCATACAAACTGTGAAGTATACGGAATGGAGAGATACAACTTCACACTTTCTGATCAAACCTGCAGTACTTTTCTTTTCAGAAAATAAAGTTAATAATTTCTTGCGCGCGGGTTTTGTGCACCGCATTTTCTTTGATAAGAATGAGCTGGAGGTTTTCTACCCGCGATGCATCGTTAAAGTTGCCAAAGTTGCTCAAAATACCTACGGGTGTGACTTCATGTATGAGAAACTTTTGAGCACGGATTTGTTTACAACAGAATGATATTACTTATTTTATTAGCCACAAATTAATTAAACACTTCA
Source organism: Asparagus officinalis (assembly GCF_001876935.1). NCBI lineage: Eukaryota > Viridiplantae > Streptophyta > Magnoliopsida > Asparagales > Asparagaceae > Asparagus > Asparagus officinalis. The sequence goes on from NC_033796.1 coordinate 59,615,197, forward strand.
AGTGCTTTTTTTAGCATACATTTGGCAGTCCATATAAATTCCAGGATGGCTTTGGGATATCAATTTACAGACACATCCTGCTACAACCTCGTATACAAACGTTTGTATTCGAAAAGTATTCGAAGATATTAATTTTCAGGAGTGCTCACCTAGTTATTTTGTTTTTTTCCCAGATTGAAGGTGGATATCTAGAAGGCAACAAAAGTCTGAACAATTGGGACGTCTTTACTCACATGCCAGGTAAAATTTTATTAACATTAATTTTTGCATAATCTATTATATTTCGAATATTCCTTTGCTGACCAAGACCTGGAAGCATTCAATAATACAAACAGTAATTTTATTCTATTGTAACCCCCCTCAAAAAATAAAATAAATAAATAAAAACCCGTCGCGTGCATTACTTCTTTCATAATCTTGTTCCCTTAAATTTTGGTGTTTTATCAGGAAATATCAAGGATGGGAGCACTGGAGATGTTGCTGATGATCACTTCCACCGATACATGGTCCACATTTTAATCATACCATATAGACATAAATTATTTAATCAAGTTCTTGTTACATGATATTATCTGAGTTTTTGCCCCTTTTTTTCCTCAAAGATTCTGTCATCTGCCGCCCCCAGATATTTTGCTAGGCTATAATTGCAGATCTCGTCAAATTTTAGAATTTAGCTGGCTGAAAACATCAGAAGAGGTTTTGATGTAGGTGAGTGATTTTCTCTCTTTTTTAATATAAAAGAGAAACTGTAGCCATCTGAGGATCAATTGTCTCCTTATTTACCAATGTTACTTGAGCTTTTTTTTTCCTTGTAATGGTTAGTTTAAAAAATTACCTTTTCAGTTTGTTGCTAACATGATATTTGATACGTTTCTTTATTTTTTGCAGGGGATATAAAGACTTAAATAGGAGAATGCGGTCAAGATGGCTTTGATATATGAATCTTTTGAACCGAAATTGATGAAAGCCAAGATTAAGATTGATACTGACAGGTTCCTAGTGAGTATTTGACGTTGAGGAATAAGTTTTTGGAAACAAATAGAGAATATAGTCTTTGACCGAGAAGTTTCATGTTTTGTAATCAAATGTTGATGTACATTGTTTGAATGTTAGTTCGGTACAATATTTTCTGAGTTGAAATGTTGGTAGTGTGGATTTAATACTTTGTAGTTTTTATACTATACTGATGTATGTTGGCACTTATCATTATGGTTGATTATGCTCAACATAATCACTTTTATATTGTGTATTAAAATTTGACTTGGTCATGTTCTTAAAAAGATTATCCAGGTAATTGAATACTATATTATTTTGACGTAGGACACCAAGAACAGGTCCGATTGAGCTGTTGCAATAGCTCGATTAAAACCGTTGCGATAGCTCGATCAAAACAGCTGGGATAGCTCGAACCAAACTGTTGCGATAGCTCAATCCAAACTGTTGCGTTAGGTCTTTTAAAACTGTTGCAATAGCTCTAACTGTCGCCGTAGCTTTATCAAAACCATACTTATAGCCTACTAAAACCGTTGCGTTAGGTTTTTTAAAACTGTTGCAATAGCTCCAACTGTTACCGTAGCTCTATCAAAACCATAGCTTTAGCCTACTAAAACCGTTGCGTTAGGTCTTTTAAAACTGTTGTAATATCTAAAAAAACCGCTGCAGTAGCTTGAAAACCGTCGCAATAGCTCAATCAAAACCGCTGCAATAGCTTAAAAACCGTCGCAATAGCTCAATCAAAACCGTTGCAATGGCTTAAAAACTGCTTACCTTTTAAAACCGTTGCGTTAGATGCAGGGGCAACGGTTTAAAAAACCGTCGCAATAGAGTTCAAAACCGTTACGGTAGAGGTAAGGCAACGGCAGCATATGAGGCGGTTTGAGAACCGTCGCACTTGCTCAAGGGCGACGGTTCCATGGCTAGTGCAACGGTTTTGAACCGTTGCGTTAGAGCAAATATGTGGTAGTGATTACAGTTATATAAGTATATATAAGTCCATAAGTATACGTATATATAAGTATATTGCATCTAGTATATATAAAATATATCATATAAGTAAACTGTATAACTGTACCTAAAAAAGCATAATGTAAGTATGTAAGAAAGAAATATATATAATATATATTTATGTGATTCTCTCATTCTATCTCTCTCTCAAGTTATAACTTATAGCTATATATATATATAGACACACACTCTATCTTAGCAGGGTATAGATAAATAAGCATAAAGTAATTTTAATTCATTTAGGATGTATTCATCTATTGTGATGTGACAAATTTCAAAATAAATTTATAATTGTAGATGATTAATTGATTATTAATAAAGAAGTTATTTTTATCATTTTAATTTCTATAATTTTTTATATTTGTAAATTATATAATTATAAGTGATTAATAATATAATTGTTTTTATCAAAATTTTGTTTGTTTTTTTATTTTAAATTCTTGAAAATAAAAAAATTAAAAAAAAGAAAAAATCGGGTCGGCCTTGTGCCCGCCCCGATTAGGCCTAGGCCTAGCCCGGGCCAACCGGGTCCGGGTCTGAGCCCCAGTTTTGCCCGGCCCAAGCCCGGTTTTTCGGGCCGAACCGGCCCGTTTGGACAGACCTACATGTCCTAAAAGTTTTAATTTACTTGCATACCCCTTTCATCCCCAATATACATTTAGCGATGTATAAATGTTAGACGTATCACATCAAGTCGATGTTGATGGGTAAAATAAGTTTTGATATTTGAGCATAATCCTAGCAATTGGAGTCTATAAATAGGTAACCATGGTAAATGATTTTTTTTAGTAGCTAACTAGTTTTTGGTATAATCCTATTCATTAGATTCCATAAATAGGTATCAAATGCAATCATTTAACCAGCACATGCATTTAGTGAGGCTGTTCAGATATTCTTATCATATACAAACTAGTAGTCTCCTGCACACTATGCGTAGATGACAGACAATATGAGGGGTGTGGCATAATTGAATCATTCAAAAAAATGAATAGATATGATTTTGAGTGTATTTTTGTTGATTTTCTAAAATTTTCCAAGTTGAAGAGAGTTTTGTTTGGTTCAAAAGTCGTTGTTTTCATTATCATCGAATCTATTACAACTTTGATCATTACAATAAACTCAAATAAACGAGAAAAGTCGATCTTTTTATAAGATCTCCTTATACAATGAAAATACGAAAAGCACAACTCTTGTCAAACATCACAACAGACGTTTATCACCCGCTGCTTGCGTGGGAACTTCGCCTGTGCCGGAGACGTTAATATCCATGGACCGTCACGGATCAGATACGGTCGACAGATTAAGTTGATCAAAGCTTTTACTTCATGAAGGAAGTAATCGCTGCAGCGATGATCCCGACCAAGCGAGATCACGGCTCTTCTCGAGATTTAAGACTAAGCTTAAATCCGGAGGAATAGGGGATGAGTCTCAGATCTCTCGAACTCCACTCTTTATGCACAGGAATTTGCCAAGATCTGCTAACCCTCGCTGCAAATTCGTGGCTCCACTCTCAATTTTGACAGCACCACGCCCTCTTCCTCTCCAGCCCCGTGAAATGAGCCCCTAGTCTTGTATTTATAGGCTTCGGTTCGGGGGTTTTTGGATAAGAACAATGGATTCAGCATTATCTTCAGTTAATAACTGTGTAACCACGTTTGGGGATGATATCCAATCAGTTAGGACACTCAGAAATGAATAAATCCCGAGAAAACTCGTCAAAACTGAAAAGAACACGTTTTCAGATCAAAACTGGCCGAACCGTCGTTTGGTGGCTCGGCCCATGGCCGAGCCACTGGCCGGGGCGGAGCCACTGGCCCGACCGAGTCGTTTTGACACGACTCGGCTTCCAAAGGCTTTTTGAGTTTTTTGGGTTCTGACTTGTTCCGTCGTTACGCGTATTTCATCGTTTCGTTGACTTGTACGATGTTTTGGTAGCAGATGAGCATGCGGGCTATTTGGTGGTGGTCGGTGAGCACGCGAACCACTTGGAGCTGCCTGACGAGTGCAAGGGCCATTTGGAGGTGGCCGGTGAGCGCACATGTCATTTTGTTTGTCGATTTGGTGGTCGATTAGCGTGCGGGCCATTTGGTGGTGACCGGTGAGCATGCGGGCCACTTGGAGATAGCTGACGAGTGCACGGGCCACTCGGAGGTGGCCGGTGAGTGCACGGGCCAGTCGGTTCACCGATTTGGTGGCTGATGAGTGTGCGGGCCACTTGATGGTGGCCGGTGAGCACGCGGGCCACTTGGAGCTGGCTGACGAGTGCACGGGCCACTTGGAGGTGGCCGGTGAGCGCACATGTCACTTGGTTTGCCGATTTGGTGGCCGATGAGCGTGCGGGCCAGTGAGCACGCAGGCAACTTAGAGCTGGCTGACGACTGCACAGGCCACTTGGAGATGGTCGGTGAGCGTACAAGTTGTTAGACCCTGGAGAGGGGGTGATTAGGATCTTATGCTAAACTAATCCCGATTAAATTCTAATTATAATAACATTGATTAATTTGTTCTTGCTAGAAAAAAATGATATGGATAGGAACAAGAATGATATGAATAAGCACGAATAAAAATACGCTAAGCAAAACACAAACACACGATATGTTTATGAGGTTCAGTCACCACGACCTACGTCCCCGCTCCTCACCTCGAGGAGATCTCCACTATCACAATCCGGTTTGGAAGCCGGAACTTCTACACACTCGGTTTATAAGTTTACCGAAAACTCTCACACAACAAACACTATGCAATCACACTTTACACACTAAGTGTAAGAACCTAGCCCGTGTCTTCCTCCTCAAGTGCTCGGATACAACCTCACCCTAGGTTCGTCAACCGACGCTACTCCTATTGAATTCGACCCCGTCTCACGCCTCATACTTCTCTCGGTGTAAAAGTGTATTACAAGTGATACTCACAATAAAGGTTAAATACAATGATTCGTTCTCAATAACAAATGAGAATGCAATGAAGCTCACTCTTACTAAATCACACACCGCTACCAAATAATATATAGTATGGAAATATTATAAGCTCAATACAGTGTGTGTGATATCAGTGAATAGAAAATATTAAACTCAATTTAAATATAGCTAAGTTATGAAAATGAATCAATAAGCTATATAGAAAGGAGTTTAGAAAACTTCTTAATAAACAAGAAGAACAGTAGATGATGATGAGGATATGATCCTCAGTTGGAATTGAAAGCCTCTTCTTGATGTAGAAACTTCTTTTGAAACAGACTAACAAAATCAGCTTAAACAGCTCTTAAACAGCTCTTAATCTTTTGTTAAAAAACTTATTGTAAAACAAACTCTTAGTTATTGAAAGAGAAGAGCAATGGGGTATTTATACCCACTCAAGATATCAGCCAAAACAACCATAAAAAGACCAAAATACCCCCAGAGAATCAAATCAGAATATAGCCGTTGTAATACAATGATGAGTTCAGCGGTCGACAGTAAGAAACTGGCGGTCGACCGCGAAGCACAAAATACAGTAAAAACAGCTTTGAAACACTGGCGGTCGACCGTGAAAATCTCTGGATTGAGCCACGGTCAACCGTCACGGTCGACCGCGATCCAATAAAAGGCATATTATGAAAATTAACTACTAGCGGTCAACCGTGACGGTCGACCGTGGCGGTCGACTGCAAACTGATACATGTCAAAATACAGGTTTTGGGCTGATTTCGAAAATATATTAAAAATATCAAATCAATTCCAAAAATAGTAAAACTTTGGGAAAAATTTCTAAATGATAAAATAAACATGTTTGAGAAGGAATTTTTGGAAATGCAATTTTCATTTGTGAAAACTCACTGTTTTTGAAAAGTGTTCATAAAACCTGTTTTTCGCGAACATGAAAATTGAAATATGACTTGTAAACTCGTGTATATATACTATGCATACATTATATATATATTATGAAATATGAAAGAGATGTAAACATGAAATAAAAGCTATTGTACTAAAGTTCGATGAAAAGATCATTTGTATGATATAAACAGTCAAATTTGTGTTGTGTTTACATATTGAGCTTAAATATAATCATATGATATATGTAAGCAAACTAATCTTATACCTAGGTGAATGCACAAACATGAACTTAAATCTTTAACTCCTGATTGTCGTGTGTTGAAATCCTGTAAAGAGAGAAACAAACTACAAAAACTAGAAGATATATTAGCTATAAATTGTTTGACAAATCATCATCAAAATCGTAGGGCTAATAATCTCCCTTTTTTTTATGATGGCAAACAATTTATGTAATGATATGAAATTCATATGAATAAACCAAATAGATTATGTAGTTACATGTGAATAAACCACATACGACCACATAACTAAACAACGTTACATATCTATCCATCAACATGAATAAACCAATGAATTAAACCAATAAATTAAACCAATAATATGTAGTTTTTCTCCCCCTTTGACAACATCAAAAAGGGGAAAAAATAAAATAAAATATATAGGAGCAATGCTCCCCTGCATTCATGCATAGATTGAATAATCAATACTCCCCCTGCCAATTTGCATAAATGACATAACAAATAACAAGAAGAATATATATGGGAGCTATACATCCATAACCATCCATAAACATCCATAATCATCATAAACATCCATAAACATCCATAATCATTATAAACAAGCTACTAAAAACATAAACATAAAAACCAAAATTTTAACACAAATAGCATCTTTAATAGCCTATTTTCACAATACATTGTTCAGAGGTTATAAAAAGATAGTCATAAGCTATCATAATTACAATAAGCAGAAATAGTTTCATAAGTCACAAAGTTTTCAACCACAAACCATAAAGTTATTACAACTTCAAAATAAAAGACAAATATCTAGTTTAAGTTCCACAAAAACATAAATCCATAACATCAAATATCAATCATCACCGTCATCCGATTCAGATGCAGAGCCAGATCTCGAACCAGAGCCAAAAGCAGATCCTTCTTCAGAACCCTCTTCAGAACCAGTGTCAGAGCTAGAAGAGGGATCCAGAATCCCAAGAGACTAACGCTGATAGCTAAGAAGCGTCCTAACATCCTTTTGAATACTTGAGACCTGAGTCTCAAGACGATCCAGTCGGTCACAAACATTTGAAGCTGAGATAGTAGAAGATCTAGACTGAGAATGGGAAGATGATGGTTTTAAAGGATTAGATAAGGAGTCTGAAATTTGCATTCGGGAGAGAAAGACTCTATCAAAATATTCCTTACTAGGATCAACTTTGGGTTCATGAGATAAAGCAACACCGAAGTGTTGTAGAATAAGAGTGATAAAGCAACCAAAGGGTAGAAACTTGTAATTCTTACATGCCATATTTTTAAGGAAAACATTTGTCTAATTCACTTTTATCTTGGTAAAAATGGCATATACAGTATTGACTTTGTCAGGAGCAAAGTGATCAAAGCTACCGGTCTTGGGAATGAGGATCTGAGCAATAATACGAGCGATGATTTTGGCTGTGGGATTAAGTAATTTGTTGTTCATAGGATAGGTGCAATCGGGCTTAAACATAATATCATTCACATCCTGATCGGTGTGATCGATAGACATAAGCTCAACGTCACTTGACAGGATCTTAAGGATTCCCGCAAGCTTGTCAGCAGAAAATGAAATCTGAACATTCTTAACAGATGTATTGATGGTTTGGAGACCATCAGTTGTAGATGTAACAGATAGGTTTGCATAAAATAGATAAACAAGAAATGGATAATACGGAACCTTACGTTCCACATCTAACTGTAAAACCCAAAAAATTTGAATATTTTGTGATAAATAATAATAAATATGTTATATATTTATAAATAACATATTATGATGTTTGAATATGCTAGGAATTGGTTTGAGATTAATTCAATGTATATATGTATATATATAAGAGCAAATGCACAATTCATGCTCGATGTATAAATCTGGAAATTTATGACCAGTGGAGAGATTTTGTATTTTTCATACAGATGTAGTTGGAATTTGGAAATACTTAAAATACAAACGGTGTAGTTATCTTCAAGAGATTTCTAACAAGTCATAGATTACCTCATTCCGAGGTCGGACGTGAAAGTTATGACCAAAATACCGAAGGTCATTTTCCTAGTCAGATTAGGATTCCTGGTTCGGGTCAAACGGGTTTATTTCAGGTTTGCATATATATAAACATGTGTTTTCACGAAAATTAACATCCTTATATCAGAGTTTTAAACCATAGTAGTCCCTCTTCCTCTCTCTGTATCCCTAGCCCTAAAGTTGAGAATTTTGAGAGCTTTATGAAGCAAATATCGACACGATGGCGAGATCATCAACGTGTAGCAATGGGGAAACGGCTTGCTTCTACTTCTTTTTGGTTGTTGGTTATTTTAGAAGCTTAGAATGATATCTAAGGCAAGATTATCTTCATTCAAACCCTTCCCCATAGTTAAATAACTAGTTAGATATTTAATATGATGTTGAATATGTGTTTTCATGCTTGAATCTTAACATGATGTGATAAAAGTTAAATTTTTTATGTTAAAACATAAACCAATGCTAGATTAGTAATTTTTTTTTTCTTCTGTTTATGATAGTATCATGATCATGATCATTAAGATTTTTCATAATTTCATTTATATATGAGAAATTTAAGAGATGTACTAAATAAATATTTTCTGCAGAAAACCCAGTAAATATATCATGTTTAACTAAGATTTTGAAATAAAAAATAAACTCCAAATTTAACCAAACCAATGCCAAATGAAAGATATATGTATCTAGTTTCTAAAACAGGAGACTAATCTTAAAAATCATTTGTATAGAGAAAGATATAATCTTTTTACTAACAATATATCCTGTAGAAAAACGGCCGCACATATATAATGTTTAACTAGAAATTTGGGATAACAAATGAACTCTAAACTAAACCAAACTTATGTCATTTGAAAGATGTATGAATCTAGTTTTCAAAACAGAAAACTATTTATAAAAATAGTTTTCCTAGATAAAGATATGCTTATTTTACTAACAGATGTCACGTCTATTTTTCCTGCTCGTTTTGTGGAGCTGTGTTGCGCCATTTTGAGGTACGTTCACGGAGTTTTGAGCCGCTTGATGTTATACATATAGTCATGAATATGTTATGTTATATATTTAAGAATTCCAAGGGGATTATGATAAATTTTTATTTGATCATATTTGAATTAGATATAGTTCATATACATGTTGGATATCGTTGATGAGCACAGCTTAGTACTATATGGGATAGTGCGTCAACACACCAGATATACACGGTTTATACAACAGCTTAGTACTATATGGGATAGTGCGTCAACACACCAGATATACACGGTTTATACATGAGGTAACTAGCATTAATGAGAATAGCTCAGTATTATATGGGATAGTGCATTGACATTCCAGAGGTACAAAGATTTATATGAGGTGGATATCGTTGATGAGCTCAGTTCAGTACTACATGAGGTAGTGCGTCGATATTCCACATGTACAGGCCATTGAGTCGGATTTTAGGAGGTTTGATCTAGCCGTCCATCCCGTACTAGGGTGCGATGAGGCTCGTGAGTCGTATTTCTAGGATACCTATTTGGTAGTCCGTCCCGCACTCATGTTATGCACTGAGATCGCGATGATACTAATGAGCCGTGTACACAGTTCAGGATACCTATAGGGTAGTCTGTCGCACAGAGACAGTTACTTGATAGCCTAAGGATGACAGATGCCGATTATAAATACGACCTATCAGTGAACTATATAACTGAGATACGTTACTTCTGAAAGTATACAAAATTATGTGTTGGTATTTTATTCTATCTCTCCAGTGATTGTGGAAGATATTATAAATACGATGTGTTGATATCTTATTTCTTTTACTGTCCTTTTTACTTCTTTTTAGATATCTACAATTTGAGGCTTATGGTATATACATGAGGGTTTCCTTGTTTGGATTATTTCGCTCGACGTACCAGTCTCGTGTTATGGATCTCTAATTATTGGTTTCATTAGATTGTTTATTCTTATTTCGGTATTAATGTTTAGATGTTTACGATTCGGGACATATGGTATATACATGAGGGTTTCCTTGTTTGGATTATTTCGCTCGACGTACTACGTCTCGTTTTGTAGGTGTCTGAATATTAATTCCGCTAGATACGGGGAAAATGATATAGGTAGACTATGCTTAATAGATAGAGCCTCCACTCCATCCTAGCAGCCCTTCCCCTGGGGGCGGATGGGGTAATCTTGCTGTAGCGCTCTGACGTTCTTGTTGTTATTTTTTTCTTTTAAAAACACCCTTTCAGGTAGCTCGGAGTTCTGGAGAGCCGCAGGATGACGGAGTTCTTACATAGTCGCCGTCCCGAGAGATTTATTAGAGGCTCCACTGTAGTTTTAAATTTTATTCAGACTTAGAGTTTAGTTTTATTTTGTAAAGGCAACATGCCTTAGTTCGACTTTCCGTTTTGATTCATGTTGAGACATTGTATGTTATTTCAGACTCCATATGTATTTCAGTTTATTTTCAGTTGAGACATGACCTTTATTTATGAGATATCATCCTCTTTATCATGTCTGTTATTGTCGTTCTACTTCTTTGCCTGTTTTGTACCTACGCTTTTATTTGACCCCACTAGAGGATATTACTGTGATTGGTAAAACTTGTTGTTACACAGTGTGGGTGCATGGCAGGTTTGACATCTTTGGGTTCACCTTAGACTGTAGCCATGAGTGAAAACAGGGGCGTCACAGTTAGTATCAGAGCTCTAGTTCTAGTATCCTTAGGATCATCCTGTGTCGAGTCGTGGAGCTAGGATAGAGTTTCTTAGGATTCATGTATAGAGTCCGTAAGGATTTCTTAGTATGAGTAAGGACGATATATGCGTATTTTTCAAAATTTTGAGAATATTTTTTTTATAACAACTATTTTTTTATGTTGATTGAAGGTATTTGCGTGAATACTATGTGTTATGAATTTGTATTGTGATACGTTATATATATGTATTTTTGCTATCTCACTTACTGTGAAAATTAAGCTCTCCTTTTGATATTATAAATATCGAAATGAGGATGTGGTCGAGGTAAAACTTGTACCTGGAGAGCTGGGCATGCAGAGCCGAGCCACAGCAGGCTCCACAGTATTTGATCGACTTCATGGAGCCATTAGCAGTAAGATCTTACAACAATCGAGGAGCAAGAAGTGTATCCGTTTCCATCAGTAACATCACTTTCAAGAGATTCACCACCGGTTGTACATGTCGTGGAAGTAAAGATGAAATACCAATGAGTACACCACCACCACAATCAGTTGTTGATAGAGCCGCAGAGCAGGAGATTTAACTCTGAAAGGATAAGAAAAATATCAGACAGTATGAGCACCAAAATTTCAAGGCACACCAGTTTCAATTGCAACCTATAAGGAAAAGAGTATATGAAAGTTTCTTGAACATCGGCTAGGAACCAAGCAGAAGTCAAATATATATTCAGCATTGAGGACCATCGCTGGAGGATAGCAACAACATCCAGATTTTTTAACAAGAAAGCAATTATCACCTATTTGGGAGAATTTAGGTCATTTCTTCATCAAACAATTAGCACTAGTCTAAGTGAAGCAGGGAGATATACCCATGGGAGAATTTAGGTCATTTCTTCATCAAACAATTAGCACTAGTCTAAGTGAAGCAGGGAGATATACCCATAGTGAAGGAAGAAATCAAAATCTCAAACAATTAGCACTAGTCTAAGTGAAGCAGGGAGATATACCCATAGTGAAGGAAGAAATCAAAATCCAGAATAGTGATAATGATAATGGCAAGAGAATCATTGCGGAAATCTAGAGAAACCTAACAACGGGAGAATGATTTTATCCCAGTAATAAGGACAAGATAAGAAAGGAGCACAATGTGATTAGAGAGCGTCGGAGTAGCGCAAAGATTCGGAGAAACATGTTACAATCACAACAAGGTTGAACAAATAGCAAAAGACTTGTAGCAGTTCACAGTAGGAAGCTAGCATGATAAAGGTCACAGTTGACAATCTCAGAGTCGTAATTTCGGCCAGCAGTGAGGAAATAGAAGTACTACTTGTTAATCCGAAGATTTAGGGGCCAGCAGGCCAGATTTGCATTATCCAGGAGATTTGCACTATCTAGCAAAGTCTATTCAGCTGTACCGTATGATCAGGGTACGAGCGGAGCTTTATTCGTGGTTTCATTTTCAGTTCGGATCTAGTTTGATTTATAAAATTCGTTTATCTCTTATCCTTCGTACCTTTGTTGATGGGTATCAGCTTGTGGTATTCTTTAGATTTTCCATTATCAGTGCCTACCCCTCTAGGGGGGTGTCCCTTCCATCTGTAGGAGATGTATCATCAAACTAGATGAGTCTGAGTTAGACATCGAGTTGATCGTGTTGTCGATGTCAAATTTTTGGTACGGATTGGTTATCTTCCTACTATGATAGTATTGACTGTTTTGCGTAGACGGTCAATTTACGAGCGTCCGATGGGTCCGAGATGATTGTAGCAATCTCCCAGGGCAACCATTTTACGGAGTCATTTCTGGCGTACATCGAGGAGGTGATGCGATGGGATCAGGATATTGATTTATTGGAGACTAGAGTTGTCTCAGAGTATCAGGATGTCTTTTAGGACATACCTGGATTACCTCCTGTGTGAGAGGTTAAGTTCTGTATTGAGTTGCAGCCAGGCATAGCCCCAATATCCCGCGCACCCTATCGCATGGCACCAGCTGAGATGAGGGAGCTTCAGACCCAGTTGGACGAGTTGTTAGCTCAGGGTTTTATTCATCGGAGTCATTCTCCGTGGGGAGTGCCAGTTCTCTTCGTGAAGAAGAAGGACGGCAGTATGCGTTTGTGTATTGATTATAAAAAGTTGAACAATGTCACTATCCGGAATATGTGCCCATTACCTAGGATTTATGACTTGTTCGATCAGCTGCGCGAAGCGCATGTTTCTCGAAGGCTGATCTTCGTTTTGGGTTATTGTAGTTACGAGTTCGGGAGAGGGATTTTCCCAAAGCCGTGTTTTCCTGATTCGATATGAATCTTTTGAGTTTCTGGTCATACCATTTGGGTTGACCAATACACCCGCTGTATTCATGGATTTGATTAACCGGATTTTTCGTCCCTTCTTGGATCGGTTCGTGATAGATTTTATCGATGACATCCTCATTTATTCGAGATCGGAGGTAGAGCACGAGCAGCATCTCCAGTTAGCTTTGCAGACTCTACAGGAGCATCAGTTATATGTCAAGTTCAGCGAATGTGAGTTTTGACTTTTAGAAATCAGATTTCTCGGTCACGTCATCAACAGAAAGGGCATAGCAATAGATCCGGCTAAGATTTCAGCAGTTCTTGATTTGGAATCCGTCGAAGACGGAGATAGAGATTCATAGCTTTTTGGGTTTAGCTGGCTATTATTGGAAGTTTATCTAGGACTTCTCGAAGATTTCGACATCCACTTACACGCCTTACGAAGAAGGGTGTATAGTTCATTTGGAGCATGGAGTACCAGAAGGCCTTTGATACCTTGAAGGCTAAATTGTCTACAGCGCCAGTTTTAACTATTCCGAGCAACGACAGGACATTTGTGGTCTACACAAATACATCATTGGCAGAGTTAGGAGACGTTTTGATGCAGACTCAGAGAGTAGTAACATATGTCTCGCAGCAATTGAGAGTACATGAGCAGATCTATTTCCACTTATGACTTGGAGTTAGCAGCAGTGGTATTTACACTGAAGTCATGGAGACTTTACTTATATGAAGTACAGTTTGAATTATTCACAGACATCAGAGTCTTAAGTATCTTTTCTCTTAGAAGGAACTTAACCAGAGACAAAGGAGGTGAATTGAGTTTATCAAGGACTACGAGTCCGCGATTCAGTATCATCTGGGGAAGGAAAATGTCGTAGCAGATGACTTGAGTAAGAAACGTTGACATCGGGTTTCGGCTTAGAGGTGCTCGTTGTATTGAGATATTCTCACCCTTAGCCAGTGTGATTTTAGACATGAGATTGGTAGAACCAGTACATTGTATGGAGCTGTGTCAGTGCAGCCAGCTTGAAGTATCAGAGTTGTCAGAACTCAGTTAGAAAACTATTGAATTCAGATCCAAAAGGAGGAAATTTACAAAGAGCCTAAGACTGATTGGACCGTTGGAGCAGATGGAAGTCTACAAATGAAGGACAGGTTGGTTATGCCAGCCAATGCAGAGCTTGAGAGGGAGTCGCTAGATGAAGCACATCGTACTCGGTACACAGTGCATCTAGAGACCCCTAAGATGTAAAAGGACCTAAAGAGATACTCTTGGATAGAGTGATATGCGTAGGAAGATTTCAGAGTATGTAGCTAAGTATCTTACCTGTCAGTGAGTAAAGGCGGAACATCAGAGACCGACAGGAACACATCAGCCTTTACCCATTTCGGAGTAGAAGTGGGCGGACATTTCTATGGACTTTATTGTAGGGTTATCGAAGTCAAAGAAAAAAAATGATTCGGTTTAGGGTGATAGTTGTTAGACTGATAAAGTCAGCACATTTTATTCCAGGGAGGATATTTATTCAGGAGACTATTCAACTTCGTGGAGTTCCAGATACGACAGTATCAAATTGAGACGGATTGTCAGACGGAGGGAGTAAATCAGATGTTGGAAAACAAATTACGGGCTTGTGTTATTTGATTTTCAAGGTAGCTAGGAGGATTATATTTCATTGATAGAGTTCGTTTAGAACAATAATTATCAAGTGACAATCTGTATGACCCCGTATGAAGTATCGTACGGGAGGCCTTACAGATCGCCTATATGTTGGGTAGAACCGGAGAAGAGTTTAATACTTGGGCCAGAGCTTATGAGATAGATTACTGAGGAAGTAACATTGACCAGAGATCGGATTCTAGCCGTTTAGAGTCGGCAAAAGAGCTATGCTAATAAGAGATGAAAACCCTTGGAGTTTCAGATTAGAGATTCGGTTAGGCTGAAGGTATCGCATGTGAAAGGTGTTTAGCAATTCGGGAGACAGAAAAAGCTTACGCCGAAATACATTAGACCGTATCAGATTTTGAAGAGCATTGAAGCTGTGTCATACAGACTAGATCTTCCAGCATCGATGTCTAGTATACACAATGCATTTCATGTTTCTATGCGTAGGAGGCACTTTCATGATGTAGAGCAGCAGCGAATAATGAACGCACTGAAGATTTAGCTTTAGAATGACCCGATTACGATTGAAATCCAAGTTTGTATGCTTGCTAGGGAAGACAAGAAATTTAGAAACAAGATGTTTTTCCTTTGTGGCAATTCAGCGAAACCGGAAAGGAGTTGAGGAGGTTCTTGGGAGCGCAAGGAGGGTATACATTGCGACTACCCACACCTGTTTGATCTAGTAAATTAAATTTTTGTATGACTTGTTTATGGCTTATGGTTGCATGTATGGCGATGTTTATACTTAACACTAAAATGAGAGTATTATCACTTATCTCCTAAGTACTTGGAACATATGGTATATATATGAGGGGTTCCTTGTTTGGATTATTCGCTCGATATACTTGTTCCATTTAGTTAGGTGTTAAGTGGGGGTATTTACATTTTAGATGGTTAAGTGTAGACATCGAAGATGATTTTCGGGAGCGCAAATATGTTATGTCGCGTGACTTCCTGCACCTATTGAGGAAGTGGATTGATTTATGTGTGCGATTATTTGTGTGGTTAAATTTAGATTTAACGTTAGAATGAGGATATTTCTGCTTAATTATTAATTTTTTGGAACACATGATATATATATGGGGGGTTCCTTGTTTGGATTTTTCGCCTGACGTACTAGATCCATTCTATTAAGGGTTGAGTGGGAATATAGTCATCCTGGATTGTTAAATATAAATATCCATATATACTTATCAAGAGTAAATATTCTGAGATGTTTATATTTGCAGGTTAAATTAGACCCTCTACGTGCTTTTTTAGTATTATTATTTGCTTAAGTATGATTTCTGAATTTCGAGGACGAAATTCTTTTAAGGGGGGAAGAATGTAAAACCCCAAAAATTTGAATATTTTATGATAAATAATAATAAATATGTTATATATTTATAAATAACATATTATGATATTTGAGTATGCTAGGAATTGGTTTGAGATCAATTCAATGTATATATGTATATATATAAGATATTTGAGTATGCTAGGAATTGGTTTGAGATCAATTCAATGTATATATGTATATATATAAGAGCAAATACACAATTCATGCTCGATGTATAAATCTGGAAATTTATGACTAGTGAAGAGATTTTATATTTTTCTTATAGATGTAGTTAGAATTTGGAAATACTTAAAAGATAAAAGTTGTAGTTATCTTCAAGAGCTTTCCAACAAGTCATAGATCACCTCATTCTGAGGTCGGACGTGAAAGTTATGGACAACATACCGAAGATTATTTTCCTAGTCAGATTAGGATTCCTGGTTCGGGTCAAACGGGTTTATTTCGGGTTTGCATATATATATAAACATTTGTTTTCACAAAAATTAATATCCTTACATCGGAGTTTTAAACCCTAGCAGCACCTCTTCCTCTTTCTGTATCCCTAGCCCTAAAGTTGAGAATTTTGAGAGCTTTGTGAAGCAAATATCGACACGAGGGCGAGATCATCAACGTGTAGCAAGGGGGAAACGGCTTGGTTGTACTTTTTTTTGGTTGCTGGTTATTTTAGAAACATAGGACGATGTCTAAGGTAAGATTATCTTCATCCAAATCCTTTTCCATAGTTAAATAACTAGTTAGATGTTTAATATGATGTTGAATATATGTTTTCATGCTTGAATCTTAACATGATGTGATAAAAGTTAAATTTTTAATGTTAAAACATAAACCAATGCTAGATTAGTAATTTTTTTTCTTGTTGTTTATGATAGTATCATGATCATGATCATTAAGATTTTTTATAATTTCATTTATATATGAGAAATTTAAGAGATTTACTAAATAAATATTTTCTGCAGAAAACTGCAGTAATTATATCATGTTTAACTGAGATTTTAAAATAGAAAATAAACTCCAAATTTAACCAAACCAGTGCTAAATGAAATATATATGTATCTATTTCTAAAACAAAAGACTAATCTTAAAAATCATTTGTATAGAGAAAGATATGATCTTTTTACTAACAACATGTCCTGTAGAAAAACGGCTGCATATATATAATGTTTAACTAGATATCTAGGATAACAAATGAACTCCAAACTGAACCAAACTTATGTCATTTGAAATATGTATGAATCTAGTTTTCAAAACAGAAAACCATTCTTAAAAATCATTTGTATAGAGAAAGATATGATCTTTTTACTAACAACATATCCTGTAGAAAAATGGTTGCACATATATAATGTTTAACTAGAGACTTGGGATAACAAATGAACTCCAAACTGAACCAAACTTATGTCATTTGAAAGATGTGTGAATCTAGTTTTCAAAACAGAAAACTATTTGTAAAAATAGTTTTTCTAGAGAAAGATATGCTTGTTTTACTAACAGATATCATGTCTGTTTTTCCTGCTCATTTTGTGGAGCTGTGATGCGCCGTTTTGAGGTGCGTTCGCGGAGTTTTGAGCCGCTTGATGTTATACATATAGTCATGAATATGTTATGTTATATATTTAAGAATCCCAAGAGGATTATAATAAATTTTGATTTGATCATATTTGAATTAGATATAGTTCATATACATGTTGGATGTCGTTGATGAACACAGCTTAGTACTATATGGGGTAG
Organism: Asparagus officinalis; assembly: GCF_001876935.1. Classification (NCBI taxonomy): domain Eukaryota; kingdom Viridiplantae; phylum Streptophyta; class Magnoliopsida; order Asparagales; family Asparagaceae; genus Asparagus; species Asparagus officinalis. Next base: position 59,632,987 of record NC_033796.1, read on the forward strand.
TGCGTCGACACACCAGATATACACGGTTTATACATGAGATAACTATCATTGATGAGCATAGCTCAGTATTATATAGGATAGTGCATCGACATGCTAGAGGTACAAAGATTTATATGAGGTGGATATCGTTGATGAGCTCAGTTCGATAGTGCATCGACATGCTAGAGGTACAAAGATTTATATGAGGTGGATATCGTTGATGAGCTCAGTTCAGTACTACATGAGGTAGTGCGTCGATATTCCACATGTACAGGCCATTGAGTCGGATTTTAGGAGGTTTGATCTAGCCGTCCGTCCCGTACTAGGGTGCGATGAGGCTCGTGAGTCGTATTTCTAGGATACCTATTTGGTAGTCCGTTCCGCACTCATGTTATGCACTGAGATCGCGATGATACTAATGAGCCGTGTACACAGTTCAGGATACCTATAGGGTAGTCTGTCGCACAGAGACAGTTACTTGATAGCCTAAGTATGACAGATGCCGATTATAAATACGACCTATCGGTGAACTATATAACTGAGATACGTTACTTTTAAAAGTATACAAAATTATGTGTTGGTATTTTATTCTATCTCTCTAGTGATTGTGGAAGATATTATAAATACGATGTGTTGATATCTTATTTCTTTTACTGTTTTTTTTCTTAGTTGGAATCAATGATTAGAGATTCACAATTTGAGACTTATGGTATATACATGAGGGTTTCCTTGTTTGGATTATTTCTCTAATTATTGGTTTCATTAGATTGTTTATTCTTATTTCGGTATTAATGTTTAGATGTTTACGATTCGGAACATATGGTATATACATGAGGGTTTCCTTGTTTGGATTATTTTGCTCGACGTACTACGTCTCATTTTGTAGGTGTCTGAATATTAATTCTGCTAGATACGGGGAAAATGATAAAGGTAGACTATGCTTAATAGATAGAGCCTCCACTCCATCCAAGCAACCCTTCCCCTGGGGGCGGATGGGGGTAATCTTGCTGTAGCGCTCTGACGCTCTTGTTGTTGTTTCTTTTTTTTTTAAAAACACCCTTTCACGTAGCTCGGAGTTCCGGAGAGCCCAGGATGACGGAGTTCTTGCATAGTCGCCGTCCCGAGAGATTTATTAGAGGCTCCACTGTAGTTTTAAATTTTATTCAGACTTAGAGTTTAGTTTCATTTTGTAAAGGCAATGTGCCTTAGTTCGACTTTCCGTTTTGATTCATGTTGAGACATCGTATGTTATTTCAGACTCCATATGTATTTCAGTTTATTTTCAGTTGAGACATGACCTTTATTTATGAGATATCATCCTCTTTATCATGTCTATTATTATCGTTCTACTTTTTTGCCTGTTTTGTACCTATGTTTTTATTTCACCCTACTAGAGGATATTACTGTAATTGGTGAAATTTGTTGTTGTACAGTATGGGTGCATGGCAGGTTTGACATCTCTGGGTTCACCTTGAACTGCAGCCATGAGTGAAAACAGGGGCGTCACACTAACAAATCATGCAAACCAACAGCAGATAGAATTTCATGGATATTATAGATAGCTAATTCCTCATATTTGATATACCTACTAGGCATGAATTTCAACTTACAAAGTTCCCTATATTTCTTAACTAGGGGTTTGAATAGTAGAAAATCCTCATAGTGAGAGGCAATAGATGATGATGAGGAACCAGTATCTTGCTTAGATTTCTTCCTAGGTGGGCATTGTATTAGAATAAAATCAACTAGGGTTTGGCAGATAAGGTTTAAACAGAAATTGAGAATGAGACCCTAGATAATGAAATCCTAGAACAGAAATAAGAACAAGATTGGTGAAGAAGATTACCCAACAAATTCAGGAGGAATCGATGAAGGAGAGAGCCGCGATCGAACGACGAGAGAGCGACGGGCGACCGTGGTGAAGAACTGAGAATTTGGGGAAAAATTTCGAAATGGGGAAAAACAAGGGGTCGGGTCTATTGAGATGAAGAAGGAATGGCTAGGATTAGTTCAGAAATAAGATCAACGGTGATGAGTGATTCGGGTTTAGAAAATTAACCAAATAAAAACCAAAATCCGATAACAAAATAAAACCAAAACTATAAAATTCCCTCGCGGTCGACCGTGGCGGTCGGCCGCGAAAATCACAGAGCCTCAGCCCTGAGGCAGAAACTTTGACGGTCGACCGTGGCAGTCGACCGTGAGAAAAATATCAGCAAAAATTTGTAAAATCTGAATTTTTGTAAAAATTTCATTTTGGATTATTGAACAATCTTGTTTTATAAAAATTATATCTATATATATATAAAGTTTTTACTTAGTAATCCATAACAAACATTTTATTTTGTCTTAACATCAAAGAAAAGCAACATTTTAAGCTTAAAAACCAATCATTCAAAAAAAAAACAAAAACAAAGCAGTAGTTATGAAACAAAACTCATTTTGGTACCCAAATCATTTTGGTACCAATAACATTTGGGACATGACCCTTATCATGTAAATCCAAGGTCCTAGGGTTATGAACCCGCTGGGGCGTATTTTATGCACCGATACGGTCAAAACAAAAATCGTAAACATGACCCATGCGATTGCAATTTGTACAATGTAGGGGTTTGAATGGTTTGCGTTGACCAAAATGATGTGCACGTGGTTCATTTGCAAAAATAGATTTTTCTTTGTAATTATTTTACAAACGAGAATTTTTTTTCAAATCAAAACAAAACATGGCCAAATGACCAAGACGACCACAATAATCACATCTGTACACATGAGCATGTTTATGATTTACACTATGTGTGTGTACATGTGTATGTGATGAAGAAGCTTGATGGGATGCACAATCATGAATAGGCTTATCAATCTTTTGTGCATTATGATAAAATTGGCCAAAATGGCCTTTAAGACCGCATATAGAACATTTGTGGATTTTGTCATACATGTGTGCATAGTGAATAGGTTTCTTAGAAGAATTAACATGGAACTTTGCACACAAGTCCATAAGCTTTTTGTTATTAGCAATACAAGTGTTTAGTGTTAAGTCTAAGGTAGATATTCGTTTTCTTATTTGATTCAACTCATCATTGTGCATACAAGTATTGCTACTAGAAGTAGGATAAACATGATTATTTATCATAGTTTTTAATTTATCTACTTCTAACATGCCATCACATTTTTCATGAAGCAAACTAGTATTTTCTAATCTCAAATTTTTATTACATTCTTTAAGAATTATATTTTCATTTGCAATAAAATTAAACTTAGTGACTAGTATTTCATGAGTGGATTTTATATTCACATACCTACTTTTTACATCAATATAGCAACTGTGTAATTTTTCAAACTTAAGACAAGCTCATCAAAAGTAATAACATCATCCTTGTCAAGCTCGCATACCTCACTAGGGTTATCACCTAGTGGTAGTGTACATGGAGATGAGGCTTCTTTAGAACTCAAAGCGGGATTTTCCAACGCTTGTTGAATAGCCTCCAAGTCCCCTTAATGTGCTTCAATGAATTTCCATAGGGTGTAAGCACTATCAAAATGAGCAAATTTGTTAGAAAAAAATGAGTGAAAGGCACTAAGCAAATATTCTAACAAAAGCTTGTTCATATTAAACATTTTGTTATCATCTTTATTCCACTTGGATTTTTCCGAAGTAGGAATAATATAAGCTTCCTCAATAATTTCCTATAAATCGAACTGTTTAGATTAAACAAAAAGTTTGAATCTAACACGCTATTGAGCATAGGAAAAAATATCCAAATGGGGAGCAACATTAATAGCATAACCTAAACTAGATGCATCATACATATCCATAATGATTTTATGCAAGAAGCAAAATGCAATCAACACTAGATTAGCACAAAAACGATAACTTGGATCTTTAAGAAGCAAAATGCAATCAACACTAGATTAGCACAAAAACGATAACTTGGATCTTTAACTCAAGGCGATTAGACCTTAAATCAAAGAGCACCAAGCTCTGATACCAATTGTTAGACCCTAGAGGGGAGGGGGATGATTAGGGTCTTATGCTAATCTAATCCTGATTAAATTCCAATTAAAATAATATTGATTAATTTGTTCTTGCTAGAAAAAAATGATATAGATATGAACAAGAATGATATGAATAAGCACGAATAAAAATATTCTAAGCAAAACATAAACACACGATATGTTTACGAGGTTCGGTCACCACGACCTACGTCCCTGCTCCTCACCTCGAGGAGATCTCCACTATCACAATGCGGTTTGGAAGCCAGAACTTCTACACACTCGGTTTACAAGTTTACCTAAAACTCTCATACAACAAACACTATGCAATCACACTTTACACACTAAGTGTAGGAACCTAGCTCGTGTCCTCCTTCTCAAGTGCTCGGATACAACCTCACCCTAGGTTCGTCAACCGATGCCACTCCTATTGGATTCGACCCCGTCTCATGCCTCACACTTCTCTCGGTGGACAAGTGTATTACAAGTGATACTCACAATAAAGGTTAAATACAATGATTCGTTCTCAATAACAAATGAGAACGCAATGAAGCTCACTCTCACTAAATCACACACCGCTACCCAACAATATATAGTATCACTCTCACTAAATCACACACCGCTACCCAACAATATATAGTATGGAAATATTATAAGCTCAATACAGTGTGTGTGATACAACAATATATAGTATGGAAATATTATAAGCTCAATACAGTGTGTGTGATATCAGTGAATAGAAAATATATAACTCAATTTAAATATAGGCTCAATACAGTGTGTGTGATATCAGTGAATAGAAAATATATAACTCAATTTAAATATAGCTAAGTTATGAGAATGAATCAATAAGCTATATAGAAAGGAGTTTATAAAACTTCTCAATAAACAAGAAGAACAGTAGATGATAATGAGGATATGATCCTCAGTTGGAATTGAAAGCCTCTTCTTGATGTAAAAAACTTCTTTTGAAACAGACTACCGAAATCAGCTTAAACAGCTCTTAAACAGCTCTTAATTTTTTGTTAAAAAACTTATTGTAAAACAAACTCTTAGTTATTGAAAGAGGAGAGCAATAGGGTATTTATACCCACTCAAGATATCAGCCAAAACAACCATGAAAAGATCAAAATACCCCCAGAGAATCAAATCAGAATATAGTCGTTGGAATACAATGATGAGATCGACGGTCGACCGTGAGAAACTGGCGGTCGACCGCGAAGCACAAAATACAGTACAAACAGCTTTGAAACACTGGCGGTCGACCGTAAAAATCTCTGGATTGAGCCACGGTCAACCATCACGGTCGACCGTCACGGTCCAATAAAAGGCATATTATGAAAATTAACTACTGGCGTTCAACCGCAAACTGATACATGTCAAAATACAAGTTTTGGGCTGATTTTGAAAATACATTAAAAATATCAAATCAATTCCAAAAATAGTAAAACTTTGGGGAAAGTTTCTAAATGATAAAATAAACATGTTTGAGAAGGAATTTTTGGAAATGCAATTTTTGTTTGTGAAAGCTCAATGTTTTTGATAAGTGTTCATAAAACCTGTTTTTCGCAAACATGAAAATTGAAATATGACTTGTAAACTCGAACATGAAATAAAAGCTATTGTACCAATGTTTGATGAAAAGATCATTTGTATGATATAAACAGTCAAATTTGTGTTGTGTTTACATATTTAGCTTAAATATAATCATACGATATATATAAGCAAACTAATCTTATATCTAGGTGAATGCACACACATGAACTTGAATCTTTAACTCCTGATTGTCGTGTGTTAAAATCCTGTAAAGAGAGAAACAAACCATAAAAACTAGAAGATATATTAGCTATAAATTGTTTGACAAATCATCATCAAAACCATAGGGCCAACACAGGTCACTTGGTTTGTCGATTTGGTGGCCGATGAGCGTGCGGGCCATTTGGTGGTAGCCGGTGAGCACATGGGCCACTTGGAGGTAGCTGACGAGTGCACGGGCCACTTGGAGGTGGCCGGTGAGTGCACGGGCTACTTGGAGGTGGCCGGTGAGTGCACGAGTCACTTGGTTCGCCGATTTGATGGCCGATGAGCATGCGGGCCAATTGGTGGTGGCCGGTGAGCATGCGGACCACTTGGAGCTGGCTAACGAGTGAACTGGCCATTTGGAGGTGGTCGGTGAGTGCACGGGCCCGTTTTGCTTCATACGCTCGTCGGCGTTGGATAATCCTCTTAGACTCGGATAACGATGTTCATCATCTTCTCTCTGTCTCGAACTTTGTGTGGACACCTATAGGTATTTTTAGACGCCTACAAGTTTTTATAATTTTTTTCCAAGTATGAGGACATCCCATTTGATTTTATCAAGTGTGAGGGTATTTTCGTTGCTTTTTTAATTATGAGAGAGCATTTACAGTTAATTTTATAAATATAAGAATACTTTCGAAATTCTAAAAATGTGTTCATAATGACCAAAAGAAGGACTTCTTATAATATATAACATAAATAAATATAGATATCATACTTCCTTTAAAATCACGAGTTCAGAAAAATCTTTCCTTAGTTAATATTACCCTTCACTTTTTTAAATATTTTATTTAAATCTTAATCTATCATAATCATATCGTGAATTACTTATAGCTCAATAATTTTTAAAAAATAAGATTAATAAGTGACATGAAATATTACAACAACAACAACAACAAAACCCAAAAAAGTTTTAAAATTGCACAAAATACTCTCAAATATTCAAAATTTGTAATTATCACCCTCAACATTTTAAAATTTATAGAAACACCCTCAAAAGTTTAAATACTAAAAAACCTTCAAACTTGCGAACAACATATATAAATTCTAGGGATACCTTCAGGCCGTAAACATTGATTCCTCTTTCCCTACGGTAAAGCTTTTTGTCCTATCAATTAAGGCTCAAAGATGATAGAGAAAGATAATACTAGTAAACACCAATGAGTTCGAACGATCATAAAAATTTAAAGAAATAATAAATATCTAACATACTATAATATATGAATTATTGTCAAAAAACTAAAAAGTTTCAAAAAAATTGCACAAAATACCCTCAATAATATAAAATTACACAAAACATCCTAACTCTTCAAAGCTTAAAACAACTAACATAAAATCTAGAAATTAGTAGTAGCCCCCTAAAATTTAAAATTTGTAATTAACACTCTCAAAGTTTTAGAAAGTGTAAAAACACGCCAAAAGTTTAAAATTACAAAAAATCACCATGAAATTTTTAAAAAATATTGATTGATTAAAATTTAATGTCATTGTATAATAAAAATAATTGCATATAATTTTACTCATAAGTTAGAGTATCAAAAATACAAATATAGCATTAATTGATAGAAGACTAAATCACTTCAAATTGATAAAAGACTATAATATAATAGCTTAACATTAATTGATTATATTTTATAAACATTATTCTCTGATGTTAGTAATATTCACAGGGTAAAAAAACATTCTCTGAGGTTAATAATATTTTCAGGGTAAAAAAAATACAATGAATTATGTATAGAGAAACTATTAACAAGTTCAGAGATATCCTTTAAAAGGATCTATGTTTTCATTTTAAATTGAAAAGTGGAGGAAATTAACCCAAAATTCATAAATTTACATGAATCACTTGAATTAATATTAACAAGAGACACATCTATCAAAGAAGTGCCAACTGATTCCGCATTGGAGAACATATTAAACAACCTTTTCCAATTAAAGAAGCATTTTTCATAGAAGATACAAGAAATATTAGTAACTCTTATAAAATTTCATAATTTATTCTTCATATACTAAAAAAATCATAAACTTATTATATAATTAGAATCTTGCAATAGCAACTATCGTGAAGCTATTGATCAATTATATTATAAGATATAACATAATAGACAAGAGGAGGAAAATCACTATAATTGACAAAATTTATTCACATAATACTTACTTAACAAGCTAGACAAAAGGTGGGAAATCACTATATATAGTGGACAAAATATATACACATGATACTAACTTATTATAGCTTAAGATACACATGTAATATATTTCATTACAAAATGTTTATTAAAGGCCACTAAACATAAAGTTCACGTTATATCCATCTCAAATTTGCTAGGGAGATATGCACGTCATCACAAATTTGCGTCATACGTGTGTGTGTGTGTGTGTGTGTGTGTGTGTGTGTGTGTGTGTGTGTGTGTGTGTGTGTGTGTGTGTGTGTGTGTGTGTGTGTGTGTGTGTGTTGTGTGTGTGTCAACCCAAAGTTTCAATTAACTAAATAAATAAGAGAATGCTAAGTTAAACCAAGAAAACATCCATATCACACAATAAACAATAAATATTATATTTTAAGTTAATATGCAGGGCTCATACAAAACAACATATCAGAACAAAAACATCTCTATCAAGGCTCTTTACAAATACAACAAAAATTTAACTTAGAGATATTATGCAGGCATCACAGTATTCGAAATAGGTATGATCTTAAAAAAGGCCTAATCTATAATTCACACAATTAAACCTAATTAAAATTTATCAATATACAGATACAATATTACACCTTTAAGGTAAAGATAACTACCAATTATAATAGACTTGAGCTGTGCCTTTACAGTTGTAAAGGCTGCAACAAGAAGATGGATGTAGATGTTAATAACGAGTATCCAAATGATAAGTATTGCAGAATCTCTGATGACTTGGGATATTGCAAAGGTAAATATTTGACGCAATAGAAACTCTTATTGGGTGCACAATACAAGAATTCATTGAAAAGAAAAAAATAGGTCAATCCTAACTTAACTTAAGTAATGAATTAGAAACACAGAAAATTTGTCATATATGATATTAACATTTGTTCTCATTCAAATTACTTGTAAAATTAGATGAGAAGATAAAAGATGAATGAGCGCAGGGAAAGATAATAGCATGAGAAATCCAGGTCTAGCCTCATGTCACAAAAACTCTATAATTAGCAATAATATTTAGTTTATGGTTTTTAATGAAGATTATCAATGATTAGGAATAAAATCCATATTATCTTTTGTGCCATTTTAGCCACTTCTAATCAATAGTCTAGGCTTATTGATTTTAATTATTCCTCTTGCTATTACAATGCTATTTTTAAGTATTTTTTATTTTTACAATACTATACTTTCTTAGGTAAAGCTTCATTTCATGTCGATCCAAATAACATGTGTAATGACCGTAAATTTCTAATACGGGTTTAAATAATTTTTTGGTATTTAAATATTAAATATTATTTTTTTAAAAGAGTATTTGTATTTTCCTAATTTCTCTAGAATTTTCTATGATTTAAAATACGATTTTATATTTATTTCAATGGTTTTGCTAATTATAAATTTAATTGTTTCAGTAAAACTTTTAAATTAATAGTTAATTATTCATTATTATTATTGTTATTATTATTTTGACCATAAATTTTAATATCTATTTGAATAAATTTTCTGGTATTTTAATTTTTAATTTTTTAAAAGGGTATTTTTCCCTATGTTTTTTTTCTCACCGGTATTTCACTCTGTATCTCTCCCCCCCTACCCCGCTTTCCCAATTCACTCCCTAATTTCCGCACACACACTCACCTCGTGTTCCCCCCCCATGATTCCCTCAAAACCCATGTGACTCTCTCTCTCTCTCACTCTCATTTCTCTCTCTCTCTCTCTCTCTCTCTCTCTCTCTTTAACTCTCTCGTACTCCTCTCTCTCTCTTCGTTCTCCTTCTCTCACAACC
>NC_033796.1:59642743-59686391 GCF_001876935.1 Asparagus officinalis
GAGAGAGATTCGTGATGGCGCATTCATCGCATCCTCGCAATCGTTGTTTTGCCTAGAATAAATAGCGAAAAACACAAAACACTAGATCAAGCCACATTTCGAAGTATAATTGTTTGTTAAACATCATCAAAACAAGAAGGCCAACAAAGATGCATTTCACGATGCATATACTTAAAGAACATATACTACAGTACTAATCCAATAATTTTTAAATGATGTGAATATATATAAGAGGGCCTTTTCAATATTAGTCACATAATCTTTCAATTATTTAAACCACTGTGTAATTACTCGTGCATCCAAACTAATAGGCAACAAATGCGGAGATATGTGTATATGTTATGACCAGTAGGCAACAATAAGAAGCATTGATTTTTTGAAGCCAAGTAGATGTCTTACAGTCTGTTTATTTAAACATGAGGTGGACTTAATTTGGACGAGAGTAAGAGCTGCAGCGGCTCTGCGGCACAGCGCAACGAAGTCAAGATGACGGGATAGCGCATTCCTTCAGCGCCTTGGTGCGTCATTGGCTATTGCATCTCTGACACACACATGTACAAGCCATTCGGCGCATCCTCATCTAATAATTTAGAAAATCAAATGTATAAAACCCGCTGACGCCGCATAGGTTAGAAAGCGGATCCAGCTCGCACTAAAAAAAAAAAAAAAAAAAAAAACTAATATAGACTACTACTATTTAATTATCACAATTCTTATTAATTTAAATTTAATAGATGATTGTGATTCATATTTAAGTGTAAAATTTAGAAAAATGAATGTAAATTATAAGATGTGTTTAGCATTAAATTTGAAATGAATAACAGCAGCTACTAGACAAATTAGCGGGCTAAGGTAATGTAGTTGTCTTTTTTCCTAAACAGTGAAATTCAACAAAAATAGAGTGCTTTTAATATTTCGCTTGGACTGTAACGTAAGCCCTTTAGCACTCTAGCTTTCGCATTAGATAATTTGCCTAATATCTATCGCGAGTTGGAATTCACAATGATATGCATACTTATCAAGTTTTGAATCATAAGGAAGATTATTGCCTTTCGCCTCTAGCCACGTACACTTAAGAAGTCAGAAGGCTCACCAAGGTGAAATAGTTCACCTTCTTGAAGCTGGCAAAAATAATATTAGAAAACGCAAGTAACGAGAGTTCTGATTAGTTTATCCCTTTTATTAATGAAACAAACGAATTCGATTGATTACCTTTTTGTTAAGTCATGTTCAATAGAAATATTTGGAAGGCGTTTTTTATGTTTTGTGTCGAGTTTTGCCAATCTTCTTTTTATATTTAAAATTTAATATCTTAGAAATCTATCCATATCGTGCAAGGGAATTAGGATATTTAGTTGCATCAACAATACTTGGTTTGTTGAAAAGGAGCAAAAAAAAATGACGGCTTAGCTTTCAACCTCGCTTTGTATTGGAAATTTAATCTTCTTAGGCAACGTGTGCAAATGTGTGCAAGTAATTGTCTTACGTGCATGCTACACATGATATATTAGGGATTTCAAAAGAAAAGGACATCGATTTTGAGACGGAAGCGCTAATAAATGTCTCACTATGTGATAGGTTACATGAATGTGATTCATTTGAGTCGATTCTCTGATTTGTAAGTCAAACCTAGCCCATTTTAAGTGGAATCCGCTTTATTAACTCTTTCTTTATTCCAATTAGTAAGCGGGATCTTTAGCAAAATATAAATAGACCTAGAAGCTATAAAAGATATATCCTGAGCAACTGCAAAGAACAAATATTTCTCAGTGTACGTAGTTGCTATTTTTGTACATGGTATACTTTTGTATCCACATAGTTTTAAAAAAAAATAAAACGCGTGGCATATGCATCGTGGTTAATATCATAATTATTCATTTTTAGTTTATTTCGCATACTAAAATTTTTTCTTCGATTTTAATTTGATAGTTTTTGTTCACTTATGTCTCTAAAATTAATATTGTAATTTATTTATCTTTTTTTATATTTGTTGACACTGGGGCCACACCCAAATTTTAAGTTTCATGTTGATAATTTAAATTGAGAAAAAAACATGAAACTATACGTGAAGCCAATTTAAATATTCATGTTGTCAGCGTGTCCCGGATCTCCGCTTTCGCAAAAATACTCGGAATGCGGAACCCGTGAAACAAGCATCCGCTACGTATTAGATTGAGAAGAAATATACACTATTATTTTTTTTTCTCTTTCTTTTTCTTTCCATTTCTTCAATCCATACGCTAAGCGTCTAGAAATAGAATACAATGCGAAGTGCAAGGTCCCCGATCACAAAATCAGCAAGAAATATATATGACAACTCAGAATAAAGACAATAATATCACAATGAATATTCATGACCAGACATTATATATCGGGTCAACATGCCCTTATACAAAACTGAAAGACCGCCAAATGGATACTGAAGAGATCAAAATACATCGACGCTAGAAAGAAGAAGAAACTATAAAAGTAAACTGGAACCATCAAAGAAATATGGCTTCGAGCTCCTTCTTCTGCTCCGTCTACAAGACACTCCTGCGCTGAGTATACCTCAGCTCTGACGCATCTCCAAGCTGAACCTGTTCTTGCCTCTAAGTCTGACTAACACAGATGAAAACAGGTGTACGTAGGGCGCCGATGGCAGCAGGCAGGCAGACCACACACAAGAAAGAAAAGAACGAAATGAAAACCCAAGCGAAAACGTGCGATAACAGAAAATGAAAAAGAAGCGTGCAACTGGAATATGCCAACAAAATCAATCAAATACGAAGTCGATCATGCAACTACGATCAGAACAATCATCCACTAACCAGGTTATACAACTAGATGGAATTAATACTGTAAAATCACACAAGAGAGCGTAGTACGTCGGCGAAATATCCAAACAAGGAAACCCTTATGTATATACGCATAGTCTCAAATTATAGATTAACTTAATATTATCCGCAGTCTATGTATGAAAGAAATAGCAACCGGCCTACATCTCACAAGAAGTATACATAGCCAAAGAAAAAGGTCATGTCAAGCCATCCTATAACAGGTGCACTGGTCCAATCTCACACAAGAGTAACCATATTATCACGAAACCTGACTGTTCACTAAATCCTTAGCGCCATCATACGCTACACAACCGAATAAAATCGGTCAAGACTACACCGACAGCATCCGATCTCTGGCCTGGTCCGAATCAGGCAAAGCTCCAGGTGAGAGAAACAAGTCACGGACTAAATTGACTAACGAATTCATTTTAGAACCAACAAACCAACCCAGTGACTAACGAATTCCTGGCGCGGAGCCCTGGAAGAACATCACAGCCTTATCCCGAGTTACATGACATGGCTTCCCCCATCCCAAGCTTCTTGTAATTTTTAAGTCAACCATAAACCTCATTGAAACCGGATTCACCATCCTAAACTAGTTAAACAACAGCTCACACATGTCGTAAGTCTACTCAAACGCCCGAGCCACTAAGTCATAACTATCACGGTTCTGCCCATCGTAAACCAGACATAATAAATCATTGCAATAATATATCGATATCAGATAATCAAGATTTAAGAATTTGAATCTAAATTGTTCTAAAATATAAAATTTTATTTTACTTCAAAATAATTTCTTTTACAATTTTAAATTCTTTTAATTTAATTTCAAAATAATCCCTTTTTCCAAAAATAAGTTATTTTCTTATTATAATAGAATTCTAAAAATAATTAAAATATTTAAAAGAATAAATTCATAAATTCAAAATAATCATTTTAAAGATAAATCCTCATTAATTCAAAATAGTCTAGTATTCCAAATAATTTCTTTTAAAAATATTTATCATTTAAAATGAATTTTTCACATAGATATTTCAAACTTTCTAAAAATATTAATAATATCTAAAATGCTTCTTTTCCCAAGAATAATTCTTTTAATTATTAACAATTTTTTAAAATGATTTTGTTCTCAATAATTTTTTTAATTAATATAATTATCCGAAAATGATTCTGCTACCGGAATAAATTTCCTTTAATTTATCATAATTATTCTGAAGAATACTATTTTCATAATTATGATGATTATCTAATATTATCATCAACAATCCTATGCAGATAATTATTACTGATCTAAAATTAACAAATAATTTATAATAAATACAAAAATTCAGATCTGAGCAAGTAGGGATTCTGCCTACGAGGCAAGGCCTGATGATGACGCGGTGTCGCTGCTTATTCCTGTTGCCGACGACGCGCATAGCAGTTGAGAAGCGACGAGGGCGAACGGGACACGGTAAAAGGGGCGAGGAGCTGAATCGAGGGAAGGGTTGTCAGCGGAGGAGCTTGGGGGCTGGTCGGCGTGAACAGGGGGTCCGGGAAGGCGACGACGGCGAGGGTCTGCTGGTCGAGCTCGACGGTGATGCAGGAGAGAGAGGCGATTGAGGTGGAGCCCGTGAAGTGGGGTCTCGGGTGGGGCGGCTGCAGGTGGCGAGCAGGGGGCGGGGCTGAGGGCGAGCTCAGGAGGCGTGAGGTGAAGCTCTGGAGGAGCTTGGGCTGGTGGCCGGGGTCAGGTGGTCGTTGGGGGCTTCTGGCGGTACGGCGAAGGTTTAAGGGGCAGCGGGTGGAGGAGAGGCCGCTGGGCGAACACGGTGGTCGAAGAATGAAGTTAGAGAGGGAACGAGCGGGTACGGCAGCGGGATCTGGCAGCGGCTGAGCGCGTCGGTGCAGCGGGGGAGGGGGGTGGACAACGACGATCTCGAGTGGTGCTGGTCGATTGACGGTCTGAGGTAGGGTTTGGAAGGCGAAGCTCGAGGCATGGGGGCGAGCTGGAGAGGAGTATGCTGTCGCGACGAGCGTGGTCGCGACTGGGCGGAGAAGAGGAGGACAGCGGGGTTGACGGAGCTGGATGACCGGTGGGAGGCGGTAGATCAAGAGGAGGACCTCGAGCGTGCTGGCGATGCTCGGTGTGGCGTTGGTGTTCGCTGGCGTGTGCTCAAGCGGAGGTCGCGGTGGTGTTGACGCCGCCCCGTCGAACTCCAGCTCCTCCTCACTCTTCCACCGCCCCCAGCAGCACCCCAACGCCGCTCTCTCCGCCGCTGCCCCTCGACGGCGCCGCCAACCCCCTCTGCTCCGCCAGTGCCACCACCCGGAGCTCCGCCGCTGCTCTCCAGCACCTCCCCGAGCTCCTCCATCGCTGTCGAGCTCACCGCCAACCAGCGCCTCCATCGCACGCCACGTGTTCGACGAAATGCCAACGCAGAGCCAGTTGCAGAATCGCACACCAACAGCCCCCGTCGAACCCCGTTGAGCCCTCAGTGATGACAACCACCGTCGTTGCCGTCCCCTACAACCGCGTCGTTCAGATCCGTCATGACTCGATCGTTCAGATCCGTCGTACCGCGTCCGCATCGGCCCCGTCGCCTCGTCATCAGGCCCTTGGCCTCGTAGGCAAGATCCTACTTGCTCAGATCTGAATTTTTGTATTTATTATAAATTATTTGTAATTTTAGATCAGTTAATAATTATCTGCATAGGATTGTTGATGAATAATATTAGATAAATCATCATAATATGATAAATAGTATTTTCAGAATAATTATGATAAATTAAAGAAATTTATTTCGGTAGCAGAATCATTTTCGGATAATTATATTAATTAAAAAAAATTATTTGAGAACAAAATCATTTTAGAAAAATTGTAATAATTTAAAAGAAATTATCTTGGGAAAAGAAGCATTTTAGAATAATTATAATAATTTTTAGAAATTATCTTGTGGAAGAAATCATTTTAGAATGATAAATATTTTTAAAAAGAAATTATTTGGGAAAATAGACTATTTTGAATTAATGAGGATTTATCTTATAAAATGATTTATATTTTTGATAATTATGATGATTTAAAGGAATTTATTCGCAAAGATAATTATCTATTTTAGATTTAAGTAATTTATGATTTTATATGAATAGTTTAGATGGCTGGATAACAAGATGTTGGTGAAACCGGACTACAAGTATGTTTTTACTGTTTACGATCATATTTCACGTTTTGCATTTATTTAATGTATTTGACATGTCTGTTATGTGTTATCCATGTTGTGTTTGAGAACTCTTAGTAGTTCATGACTTAGTGGCCTCGTGCGTCATGAACAGACTTAGTGACATGTGTGAGTGTGTTGACTGAGTTTAGGTGGTGAACCCGAGTTTCAATGAGGATTATGGTTGACTTAGAAAACGAGAATAGTTGGGATGGGGAAGTTAATGTTCATGTGCTTGGATGTGACTGTTGATGTATCTCCAGGCTCGCGCCAGTGAATTCGTGTAGTCACTGGGGTTGGTTTGTTGGTCTAAAGTGAATTCGTGTAGTCACTTTAGTCCGTGACTTGTTTCGTCACCTGAGCTTTGCCTGAGTTCGGACCAGGCCAAGATCGGACTGCGTGTAGTCCTCTGACCGATTCGTGTAGCGGTATTGGATGCGCGTAGAGGATTTGTGAACAGTCAGTTATTCGGTAATATGAGTGTTGACTCTGTGTGAGATGTGGACCAGTGACCTGTTATAGGATGGCTAGTTACATGACTTTGTTTCTTGGTTGACTCTGTGTGAGATGTGGACCAGTGACCTGTTATAGGATGGCTAGTTACATGACTTTGTTTCTTGGCTATGTATGACTTCTTGTGAGATGTAGGCCGGTTGTATTTCTTTTCATACATAGATCGGGATTAATATTTAATTATCTATAATTTGAGACATATGGTATATACATGAGGGTTTCCTTGTTTGGATTATTTCGCTCGACGTACTAAGTCTCGAGTTGTAGATTTTTAAATATTAATTCCATCTAGTTGTATGACATTGTTATGTGGATGATTATAGGATGGCTAGCTGTATGATCTTGTTACTCGGATGTTTATGTTTTTCCTGATTGTTATACTCTAGTGATGGATTGTATCTAGCTCACGACCGTTCTATTCTTCCTTTTGGGATCTTGCCGTGTGCCCTGCACCCTGACGTACACCTGTTTTCTCTGGTGTACGTCAGACTTAGAGGAAGAACAGGTTCAGCTTGGAGATGCGTCAGAGCTGAGGATACTCAGCAGGAGTGTCTTGTAGACGGAGCAGAAGAAGGAGTCGAAGCCTATTCTTTGATGGTTCCAGTTTACTTTTATAGTTCTTTCTTTTTTCTATTGGTCGATGTATTTTGTATCTCTTCAGTATCCATTGGTTCAGTTTTGTATAAGGGCATGTTGACCCGATTATAATGTCTGGGATGAATATTCATTGTGATATGTATTTCTTTATTCTGAGTTGTCTATTATATTCTTGCTGATTGTGATCGGGGACCTGTGACTTCGCATTGTATTTATTTCTAGACGCTTAGCGTATTGGATTGAGAAGGAAAGAAAAAGAAAAGATGTGACTTCGCATTGTATTTATTTCTAGACGCTTAGCGTATTGGATTGAGAAGGAAAGAAAAAGAAAAGAGAAAAAAAATAATAGTGTATATTTCTTCTCAATCTAATACGTAGCGGGCTTGTTCACGTTCCGATTCCCGAGTATTTTGGAAAGCGGGGCGTGACAACATGAATATTTAAATTGGCTTCACGTTAGTTTCATGTCAATTAAATTATCAACATGAAACTTAAAATTGGGTGTGGCCCATTCAAACAAATATTAAAAAAGATAAATAATTACAATATTAAATTTTAGAGACATAAGTGAACAAAAACTATCAAATTAAAATCGAAGAACAAATTTTAGTATGGAAATAAACTAAAAATGAATAATTATGATATTTAACCACGTGCAATGCACGGTTTTTTTTAAACTAGTGGATACAAAAGTATGACCATGTACAAAATAGCAACTACTACACTGAGACAAATATTTGATTCTTGCAGTTGCTCAGGATATATTCTTTTATAGCTTCTAGGTCTATTTATATTTGCTAAAGATCCCGCTTACTAATTGGAATAAAGAAAGAGTTAATAAAGCGATTCCACTTAAAATGGGCTAGGTTTTGAACTTACAATCAGAGAATCGACTCAAAATGAATCACATTCATTAACCTATCCACTAGTGAGACATTATTAGGCTTCCGTCTCAAAATCGATGTCCTTTTCTTGAATCCCTAATATATCATGTGTAGCAATGCACGTAAGACATACTTGCACACATTGACACGTTGCTAAGAAGATTAAATTTCCAAATACAAAGGAGGTTGAAAAGCTAGACCGTCATGCTCTTTTCAAACAAACCAAGATATTGTTATGCAACTAAATATCCTAAATTCCTTGCACATATGGATAGATTTCTAAGAATATTAAAATTTTAAATATAAAGAAGATTGGAAAACTCGACACAAAACATAAAACGCTTCCAAATATTTCTATTGAAATGACTTAACAAAAAGGTAATCAATCGATTCGTTGTTTCATTAATAAAAGGGATAACTAATAGAACTCTGTTACTTGCGTTTTCTAGATATTATTTTTTGCAGCTTAAGAAGTGAACTATTTCACCTTGTGAGCCTTCTTGACTTTTAAGTGTACGTGGCTAGAGGGAAAGGAATAATCTCCTATGATTCAAAACTTGATAAGTATGATATTTGTGAATTTTCCAACTCGGATGATATTAGGAATTATCTATGGAAGTAGAGTTGCTAAGGGCTTACGTTACAGTCCCAGGAAATTTAAAAGACTCTATTTTTTGAATTTCACTGTTAGGAAAAAAGACAACTACATTACCCTTAGCCGCTAATTTGTCTAGTAGGTGGTTATTCATTTCAAATTTAATGCTAAACACATCTTATAATTTACATTCATTTTCTAATTTACACTTAAATATGAATCACAATCATCTATTAAATAAATTAATAGATTGTGATATAATAGTAGTAGTCTATATTAGTTTTTTTTTTTTTTTTTTTTTTTGTTTTTTTTTTTTTTTTTTTTTTTTTTTTTTTTAGTGGAGTGGATCCGCTTTCTAACCTATGGGCGGTCAGGGGGTTTATACATTTATTTTCTAATTTATTAGATGAGGATGGGCCGAATGGCTTGTACATGTGGTTGAGAATGAAAAGCAATGCGCACCAAGGGTGAAGGAATGGCTATCCCGTCATCGTGACTTCGTTGGCTGTGCGCAGAGCGGTGCAGCTCTTCTCTCGTCCAAATTAAGTCCACCTCATGTTTAATAAACAGATGTAAGACTCTACTTGGCTTCAAATGAATCAATGCTGTTGTTGCTACTGTTGTCATAACATATACACATATCTCCGCACTTTTGTTGCTATTAGTTTGGATGCACGAGTAATACACGTGGTTAAATATTGAAAGATTTGTGGACTAATATTGAAAAGGCCCTCTTATATATATTCAATCATTAAAAATTATTGATTAGTACTGTAGTATATTTCTTTAAGTATATGCATGTGAATGATCTTTGTTGGCCTTCTTGTTTTGATGATGTTTAACAAACAATTTACTTCGAATGTTGTTTATCTAGTGTTTGTGTTTTCGTATTTATTCTAGGCAAACAACGAGTTGGAGGATGGATGGAATTGCGCATTCACGATCATATCCAATGGAGGTTGGCGGAATTGTGGAGTGAAGCCTTGCAATTCAAGTTAAAGATTCAAGTTCAAGCTTCATCCACGAGTGTACCAAGTTGGGCTACATTAAAGATCAAGATAGCTTGGGTAATTTAGTTTAGGTTTTATATTATATGTGTTAGTACTCTAAACTCAATCATACACACACACATTTTATTGGTTTCTATGTATATATATATATATATATAGTTATATATACATATACATTTTGGTTTTTAGTTTTATCCACAAACAAAGTTTTTACAAATAAATTCCATAAATTATGTATACATGTTTGTTTTCTATGTGGATAAGTTGTTTTGGTTTAATTTCATAGATATGAAACAAATATATATTCATATACATACTCATATGTTTCATATTCTATTGTATTTGTAAAAATATTGTATTCATTGTTTATAAACTTCATAACAATAGTTTACATCTTCTATTAAGTCTGTAAAATCATTTTGTATTGTTTCAAAACATGGTTTGGCCAAAATGTCAAAATTCATATGTTTACATTTCTATGTTTTGGACCTCCTTACAAAATGATGATATTTTACATTTGGGAAGTCCTTTTTGCAAACCAGTCTTTGTAGCATGTTTATTATCATGTCTACAATCATTCCCCAAATTTTTATATTTTTCTGAATTTATTTGATATTTTTAAACAGGGTTTTAAAATCAGCATTTCACTTTCAAGCCTGAAATATTTTGTATCAGTTTGCGGTCGACCACCACGGTCGACCGCGCCTTTGTTTTTCCCTCAGGATGCAGCAGAAACTTTCACGGTCGACCGTCACGGTCGACCGTCAAGCTAAAAATTCCCACGGTCGACCGTCGAACTCTCTGGAAGTTTTCTCTGCTTTGATGACCTTCGCGGTCGACCGCAGCGATCGACCGCCGCACTATCAAATCTGCTCCAACGACTAGTTTTCAGAGCAGTTGTTGAGCTGGTTTTTTGGTCTTTTCTTGGCTTTCTCTTGGCTTTGGGGTTTCATATAAATACCCCCTTATACCTCAATTTTCATAAGCAATCCAAGAGGTTTAACAAAGTTTTAATCAAGAGTTTAAGTTTGTTTAAAGTGTGTTTATAAGCTTTTAAGCATTTGAGTGTTTCGGTTTTATGAATCAATTCCACAAGAGCTTAAGGAGATCATCTATTTAGTGTTTGAGCATCTAACTCTTCTCCTTCCACTCTTGATCTATTGAGAAGTTTTCTAAACTCAATCTAGCTTTATATTTTATATTGTTTGATTGTAATTTTATTAAGCTAGTGTTCATATTGAGTTTAGTTGATTTTATTTTCTCTTTGTTTACACACACACAACCATTGAGCTTATTGTATTTACATTCATAGTATAATTGGGTTGTGGGATTATGTAACTTAGAGAGTGAGCTTATAATTCGTTCTCATCCATTATAGAGAACAAACACTTTGTATTGTGTTTATTGTGAGATTCACTTTGTAATACACTTGTACACCGAGAGAAGTGTGTGGCGAGAGTCGGGGATCGTCCCAAGAGGAGTGGCGTCGGTTGACGAACCTAGGGAGAGATTGTATCCGAGCACTTGAGGGAGACACGTCTAGTTCAACACTTGAGAGGGTGTAGAGTGGGATTACAAGAGTGTGTTAGTTGTAGAGTTTTCAGTAAACTAGAAAACCGTATTGTGTGGTGTAAACGTTATTCGGGTGAACGTAAAAAACCCGGTTGTGATAGTAGAGATCTCCTCGAGGTGAGGAGCGGAGACGTAGGTCAAGTGGTTAGACTGAACTCCGTAATCATATCGTTTTGTTTGTGATTGCATTGGCGTTCTTATTCTTGTATTCATATCTTATATCGCCTTTGTATATTGCTTGTTAATTATATTGCCCACTATCTAGTTTAGATTGTTTACCCTTGTGTTAATTATATATCCTTGTATATATCTCATAGTATATCTCATTGCTAGGATATACCCCTTAGTTCATATTGTTCATCCTAGCTCATATATATTGTTTTATTTCATACTTGCTAGGATAACTTGTTAATTAATTTTAATTGGCATAAAATCGGATTAGATTAGCATAACCCCTCTAGGGTCTAACAATCTTTTTATTGTTTTTTCATATTTAAGTTTGCTTCTCTACCTCATTTTGGTAATGCCGAAGAGAAAATATGATACCCTTTTTTGTTAAGAGATTCTCTCTTATATATTTGATATTACATTAAACAATTTGAGACACTAAATAGAATTAATAGAGCGGATTAGATGTTTATTAAATCCAAACTTTACATATAAAGGACTATGATATCAAACCCATTTAAACAATTAATTTATTCTTCAATAGTTATAGGGTTTTCACATGTAGCAACTGTTGAGGTTAATAATCACACAGGTAAACCAATATGAACCGAGTTGATTAGAGACCGCTAACTTCTCAGGATATCTAGTTTTGAGTTGAGTTGTTCTTCCCTGCACAAATAGCAACTCGCAAGAGGACGGGAACTGGTTCCCCCGCTGTTCCTCTGACGATCAAGTCAGTGATGCACTTGATTGAGAAAAAGATGAACTGTCGCAGTTCTCAAGTGCTATAAAATGGAGAAAAATGCATCGAAAATTGCTTACCTTTGCATTGGGAATAGTTTTCCCTCTTATAGAGGGGCATTTTAGTCCTTCTCGACCAAGTCTGAGCTGGCGACTGAGTTAGCGTCGACTATACGCGTATCAGCTGAGGAGTGGTCACGAAATGGGCTTTGTCACTTTGGCATTAATGAGATGGGATAGGTGCCGCACGAAGCCGGCGTGGTCCGATGATTCATAAATAGTTCCGGTGATAGAGAAATGATGATGCCTGTTAAGCATTTAATGTGATGTCGGTGCACTGTTAGCGAGGGGTTCGAGATTAAAGTCGCCTTTTGACTTGTATCAAGGGGTGTCAAGAAGTACCTCCTTTCGAGTTGACCCAGCAAGATGCTGGCTAATTAACTAATTGAGTGGACTTATAGCGAGTTATTTTTGATAAGAGGACTGACAGTACCACCATTCAAGTCGACCTAGCGAGATATCGACTTGGTGAGTCGGCTAGGTTGGGACTCTAGCTGTTCTAAGTGTCGAGTTGAATGAATGACATGTTACAGGGAGCATTTGTCTATTGTTGGCAAGGGACCATAATTTGGCGACTGAAAACACTATAACAGTTGGCCCCTTTCGCTTGGAGTCGGTCTGGGCCGGGTCCAAGTGAAATGAGAAGAAGTTTGAACGGATGCGGACATGCATTAAATAGGGGAACTGAAAAGTTTTTTCAGATTTAACGTGGCTAACGTCACCATACATTCTTTTTTACTTCTATAGCCCCGCTTTGCGTGCCGGAGTGCAGGTTGTTCGAGGTTGGTGTGCTGCGCCTTGATCCAGGAGATGTGCTTCAAATTCTAAAAGTTAATCTTGACCATTGGCCAAATTCTAATCCAGCTGTTCAGATTCTATATCTGCAGATTATGTTGTCTATATATAAGGCTAGGGCTAGGAGAAAGGCGATTATTGCTTTTTGAAATTCCTTTTGAGAACTCGAGATATCTTTTCTATCCATCTTCTCCAGTAGTTACTCACCCATCTACAATGGCATCTAATCCTGTAGATAGACATGCTTTGTTAGCGTAATTCCACTCCAAAGTGACTCAAACGAAGATTGGGACACTCTACGAGAGATTTGACATCCCCTAAAAGAATGAACTGATGGCGCCGACGAGGTCGGAGGACATCTATGACCACGGATTAGATCGGGCTCCGTTGTATTTGAGGCACTTGGAGTTCAGCCTGTGATTGCCCTTACATCCTTTCCTTCAGCAAGTCTTCACGGCTCTGGGGGTGTTGCCAGATCAGATGAAGCCGAACGCCATCGTGACACTAGTTGGATTCGCGGTGATCTACCATTGGCTGGCAATAAAACCATCTTTGAGAGTCCTGGGCTGTCTGGTAAGTGTCAAAGTTAACCAAACTAAGCCCTACTTTTACTTCCAAATGGTGGGCAAGTACAAGCTCATCACCAGCCTTCTTGACTCAAAGAAGAATTGGAAGGAGAAGTCTGTCTAGGTCATAGGGGATGACTTGGACCTGGGCTGTTCGAACTAGCCCGAGATAAAGAGGAAAGTGCGAATGGCCAGTGATCTGTCTAACACCGAGTGGGATGCCCTAGACCAAATCAAGGCGTACGATAGCTCTCGCCGGGTGGAGCATCTGCTTGACAACTCGGTCTTGCAGTAAAACCCCGTATTTTTTAAAAATACTATGGTAAATAGTAATAAATTAGTTATATTATGATAAATATTATTTATTGATGAATGAGTATGTTAGTAATTGATTTGAGATCAATTAAGTATATATATGAGAGCATACAAGTGTTAAACATGCACAAAACAAGTGAAAACATGCACACACACATGGAAAACCTGTACGCTGGAAAATGCCTCGGGTAAGTCGACTAATGATTGCCTATCAATCGTCTGATGGAAAGCCATCAGTCAACTGACGAGTGTGCAGGCAGATTCCTAGTTTGGTTTAGATTCGGGTCTTTCTGAATTGTTTCGGGTTTGCCTATATATATATGGATATATTTCACGAAAATCTCTTTTTTACATCATATTTCTGAACCGTAGCAGCGACCATCTCCCCTCAAAAACCCAAAATCATATTTTAGTAATTTTAAAGAGCTTTTTGAAGCAAATACCGAGAAGAGGTTGAGATCGTCAGCGTTTGTCAATAGAGATCGTGTTTTCTTGCACTTTTGGGGATTCCAGTGAGTTTTAGGTGAGTTTTATCTCCTCCAATCTCATCCCCATTTTTATTTGGTTTTTACTAAGTTTTATTTAATTTTATTAAGCTTTAAAATCTAGTTTAAGTATAAAGATTATTTTTTAAAACTATAGGATACAAAGAATTGCTCTTTTTGTTTTAAAAAGTTATAAAACGGATTCTCTGATTTGGATTCAAGTTTTGAAATAAATTTAACATGAGATTTTGTTGAGAATTATGGTTTTCATGATGTTTCTTATGAACATGATCATGCTAGAGTTTATAGAATACACTCAAACTTGATAATTGTGATTTATGTTGTTTAGTGAACCCTAATAACATTAAACAAGAATTTGTATATATGTTTTATTTGAATAATATCAATGTTCAAGAGATAGAAACAAAATCCACATGTCTGTTCGCGGGGAAAATTGCTTTCATTGAAGTCATTGTTTTCTTCAGCAATAGTTTATCGGTTACAAAAGATCCGGTCTTTTTATAAGATCCGGTTACAACAAAATCAAAGAAAAAGAGAAAATTACAACTTTCTTTCTTTCGAACAAATCGCAAGATCCTGTTTTGCGGTCTCTTGCTTGTGTGGGTTCTTCGCCTGTGCCGGGGTTAATCCGTGGACCACCGCGTGATCTTGATCCTGTCGGATCTACACGGTATGACGGGTGTTATTTCGCGAAGGAAATAATAGCCGAGGGGATTATTTCACCAAGAAAATAATAGCCCTAAGTAATCGAAATCGACCAAGCGAAATCGATACTCTTCTCGGGATCAAAAACGAAGTTTTGATCCGGAGGATGACCGTGTGGATCTCAGATCTGATCTCTCTTGAACTCCTGCCTTGTTTGACGTGGACGATCGCCAAGAACCAGATCTGAAAAGTTCAAGTCTTCAAAGCTCCAAAGTTCAGTTCTCAATCCGGCAGAGTTTCACCTCAAAAGTTCCAAGCCCCTCAAACAATGAGTCTAGGGGTCTATTTATAGGCTCCTCAAACCAGATCTGGGCTCAGATCTGGGCCCAGATCTGGTGGCTCGGCCCAGGTGGCTCGGCCACCTAGGTGGCTTGGCCACCGAGCCACCAAGAGGTGGCTCGGTCACCGAGCCACCTAGGTGGCTTGGTGAGCCACCTAGGTGGCTCGGCGCCGAGCCACCACTTGGTGGCTCGGTTTTGGCCGAGCCACCCAGAGGTGGCTCGGTCAAGGCCGAACCCTCCTGGTGTTTGATTTTGTGCCGTTTTCCGGTTTCGCGGTTTATCCGAACTTCATTGTTGATCTGGACTCTGATTTGGCAGTCCGGATCCTAATTTGGCAGTAAATCCGCTTCGTCGTGTGTCATTTGGCTTCGTTGTTGTGGTCTAATGCCCATGCTTGGATATATCACCTGATGGTTCGTTGGTTTGTCGAATCACCATGTCAAGCTGTGTTAAGGGACCTATAAGCAGTTTTATACGCCTACAGATACCCCCTCCAAAGTATTTCAGTCTCATTCTTTTATAGAAGAGTCTGGAATACTTTGGATATGATTGTCCCAACCTTCAATCGGTATGACGGGACTTTGGAATGGCTTCTATTCTTGATTCCTTCAATCCTCCAGGCTATTCGGTGCTTTGAATGGCTTCTATTCTTGATTCTTTTAATCCTCCAGGCTATTCGGTGCTTTGTCGAATGTCTGCAAGGGTTCCGGTGCTGCATTTATTATCTGACCACTGTCGGAATTTTGAACTTGAAGTCAATTCCTGATTTTCTAATTTTTAGCTCGTGTTTGCTGTTTCAACATAGAACCGACCATCGATTGTTGGCGTTGAGTCTTCATTTGCAACGCGTTGTCCGGCGTTTGACACAGTTTATACTCATACGTTTGTTGGAGTCTTGAGAAGCAGTTTATACTCTTATACTTTTCGGAGTGTTGTCGAGTTATCCTTAAGAATATTTTTAGAAAAATACTCTCCAGAAACTTCTCAACAAAAATAGGGAATAGTTTATACTCGTATACCTTATTGGAGTACTAAGAATGAGCTGAACCGGCCCGATAATAACCCAAAAAAGGCAGTAATTAGGCTCAAAAAATCTTCTGACCCTTTCGAATATATGAGAGAGGAATGAATAAATAAGGGACTGAACCGTCGGTCGATTTGAAGTCGTTTCGATACTCGGTTCAGCTCCAATTTGAATTTTGGTTCAAATCTGGTTCAAACTGGTTCAGAACTGGTTCAACCTGGTTCAAGACTGGTTCAGGCCTGGTTCAGGACTAGTTTAGCCTGGTTCAGCCTGGTTTGATCTGGTTCAGCCTGGTCTGGTCTGGTTCAGCCTTATCTGGTCTGGTTCAGCCTCATTTGAACTGATTTATCCTGGTCTGGTCTGGTTCAACCTGGTCTGGTCCGGTTCAAGGCTGGTTCAACACTATAAAAGAGCCTCTTTTTCTTCTCTTTAGGGCCGGCCCCCCTTCTCCCCTTTTTGTGTAGGGCCTTCTTCTCGGCTTCATGTACTCGTGAAGAAGTTGTTATCAGACAACGATCCTGAGAAGATCGTCATCTGTATAGAAGTCCGTTCCTTCTTCTCCTTCGTGAATACTATGATTGGCAAATTCTTCCACGGCGGACTTTTCCTTCACCAATTTAAGCCTTTCCTTGATCCCAGAATAAATTCAATAAGGGATGCAGGATATCCGGATCTAGCGAAGGCTATAATTGATGACCTTGATTGCCTGGAGCACGAGCTTCAGATGTTACGTGAGCTCCGGGATGCAGGTGCCTCTTCATTCATTGCTGCCATTTTGGATACTCGCTTACAGACATAGCGCGATACTCGAGTTCTTGCTGAGCTCGAGATTCAGGTGCAGTGGGATTGGGTAGACCGAGTTGAGGCCAACCTTGCTGTTAGATCATCTTCACTTGACGATCTCGACCTTTCTATTGCCTCTTGTGAGACCAAGATAGAACAGTTCCGAAGAAGACTTCGTGAAGAAAAGGAGACTTTGAGTATCCTTCAGATGACGAAGGTACAGGATCAGCAAGCCCACACTGCCTTATCTGAGGAGTTGAAATCCTTAAAGCAGGTCGAATACATAGACTTCGCCATTGTTACGGGAATAGGCTACCCGGCGACACGTGTTAGGTGTTGACTTTAGGATTTTTGGCTAACCCCCAGCCTTCAACGGGTTTGATTAGCCTTTACCGACTACCGTTTGAGTCGGGCTAGCATGCGAATTGTCTAAATCCGTTCCGCATGTAACGTTGTGCTTAGAGACTGAATCCTCTAAGACTTGTTGCTATGACTTTGAATACATAGACTTCGCCGTTGTCATGGGAATAGGCTACCCAGCAACGTGTATTAAACGTTGACTTATCCCTCCTTAGGCTTCGGGATAAAATACCCCAGAATCGAACTCTGGTGTCTTTTTTTTCGGAGAAAGACTAAACCGGCGACGCGTGTTAGGCGTCGGCATATCCTTTCTTAGGATTCAGGATGAAATTCCCCATGCGTGTAAGGCATGGATTTTGGTGTTATTAATAACAACCTGCCACAATGTTGAATATGTGGGCGGGTGTTCTTTTTAACGGTTAAGAACTAACCGGAAGCGCGTGTTAGGCGCATACTTATCCTTACTTAGGTTTTAGGATAGAATACCCCAGAATCGAACTCTGGTGTCTTTTTCTACGGAGAAAGACTAAACCGGCAGCGCGTGTTAGGCGCAGACTTATCCCTGCTTAGGATTCGGGATAAACTTCCTAGGATGAATCCTAGATTGATAAATTCTTGGAAAAGGTTGGTGTGGGAAAGGAAGAATTTTATATTCTATTTCCCGGTCTTCTTTTAGGGTGAAGGCGAACCCGAATACAAGGAAGGAAGAATTTTATATTCTATTCCTTGATTCTGGAAAGGAAGAATTTTATATTCTATTTCCAGCGCAAAAGAAACTAGAAGTGGGATCTCCACTCCGAGAATCGGACAGATTCGGATAATCCTAACTGTCGGAAGGTTGGATTACCGAATTAAATGTGAATTCCTCGTTTATCGAGAGTGAATTGTGATTTTAACCCTAACTGTAGGAAGGTTTGACCAAGCGGGAGTTTGAGGTGATCCTAACTATAGGAAGGTTTGATCACTCGATTTGAAAGTGGACCTCTCGTTCATTGGAGGAATCGAGAGGGGATTTTGGTTTTGGTCCTAACTGTAGGAAGGTTTGACCGAATGGGAGGTTTAAGACGATCCTAACTGTAGGAAGGTTTGATCGCTCAATTTATGGGCCTCTCGTTCATTGAAGGAATCGAGAGGGGATTTTGGTTGTGGCCCTAATTTTTATAGGTTTGACCTGAAAGCAAAGGGAGTGGAATACAAGTAGCAGTAGAAATACTGGTTTGTACTGGCCACTCGATGAAGGGTTTTGACGTTAAGTAATCAGGACTTAACACGTCAAGCTTTAGAAATTTCCATGAATTGGCGGACAGAAAATTTAGTGGACCCACCGTCAATTGAAATTGATCAGTGAGGGATTTTTGTGAGGAAAGATTAATCTGTCAAAAGGATCGAATCTCGTCTCAACAAGATAACTCATGAGAATTGATAATGAAAAACATTCCGACATTTAGAGTTTAAATGTGGATGTTTTACTTATCACTTTTATAGTGATTAGGTTATCCCTAAGAATATCACCCGTGGTATTCTTTCGGGAACTTCCCGATACATGAATAATCCACCCCCAGCTTCCCTTGTGGAACTGGGTCCGACATTGTACTCAGTTACATGACTGGGTTATCCTTAAGAATATTACATATAAAAATTCTCCAAGAACTTCCCGTAAAAGAAATGAAACAGTTTAGACTCATATACATGTTGGAGTATCAGGGAGCAGTTTAACCTCTTATACCGGTCGGAGGATTGTGAAGCAGTTTATACTCTTATACTTGTCGGAGTCTTGCCGTTCTCAATTGGCTTACCTTAGCGTTATAACGCCGGCTTCAACCAATGTTTGGATATTGTTCTTTAAAGTAAAGCATGCCTTGGTGGGATGAAGGATCCTCCTGTGGTACGCGCAGTACTTCGGATCCGCAGTATTGTCAGCTTCCTCCTGATTTGTGATGGGTGGCAGCTTGATCTTGTTGCTTTCGAGAAGGGTCTCGAAGATGGCTGGAACATCTTTGTCCTTGAATGAGTACTCTTTTTAGAGCCTCTGATCCGAAGTCTTCTGCTGTCTCCGGGGCTGCTGTTGCGACGTTTGATCAATAGCCGCTGCAGGTGCCTTGCCCCTACCATGGGAGGTGAAGTTCGAGTTCGGAGGATTAGCCATCGGTTGGCTCCTCTCGGCCTTCTTCCTTTTGAGGAATCGCTCGGCTTGCTCTCATCGGACCTTCAAATCCTTCCATGTTTTGGACGGTGCTGTCCCCATTGATTCCAACACGTCCAATGCGAGGTTGTTGTGGCAAGTCTGGAGAATGAACTCCTCAGTGATCGGGTCCCGACAGTTCATCGCCTTGTTCCGGAACCTTTTGACGAAGGTATCAACCAATTCCCCGTCTTTTTGTTTCTCGTCAAGCAATGACCCGATGGATATCTCGGTGTCGTCATCGAAGAAGGGCTTGAGGCGGCGATACCAATCGAAGGCGACTCCACGAAGAGTGCCAACGAAGGACCGTACCATCAGAGGCTCATTACCAGAGATAACCCCTAGGTGTGATTTGAAGTAAATCAAATGCTGAGTGGGTGAACCCTTCCCATCGAACGACGTGAAGTTAATTAGATTGAACTTCGCCGGATATGGGATTGATTCTCATTCTTTTGGGTACGGACAAGGAATGCCCGTCTTCTTCATCTCTTGAGCGGAAATCAATGTATTGATTTTACTCTCGAGGTTTTTAATCTTTAAGCTTTCACCTGTGTTTTCGCTAGCATTCTCGTTACCACCCCCTGCATTGACGGGAGGATTATTGGCATTATGAGCTTCATTCGCACCTGTGTCTTCATCTTCCTGATTAACCTGGTTACGATGACTTGGTTCGCCTTGCTGGTTTATCAGTGCTTGGATTTGTTGGTCATGCATTTCTCTCATATTCTGCATGGCCATCTGCATTTCGAATTTGAAGCTCTCTTGTTGTTTAGCCATGGCTTCTTCGAGCATCTTGGCCACTTGTTCCGCACTTATCATAAGTGACTCGTGGGGTTGTCCCTCGCTGGATATCGTATTATCTGATGCGACCGCAGAGTAGGCATCCGATTCTACATCTTCTGAAGGTAATCATGTCCGAATCCTACCATAAGTTCCTCGTACGATGGCTCCAGACTGCAGACGGGTTACACGCCGGGATGCTTCCGGAATTGACTCGGGATTATTCCGTGTCGATGTCCCTTTGCTGGTCATATTAGTGGTGACCCTCGGAAATTCTCCGTCTTCAACTACCGTTCTTCTTTGTCGGAAACGCCTAGACCTTGGTTTTGGCGTTTTGGTACTGAGCCTTTCAAAAACCAAAATTCTTTCGGGGACTGTCTTGATGCAGTTGCACTCAGACAATACTGCCCGAATGAGTTTGGAACAAGGGAATTGAGTTTCTAGTTCTCGAGGACTCCTTTTCCTGGTTTTACTCGTACCCCCAACACGATAGTACAACTCATCGGCTTGAAGGTCAGAGTAACCTATCATGTGTTGGCACGACTTCTCAGGTATAATGTCATCATTATCAGACGACAATGTTTTCTTCTGAGGGCGAACTGCCTTCTTTGGGCTTTCAAGAGTCATGCGCCTCGAAACACGCCTTTGTGGGCGTGAGTTCTCAACGGGCTCCTGGACTTCAATGCGTAAATTGGTGTGCCTAGCTGCCATGATGTCTTTGTCATGTTGAGGGTGGCGGCGACTCTCAACATATTGAGTCGTTCGGGGCTTCTTTATCGGGCCCAAACGCTCTTGAACTGGAGCTTTGCATCCCTCATCGGGAAGTGGACCGAGGCGCTCCAAAACTGACCTCCTTCTTCGGGATGGTCCTGCGGGATCTCCCGGAGCAGCTATGGGAATTATCGGCGATTTAGGTTGGTTCGCCGGAGGTTGAACTTTTGCTGAAGGCTGCAATGGTTGCTCTTTAGCCTGGATCGCCGCTTCAGACTTCGGCCTCCATACTTGGCGGGTTGGTGGCGACTTTTTGGCCACCTCCTTCTGCAATCTTCTGCGGGCTTCTTGGACTTGAGCCCGTGCCTGCGCTAACAGTGCGCGGCGCTTGCGAATGCGCTCATCAAGTGTTGAACGATTCCGCGCTGACAGTGCGCGGCGCTTGCGAATGCGCTCATCAAGTGTTGAACGATTCCGTTTGACACGGATCCATTCATTCGTTGGCGGCTTGGAGGAGCTGCCTTTCATTGTTTGTTGAGGCTGTTTGCCTCTCCTGCTCTTCAGATCCGCATTATAGCGGATTCCGTCAGTGGACTCCATTACCTTTGCGAATTGCCGCGCCAGGCGTTGACGTTGCCTCTGGCGGGCTCTCTTTGAGAGAGTCACTACGCCCTCAGCGGTGGAGGAGTTAGCGTGAACAGATTTGACCTGGTTGGAGGTCGGTGGAACTTCACCCGATGCAATTTTAGCATCAATTGGGGTGAGATCTTCGTTGGTATTCTGTACTTCTTCGTACCAACGGACTTTTCTCCTGGAGGAGAACTTCTTGGACTTGAGGGGGGAGGTGGATCCGGACGAGGATGACAGATACTCCTCGAACTTTTGTTGGTCGAATTCATACTCGACCTCCTCCTCGACTGGGATCAAGATCCGCGGTTGCGACGCAACGATCTCGGCAGCGAGATCGGTGGCTCCCACTGTGGTCGCCAGATTGTTCGCGGGGAAAATTGCTTTCATTGAAGTCATTGTTTTCTTCAGCAACAGTTTATCGGTTACAAAAGATCCGGTCTTTTTATAAGATCCGGTTACAACAAAATCAAAGAAAAAGAGAAAATTACAACTTTCCTTCTTTCGAACAAATCGCAAGATCCTGTTTTGCGGTCTCTTGCTTGTGTGGGTTCTTCGCCTGCGCCGGGGTTAATCCGTGGACCACCGCGCAATCTTGATCCGATCGGATCTACACGGTATGACGGGTGTTATTTCGCGAAGGAAATAACAGCCGAGGGGATTATTTCACAAAGGAAATAATAGCCCTAAGTAATCGAAATCGACCAAGCGAAATCGATACTCTTCTCGGGATCAAAAACCAAGTTTTGATCCGGAGGATGACCGTGTGGATCTCAGATCTGATCTCTCTAGAACTCCTGCCTTGTTTGACGTGGACGATCGCCAAGAACCAGATCTGAAAAGTTCAAGTCTTCAAAGCTCCAAAGTTCAGTTCTCAATCCGGCAGAGTTTCACCTCAAAAGTTCCAAGTCCCTTCAAAAATCCAACCTCCTTCTCTATTTATAGGCCTCTCAATCCAGATCTGGGTGGGTCGGCCTTGGCCGAGCCACCAAGTGGTGGCTCGGCCACCGAGCCACCCAGAGGTGGCTCGGTCAAGGCCGAACCCTCCTGGTGTTTGATTTTGTACCATTTTCTGGTTTCGTGGTTTATCCGAACTTCATTGTTGATCTGGACTCTGATTTGGCAGTCCGGATCCTGATTTGGCAGTAAATCTGCTTCGTCGTGTGTTATTTGGCTTCGTTGTTGTAGTCTAATGCCCATGCTTGGATATATCGCCCGATGGTTCGTTGGTTTGTCGAATCACCGTGCCGAGCTGTGTTAAGGGACCTATAAGTAGTTTTATACGCCTACAATGTCACCCAAAATAATTTACAGGAATCTAAAAGCTAACCTCGAGTCAGTCGACTGAAGCACAAGCACCAGTCGACCCATCATGGCTGTGTAGCTTTGTGCATGTTTTGTGTACGCCGTCGATCGACCGATCAAGATACATCAGTCGACCGATCTATGTTAGCTTGTGAATTGTGAACTTGATGTTTGTATCATGTGAGATAATTGTGAACACAAGGTTCGGGTCCGCACATCGAAACACGTGATTGACCACTGGAGTAAACATATTTGGAATTTCAACACACACGCGTTTGGAGCTACGTAATTCTATATTTTGATTTGTCATGTCAGAGAACGACACATTTTGCATTTCATCATATTGTGGATGCTTGAGTGGGTTAGTTAGTATCCTACAATGAGACCGTGGGAGACTACACTCAGAGTTGTGAGTTAGTTGATATACTATAATGAGACCGTGGTAAACTACACTCTATGATACATCATTCCGGATTGGGCTGATGTGCCTACATTCCGCAGAGCGATTGAGTAAGGTGGTGACGTCACAGGATATTGTGAGCGCCTTACAAAGCATCGTTGTTCCAGTTAGAGGATTGCATAGATTTTATTCGTGCTCCCATGTTAGTTACCCGAGAGTAGGGTATAATACTGAGGTTGTCATACATGGCATATTCAATGCAAGTTCTTTTTATCGGATGTTATTTCTTATGACTGCGCCAACTACCCGAGGGTAGTGTGAGGATTTGACATGACTTGATTTTAGTTAAGGTTTGGAGTTGTAATTCCTTTGTTTATTATTTATTTCATAGGTTTTGGAGTTGGTATTTAGTGATTCACAATTTTAGATACGAGGTATATACATGAGGGTTTCCTTATTTGGATTATTTCGCTCGACGTATCCATTCTCGTGTTATGGATTTCTAAATATTAATTTTCACTTAGTTCAGGATATATGATTTTATATCTATATGTAGTAACTTGTATTTTTTTTATATATACTCCTAACCCCCTCCCCCTAAGGGGCGATGGAGGTGTTCTCGCTAGCGCTTTGACGCTCATTATTTCTCCTCTTTTCAAACAGCGAGTCAGGCGCACGGAGAGTCACAGGTTGATGGAGTTTCGGATTAGCTCCCATCATTATTTATTTTTAGTAGTTATTTAGAGCTCTACAATAGTTATTATTTACTTTTGGACATTTAGAGTTGTATTTCATTTTGTAAAGGCTGAGTGCCTTAGTATTATTTCACTTGACTCTATGTATTGGGATATTTCACATTCATTTCAATTTGACTGTCATACTTCATTTTACTTAGTTGGAACATGATTATATTATTATTGGATTCTCTCATTTCCTTATTCATGTTCATTACAGTATTACTTTGTTCTATCTGCTTTGTACCTATACTTGTTTAATTTTGATTCAACTAGAGAGGTATTATTGTGATGGTAAAACGTGTTGTTATAATGTGTGGGTGCATGACAGGTTTGACATCCTTGGGTTCACCTTGGACTGCAGCCTTGTGTGAAACCAGGGGCGTCACAGTTGATATCAGAGCTCTAGTTCTAGCATCCTTAGGATCATCCTGTGTCGAGTCATAGAGCTAGTATAGAGTTTCCTAGGATTCATGTATAGAGTCAGCTTGGAATTCCTAGATTGAGTGAGAACGTTATATGTATACCTCAAAAATTATAATTTTTTTTATAACTATGTTACTTTGATTGAAAAGTATTTGTGTGAATGATATATGATACGATTTACCTATTATTATATGATACGTTATTTTGTTTGAGGTCTTATTTATTGTGTCTTATAAGCTCTTTTCCTAAAATTATTGATGTCTGTATAAGCTGGGCAAGCTGAGCTAGAGCCCGAGCCCGAGCCACAGCAGGCTCCACAGTATCCGATCGACCTTATTAGCACCAATTGCAGCTAGACTAGCAGCACTAGAGGAGAAAATAGCAAACCAGGTTCTGCCAGCAATACCATCATCAGAAGTTCCACTACCAGTCGTACTAGTCATGCCTATTATAGAGACATCACTGATGGTTACACCATCGCCAGTACTAGTTTTGGAAGAACCGTAGAGCAAGTTAGAAGCCCTAAAGCAAAACAGTTTGGGGATAAGGGCAAGGGCTAAAGGTTACTTATAGGACCTAGAGGACCTCAGCTACAGAGTGAATCTCGTCTGAATGATCAGCAGCAGCAACAACAAGGTACTTGTCCAGAATGACAACAGGATCAGAAAGTACCAAAGAAGTGCAGGTTTCTAGGAAATCGTTACAATTGCCACAAGTATGGACATCTAGCCAGGGACTGCTATAGCTCGCCGGTAGGAGGATAGCAGGACAAGGATCAAAAATTGTAGCAGGACCAGAGAGCGTCGAAATAGCATAGATTTCAAGGCACTTGTTTTCACTACCACAACTTTGGTCATAGAGCCGCAGAGTGTCGTAGTGTACTAGCGGGAAGCCAGCAGGGCAAGAGTCAGGGTAAGCACCATAATCAAAGCCAAGGCCAACAACAAAGACTAGAAGCACCACCATTAGTTGCGAGGATCGAGAGTCAGGTGCATGCTATTCAGGAATTACCGTAGGGACAGATAGTTCCAAATACTACAGAGCCATCGGCATAGCAGACCGTAGTTTTTGGTTGAGTTTATGAAGTGTACTGTGTGATCATGATGCGAACGGGACCATAGTGGAAGGTACGTTCTTTGTGAATTCCTTCCCAACTCGTATCTCTTTGATTCAGGAGTTTCACATCCCTTTTTATTTATTTATGTTCTCACGGATAGACTTCAGTTAGTTACACATCACCTAGACATACTTTTGTCAGTTTCTATTCCTTTAGGAGATGCATCCCTATTAGAGAGTATCTATAGGAGATATATTATCAGCTGAGATGGGTTTAAGTTCATAGTCGATTTGATCGTTCTGTGTATGTCCGAATTCGACGTGATGCTTGGTATGGATTGGTTATCATCTTACCACGTCAATATCGACTGTTTTGTGAAAACAATCAGCTTGCGAGTGTCCGATGGAATCGAGTTAGTTGTAGCGACCTCATAGGGCTACCAGTTTACGGAGTCATTTCCGGCATACGTCGAGAAGGTGATGACGTGGTATCAGAGTGCAGATTTGAGCGAGACCAGAGTTATCTCAGAGTATCAGGATGTCTTTCAGGATATACCTGGATTACCTCCAGTGAGAGAGGTTGAGTTTTGTATCTAGTTGTAGCCGGGCACAGCACCGATCTCCTGTGCACCTTATCGTATAGCACCTGCTGAGATGAGGGAGCTACAGATTCAGTTAGAGGAACACATTGCTTAGGGTTTCATTCGTCAGAGTTATTCTCCGTAGGGAGCATCGGTCCTCTTCATGAAGAAGAAGGATGGCAACCTTCGATTGTGTATCGATTATCGCAAGTTGAATAAGGTCATCATCCGGAACAGGTATCCACTACCAAAAAGTAATGACTTATTCGACCAGTTGCAGGAAGCGTAGTGTTTCTTGAAGATTGATCTTCAATCTGGTTATCATCAGTTGTGGGTTTGGGAAATGGATATTCCCAAGACTGACTTTCTGACTCGATATGGGTCTTTTAAATTTCTTGTCATGCCATTTGGGCTAACCAATGCACCATCCGTATTCATGGATTTGATGAACCATATTTTCTATCCATATCTAGACCAGTTTGTGATTGTGTTCATCGATGTCATCCTCATCTATTCGAGATCAGAGGGTGAGCATGAGCAGCACATTCGTCTGACATTGCAGACTTTTCGGGAGCACCAGTTGTATGCTAAGTTCAGCAAGTGTAAATTTTAGCTTTCAGATGTTAGGTTTTTGAGCCATGTCATCAGCAAGGAGGGCATTATAGTTGATCCAGCCAAAGTGAAAGCAGTTCTTAATTGGGAGCCACCGAAGACCGTGATACAGATTCGTAGCTTCTTGGGTCTTGCTGGCTATTACAGTAAGTTCATCCAGGACTTTTCCAAGATTGCTATCCCGTTGACACACCTTACAAAGAAGGCTGTATAGTTTGTTTGGGGATCAGAGTGCTAGAAAGCCTTTGAGACTTTGAAGACCAAGTTAACTACAGTACCGGTTTTGATTATCCCGAGCAGTGATAAGACTTTTATTGTCTACACAAATGCATCTTTTTGGGGATTAGGAGGTATTTTGATGCAGAACAAGAGAGTAGTAGCTACATTTCACAGCAGCTGAGAACTCATGAGTAGAATTATCCTACCCATGACTTGGAGTTGGCAGTGGTAGTCTTCGCACTGAAGACGTGTAGATATTATCTTTATGGAGTTCAGTTTGAACTGTTTACATCAGAGTCTGAAGCACATCTTTTCTCATAAGGAACTCAACCAGAGACAACGCCGATGGGTCAAGTTCATCAAGGATTACGAGTTCGCATTGTAGTATCATCCGGGTAAGGTGAACGTTATAGCAGACGCGTTGAGTAGGAAGCGTCGTCACGGGCTTGTAGCTTTGAGGTGCTCGTTGTATCGAGATCTTCTCACTCTTAGTCAGTTTGACTTTAGGCCAGAGATTAGAGGGAGCAACACATTTTTAGGAGCTTTAGCCGTGTAGTCATCGTAGACTGATAGAGTGATCAATGCTCAGGCAGAGGACTCTTGGATTCAAACCTGAAAGGAGGAGATTTCCAAAGAGCCCAAGGCTAATTGGATCATCAAATCAGACGGGCGCCTTCGAATGAAAGGCCAACTAGTGGTGCCGGATATTCTGCAGTTGAAGAAGAAATTATTTAATGAGGCACAACAAAAATGTACAAAGACCTGAAGAGATATTTTTGTAGAGCGGAATGTGTAGGAATATTACGGAGTATGTAGCGAAATAATTTTACCTGTCAGTAAGTGAAGACAGAACATTAGAGACCTACGGGAACCCTACAGCCTTTAGCCATTCCTGAGTGGGAGTGGACAGATATTTCTATGTATTTTATTATGGGATTGCCGAGGTCTAGCAAAGGGAACAATTTGATTTGGGTGATTGTTGATTGATTAACGAAGTCAGCGCACTTCCTACCCATCAAGACTACTTATACAGTGGAGACTTATGCGAGAATTTTCATCCGGGAGATTGTACGATTACATGGAGTTCCGAAGACGACCGTGTCAGATCAAGGCTCAGTTTTCACTTCACATTTCTATAAGAGCTTCCAGAATTTTTTCGGCAGCCAGTTATCATATAGTAGTGTTTTCCACCTGTAGACAGATGGCCAAACATAGAGGGTCAACCAAGTTTTGGAGGACATGTTGTGGGCATGCATTATCGATTTCTAGGGTAGCTAGGAGGATCATATTCCATTAATTGAGTTTGCCTATAACAACAGTTATCAAGCAACTATAGGTATGGCTCCTTATGAAGGTTTGTATGGGAGACCTTGTAGATCCCCGATTTGTTAGGCAGAACCGGAGGATATTTTATAACTTGGACCAGATTTGGTTAGGCGGACTTTGGAGAAGATAGCGTTGATTTGAGAGCGTATCCTTGTGGCATAGAGTCGACAAAAGAGTTACGCAGATCCGAGGAGATGACCTTTAGAGTTTCAGGTTGGAGATTATGTACTATTGAATGTGTCACCTATAAAGGGTGTCCAGCGATTTGGCAGACAAGAAAAACTTGCCCCAAGATATATTAGACCATTTAGGATTATAGAATATGTTAGAGCCATTTCATACCAGCTAGATCTTCCAGCGTCAATGTTCGGAGTGCACGACGTTTTTCATGTTTCGATGCTCAAAAAACATTTACGTGATGAGGAGCAGCAGAGAGTGTTAGATACGCCAGTGATTGACCTTCAAGAAGATTTGACCACTATTGAGATTCCAGTTTATATTCTTGCTAAGGAGGACAAGAAGCTTAGAAACAAAGTGATTCCATTAGTCAAAGTTCTGTGAAACCGAAAAGGAGCTGAGGAGGCTTCTTGGGAGCGTGAGGAGGATATGCGTCACAACTACCCGCACCTGTTTGAGCAGATATAATGTCAACTATGATTTGTTTGTGTTTATTTTGTCTTTATAGCTGCATTTGTATTTAACACTGGAATGTAGATATTAACACTTAGCTCCTAATCATTCGGAACACACGGTATATACATTGGGGTTCCTTGTTTGGGGTTTTCACCCGACATACTAGTTCTATTTAATTAGAGGTTAAGTGGGAGTATTTGCATTCTAGATTGTTAAGTGTAAATATCGCTTGTGATTCATATCCAGAGATTAATGGTACGAGATGTGTATGTGAGGGTTTCCTTATCTGAATTATCCCCTTAACATGCTTTTCTCGTATTATTAATCTATAAGATACGATTGTGGAATTTCGAGGACGAAATTCTTTTAAACGGGGTGAATGTAAAACCTCATAATTTTTGAAAATACTATGGTAAATAGTAATAAATGGGTTATATTATTATAAATATCATTTATTCATGAATGAGTATGTGAGTAATTGATTTAAGATCAATTAAGTGTATATATGAGAGCATACAAGTGTTAAACATGCACAAAACAAGTAAAAATATGCACACACATGCAAAACCTGTAGGATGGAAAATGCCTCAGGTAAGTCGACTGATGCTTGCCTATCAACCGACTGATAGGAGATCATCAGTCAACTGATGGCAAGACATCAATCGACTGATGGGTGTGCAGGCATATTCCCAGGTTAGTTTGGATTCAGGTTTTTTTGAATTGTTTTGGGTTGCCTATATATATGGATATATTTCATGAAAATATATCTTTACATCATATTTTTGAACCCTAGCAGCCACCCTCTCCTCTCAAAAACCCAAGATCATATTTTAGTGATTTTGAAGAGCTTTGTGAAGCAAATATCGGGAAGAGGTTGAAATCGTCGGCGTTTGTCGAAGTAGGTCGTGTTTTCTTGCACTTTTGGGGATTCTAGTGAGTTTTGAAGTGAGTTTCATCTCCTCCGATCTCATCCCCGTTTTATTTGGTTTTTTACTGAGTTTTATTTAATTTTATTGAGTCTTAAAACCTAGTTTAAGTATAATGATTGTTCTTTAAAACTATATGATACAAATAATTGATCTTTTTGTTTTAAAAAGTTATAAAACGAATACTCTGATTTGGATTCAAGTTCTAAAACAAATTTAACATGATATTTTTTTTTGAGAATTTTGGTTTTCATGATGTTTCTTACGAACATGATCATGCTAGAGTTTATAGAATACACTCAAACTTGATAATTGTGATTTATGTTGTTCAGTGAACCCTAATAACATTAAACAAGAATTTATATATGTGTTTTATTTGAATAATATCATTGTTCAATAGATAGAAACAAAATCCACATGTCACCCGAAATAATTTACAGGAATCTAAAAGCCAATCTTGGGTCGGTCGACTGAAGCACAAGCATCAGTCGACTGATCAAGGTTGTGTGGCTTTATGTTTGTTTTGTGTATGTCGTCGGTCGACTGATGAAGATACATCAATCGACCGGTCTATGTTAGCTTGCGAATTGTGAACTTGATGTTTGTATTGTGTGAGATAATTATGAACACGAGGTTTGGGTCCGCACATCGAAACACGTGCTTGACCACTGGAGCACACGTATTTAGAATTTGAACATGTACGCGTGTTTAGAGGTACGTAATTCTATATTTTGACTTGTCATGTTAGAGAATGACGTATTTTACATTTCATCATGTTGTGGATGCTTGAGTGGGTTAGTTGGTATCCTACAATGAGATCGTGGGAGACTACACTCGGAGTGGGTTAGTTGGTATGCTATAATAAGACCATGGCAGACTATACTCTATGATGCATCATTCCGAATTGGGCTGATATGCCTACATTCCGCAGAGCGATTGAGTAAGATGGTGACGTCATAGGATATTATGAGCG
The DNA here is from genome assembly GCF_001876935.1 of Asparagus officinalis. Classification (NCBI taxonomy): domain Eukaryota; kingdom Viridiplantae; phylum Streptophyta; class Magnoliopsida; order Asparagales; family Asparagaceae; genus Asparagus; species Asparagus officinalis. The sequence goes on from NC_033796.1 coordinate 59,673,723, forward strand.
CCTTACAAAAGCATCGTTCTTCTAGTTAGAGGATTACACATATTTCATTCATGCTCCCATGTAAGTTACTCGAGAGTAGGGTATAATACTGAGGTTGTCATACATAGCATATTCGATGCGAGTTCCTTTTAACTGATGTTATTTCTTGTGACTGTGCGAACTACCCGAGGGCAGTGTGAGGATTTAACATGACTTGATTTTGGTTGAGGATTTATTGTTTATTTCATAGGTTTTGGAGTTGGTATTTAGCGATTCATAATTTTAGATACGAGGTATATACATGAGGGTTTCCTTGTTTTGATTATTTCACTCGACGTACCCATTCTTGTGTTGTGGATTTTTAAATATCAATTTTTGCTTAGTTTAGAATAGATGATTTTATATCTATATGTACTAACTTGTATTTTCATATATACTCCTAACCCTCTCCCCCTGGGGGGGGTGGAGATGTTCTCGCTAGTGCTTTAACACTCGTTGTTTCCCCTCTTTTCAGGCAGCGAGTCTGGCACACTGAGAGTCATAGGTTGATGGAGTTTTGGATTAGCTGTCATCATTATTTATTTTTAGTAGTTATTTAGAGCTCCACAGTAGTTATGATTTACTTTTGGACATTTAGAGTTGTATTTCATTTTGTAAAGGCTCTTAATATTATTTCACTTGATTCTATGTATTGTGATATTTCACATTCATTTCAGTTTGACAGTCGTACTTCATTTTACTCAGTTGGAACATGATTATATTATTATTAGATTATCTCATTTTCTTATTCATGTTCATTACAGTATTACTTTGTTTTATTTGCTTTGTACCTACACTTGTTTATTATTGATTCCACGAGAGAGATATTACTGTGATGGTGAAAGTGTTATTGCATTGTGTTTGTGCATGGCAGGTTTGACATCATTAGGGTCACCTTGGACTGCAGCCTTGTGTGAAACCAGGGGCATCGCACTTGCGAGTTGCCAACATATCGGTTATGCCTCCCTCTACCAAGAACCAAGAGAGGGATTCAGCTCTGACCCTAGTGACAGTGAAAGCGGCGATGGTGCCGATAGGTCCTATGGCTGACCCCCACGAGGGGCCATTGGCAAGGCTGGAGAAATCGCACTTGCGAGTTGCCAACATATCGGTTATGCCTCCCTCTACCAAGAACCAAGAGAGGGATTCAGCTCTGACCCTAGTGACAGTGAAAGCGGCGATGGTGCCGATAGGTCCTATGGCTGACCCCCACGAGGGGCCATTGGCAAGGCTGGAGAAGCGTCTCTGCCAATACTTGGCCATATTGAAGGCCGAGACGACCAAGGTGGAGCCTCCTGCCACCCTCGTCCACAGGCGAAGGAGGAGACCGCAGGGGTTGAAGAGCAGGTGCCTCGGGCGGCGACCGAGGTGGTCGAGACCGACATCATCCAGGTGGAGGAATCGTCCCTAGAAGAGCAGGCCGAGGCTCCCCGAGAAGATGTTAGAGTTGAGGTAGGAGCCTTCATAGATGTAGAGAGGGCATCCGTCGGCCACACCGAGCCATCCCGTCATCGAGGGAAAAAGCCGACCATGGAAGAGACGGGTCCTCCTGCAGAGTTGGAGTTCCCTTACCCTCATCATGTCACTAAGATTGGGGAGGAAGAATGGGATAGGATGGGGTAGTATCTCATTGGGTCCTCGGGGCTCGACCCTCGATTTGGTCAGGAGCTCGGCCCAGAGCATCGCTACCAGCCTACCCACCATCTCGACATCAGGGGATTAGTCCTCAGATCTCATCTGACTCAGGCGAGAGTCATGGAACAGTTCTTATTTCCACGGGGTGAGAAGTTCTTGAGAGGGGTTTGTTAGCCTTCTTGTTTTAATGATGATTCACAAACACCATTATTGGTGCTAATTGTTTATTAAGCTATATTATATATTATAATTCATTAGCACCATTATTGGAGGATTGGATGGAATACGAGCTACAACGATGATATCTAAGGAGGTAGAGGCAAAGTTATGAAGTAAAGCTTTCTAAGAGCACTGCATACATGATAAGCTTCATCAACATAGAAGCAAATATCAAGACTCAAACCATGTACTTATATGTGAGGGATATTTGCTATTTTATTTTCTCTCTAGTACTTAATGTAGGCAAGTAGCTTGTTGATTATATTTGAAGCTCTTGAGATAACACATTTACACATTTCAATACTCGTATTTTGACATTTTTGCTAAAGCAATGATTTTCACAAATACGAGAACCTTTTTGCAAAATTCCTTTTCAAACAAGTTTGTTATTATGTTTATAAACTATTTCTAAAGTTTTACATTTTTTAGAATTTATTTACTATTTTTAAAAGACATTTGAAACTTATTTTTAAAACTTATACTTGTTGAAAAACTATTATCGGTCGACTAATGATTATTATCAGTCGACTGATAAAACCTACCAGAATCTTAAAAAGTTTCCGTTTCTTATTTGATTGACTGACCAGTCGACTGATGATCTCATCAGTCGACTAATACACGAGATCAATCGACTGATGAAACATGCCAGAATTGCCAAAAGTTTTTGCTTCTTATTTGGTCGACTGACCAGTCGACTGATGATATAGTCAGTCGACTGACGAGCTAAAAATTACCTGTAATGTTCAGCTCATCAGTCGACTGATGTAACCCGTCAGTCGACTGATAAGCCTCTAACGTCTAGTTTTGTGCAGAATCCTGTTTCTCGGTTTTTGGGGATTTTTGTCTGTTTCTTTGGGGCTTAGCTGTCATCTTCACTTCTTATAAATATCCACCAACCCCATTAACTTCAGTAACCAAGCTAGCATTGAAAAATCTCTTGAGTTTGTGTTTATTGTTCAAAAGAGCTTCAACTTTCATCTATTTTCACACCTTACAATCTCACATCCCAAGCTTCACTTGCAATCTCTTCCTCTTGCTATAGGGCTGCTGTAAGAGAGAATTTTTCTTCCATTTGTAATGGTTGTGAGCTTGATCTCATGGAGATCTACTGTGTGGTTGTAAGATCTCGATGGAGATCGTTGTGTAGAGAAGTTTCGGCTTCCAAACTGGGTGTGTTAGTAGAATTCTCCTCGAGAGTGGGGAGTGGGGACATAGGTCGAAGGACCGAACCTCGTGAACATACCGCATATCATCAATTGGCTAACTATTTCTAATCCCTATTCTCTTTTATTATTATTGATTTTCATAATTGTTTATGGTTTGTTGGAAAATCTTTTAATTGCATATTCATTATCCATAAACCCTATTCACCCCCCCCCCCCCCCCCCCTATCAGAGCAAGGTCTCTATTGTTTGTTAGGCTTAAACCCCTTAGAGAGAAGATCTAAATGGAGACTTCAATGAATATGCATATGCTAGAAGGATAATCCACCACTAGGCCACCCCTTTTCACCGGTAGCAACTTTGCCTATTGGAAAGCTAGGATGAGAATTTATTTACAATGCATTAACCTTGATATCCTAGACATCATGGAGAAAAATATGTCAAGAAGCCTCGTAGTGAAATGACCGAGGGTGAGAGGAACTTAGCTAACCTTAATATTAAGGTTATGAATGTACTAATTTGTGGTCTTACCCCTAATGAATATAAGAGAGTTTCTACGTGTGTAACCGCACACGAAATTTGGGAGAAGTTATGCATCACTCATGAAAGAACCCCCCCAAGTAAAGGAGTCCAAGATTAGTGGACTCATGCATGATTATGAACTTTTTAAAATGCTTCCAAATGAATCTATTGATTCTATGTTTTCTCGATCCACTAACATTATAAATAAATTACATGGTCTTGACAAGGTTTTGGAGAATCAAGAGATGAATTATAAAATTCTTCGCTCTTCGACGCCGACTTGAGAACCTAAAGCCACGGCCATCGAAGAAGCTCATGACCTCTCAACTCTCACTCTTGACGGACTTATTGGCAAGCTCAAGGTCCACGAAAAGAAGATCAAGGAGAAGGAAGAAGCAACCCCAAAAGCAACCGAGGAGCCACCTCAAAAATCAAAGTCTATTACACTCAAGGGAGCAATTGATGATTCATCCTCCTCATATAGTGAAGTTGATATCTCTAGAGAAGTGGCACACCTCTCTAGAAGGATATCAAAATTAATCAAAATGAATAAAAATTTTAAGAATCGATCTAACAATAAATTTCCTTCTCGCGTAGGTAAATGCTTCGAATGTAACGAACCGAGACACTTAGCCAAGGATTGTCCTAAGCTTAAGGAGAAGTATTTGAAGTATAAGAAGAAGAAGGCTATGTATACCGGTTGGGATAAATCCGAACCAAGTGATTCGAATAGTGATGATGAGGACTCCAAGATTGCTCTTCATGACCCAACATTTGTTTTATGGCTCACGAAGATAAGGTACAATCCGAAATCGAAAGTGAATCTCTTTATATGCAATGTGAACTAGAAGCAGCTTTAGAAGAATTAAACTTTGAATTTAAAAGATTAGTAAAAGAATATTCCTCATTCAAAAAATTACATGATTCTTGTGACTCTAAGTTTGAGCAACTAAATTCCTCTAGTGCTCTAAAAGAAGAAATGATAGGAGATCTAGACTTTGAAAACAAACAACTAAGGTCCAAAATTGAGAGATTAGAAATTAAAAATAATAAAATTAAATCTAGTCATGCTTACTTTAGTCATCATCATGTTGATAGAAAATGGTATCATCAATCTCATGCTCCTACATATAAGAAAAGGTTTTTGTGCACATATTGCATGAAATATGGTCATATATCTACTCACTATAGGATAAAAAATAACATTAATCATTATGAGTTAATGTGGGTACCTAAGGGTACCAAAAATACTAACATTCAAGGACCCAAAGTTTGGGTACCTAAAGGTTCTACAACTTCTTCATATGTAGGGAACGTCTCGCACAAGACGTAAGGAGTTGTGGTACCTTGACAGTGGTTACTCACATCACATGACGAGCAACAAGGAATTATTTACAACCCTATCAAGGATTGAAGAAGGCAATGTCTCCTTTGGTGGTGGCGAGAAAGGTAAAATTGTAGGTATTGATAATATTGGTAAGATACATTCTCCTATAATTGAGGATGTTTATTTTGTTAAAGGACTAAATCATAATCTTCTTAGCATTAGTCAATTAAGTAACAAATGCTTTGATATTTCTTTTAAACCGGATAAATATTTTGTTAGTATGAATGAAAAAATTATTTTTGTTGTTTTTAGAAGATCTAATGTTTATATTTTTGAGATGAATGAGCTAATAGATCAAGATGTAAAGTGTCTTGCCGCGGTGGATAGGGATCCTTGGATTTGACACAAGAGACTTGGACATACTAACATGGAGTTACTATCTAAGTTATTCAAGAAGAACTTAGTAAGAGGGCTACCAAATTTAACATATATTAAGGATTCTACTTGTGAGGAATGTGCTTAAGGTAAACAAATTAAGAATTCCTTCAAATACATAAATGAGGTATCCACTTCTAAAACTTTACAATTATTGCATCTTAATCTCTTTGGACCCATACGTGTTGCCTCTCTAGGAGGTAAACACTATGTTTTTATTATTGTTGATAATTTCACACGTTTTATAAGGGTAAATTTTTTTGCAAATAAAGATGAATGTTTTGAAGATTTATTATTTTTTTTAAAAGAATTGAAAATAAAAAAGATTTAAAAGTTATTAAAATTAGGAGTGATCATGGTGGTAAATTTCAAAATAAATTCTTTAATGATTTTTATGCTCATTGTGGTAACACATGTATTTTCCGCTGCTAGAACACCCCAACAAAATGGTGTTATTGAACGAAAAAATAGAATCATACAAGAGATGTCACGCACAATGATAAACTCTTTTGTATTGCCAAAATATTTTTGGGCCGAAGTCGTCAATACGGCTTGCCACGTTTTAAATCGTGTTTTAATTAGACCTACTTTCAAGAAAACTCATTATGAACTCTTTTTTGGCAAAACTCCACATATTGGATATTTTCGTATTTTTGGTTGTAAATGTTTTATCTTAATTACTAAAGACCATCATGATAAGTTTGATTCAAAAATTAATGTTGACATATTTTTGGGATATGCACCTAGAAGTAAGGCTTATAGGGTTTTCAACAAACGAACACTTGTTGTTGAAAAATCTATAAACGTTACTTTTGATGAGACTAATATTGGTTTGCAAGATAGGTTGCCTAGGGATGATGATGATATTGAGGGAGCATTGGAGATCTTGCAAATTAATGACATACCCTCAATAGATGCACAAAAGGATGGTGAAAGCAACAACATACAAACTCAAGAAGAACTCCCCAAGGCATGAAAATTTACATCGGATCATCCAAAGGAACAAATAATAGGGAGTCCATCTCAAGGAATTCAAACTCGCTCAGAAGTCTTGAGTGAGTGTGGTAATATAGCCTTTTTATCCCAAATAGAACCTAAACTTATTGATGATGCTTTATAAGATGAGTTTTGGGTTTTAGCTATGCATGAAGAATTGAATAATTTTCAAAGAAATAATGTTTGGAAATTTTTAGCTATGCATGAAGAATTGAATAATTTTCAAAGAAATAATGTTTGGAAATTAGTTCCTAGACCAAATAATACTTCTATATGTTTGGAAATTAGTTCCTAGACCAAATAATACTTCTATTATTGGAACTAAATGGGTTTTTAGAAACAAGATTGATGAACATGGTATAGTAACTAGAAATAAAGCTTGTTTAGTTGCCCAAGGATACAATCAAGAGAAGGGCATAGACTATGATAAAACTTTTGTACTGGTTGCAAGATTGGAATCTATTAGGATGTTTTTAGCCTTTGCTAGTTTTAAAGATTACAAACTTTTTCAAATGGATGTTAAAAGTGCACTTTTAAATGGTTTTATAGAGGAGGAAGTATATGTTGAGCAACCCCCAGGTTTTATGGATTATTCTTTTCCTAATCATGTTTACCAGGTTCAAAAGGCTTTATATGGGTTAAAGCAAGCTCCTAGAGCTTGGTATGCTCGCCTCTCTAGTTTTCTACTTGAAAATGGTTTTTCTAAAGGAAAATTTGATAATACTCATTTTGTTAGAAAACGAAAAAATAATTTCCTTTTAGTTCAAATTTATGTTGATGATATTATTTTTGGTGCCATTAATGAATCTTTGTGTAAGAACTTTTCTAAAGTTGTGCAAGATCAATATGAGATGAACATGATAGAAGAGCTCACCTTCTTTCTCGGCCTCCAAGTTAAACAATCTAATGATGGCATATTCGTATCGCAAAGCAAATACGCTAGGGAGTTGGTGAAAAAATTCGGGATGGAAAGCTCCAAACATGCCCCAACTCCAATGAGCACTACCATCAAGTTGGATGTGGATGATAGTGGTGAAAATATAGACCAAAAGCTATATCGAGGTATGATAGGTAGTCTCATTTATCTCACCCCTAGTATGCCGGATATCATGTTTAGTGTTTGTGCATGTGCACGTTTTCAAGCTTCTTCTAAAAAGTCTCATTTGATTGCGGTTAAAAGAATTATCAAATTAATATGTCAATGGCATAATAAATCTTGGTTTATTTTATCCAAAAAATACTTCTTTTGATCTTTATGGTTTTTGTGATGTCGACTTTGCCGGTTGTAAGATAGATCGCAAGAGTATGAGTGGTACATGTTAATTTTGGGGTAACTCTCTTGTCTCTTGGGCATCCAAAAAACAAAATTGTGTTGCCTTGTCCACTACAGAAGCGAAATACATTGCCCCGGCTTATGTTGTGCACTATTTTTATAGATGAAACAAAATTTGGTTGATTACGATTTGCATTTTCAAAATTCAAACTTTTTTGTGATAATACTAGTGCTATCAATATTTCAAAAAATTCTGTTTTGCTTTCTAGAACCAAGCATATAGATGTACGCCATCATTTCTTACGTGATCATGTAGAACGGAAAGATGTACCCCTTATTTATATGGATACTCAATCTCAATTAGCAGACATCTTTACCGAGCCTCTTAGTGAAGAATATTTTTGTCGCATAAGAAATGGTTTGGGCATGTGCATTCTTTGACTTTGTTTGTTTGTTTGTTTTGTTTTTCATTTTCATATCCTACTATTTTCCTTTATGCACTCATTGTCATAACATGTCTAAACACACAAAATTGCCAAGAGGAGTGGTTGGGAGAGACCGGGGTCAATTCCAAGAGGAGTAGGTTGGTAGTAATGCCTAGGAGAGGTTGTAAATCCAAACACTTGAGGAATGTGACACGGGTAGGCCAACACTTGAGGTGTATTTTGTGGGTTTTACATATGTTTTATTTTGTATTGGGTACCCCATTTTTGATGGTGACAAAGGGGGAGAGAAATCTCCTCATTTGTTCACATAGTTAGGGGGAGCCTTATAGATAGGGGGAGAAACTATCTATAAGCCAAATAATCAATTTTATTTTCTATTAAATAATGGTTGTTTGTCATCATCAAAAAGGGGGAGATAGTTAGCCTTCTTATTTTGATGATGATTCACAAACACCATTATTGGTGCTAATTGTTTATTGAGCTATATTGTATATTACAATTCATTAGCACCATTATTGGAGGATAGGATGGAATATGAGCTACAACGATGATATCTAAGGAGGTGGAGGCAAAGTGTGAAGTAAAGCTTTCTAAGAGCACTACATACATGATAAGCTTCATCAACATAGAAGCAAATATCAAGACTCAAACCATGTACTTATATGTGAATGATATTTGCTATTTTATTTTCTCTATAGTACTTAATGTAGGCAAGTAGCTTGTTGATTACATTTGAAGCTCTTGGGATAACACACTTACACGTTTCAATACTCGTATTTTGACATTTTTGCTAAAATAATGATTTTCAAAAATACGAGGACCTTTTTTGTAGAATTTCTTTTCAATCAAGTTTGTTATTATGTTTATAAACTATTTCCAAAGTTTCACATTTTTTTAGAATTTATTTACTATTTTTAAAAGACATTTGAAACTCATTTTTAAAACCTATATTGGCTGAAAAACTGTTATCGGTCGACTGATGATTGTTATCAGTCGACTGATAAAACCCACCAGAACTAAAAAGTTTCTGCTTCTTATTTGGTCAACTGACCAGTTGACTGATGATCTCATCAGTCAACTAATACACGAGATTAGTCGACTGATGAAACATATCAGAATTGCTAAAAGTTTTTGCTTCTTATTTGGTCGACTGATGATCTCATCAGTCGACTAATGATACAGTCAGTCGACTGACGAGCTAAAAATTACCTGTAATGGTCAGCTCATCAGTCGACAGATATAACCCGTCAGTCGACTAATAAGCCTCCAACGGCTAGTTTTGTGCAGAATCCTGTTTCTCGGTTTTTGGGGATTTTTGTCTGTTTCTTTGGGGCTTGGCTGTCATCTTCACTTCTTATAAATACCCACCAACCCCATTAACTTCAGTAACCAAGTTAGCATTGAAAAATCTCTTGAGTTTGTGTTTATTATTCAAAAGAGCTTCAACTTTCATCTATTTTCACACCTTACAATCTCACATCCCAAGCTTCACTTGCAATCTCTTCCTCTTGCCATAGAGCTGCTGTAAGAGAGAGTTTTCTTCCATTTGTAACTGTTGTGATCTTGATCTCATGGAGATCTACTGTGTGGTTGTGAGATCTCAGTGGAGATTGTTGTGTAGAGAAGTTTCGGCTTCCAAATCGAATGTGTTAGTAGAATTCTCCTCGAGAGTGGGGAGTGGGGACGTATGTCGAAGGACCAAACCTCATGAACATACCGCGTGTCATCAATTGGCTAACTATTTCTAATCCCTACTCTCTTTTATTGTTATTGCTTTTCATAATTTTTTATGGTTTGTTGGAAAATCTTTTAATTGCATATTCATTATCCATAAACCCTATTCACCCCCCCCAGGGACTTTCAGGGTTCCCAATGTCAGTCTCCACCAAAGCCTCCGGAGCTACTTGGTTCGGGGGGCGTTGGTGGAGCAAGGGATATTCGGCTAGATGGAGCAGATCCGGACTTCTTATCTCAAGCTCTTAGGAGAGGTAACTGCCCTAAGGGCCGGCAGACGGGATGACTCAGAATGAGCGACGGAGCTGTCAGCCCAAAGAGATTCCGAAGTTGAAAGGCTTAGGCGAGATCCTGACGTGAGTAACAAAAAGGCTAGGAGATTGGATGAGGCTCTCTAGGAAAGGGACCGCGCTGTGTTGTGGTACAAGACGAAGCCAAGAAGCAAGCAGCGTTGCATGCAAAGGGTCAGCTAGAGGAGGAGCATGCAGTGTTCGTCAAGCTTCAAGGGGGGTCGCCCGCCTACAGGAATCCTTGGCAATGGCCCAAAGCTGTAGCGTCTACCTCGAGTTCAAGCCTTACCATGAGGGAATCATAGAGGAGTACCGTTAGGGCCTTACTAGAAAAACAAAGTTAGCGATAGCCTACAAGGCTGGGTACGACTACCTCGAGGCACAACTTCCAGCTGAGACGAGGTACCCACCTAGTCGCTTCCACTATCTAGTGTTCGGATGAGTTAGTGGAAGTGGAAACACTTGGGTGAGGACGAGCTGGAGTAAGATGATGAGGCTCATAGGGCACTAGGCGGGAGGACCGATGAGAGAGGTGGCTGCTCGATTCCTCCGCTGACTGCTGCTAATGGGTCCTTGTCTTTGACCCTGAAAGCGGGGATGAACATCTCCTAGTCTTCTTGGGATTTCTATTTCTTGCATTTGCGCTGTATTTGTGTATATATACTCGTAGATACTCCATTATAAATGAATAAAAAGACAAATTTTGATCCCCAATTGATTTCTTTGTGTTGTGCAATATTGTTTTGGATTTCCTTGATGAATTAGCTCTATCATGGGCTTGTAAACTTAACTGTTGAATCGATGGAGTTCATCCTTCGTTAAGAAGATACGTCTCGAACTCAAGTAGTTGTCATTTTGTTGTTTGTCCCCCTTTTTTTGTCTGTGTCTTGCCTTGTAAATTAGCATTTGAACCCCTTGGGGTAGGTGCTTGAGAGGTATGATTTGGCTTTACGAAGGGTCGACTACTTTTGTGGAGAGTTAACACAATGCGTCTTTCAAGTATGTTGGATGTTAGCTCCATAGGGTCGAATAGGTCGAGTCGACTATTCGTTGAATAGACGTTATTTGGTAAGTTTCAAGATCCCTTTATTAGGCAGGTGAAGCGTTACTATTTAAAACGACGTGATGACGTCATTGGAGGCCAAAAGTTGTTGTCGCTTCGATTTTCAAGCGAAGAGGCGTGGAGTAAAGAGGGAGACACTTCAAGTTTTGTGTGGACCGTTTGGATTTCAAGACGGATCTCGTCCATTCATTTTGAATTGAGCCGACCATTCAGATTATTCCACGTGCTTTCCTCGGGGGCTATATATATTTCATCGATGGCAAAGGGAGATCTTCTTCATGAACTCTTGCTCTAGATTCTCGGTGTTTGTCTGTCAATTTCCCTCAACTTCTTTACAAACTCCTAACCATCTTCGACGGCTGCACAGACTTCCACTTCTGGTCACAACGAAGAAAAGATTGATCTTCTTTGACCAATTCATTCAAAGATTTGCACACAAGAGCTCGAGATGTACTACGAGCTTTATGACCTCCCCAAGGCCTTCATCTTGTTGGCGCCGAGTGGGGACGAGCTGGTGTATTGCCATGGCCAGAGCAAGTCGCCGCTATACATTATCCACTTAGAGTATGGGCTCCGGCTACCACTCCGTCCCTTTATTAGGGATCCATGCATTGCTCTAGGGGTGTCCCCCTCTTAGTTTACACCCAACACGATTCGGGTTCTAGTGGGTTTCATGGTGATTTACCGCCGAGTCGGCATCTTGCCGAGCATGCGCTTGTTGGGGCACCTGGTCGGCGTCAAGTCAACAAAGAAGGGCCTCCACTACTTCCTCTAGTACACTTGGGGTTGTAAGCTGGTGTCAGACACTCTAGAGTCGAACAAAGACTGGAAGGAGTGGTTCGTGTGAGTTTTTGGGGTTGACAGCATCCTATCCTCCCCTAACTGGTTCGAAATCAATAAGGACGTGCTAAAGCCATGCATCCTTACTACTGAGGAGAGGCAGCATCTTGAGAAGATCCATTCTTATGCTGGGTCTCGGGAGACAGGAAATCTCTTTCAGACAGCGTCTCTTTGGATGGCCAACATATCGAGGGTCCCTCCTACCAAGCCCGACAAGGTGTGGGCGAGGCTGCTGGCTCTCCCCTTAGAAAAAACCCCTTAGAGGAATTCGAGGGGGGAGGACTCAGGCTCATCTATGAGGCCCCAACAGAGGTTAAGGGGGACTCTAAACCCTGAGGAAGTGGGTAGCCTAAGGTCGTATGTGTTGGAGATAGCCGCCAAACTATCCGGGTCGCGTGCCACGGCAAGTAAGGAAAGGATGGAGAAGAAGAGGAGGCTGGTCGGGAGCCAAGGACATAGCGGGTCAACTGGGATGGCCCGAGTCAACTGGTATGGCCCAGGTCAACTTGGCAGAAGAGCAGCAGCTAGCCATCCTTGCTAGACACTAGTCCGAAGTCATCATTATTGACGATGTCTCCACCTCCAGGCCAACGAGGGAGGTCTAAACAATTGCGGCCGCTAAAGATGGGGCCTATGCTGAGGAGGCGTCCAGCTAGAGCCCTATGCCTAAGCCATCTTATAGGCCAGGCAAGGAGCCTTTTAGGGTTC
>NC_033796.1:59686401-59692895 GCF_001876935.1 Asparagus officinalis
TTCAAGAGGCGTTGGAGAGCAAGCAGCGCCCCTTCAGCCTCCTGAGGGGTCCTCGGCTGGCGAGGCTAGTGAGGAGCGGGAAGGCAGCCCTTATTGGCCTTTCTGCCACTGGGTCTAGGAGCTTGAACCCTAAGTCTGGGAGAAGTTAAAGGCTATGCTGATGGGAGTACCGCCGTGGCATTGCTTGCCATGAAGAGAATTCCCAGAGGACGATAGATTCACCCTAGAGGTGCCTCTCAACAGGGAGAGCTTGATTTTTAGGGTCAGTGACGGTGCAAATCCAGGCGCTCCAACAGTTCACCCTTCCAAAGGATGAGGGGTTCTTGTGGGAGATGTTGAGCGTCAGCCCGCACTTGGCCCTCAAAGGCTACTTGGTGCGGGTGGCACTGCTCGAGGCGGAGTTACTTAGTCGACTTTCTTACATGTATCAATCCCTCCTAAGTTGGAGATGGAATTTTCTAGGGAGAAGTCGGCTAGGAAAGCGGTAGAGAGTAAGGTCGCAGCCTTAGAGGCTGAGCTAAACAGCAATGAGGTCAGCTGGCGCCGGGAGCTGGATGCGAGGGAAACCTTCATCAATGGGTACAGATCGCACGGCGCCAAGCAGACGGCTTCCATTGAGAAGCTCCAAGGCAAAGTGGCGAAGCTCAAGGAGGAGGTCGTCCGTCTCCAGCAAGGAATCTCCGAGCAGGATGGCCGTATATCTTCTTTGGAAGAAGAGGTCGAGTCCGAGAGGCATCTCAAGGTGATGGCTCAGGAGAATGCTCGGTCGGATCGTCTCTCAGTCTAGCATTTGAAGCGGGACCTAGAGGAGGAGCGGTCAGCCCACCAGGTAAAACGACTTCTCAGTCAGAAAAAATCCCTTGGCTCTTCCTAAAGAATAAAGTCCAAGGCAAAACGACTTCTCAGTCGGTACAAAGCCCTTGGTACCTCCTCAGGGTAAAACCAAGGCAAAATGACTTCTCAGTCGAAAAAAAGCCCTTGGCTCTTCCTAAAGAATAAAGTCCAAGGCAAAACGACTTTTCAGTCGGCACAAAGCCTCTGGTACCTAATCTGGGTAAAACCAAGGCAAAACAACTTCTCGGTTGGTATAAAGCCCTTAGCTCTTCCTAAAGAATAAAGTCCAAGGCAAAACGACTTCCCAGTCGGAACAAAGTCCTTGGCTCTTCATCTAAGAACTAAATAAGGCACAACAACTTCTTAGTCGGTTCTAAAACCTTTGATTTCGCGTCAAAAGTAACCTAAAGTATAAAGACTCCTCAAGTCAGCGTTTCACCTATGGTTCCCTATCTAGATGAACCCAAGACAAGGCCCAAAGGGACAGACATTATAAAAAAAAGAGAGCAGCAGAGTTCAACAGTTCAAATCATTTCAGCAACTCTCAAAAGCAAAAGACAGGGAAAATCACTCTCATTCAAAAAAGAGTCTTGTATATCTTTTACAAAACAGGGGCCCAACTGGGCTTAAAAGGAGCAAAAGATAAAGAAAGAGAAAAAGAGGGGGGGGGGGGGGGGACATCTATTCTTAAAAGCTTTTTCCTAAGACTGAGGGTCATCACCCTCAGAATCCCTCTTCATTCTCTTTGAAGCCCTTCTGGAAGAACTCGGCTCCTCCGAGTCAGCACATCTTTTATGAACCTCCATTGGTGGAGAAAGGACTATTGCTTCGGAGCTGGAGGAGGATGAGGAGGACCCTTCCATCTCTGGGAGTTCTTCTCCGACCAAAGCTCTGGACTCTTGGAGACCGAAAAGACCCCGAAGCTTCTTGAGATCTTTGACCTCAGGGTCACTAAGAGCCCTCGGCTCCAGTACATTCTCCTGCGCCTCGGGCCAACCCGAGCAGGACAATATATTATCGGTGCCGAACACCTAGACAAAGAGCCTCTTCCATTCTTCGTTTAGTTCTAGGAGGTCGGCATCCAAACAAAAATCGCATCGATAGCAGAAGAAATAGTGGGGGTCCCTCTCAGCGGACCCTACGCTGACCACGTGCCCTAACAAGCTAATGATGGCCACCACGTCTGCCTCGGAGCAGACGTTTATAAACACCATCAAAGTGCAGATGGCGTGCGGGTGGAATTGATAGGGGAAACCCCCAACACCGTAAAAACCTCCCTGACGAAGGGATGCAGCGGTAGGCGTAGACCACACTGTAGGTGCGCCAGGTAGAGAGGCACTCGGTCCTCGCCATGCATATGCATCGGAGTAAAGCTATCTGGTGCCCCTATGGTCATTGCACGAGAGATATCGTACCTATCATGCAACCATGCCACGTCTTCCATAAACATTCTCGACCGAGATAAGTACAGAACCCTAAGCTTGCGTTCATTCTGAGGAAAGACCATGATAAAATCTCTTAGGAACAAATGAAAGAACATACGAAGAGAAATGTTCTTGAGATAGAGTACTCTTTCAACAGCGTCGACAACTATTTATAGGCCCCCGAGGAAATAGGCGGGAGAACTCAAGATGCTCAATCCTTGGAGCAACCAATGCAGATACACTTTGGGAATCTGAAACGGATCGTTGGATATACGGACCGCCGCTCACACTAATCAATAGGCAAAGTGAAGCGCTGCCCGCTCTAACCCCTGATGCCTCGTTTCCTATGAAGAAGCGGTTCCCAAAACCAACAACATTAATCTACATAAGGTTGATGGTTAGCGAGTCTTGCGCCACGTCTCCAAGCCACGATCGGCTGGCTAAAGAGTCTCGAACACCCTGAGTAAATTCATTTCACTCGGACCCAACCAAAGTCGGCTCCAAATGAAAGGGGCCAACTGTTATGGTAATTTACCATCTAGAGATAAGAACGTCGAAAGATTAACTATAAAGGCCCAAAAAGCCATGGTCCTGATCGGCTCAAGAAACTCAGAAGCCTAGACCTAGGTCAAGTCTATTGACCAGTCAAGCAGGCGAGCCTGCTCTCGACCAAGAGTCGTCATAACCCACTCGAAGCGCGAGACCAGTTAGTCCTCCATAATTAAGACGACTCCCCGAGTGGACGTCTTGATGGTGCTCTCGTCCCAAAACTCACTCGGTTGTCGGTCGACAAATCATAGTGATTACTCATGGATCAACCCGCCTCGACTAAAGGGATAAGATCCGACCAAGACCACTTCAAATGTCACTCGAAGCTACAGCATTGATCAGTCCCATCAAGATATACGCTCTGACAATGATCTCCTACACAAGCCGCCTATTCCACTCACAAGTCATTTTCCAGAGAATTGTCATGATGCTTCTCTGTACACAAATGACTTCTCCTCTAATTCTCAGCCGCCACCTAGAGAAAGAAGAACGGCCACACAGCCGACCTACCCTACACCATGCCTACTCTAACAAACCCAGAGCACTGAGAAGACTTCTCTCCCCTGACACCGAGTGACTTCCCTCCCAGTCGCCTGCCGACACTTGGAGGAAGAAAGATGACTCAGCAGCCTGCCTGTTCACCTTTCAAACCGCCTCCTGTGCATAGTCAACAAAAGCCGAGAGTCAAACACCCAGATGCAAGGGGGCTATAAAAGGAGGTAAGGAAGGTAAGGGCGGGAGGGCTCCGGCTACTTCTTCTTGCACCTTAGCTTTACTCCTCTTTTGTATTTTAATAATTCTAAGAGGAAAAACCCCCTACAAGGACCTCAATGGCCCAGAGGCCTCTCAACAAACCCTCCCCAAGTTCATCAACTGACTTGATCGTTGGAGGTACCACGGGGGAAACTAGTCTTGTATTCCTATGATTCTTGTATGTGCAGGTTATCAATCCACCCCGCGCGTTCAGGATCGGGCATAAAGTCGAAGGAGGAGTCGGCCCTAACATTCATCCTCTCCTTCTTCCCCATCGTTACCAGGATCGAAACTGCATCCGACTACGGAAAACCCCCATCGACTGTTTGTTCAAGAGCATCAACACTTCCTTTAGTTAGGACCAAAGCCAAAATCCCCTCTCGATTTCTTTCATGAATAAGAGGTCCACTTTTAAATTGAGCGATCAAACCTATAAAAGTTAGGATCGTCTCAACCCCCACTCGGCCAAACCTTTAAACAATTAGGGCTAAAGTTGGAGTGTCATCTCGATAAACGAAAAATTTATTTTCAGATCAGATAACCAATCCTATAAAAGTTAGGGTTATTCAGATCGTTTCGATTCTCGGAGTGGAGATCCCACCTTGAGTTTTTTTTTACAACAAAAGATAGAATATAAAATTCTTCCTCTCCGACACCGGGTTCGTCTTTGCCCCAAGAGAAGACACCACCTTCCAATACCAAAATCCATGCCTTATATGCACAGAGAATTTTATCACGAATCCTAAGTAGGGATAAGTCAGCGCCTAACACGTGTTGTCGGTTAGTCTTTTATCGTAAAAAAAGACACCAGAATTCATTCTTGGGGACTTTATCTGGATTCCAAAATAGAGATAAGTCTGCATCTAATACATGCTATCGGGTGGTCCGTTCCCTTGAAAATGACCAAGTCTACGTATTCAACATCGTAGTGATAAAAATTCATGCCCTTCACGCATGAGGGAATTTTATCCTGAATTCTAAGTAGGGATAAGTTAGTGCCTAATATGCGTTGCCAGTTAGTCTTTTACCGTAAAAAAAGATACCAGAATTCATTCTGGGGGACTTTATATTGATCCCTAAATAGAGATAAGTCTGTATCTAACACATGCTGCCGGGTGTTCCGTTCGAGCAAAAACAACCAAGTCTACGTATTCAATATCGTAGCGACAAAAATCCATGTCCTTCACGCATGGGGGGATTTTATCTTGAATCCTAAGTAGACATAAGTCAACATCTAACACGCGTTACCGGTTAACGTTTCTCCGTGAAAAGGACACCAAAATTCAAGTCTGGGGGACGTTATCTCAATCCCTGAATAGAGATAAGTCTACGTCTAACACACGTTGTTGGTTAGTCCTTTACCGTAAAGAGGATAGAAGCCCACGTATTCAACATCATGGCAGGCCGTTATTAATAATGCCATAATCCATGCCTTACACGCATGGAGAATTTTATCTTGAACCCTAAGTAGAGATAAGTCTATGGCTAACACGCGTTTTCGGTTAGTCTATTTCCGTGAAATTGATAAAGCCTATGCACTAAGTCTAAGAGAATTCGTTCTTTTAGCACAACGTTACATGTGAAACGGGTTTAAATAATTCACATGCTAGCCCGATTCAAACGGTAGTCGGTAAAGGCTCATCAAATCCATTGATGGTTGAGGGTTTACCAAAAATCCTATGCACATTAACGGGTAGCCTATTCCTGTAAGAATAACGAAGTCTACGTATTCGATATCGTAGCATCAAGTCTAAGAGAGTTCATTCTTTTAGCATAAAGTTACCTGCGGAACGGACTTAAACAATTCACATGCTATCCCGACTCAAACAGTAATCGGTAAAGACCCGTCAAACCCGTTCATGGCTGAGGATTTGCCAAAAATCATATAAGTATTATGGTTATTTATTCTAAATAGAATGAGTAATCATAATAAGGTACAAAAGTCACTGACGCACCAACTTCACCAGTCGCTCTCGTGACTTGATTACCCGAGAGAACATCAATTCCAGCCGAAGTTTCCACGAAGGACCTTGGACGCATTCACAATGGTAGTTGTATCAGCTCCAATAGCTGGTCCTAATACCAAAACTCCCCTATGGTTAAGCAAATAACTAGCGGGACGTAAGGGTAAGATCCATACCTACAGATGAACCAGCATTAACGTTTGACCTGTAACCTCTACACTTGGGCCTACCATGTGTTACAACGTCAGTCGAGCTTAAACTGTGTAGACTCCAGTTAACGTATAAGTATAAACTGTGTTCACATCAGTCAACATATTACAACGCTGGTCAACGTGTTCTAATGAAGTTCAACGCCGGTCAGCATGTTACAACGAAGGTCAAACGCCGGTCAACGCATTACAATGAAGGTCGACGCCGGTCAACGCGTCGATAATTTTGCCAAATAAGGCTCAGGATAATTCTCAATTCCAAATTAACCCCGTGGAGCTCAATTGCAATCCAGATATAAACTCTCGACGAAGATGATCGGTTAACGTCGACTCAACAACACGAGCTAATTTAGAAATCAACACACCAACTTTAGTTTAAGATTTTGACGATGGTCAGACGATAAACGCAACACCGGAAGAATTTTAGCTATTCGACAAAATACTGAATAGATTGAAAGCTGAAGAAGTCGACAAATTGGAGGTTGGGCGTATCATATCCAAAGTATTCTAGGCTGCTCTATAGAAGAATGAGACTAAAACACTTTGGAGGAGGTATCTATAGGCGTCAAAAATTGCCTATAGGTTCCCCGCGCACAGCTCAAAATAAAGAGAAGGTGATGAACGTCATTATCTGAGTCAAACGGGATTATCCGATGCCGTAAAAGAGCTAACGAGTGCACGAAGCAAGTCAACAAAGAATACGAGTCAACAAAACGACGAAATGCGCAAAACGGCGGAACAAGACCAAAATGAAAAAGCCA
>NC_033796.1:59692905-59699449 GCF_001876935.1 Asparagus officinalis
TCAGCCAAGGTCGAGCCACCGTAGGGTGGCTCGCGCCCAGAAATGCCAAAAACGCGTTTTCGACAGTTTTTCTTGGGATCTGTTCGTTTCAGAGCCTCCCAACTGCTTTGATATCATCTTTAAACATGGTTAAGCAGTTATTAACTGAGGATAAGATCAAATCATCAATTCATATCCTAAAATGTTGCATCCGAAACCTATAAATACAAGCCTAGGGTCCTATACGCAGGGGATCTGAAATTAGAGGCAAGGTGTTGTTAAATTGGAGAGTGAACCACGAATTTTAGAGGAGAGCTAGCAGATCTTGGCGAACTCCAGCATAAAAATGGAGCTATTCGAAGGATCTGAGGCTCGTTTCATCATTCCTTGATATCAGACTTTGTTTTGATCTCGAGAAGAGTAGTAATCTCACTTTGTTGAGATTATTTACATCTGCGATTGTTTCCTTTGTGAAGCAAGAGCATTGATCTTTTATTCCAATTAACCAGATCTGATCCGCGGTGGTCCATGGACTAAAACGTCTCCGGCACAGGCAAAGATCTCACGCAAGCAGCGGGTGATAAACGTCATCTGCGTGTGTTTGAAGAGAGTTGTAACTTTTGTTTTATTTGTGTAAGCGAATAGTCTTGTAAAAAGATTAACTCTTTTGAATTTATTGTAATCGTTAAACGTGTAATGGATTCGACAAATAAACCAACTTTCAACGCAAACAACAAATACATATATAATTATATAATACATATCTAGAAGTAAATACTATATATTTATGTGATTCTTTCTCTCTCTCAATATATAATTTTTATATATATATTACCTCATTAAACACATGCATTAATTACCTCAACGCAGTGAATCCAGATTCACTACAGTGATTCCAGATTCATTACCTCAATGAACACGTCATTCACTGCAGTGAATCCAGATTCACTGCAGTGAATCCAGATCCATTACCTCAACAAACACGTTTTTCACTGCAGTGAATCCAGATTCACTGCAGTGACGAACACGTTTTTCACTGCAATGAATCCATATTCACTACAGTGAATCCAGATTTGTGTTTGTTGAGATAATTAATGCATGTAATTAATGCATGTGTCTATTGACTGTTTGACTGACTCTCAGCCATTGGATTCATCTAGATCCAATGGATGATATTGGTTTTTAGTTTTTAGACTAATGAGGTTTTTATTAGAACCTCTCCCTAATAATTAATGCATGTGTCCGTTGACTGTTTGACTGACTCTCAGCCATTGGATTCATCCAATGGATGATATTGGTTTTTAGTTTTTAGACTAAGGAGGTTTTTATTAGAACCTCTCTCTCAAGTGATCATCAATGACTAAGAAACTTAGTGGACGTCCACTTAAGTTTACATAAGTTTTGCTCTCTCTCTCTCTATATATATATATATAGGGAGAGGTTCTAATAAAAACCTCCTTAGCCTAAAAACTAAAAACCTCCTTCATCCATTGGATCTAGATGAATCCAATGGCTGAGATTCAGTCAAACAGTCAACAGACACATGCATTAATTACCTCATTAATTACCTCAACGCGGTGAATCCAGATTCACTACTTCAACGTATCTCGAATCACTGCAGTGAATCCGGATTCACTGCGTTGATGTAATTAATGCATGTGTTTAATGAGGTAATTAATACATGTGTATGTTGACTGTTTGACTGAATCCTAGCCATTAGATGAAGGAGGTTTTTAGTTTTTAGGCTAAGGAGGTTTTTATTAGAACTTCTCCCTATATATATATATAGTAAAATTAATATAAATTTTTAGTATTTTTTTGCAAAAAAAAAAAATCAAATAAAAAATAAAACAAATCCGGACCGCCTTTGGACAGGCCTAACAGGCCACGAGCCTCCTACCTTGGTCACCTCATGAGAGAAAATAGTAACATTTGCTATTGGTCGGCCTGCTCTCGGCCGAATCTCAAGGTCGTCAGCCACTTTGATAACGCCTCTTTCTCATATTTTATTTTTACTGAGGTACCTCGTGCTCGATCCCCTAATAGTGAACTGATCAGTCTCACGAACTTCGAAGTCGTACTTTATTGTTATTCTGGATCAATCAATATCAAATTCGCATAGTCTTATTTTATTTATTTACTTGATCTCATATATTTTTTAGAAAAAGGATGAAACTATGCATGACGAGTCCCCGGCCACTTGCGTCGGTCAAAATGGACCGCTTACAAAGAAAGAGACCGCACGTCCCGCTCTATTAACTGAGATCATAGTTAGATATGCACATAGTTGAAATATATTATGATAGATAATGACTATTAAGGATATCGTTTCTAAGTTTTCCCCCCCTTGACCTTGTAGTCTTGTGGATATGCGTGCTTCAGTAATTGGCCAAATTTCTCTATCCACCCTAAACCGAACGTCTTTATCTCACTTCAACAATTTTGGATGAAGGAAAAATGTTGGCGCACAAACTGATGTAATCAGTAGGTGTCATTTTAAATGACCGACTGGTTGCGTTATCATTTGTCAATTTATATACACGAGAAAATAAATAACTATATATGATGTGGTAATGTGATTGCACTTAATTAATGATACATTCAAGGAGGGTTGATAGAAATTGCACTTAATTAATACATTCGAGGGGGGAAGGATATGTCCTCTTATTTATTGTTAAGCAAAAGGTCCCTTTCCAGCATGGATTGACTATAAGAATAGGAACGAGTCCCTGTTCTTTTCTAATCTTTTTAATTAATACTGATGGAGCTGGCTTGGTCATTGGCAGTCAACTTTAAGATCAACAAGGATATATATCATCATGAATGCTGATAGAGAGTTGGTCAAAACTTTAGTATTAATTTAATGGTTCCTTTCTGATAAATTCAAAGTTTTTACTCCAATTAACCCGCATGGCTAGCACAGTGGGTTAGCCCCGTGTTCGAATTTTCCAGTAGGGCCAGCGCCTGCAACAAAGCGTGAGCAGAGATTACTCTCATCCATAATAAGGCGTGGGGATAGCCCCGTGAGAAACAAAAAAAAAAAAAAAAAACTTTACTCTTAAGTTATTTTTTAAACCCACCCACTTCCAATATCGATTGCTCTTAAACCAAAAAAAAAAAAACTTGTTGAATGGTTCTTAAAGCCACTTTTGATTTCAACGCTTTTGGGTACGTAGTACAATATTATTCCAATATCGTAAGTTGTTATATTCCGTATAGTAAGTTGATGTATTATCAAATTGCTGAATACATAGGGCATGCATGCTTAAAAATAATTTAGCAATTACGTACGTCTAAGGGTAATATTAAAAACAGATGGGTTTAAAAACAAATAGGAGTAAACCGTGGGCTTGTAAGCGACCGATCGAGTTTGGAACGGCATATATATATATATGATCGAGAGAGGGAATCTAGCAGCGAGCAAACCTGCACCAAGGAGCAAGCTAACAAAACTAAAGTGTACGCCCTCCACGTCATCGCCAGCGGTGTGAGGTCTGATCTTATCTGCTCTCGGTAGAATGGTGCTCAGGCTCAGGGCCAGCGAGTTCCGTGTGGAAACCGCATGCGCCGATCCCATGGATGCGTCATTAATTAAAAAACGAATAATATTTATGCGAGAGAGAGAGAGAGAGAGAGAGATGAGCTTTGAACAAGTCAAGTCGGTACGTGCGACATGTGAGAGGCTGAGACCC
Organism: Asparagus officinalis; assembly: GCF_001876935.1. NCBI lineage: Eukaryota > Viridiplantae > Streptophyta > Magnoliopsida > Asparagales > Asparagaceae > Asparagus > Asparagus officinalis. The sequence continues at coordinate 59,696,577 of NC_033796.1, forward strand.
CATGTGGGATTAATCTGGCGTCTCTCTCTCTGGTGGACCCCAAGCGTCCTTTCGGTCGCGTTCGATCTTTTTTATTTGCAAATTAATGGCTAGAGTTTAATTAATGAATTAATTAATTAAGTTCTTGCACCAATTTTTTTTTTTTATGGAAGTAACTTCGTGTTCTGATTGGGTACGCAGCACGAAGTTACCCATAACTTTCTCCTCTAATTATTATTACCTCAGCAAACTTCTTTGTGCTTAAAAAAAAAAAGAAAAAGGAAAAAAACTTTGTACTACCTCTTTAACTTGAGAATCCTCCCTCTCTTCCCCTCTCCCGTGGGCCCAACCAAAGGAACTTTAGGCATCTTAAGATTTTAACGAATTATAATAAAAAAGAAAAAAGAACTCAAAATGCTTGTGCATTTAATGATTGTTGGAATTTTTTTCTTTTGAAAGCCTGCCAAAGTGTCAATTTTTGGCAGGCTTTCAGCTTAAATCACCTCTAAAAAAGAAGATTTTGGTCGAAAGCCTGCCAAAAAGAGACATTTTTGACACTTTTGGCAGGCTTTCAAGAGAAACTTTCCCTTAAAAACAGGGAACCAAACAGCCCCTTAGGGAGTTCACCATGCAATGTCATATATTAGCGCTCCTAAGTGAGGAAACAAGCAGTGCCTAATAAGAGCTGATCCATTATTAGTATGTAAGAAAAGGAGGATTATGATTTAAACTATTAGGGGCTGTTTGGTTCGTTTCCTTGATATAGAGAAATGCAATTCCATGTAAAGAAACACAAGTTTTGAGTTTTTCAAACTTTTCCAAGAAATAGATTGTTTTGTTTTGGTTCGCACATAAAAAATGGTGGGAAACCAATGTATTTATTTTTCTTGTGTTTGGTTCGCATAGAAAAAAAAAGAAAACTTTTATAAACAAAGCAGAGAAGGAAAAAAAATCTGACGTGGCAGAGTTTTTATCAATTTCACTTGGTTGGGGAAGGAAATCGAAGAGGAAAAAAAATCTTAGTTGGCGGCGATTTCAGCAGAGTTTTCTCTCTTTCATCCGAGCGAACCAAAGCGGCACAAAGAAATGGACGGAAACAAAAAAAACTGACGTGGAGGGCTAAAAATCTGACGTGGAGGGGTTTTCTGAGTTTTCCACCCCTTATAATAGCGAACCAAACAGCCCCTTATTTTCAAAAGAAAAGAATAAATGACATGACGGAGTATCGTCATACTAACAGAAACATATATTTTTAATCTCTCAACTCGAACTTAGTTACTTGCATCAAATTAAGATGATCATGCTCATTTTATACTATAATTACAAAAAATTTAGAGCAATAATGCGTTTAACTAGAGGCAATAACTCTCTCTCAACATCAACATGAATGAAACTTAAAAAAAAAAAAGAGAGTAGATGAACATGTTCAAGTGAATTTCTAGATAGGGCCGATCTTGTAGAAAATTTTAGGACACATTTTCTTGTAGCCTTTTCAATTGATCTTGTCAGCGACATAAAATACAGGTCTAATGTTTACTTTTAGGGGTTTAGTGCGATTTTGCAGGGGAAAAAGAATATACAGATGTTTAAAGTTGATTAGAGAATGACGTGGAAGTAATTAGTGGTCTACCAGTTATAGTAAAAAGAGAAGGCTGCTGATATCATTTACGTTACTTTTTTCCATGTTAGCGCATAACATTTTAAGATTTTGAAATTAGTCCCTCAAATCACTAAAAATTGCTTCGACTCTTATATTTTATTTCAAAATTAGCCACTCAAATGATTGCAATTCCTATCAAGCCCCCCAATTCCTAAGACTTACAGTTAGATGGACCTAATTGCAATTTCAATGATTTAAGGAACTAATTTCATTTAGGATTAATTCACATAATCTATGAGCTTTGGGGTTTTTCACATAAAACCCTTTTCAAGCAACTTGCCTCCCTCTCCTTAAATTTAAAGTTTTCGATCCCAAGAAAATTTCGTTCGTTTTTATTTACAAGTTTCGTGTGGGGAGGCTGTTGAGAAAAAATTCGAAGTTTTAAGGAGAACAAAAGCGGCTGCTGATAGCGATCACTTTCGTGACTGACTGTCCCTCCCACTAATCAACGCTCAACACAATCTCACGTCCTTTTTGACCTTTATTAACAACCCTTCTTCTTTATTATAATAACTAAAAAACTACTAGACTCTAGAGAGAGAGAGAGAGAGTGATTATCATCAGCAATAAAAGAGAAGCATATTTATGAATCCCTTTCTAAAGGATTAACAAAAAAGAAAAAAGAAAGTCAGTTTCCTCGTTGATTCTAATGGAAGAAGCAAGAACAAAAAATATATATATATCGCCTTCTATCATTTTAAAACTTTAATCTTTAACCTTCACTCTCTCTCTCTCTCTCTACCCCCTCCTTTTCTCTCTGCCTTTGCGTTGTTTCCTTTGTCTCTTTGTTTCTCTCTCCTTCCACTTGTGCTCTCCCCCTCTCTCTCTCTCTCTAGAGATCTAAGGTTAGCGGAAACTTAGCAGCTAAGCCTCGGCCTGAATCCGAATCCAGGGCCTTTTCGAGGTAAGCTTCTCTACGTCTCTATGGATTTCAAAGATCTAGCAGGAGTTCGGCCATTACTTACTTTTTCTATATTTTGTTCCGCGGGGCTCCCGGAGAGCTCGCTCTCCGGTTTGATTCCTCGCATTGAGTTCTTTCAGATCTGAGTAGGCACTGGATTTTTTTTTTTTTTGGAATAAAGACTTGGTGTTTCTGTTTGGTGGATTTGGGAATTTTGAGGAAACAATTTAGTTGGGTTCTTTTTCTAAGTTTTATTAAGCAGGGGCAGGTGAGGGGTAGAATCTGTACTTGTTTTAATCAATATTCCTAGTGTTTTTTTTTTGAGTTGGTTGT
>NC_033796.1:59699596-59749830 GCF_001876935.1 Asparagus officinalis
GTGTTATGCAATAAAGAGGGTGGATGTTAGGCGCGTGATACTTTTGCTCCAAAAGTTCTTTTTGATGGATTATTTACACATTTGCAGCCACATCTTTGCTCCCTGTGGTTAGATGCGTCGGATTTTATATCTTAATCATGGTTGTTCTCTCTTGTTGTCTCAGAAAACGATTGGGTGATTTGAATTTTTTTTTTCCTTGGTTGTAATTGGAGCGCTTTCGACAATGAATGAGGCGAGATTGAGCTTCTTATCAGCAGCTGTGTTCGGTCTGGTGGCGATTTTCGCCGTGTCATTCTGTGAGGGATTTACTAACGAACAAGACGGTATGCTCTGGTACACCTGCTTGTTCTTTTTGCAAACGAGTCTAGCATTTTGTAACGAAAGAAAAGCTTTCATCATACTAATCTGCTATTAATGCCATTTCGAAAGTGTCATTCATCGCTACGTGCCTGCTACGTGAGATTATTTATTATCTAACATGTTTGCTACATATTTTAAATACAAATGTGGAACCCCAGTGCAAACTTTTGAAAAACGTGTTTCCAAATCATTTGTTTCAGTATATCCTACTGAAAAGAAAGTTGACCTATGCACGGAGGAGAGGCAAGGCTTACCTGCTGTTTATCTGATGCCTGCATGCTAACTTTGCCAAACTGGTGGTTTTCGTAGCGGGTCTAGTTCAGCTCATGGCAACCTCGTCATGGGAGTCATTCTCATACCTATTGACAGTTGCTCCCTTGTGCGCTTGAAAAAGTCTAATTAACTTGTTTTCCATAACTGTTATTCTTCTGATTGCGTGATTGGCAAAAGAATGTCGATTGAGGTGTGTGAAGAATGCACAGTACAGTGCCTCCTGACCATGGAAAATATTAATGAGTTATTATTAAACTTTTGAACTAGGGTTCTTAAAAAATATAAAAGAGCCTAGCTCAAGATAAATTCTTTAGGAGAATGATGCCGGATGTTGTGAATAAATTCAGGGATAGTTAGATTGAGATGAACTAATTATGTTGATATAGGATTTTTTTTGCTTTTCCTTCTACTAGATCTATAATGGATTTATTTTCTTAGTTAGATCAGTTGTCATAAGTTCTTAGTTCAAGACTGGAGCCTTTTTCTTCTGTCTTTTTACAAGGACCAGGACCTTTGGCATCGTGGCTAGATAATTTGTCATTAGAAAATTCAAAAGCTTATTGTTCAGTTTATGGGTTCAAGAGTGTCTAGTTAGGATATGTTTTCGGTTGATTATGCTTCAGTATCAAATTGTGGTCAAATTTCAGCTCAATATCCTCTTTGACCCTTCTTGCTGCAAAGTAATAACTTCATTATAAGCATCGTTGGGAAGATAGACCTTCAAATGAGAATTAATTATCAAAATAAACATTATGAAAGCTCAACTAAGAGTGGGTGATCTTCACTGGTAGTCATGATCTGCACATCGAAAATAATATATGTAAAAATTAAAGAAGTATGAAAACAATTTATACATGAATCAAATACTATCTACTTTCTGCTGCTGAAATAACATGGAATTTTCGTCTAACTTTTAACATGAATGAAATTTCTGAATCATATAGCCTCTTGTTTATAGACTAATGTGGATATGTTAATCAAGACGAATGATGTATACATCCATTAGGCGAGTTCTTTTGGATTTCTAGCAAATGTTCTTGTGATGAAGGTAACATATGTATACTAGCAAACAATATTTGTGTTCTGGCAACTAATTTAGCAAAACGCACCACCAATAGTTCAAAAGTGGTAAGGTCCATTCTACTAGTCAAATCCAATAAGAAACATGGTTGGTCTCACTGCTTGCTATTTGGCAGATCATTTTACAAAATGACTTGCCACCTCGTAAATATTAATTAATACTCACACTCACGCGGCCCACAGGCTTATCCATTTGATTGGATGATAACAAATAAGGAACAATAAGTGATACAGGGAGGGAGGAGGCGTTAGCTTTCACTAGAAGAAAATTTTCTATTACGATGACCAAAATACTCTATTATGATGACCAAAATACAAAGTTTCCTCTATATTTGCTTCCATTGCTGTTGATCTTCATACCCTGTACACATTGATGAATGTAAGCTAACTACTATCAAATGATAAAAAGTGGTATATTGATGATGTCTTTTGTTTTATCCACATGCCTTAAAGGCAAATATCATAGACTACTCATTAGCCTATGATATAGACTAATGAATGGTCCCACGGTCTAAAAGATTCAAAGTGCAACCAAATTTGGTGCATAAGGGTATTGCATTATTTTGATCTAGAGGAATTGACTTCTTAAATTTGAAGATTCATATCATGAGTTTGTAAATTTGGTTCAACATACTATTTTAAACCCCTCAAATTTGTTTGTTGTTAATCCATACACAAAAAATCTTTAAATTATATATTTTGTGGTCTATTAATATTTAAATTGATGTATTCTTAAATTTTTGGTGCTCTAACATAGAGTATGTTTGGTAAGTGGTCAAAATGGCTTATAAGTCACTTTGACATGTTTGGCAAATGGCTAACCCAGCTTTTTTGTGTGTCTTATAAGCCAAAAGATTTGACAAGTAAAGACCGATATATCCCTCATATTTTCAGAAAATTCTAAGCCCCATTTGTCTTTCTCCAACCCAATGGATATTTTTTGATAATTTTCATGACAATGATGGCTTATATGCCGCCCAATTGCCAAACACTACTATTGAAAATGGAACGTAGTCCACTAAATTTATCAAATAGTTTGGCTTGTAATCCACTTGAATTATAATCTAGCCGAGAGGATTATAGTCCAAAGCTGCCAAACATGCTCATAAACTTTCCATTGATGGCATCAAAAGTCAAATCATATAACTGTGATCCCGCCCTCCCCCGCGCGCACCCTTCCTCCCTCCTTGCTGTGTATATGGTATTAGCTGCCATAAGGATTTCCTCCTGTCGTTTGTCAAAATTAAACTCTTCGCTCTCTGATTGGATTCCAAGTTTCCAACATGTTTCTTTTGATCGCCATTCCTAAAACTTAGATGTACTCAAGTTCTTATCATTTCCATACTCGTTGCTCATACATTTATAGGTAGCAAATGTGCTATCGCTGTAAAATAGTTAAATGTAATAGTTAAATTTGCAACTATTCAATGAGTGATCAAATAACAGAAACTTTTTGGTGTATCTAAGTTTTGGGTTGTGGAGATCTACATGGGCAATTCTGATTTTCTAACCTAATGGTGGAAATTGTCACTTTTCTGCTATAGGAAGAAATGTTTCAGTTCTGACCTCTGTATGTATGTGCACACTTATGTCACTTTAGACTGCAGTAATTAAGAAATATTTTTCTATAAGCTATTGTTTCAGATTAATCACTTGTTGGAAGCTTCAGTTTTTTCTTTGAATGAGCATTCGAAGGGATTGCTTTTAACGTTGGAAGATGTCATATCATATTTCTTGAAGTCTTTTTATTTTGTTGGAAGATAATTTATCCTAAACTTGATTTTCTCTCAGTGCATGCTATAAATATCTTATATGCTGCTTTGGGAACCCCATTGCTTCCTGGATGGGTACAAAGCGGAGGAGATCCTTGCTTGGAGGCCTGGCAAGGGGTGCAATGTACTGAATCAAATATAACTGCAATGTACGGTAATTGCCTGGCCAGTTTATCTTTCCTTGAGCAGTTCTGTAATCATGCCTGCTGATGTATATTCTTCTGATAGAACTATCAATGGTGCAAACCTGGGAGGAGAATTGGGTGATGCATTGGGGAATTTTACTTCAATAACCACAATGTAAGTAGCGGCATTGTGAACTTCCACCTTTCAGGCTTGTAATTTACTGACACTATTGTCTCAAGAATCATGCTGTTTTCTGGTTATGGTATATTGGAGATTCTTAACTACATATTAGTTCATGTTGCTTTGTAATAACTGATTACATAATCATGAAAGCTTTCAGTGACAGCTCCTTTGTTTAATGTGTAATAGAGATCTTAGCAATAATAACATTGGTGGAACTATCCCGGAGAATCTTCCTCTTACACTGAAGACATTGTACGTTTTTGGAAAATTGGAAAACCTTGTAGCAATTTCTATCTTTTTTTCCTGGGGTGTAGTCACTTTTGATTCATTATAGTTCTGTTTGCCTGTGGCAGTTTTCTCTCGGCTAACCAATTGACAGGAAGCATCCCAAGTTCTCTGTCCAAGCTAACACTTCTGTCAGACATGTAAGATCATGTTAATAATCTTTATATGCCTTTCCTTTATTTGTGAGGAGTAATTACAACTTCTTTGTCATCTTCCTATATTTTGTTTTTGGTAGGTCAGTGAACGTTAATCATTTAAGTGGTGATTTGCCAGATGCTTTCCAGTCTCTCACTGGTCTAATAAACTTGTGAGTGGATCTTCCCTTTAAATTTAACTTCTTTTCCTCGCTCCTGTTCAGTATTCCGTCCTTGACATTTGAAGTTCGTCTCTAATCAGTGATCTGTCTTCTAACAATTTGAGCGGCCAGCTTCCACCATCCATGGAGAACTTGTCATCTTTGACTACCTTGTGAGTTTATTTCTTTTATGCATATCTCTAATCGTTGTGTATATGTTCTTTGGCATCTATGAGTTAAATGAGCTTCTTTTTTTGCAGGCACATACAAAATAATCAGTTCTCTGGGACACTTGATGTTTTGCAAGACCTTCCCATTAAAGATTTGTATGTCCCATGTTCTCCCAACCTTTTCTCTCTCCTTTTCCTTTCAGTATTTCAATAGATGGAATTCTCTGGAAAAAGTCATTTGGATCACTTATTTGTAGAGGCATATGAACCTCAAATTTTACATTAATTTGAAATATGTGATACTTACAAATTGATATTTTTTTGCAAAAACTGTTTTCCTCCATGCATTGTTGAAAAGTAATCTGAAGAAGTTTCAGAAAAAGTGTAATGTGTGAATTCACATGAATAAACCATACCTTGCTTCTCTCTACTTTTAACCTCATTCAAGCAAAACCGTTCTATATCCAATCAAGGAATGCTAAAAAAATATACAGTTACTTTCTTATTCAATCCAGGTTTTCCTGCAAGACATACTGAAAACTAAATGTTGTAGGATGAAGCAAACCGTATGAACACATGGGGAAGATAATGTAGATATTGAAGAAATTACAGAAACTCAGAAGAATCAGTCAAACCAGGCGGCGGTCGACCGGTCCGGTCGACCGCATTCGTGCACAAGGCTTCCTGTGCGTCTGGAAGGAGGTCGGTCGACCGGCCCGGTCAGATTGTGAGATTGTAAACCCAGTTGTATCTCTCCCTCTATTAGTAGATCTCCCCCTCCTTGCCCCGTGGACGTAGGCTATTTGCCGAACCACGTAAAAGTTGTGTTCTTGCTGTGATTTGTAATAGCTTGTAGGATCCCTCGACAGGTCAGTCCTAGAACTGATGAGAGGAAGAGCCGATATCTCACTTGGTTGAGATATCCGCTTCAGATTCTTGTTTCCTTGGTGAGACGAGAATTCTTATCGATCTAATCTCTCTTGTTGTGCTGCCGAAGTGCTGCCGAAATTTCCGCTGCGCACAACAAGTGGTATCAGAGCTCCGGGTTGGACTTGGGAGCTTGTTTGAAGGATTCGCTGAAGGATTCTTATTTGAAGATTAGATCGACAATATGGGTGAAACAAGCACATCGGGATCGTCTCTTACGAAGACGATACATAGTTTGAGCATCAATAACATGAAGATTGATGTTCCGAAGTTCGACGGCAAGATTAATTTCGGATTGTGGAGGTGTCAGGTGATGGACGCCTTGGACGCTCAGAATTTGGAGGAGACTCTTGAGTTACAAGAGAAACCTGCCGAGATGGAAGCTAAGGTTTGGAAGAAGATGAATAGTAGGGCGTGTGGAGTTATTCGGTCATGCTTGACGCCGGATCTTATTTATGACGTGATGAACGAGACTTCGGTGAAGAATATGTGGGAAACACTCAATGAAAAGTATCTTACTAAGAGCATTGAGAATCGGCTTCACTTGAAGAAGAGGTTTTATCAGTTCAAGATGAAGAGGGGAGTTTCCATTAGGGAGCATGTTAACAACTTCACAAAGCTACTTTCAGACATGGCTAATGTGGATATCATGGTTGAGGACGAAGACAAGGCGATGCTACTTCTGTGCTCATTGCTCGAAGATGATTATGGTACGTTTGTCCTAACTATGATTAATGGAAGAACTACTGTTAGTTACAAGGAGGTGACCTCAGCGTTGGTGAATTATGAGTTGAGGAAGAGTGTTGATGAGTCCTCCGAGAAGGCATCGGGAGATGCATTAGTAGTTCATGGCCATGGTTCAAACCGAAGTAGGAGGTCACAGTCTAGAGGTGCACATCGTGGGGTTCGTAGGAATCAGTGTGCCTTTTGTAAAGAAGATGGACATTGGAAAGCCGAATGCCCAAAGTTAGATCAAGCCGAGAAGAATAAGGGAAAAGCTGTACAAGTTCCAGAGGTGAATGTTGTCAAGACTAGTGGCAACAATTCAGATTCGGATTCTTCGGGCTATTCATTGTCTGCACTGCCGTCAGTTTGTGTTGCCAACTCTACAGAATGGATGTTGGATTCGGGTGCTTCATACCATGTTTGCCCTAGGAGAGATTGGTTCTCCAGCTTTCAGGAGTTGGAAAGAGAAGATGTTGTGCTCATGGGTAATGGACATGCATGCTCTATTGGTGGTATTGGTACAGTTCGTATTCGGATGTATGACGGAGTGATTCAGGAGTTGGAAGGAGTGAGGTTCGTTCCACAGTTGTCGAAGAACATCATTTCACTAGGAGCTTTGGAGGCAGCAGGCTATAAAGTGACCTTAGAGGATGTACGTTTGAAGGTCACATTGGGGTCCATGATTATGATAGCACGGCTATTGATAGGGAGATGACGACTTCATCAGATTCGGCTAGACTGTGGCGTTGTTTGATGCTGGGTTATTTGATTGGTAATACCGTGCATAGGTTGTTAAGGAGTGTTTTGACCTGCAATATGAAGTCCTGTGAACCCATTGGTATGAGCAAGAAGACCGAGGTGGAGTTTGGCACTTCTATCCATCAGTCGAGGGGTCTTCTGAGGGGTGTTCATTCAGGCATTCGGGGGCCTTCCAAGGGAGCATCATTGGGAGGTAATAGGTATGCGGTTTCTGAAGTTGGGGATTATTCTAGGCATTGGTGGGTTGCAACCAAGTCCCGTTGGTATGAAGTCCTAGAAGCCCGCAACAGATATAGGAAGTGTGTTGGTAGAAAGGTAACCCGATGTTCTGATTATGGTAGGGGTTCTTTCTTGCGTTTGTGCCGAGCTCACGGCAATAGGAGACACTTCATTGGTATGGAAACTTTGAGGCGACGAGGTGAGATAGCAGATGTGGGGAGCTGTTCCTTTCTGGAGGAGGATCGGCGGTTGATGTCGAGCTTTGGCATTGGTGTGCAGGCTACGACATGTTTGTGCCGTCTTATGTATAGGTTGCCGACTGCTGCATGTAGAGATATGGGATCTGGTGGAGCTGCTTCAGATTTTGGGTTGCGTCGGATGTTTGGCTACCCAGCACTTGGTCACATCGTGGATGTGAGATTCGATCCGATAGCGCGTTTGGGATACGGAGGCTCATTTGATTATCGTTTGGGAGCTTCTGACTTTGTTCTGAGCAGATATGTCACGTTTGACTCTCAGCAGGTGGAGAGTGGTGATCAGATCATTGGGACATCGCAGCGGGTGGAGAGTGATGCTACTCCACATTGGGTGGAAACTCCAGATCATACTGCATTATTTGGGATTCCAGCTGATGTGACACAGATTGGGAATCATGTTGATTTGGATGCAGATGATAGGATGATTGATTCGAGTATAGCTGATGGATGTAGTCTGGATATGGCCATTGGTTCACCTCAGATGGAGGTGTTTGTTTTGTATCAGTTTGGGGCCGCTATCAGTTGTAGATCCGTTGGCGATATTGGGGAAGAGTTGCAGACTTTTCTATTTGTTTGAGGATCTTTGGAGGCCATTTGGGTGAACTACGTTCGGCTTGATTCCTTGGGCAAGAGGATACGTATGCAATCTTTCAGATGCAGCCGGTTTGATCAGTTGTCTCAGATGGGGGGAGATCGCGTTTCAGCTCGAGTATTGTTCTTGAATTTGTTGAGGAACTATTGGATGATTGGTGTCGGCTCAGTTTTTGGTGGAAACATTCGCCGATGTGGATGGTGATCGGTCGACCGGGCCGGTCGACCGGAATTGATCGCGGTCGACCGGGCCGGTCGACCGACGAAGCGGATATCAGTTTTTTCAGGTTTTCGACCCGGTTCGTTTTGTAAGTTCTATATATACCTAAACCTGATTTGTTAGGGTATTGAAAGGACGATTTTGAGCAGTCTTTTTGAGAGAGTAGTTGCATCCAAGTTTGTGGGAGAGCTTTGGAGAGATCAAGAGCTTTGTTTTAGGGTTTGGTCTGAGAGATTGTAACTCTATTTGTATTCCCTTAATTTCTAGTAGTAAAATCTTCCCCCTCCTTGCCCCGTGGACGTAGGCAACTTGCCGAACCACGTAAATCTCTTGTTATTGGTGATTGTGCTTGTTGATTTTGATTGTGATCTCTCTTGTTTGGGTTGTGTGTGAATCGAACGCTTCCGCGCTGCGCACAACAGTTGATTTTGATTGTGATCTCTCTTGTTTGGGTTGTGTGTGAATCGAACGCTTCCGCGCTGCGCACAACAGATATTGCTCTTATTTTTCAACGTATTGTTACAACAATGTGGAGCTCCTTTCTGTCTTGCAGATAGCTGTCTTTTTTCCTATAGGATTTGCCACTACTTTTCCTATTCATCCACGAATATCCATTTATTAACATGAGACAAGGCAATAGCTCATTATAGTGAACAAATCTAAAAGCTCATCCCTCATTTGGAAAATCTCACCCCCATTTTTTTCTTCTAATTTATAGCGTTTAGCAATTAAGTATTTGAGAGTCATAGAAAATGTTTAACTTTCAAATTAATGGGTACATGACTCAGCATGAGTTATTATATTTAAAATTGTCGTTCCCATGCCATTGGTGTTGTTTTCCAGGTTACCATAAAATAGTTCCCCATATGTTTTGGACGATGTTGATACAAAAATTCCTTTATAATATTTTATTTGGTTTCTTTTAATTGTTTTCTTTCGTTGGACAGGAATATAGAAAATAATCTATTTTCTGGACCTATACCAGAGAAGCTGATGAGCATTCCAAATTTCAAGTAAGTCTCATAATAACTTAGCTGTGCTTATTTTATTTGTGCTTGGACTTCCTGATGGGATAATGCGAGAGATATTTTACAGAAATGTTGAAAAGTTTTTTCCTCAAGAAAGAGAAGGAATATGAAATGTTGAATGTTTTTTCCCTACCGTCTTAGCACTAGTTGGAATTTACATATAGTAATATAGCCAGTTGCATGAAGATGTTGCCTCTGAGAATGAATAATTGATTAATGAATGCTGTGCAGAAAGGATGGGAACCCATTTAACAGTACTAACAGTACTGGTATTGCTCCGTCACCAGTGCCAAGAGTGCCACCATCAGGATTACCACCGCCATTTTTCCCAAGAGCTTCTCCTCCTAAATCTGCATCATCAAACTCTTCGCAGGCACCACCCTCTCAGAAGAGCCATAATGGAAAAAATGGAACTTTATCCACAATAAAAATCTTTGCGTTTGTTCTAGTTGGGGTGATATCTCTAATCGTTATAGTGCTAACGGTTATCTTTTGTATATCAAAATACCAAGAAAAAAAATCGAGACATCCAGAAACTTCTACGAGGACAGAGGTAATTTCACGCGAAAGGCCCAAGGAACCTAGAAGCTATGAGCGCCCCACAAAGCCAAATACAAATGTCAATAAAGGTAAACATCTTACCACTGGTCAAACAATGGATAGACATTTTCACTGATTGATGTTCTTCTCTCTCTTTTTTAAAAAGGTATACCTATCTAGAAATTACACAGCATGTGGTTTATTTATCCTCATAAATAGCATCTGCATTTTTTTAAACAGTTCAGAACGCATCTGAGGAACAGAATAATGAACACAAAATTGATATGGGAGGTGCAGGTAAAGTTACTGCAGACTTCTGTAATCACTCTAATTACTTACTTGTTTGACTAAAGTCAATCTGAAATTTTTAGCAGTTCCAGTGGTAGTCCCCGAGAATAAGAAAAAGGACCATTTGATAGATAGGAGAGACTCAGAAATACTTCAAGTGCCCCCTCGTCCCCCTGAGAAGAAGAAGGAACATTTTATTGACAGGACAGATTCAGAAATACTTTCGATACCCCCTCCCCCTCCACCTCCACCTCTGGTTGAGAAGGTCATTGTAAACCGCATTCCCCCTTCAGAACCAATTACGCTAACAGCTTCTCCTGCAACTGCAAACACCCTGCCATCTGTGGCCTCCTATTCTGTTGCATCCCTTCAGCAATATACAAATAGTTTCAGTGAAGAAAACTTGATCAGAGATGGTAGATTGGGCAAAGTATTTCTGGCCGAGCTTCCCGATGGAAAGGTATGACCTTCCATCTTGAACATATTTGATTTTGATTGTGATCATAAATCCTGATTTTCTTTATACCTTCTCCCACTGCACAATGAAAGTCAAGCCTAGTGTATGTATTGTAAGGTTTCCTTAGCAATAACTGCTTGCTGTTTATTTGAAAACTTTTGCTTAAGATGATTATTTACAACAAAAAGGGTAATTTTCACTATATACCAAAATGCTAAAATACAAAGTGAATATGAAAGTAATTCAGTGGAGTATTTTGGGTCAAAGAGTGATTTTGAAAGTAGGTGGGTTTAGATTTTTTTCTTTTTTTTTCCTTTTTTTTTGGGTGGGGGCTTTGGGTTTATAAGTCAAAGCCCCTATTGGAAGTGGGTGGGTTTTTTAAAAAAGTACGGATAAAAATGTGGGTTCATAGACAAGAAATCCATCTACCATTTGTGATATGTCATAAGTGTGAAAAAGCAAGAACATAATAAGTTTAAACATTTGATATAAAAATACACAAAATATATTACCACTTAGAATAACAATATAAATAGTTATGGCAAAATGCAACAATTTACATCATATAACAAACCACTAAGGTACAAGTGAGTTCCAAAATTCGGTGGTTGGGTCAAAGAGTGATTTTGAGGTGGGTGGTTAAGAATAATTTCTTTTTTCTTTTTTTTTTGGTGGGGGGGGGGTTGGTTTAACATTGTAAGCCCTTTGATGAAGTGATATGAAATGAGTGAGCTCGAAAATAGAGTCACATGGGTATCCTTGGTACCAAGGACTAAATTTGGTCCTTTGGTAGTGAGGTGACCACTTCTCATCTGCACATCTAATTGGTGAGTAATCAAGTGGGAACCATTTTCAAGTGGACAACTTTAAATCTGTAGATGAGAAGTAGTCATGTCACTATCAATGACCAATTTTGTCCTTGTTTTCCTAAATAACAATTTTTTCTTAAAAATAAATGGGGTAAAAAATTGAGTTTGCAGTCAAAAGGCCCATATGCAGTTTACGATGTCATGACATTAGTTTAAAAAAAAGCCAAAAAATAATGGTTTAAACATTTGGTTTAAAAATACACTGTGTACCTAACCGCTCGGAACGAAAATATGGCAAGTATGCAAAATAATACAACTTACATTGCATACCAAACTTCAGAAAATACAAAGTGGATTTGAAAATAATAAGATTACGTATTTTGGGTATGAGAGTGATTTTAGAAGTGGGTGAGTTTAAAATTAAATAAAGGTGAAACTTTGATTTTATGTGTAAAACAAACCGTCATTTTTTAATCATACCTATACACTAAAGTTAATGGGAGGTACTATTCATAAGCACTATTCATCTTGCATTAACTTTCATGTGTGTGTATATATAGATTGTCTGACACGAGGCAGCATCTTCAAGATTAATTTTTATAATATGGCACCTTTTGATTAGTTTAATAAAAATTACACTGATTATAGACCTTGGACTTATACAATAAAATACTTTTCTTATTCATCAATGTAGGGTTCATATTCCTTGTTTCAAACTTTCAATTAGTAGAGATGATTATACATCTCCTCTGACATAATCTAAAGTGTTTTACATGATGACATTATATTGCAACCTTCTGATCCTTCCACCTGTTTCGTTGCCATGCATGTGAAAGGCGTACATCTTTTGAGGTGAAATTCTTGTTCCACTTCCAACTTCCAATACTTGACGAAGCACAATTATATTCTTTTGCAATATTCTTTTGAAGTTTTATGTCAATTATCGCCACATAGTTCTTAAATAAATATCCTAAAATCTGTTTTCAGAACCAAAAGTATCCAATATCCTTTGTACTATGCGCATACACACTGCAGATATCTGCAGTACTTTATGCGTGTTTCATGATGTTTTGTGTACTGATAGAAATAGTGGCATAGGCTGTACATTAGTCTGATTTCTATGTTTATGTTGCAGCTATTGACAGTCTGATCTCTATGTTTATGTTGCAGCTATTGACAGTTATGAAGCTTGATAATGTAAACTCAAAAATATCAGTAGATGAATTTCTGGAGCTGGTCTTGAGCATCTCTGAACTGAGACATCCTAACATTGTCGAGCTTGTGGGTTATTGTGCGGAATTTGGGCAGCGGTTACTTGTCTATAACTTCTTCAGTAGAAAAACTTTACATGATGTTCTCCACTATGAAGATGATCTTAGGGAAAAGCTGTCATGGAATGCTCGTCTTCAAGTAGCCCTTGGTGCAGCAAGAGCTTTAGAGTAAGTTGAGCTCTTTTAGTTTATCAATTTTCTAGTGAAATTATTCCGCATGCTTATATGTTGCTTTCTGATTTCTGAAGGTATCTCCATGAGGTCTGTCAACCCCCTACTGTACATCAGGAATTTGGGCCCAATAATATTCTTATTAACGATAAGTTTACAGTACGTGTTTCTGATTGTGGCCTGGCTCCATTGTTGTCATCCAGTTCTGTGACTCAGGTAGCTCAATGCAACATCATAGTATGTTTTTTGTTGAAAATATTGTTATTAAGCCTCTTCATTGCAAATCCTTCTATATAAATAGTTGTTTGCTTTAAACTTGCGAGTTTGCCTGGGTTAAGAAATATTATGTAGTGAGTGTTATGCTGCTCTGCTTAATCAAGACTTTCTGTATGTCATTTAGAATGCAAAATAGTTGAACAAGGCCTTAAAAATCTGCAAATCGGATATGTTGATCACCATCCTTGTATTGGAAAGTTCAGATGCCTTAATAGTACGGTTGTTTGATTAATCAATGGTCTGGAATTGCACGGCTCTTGTTACCACAAATGCATTTGAGAAGATACCTTCCAGACATTTTATTTTGGTATTAACAGTAAACATTATTGGATATCTGTAGTACTATATTAAAAACATAGTGAGGGTAAAAAAAAGTTTTAAGGATATACAAAGGTTATCCTTTATCTCAATAAAGACATGAGGACAATTTGATCATTTCACAAGTTTTATTTTGTTTACTTTTCTCTTTTTTTATTTCTAGAACTTTCTAAAGCGTATCATAGAGTTTACTGTAGAGAAATAGAAAACACAAAATATTTTTTATTCATCCAACCCTAACCTTTCTTCAATAGAGATTAGGAGGATATTACAAAATAAGTATAAGATAAAATCATATCTAATCACATTTCATAATATCTGCTAAATACTAATAATATCTAATACTCCCTCTCAAGCTGGAGCATATATACTGTATATGTTTAGCTTGTTACAAATAAAAATTAAACAACTAGTTGCAAGAGCTTCGTAATGTCATCTTTATCCGAAATACTTGAAGCCGGTAGTAACTCTAGGCTAGTTAGCCAATAAATACACTAGGTGGGTCAACCAGTAGAGAGAAATTGTAGGTGGCCAGTAGAGAGAAATCCTAAGCGGGTCAGCCAGTAGAGGCAACGTCAAAAGAGAACATTGTCATTGCAAATAACTATATGCTGAATAGTGAATAGTAACAGAAATTACTGTTCATCCATGAGCAACAACTTCGATAGTGTTCATCGCGTGAGTGATAGGTGCCAATTTTTTTTAAAAGGTTATTTTGTGGAGGGTGTTTGATAAGATCTAGAAAACGATGATGCTAAAGTTATTATTGATGTTGTTGAAGCCATCGATGCTATCAAAAATATTATCGTAGCCGCCGAGGGGAGCATAAAGGCCATGCAAAGCCCTCAACAACTACGAAATTTAGAAAGATCGGAGAAGTTGCTAGGATCGAGTAGACTCTGATACCATGTAAAGAAAGAGAAAAAAAGATTTTTTATTCACCTAAACCCAATCTCTCTTAAATAGAGATTAGGAGGATATTACAAAATATGTATGAGATAAAATCATATCTAATCACATCTCACAATATCACATAATATCTTATAACATCTGCTAGATCTAAATACTAATAATATCTAGCATTTATTAGCTAATTATCTATTACATTATTACATTATATTGTAAGAAGATATAACTATGAAATGATAAAATTCTTTTCCATGTAAATAAATACAATAAAAACAATTAGAATTTCAATACATACCAATATAAATATTATGGAAAGTATATATCTAAATACTTAGCTTAAAAATAATTAAATAAAATAATTTGAAGACGAAATATGAAAAAAGTCTCTTCTTAATGACGTATCTATGAAAATGACGTTATTTCTCAAATTGAAATAAATATCATAGTCAATTTTAAATAAGGTAAGATATAATATTGCGTATTAAATGAACAACTATCATAAAGAGATCCTAGAATATGGTACTCTAACCTATTAAAGTGAACATTTTTATATAAAAATTAGAATAATTAATTTTTAATGTCGGTTGGACTTGTGTTTGCACGTGCAATTTCTAAGTTAAGAAATCACATGGTTTGTCAGGATAACACCATACTTTTGCATCTCCTAGCAAATTTGTGATTTAATTCTCCACTTTCCTTGAATTAATAGGATATATGGGCATAAAACTTACTAGAAGGATTTTTTTAATTAGAAACTACCTTATATTTAGGGTCAATTTATGTAAACCACCTTATTATTTCCAATTTATACCTAGACTGCTAAACCACCTATAAAATTAGTTTGTCTTCCAGTCAACTACATGACCCAACTTTGCTGCTAAAATTCATCTGAAATCAAACAATAGCTCACTTGATCTCACGTGTGAAGCACATGACCTCTCTTGCTGATGCTCTGTAAGCTTTCCATGTGAGATTAAGTGAAGGTATTGTTAGAATTTTAGAAAATTTTTAATAGCAAGGTCAGATGATTGATCGGGAAGAAAAACATAGATGGTTGATCGAAGAAAAACTACTTTATAGATGGTTTAGGTATAAATTGGAAATATAATGTGGTTTATGTAAATTGACCCTAAGTAAACGGTGGTTTTCAGGAAAAAACCCCTTACTAGAAAAATGTCTTGTCTCATGTAGTCTGCATACTTGCTAGTCTGTGTACAATGCAATATTTTGCAATTTCATTTGATACTATAAATCACTCATAAAATCAAACATTTAGTTGTTGAAGTATTAGTTAGCAACATCATGATGTACTTGCTAATACTTTGACATGCTCGTAAGGTCCCTGAATCGTTTGGATGGAAAGTCAATTAAATGCCACTTTTATGTTTAAAATTAATGTTGATTAATTATTAAAAATCATAGAACTTTGTAACAGCTTATATTTGACTAATAACACGGTTTTCTTATGTGTTTTGTTAGCTGAGTTTCCTTTTCTGTGGATAAAAAGTGGAAAACATTATCGAGTCAGTAGAATAGTTCAAATTAGAACAATCAGATTATATTGTATGACAATATGTGAGCTATACGAGGCTAAGTGAGGTTATTGTTCCGTTCTTTGTGGGTTTTTCTCGTGAGGAGGAGCAGTGGCGTTTCTTTTTTATGTAGCTGGATTTATAAAGTAGGAGAGTAAATGTTATAAATCATAGTTTTAGTATGTGTTTGTTGAGAACAGTGTACAATCATATTATGCGCTGGCTAAATGGAGTATGCAGAATGATGTGCATTTGAATTTTTTTAATATAATAAAATGTTTAAAAAATCCCATGTGAAAACATAAATGTAATTAGCAAAGAACTACAAATGAGAAATTGAGTATTGAGCAAGCATCATGAATGTTTAGAAACCAGAACACATTGAGAGATAGAGGGTTTTCTGTCAGGGGACGAGGCTGAAATAGGGTGGAATCGATTTTTAGGGATTTTTTTATTTAAAGGTTCCAAATATGAGTTTTAATTTTATTATTGAGCTGATTTGATCCAAATAACTAAATTCTGCGCCAACATAAAGTTTTATGTGGGTGCTTCTTCAAGCTGGTTCTCAATCATGCTGGTTTGAGTGCAATATTGACTGCATAAAATGACTTTTAGATCATTTAGGAAGGGACTGCTGCAATAGCACGGAATAAATCAGGTATAAGTTTCATTTGACGGTCCAGCAAATCAAGAGAAACTTTTAGAAATCTATAAGAGAAGCATACTTAATAGTGATTTGGAACCATTTAGATATGAAAATAAAAGCCTCAAATTTTCTGGATTCACAGTTAACTTAGTTGTCATGTGTATTACATTATTAGAAATTTTGATATTGTTTGATGATCAACTACAGAAAAAAACATTTATTATTCACACTAACTTTACTATCTGAAGTTGCAGTTAATTAACTTGTCATATGTATTGCATTATTGGAAATTATGAAATTGTTTGATGATTAAGTACAGAAAACACATTTATTTTTCATATGAACTTTACTATTTTTCTCTGCCTAAAAAGTCCATATTCTGAATTCCGAGTAAAAGCAGATGTCTATTCAAGGCATCACTGCTGCTAATATCATTTTAATATCAGTTGTCAGGGCGAATGCGCGCATTATTTAGTTATGAAGCTCCAGAGTTTAATGAGTCTGGGTCTTACAGTGATCGGAGTGATGTTTACAGCTTTGGTGTTGTCATGTTAGAACTCCTTACAGGGCGCGAACCCTATGACAGGTAACATGAGTTCCTATATTCCTTATAGAAGATCTCAGCAACTAGTTTTTCCTAGTTGTGTTAGATACATCACATATTTATTTATTTTCTTTCTTAAAACATAAACTGCAGTTCACGTCCTCGGGCAGAGCAACATCTAGTGAGATGGGCTAGTTCTCAACTACACGACATTAACAACTTATCTAGAATGGTGGACCCTCAAATTGGTGGGAAATGCCCCAAGAAATCATTGTCACAGTTTGCAGACATTATTAGCCGCTGTATTCAGGTATTTCTTTGTCTTTCCATGTGCACACAGCTGAAAGATAGCATTCTGATTCAACTGCAATTTCTCCAAGATCACATGGACAATATTGAAGTAGAGCATTGTACATTTATCCTAATGATTGTTACTTATTTTCAAAAGTAATGTGGATAAATATTTAAAGTTGTTCTTTCACAATCTATAGTTTGACAGCGAATTAGAAGTTTGTCAAAGCAACTAGCTAGAAAAACACATAAATACTTTAGCTAGTATGTGTTCGTGTTTGTGTGTATGTGATGATGAATATGAGCTGAAACACATAATATTAGATATGAGCTGCTTCCTGATTTAACAAAATGAGCTACCACATGCACAAATGTATATGGGATACTCATCTCTTATATGAGTTGTCATCTCATTTACCAAAATAAGCTACCAAGAGAGAAGTGGTGAGATCACACCTTCCGATGTGATTAGCCGGGTGGATGTCACAACTAGTCGAGCTCTTAGTAGTCCATTTGGAAAAATAAGTTGCCACCTCATTTACATTTTACCTATGTGTGTATGTGTGTGTTTGTGTGTGCAAAAGTAGGTTCAATGTGGACGTCTCGACTAGGACTAGTCTATCTCTTGCTCATGTTAGAGTTAAGGCGTCTCATCACTCCTAAATTTTGGCAGCTTATTTAGCAAAATGAGCTACCAACTCATATCCAATAATGGAAAGGCATAATTTTTGGTTCATAGAACTTTTAATAACAACATGTAAATCCTGAAATGGAGTGGACCATTCAACTTCATAACATATCATGCATTTTGGCAGAACATAACTGCGCAGTCCTGCACTAAGTTTTCTCCCCTATACCCACTAGTTCACAAACTTTAATTCCTCTCTGTTACCTAAGTTTACTAATAATACAGAATGATTTCTCTTCCCATCTAGATCCTATATTTTCAAATCGTGAACTCTATAAATCTTTTGAATTCAAGTGCGGAGGTCTTGAATGAGATATATCCAGAAGTCCCCGAACTCCTGTGGAGGGTGTTTAGGCTACATAGTTTTCAAGCATTAACGTTTTGTGTTGTGTGCATTTGGATTGGAGATACTCTCACATGCTTCAATGCGTATACTCTGACATGCTTCAATGTGTATCCTCTGACATGCTTCAATGTGAATCTCATCTGTGATAGCTGCTAACTTGTGACTCTGTAATTCAGCACGGGCCCGAGTTCAGGCCACCTATATCAGAGGTTGTCCAAGACCTTAATCAAATGGTGGAGGACAGCAAGAGGGTGGTAGCAGAAGCTTCCAATGTCAAGTCTCAACGAACAAGACAAGAAAGAAGAGATCGAGATTCCGATTAATGGTTGCACATATGTGAGTTTGCGAGAGAATTATCAGGCATTTTCCTAATGCTTTCCCTCCTTCGCTAACAAATCTCTGACAGTTGGCAGAAAAAGGTCTTGCTCTGGTGCTACTAATTGTCGAGGCAGATCCCCGCGCTGTATAAGCTTACAGGAGTAGAAAGCTCATTTGTTTAGTTGTATCAATTAGTTTTAATTAATCCATTCAATTTGATTGACGGTGTTTTGTTTTTATGTTCCGTCTGGGGGCTCCTTAAATTTTGTATGTATCAATTCTTTCTTGGTACCCGGAGCGCGTATGTTAGAGCAATCCATGTCAATACAAGCATAATAAACCCTGTAAATTGTTTATCGTTCATCTCGTGCCCTAATTTTTCTTTGATGTGGGACTGAATTTTAAGGTCACCAATGTAGGCTGGGCGCCTGCACTTTTTTAGCTTCAAGTGATGATTCTCTTCGTTGAAAAAATGAGGAAAAGGTTAATGAATTTATATGGGGCCTCTTACCTCTGTGTTGGTTTTTATTTATGCGATTCCAGGTGAAGCGTCTCGGCATCCAGCTTCTGATTTCATGGCCATTTTATAGATGGACAGATAATTTGATGGATGTGGTCTCGCTCATTTATTTCTTGTTTATTAAGGAAAAAGATTTTCGTGGTACCCTACCGATTTCTTTATAAATAATATATAGGACTTCAGCCGATTGTATAAAGTCTAGCGTAGCATGCGCTTCATTGACCGAGACCATAAAATTTTTTTTTTTTACGCCCTCAACGACCACCTCGCCTAACAGCAATTGAGGGTTATTTAAATATGTTGTTTGGATGTCAACCTCCATCTCCTAAAAATTGTTTCCAGAAATTTCTTCAGACATTTACTCCTCCGTGTTATTTAAAAAAAAAACTGTTGGCTGAATTTGTAGAGTGATCTCTGGAAAATTTGTAGAATGAGGACGATGATTACCTCATGAATATTCCATGATCTGCCTATCATGCTCAGCGAGCTCGAGGCCTTCTGGGGGGGTTGATAAGAAATAAGATACAGGCCAATGCGGCCGAGATTGCAGCTCGACTGGTCAGGTCAAGCTTTACCATTACTCCATTACTCAAGCCGAGAGGTCTGAAAAGAAGAAGAGAAGGAACCTTAATACATCCTTATTGATCTTGACCAACATGGGGCAGGTGAAGATAGCATTGGCTCCAAAAACCCATACGAATATCTCCTTCTAGTCTTATTAGATTCGGGGGTATTGGAGATGATTTTATAGCCACCTAAGATCTGGAGATAATAGTGGCCCTCTTGCTGATTCACCTTCACACTAACGAGATGGTCGAGAATTCTCGGAGTCGGCTCAAACCTAGCTTGTCGCAGATGATCACGAATCCCCCTAAAGTATCGATAGAGTTTGGCTTCATCTGCGACGGTGAAACTCCTAAGGCTTGGAAGATGCGATAGAGAAAAAGGTGGAGTGGAAGATGCAAGCCATACTCTGAATGCTTAAGATACACAAGAGTAATATTCCATTGTAGTCAAACACCACCTGCGTACGCGTCGACGTTGATAAGGTGAATGCCCGAGGGATGTCAAACTATGTCATAGGAAGTTTCCAGCTATGTTGACTATACCTTTGAGTGGAACCTTTGGAGATAGTTGATCCGAGCCTCTTTCCAAGCCAGTAAAGATGAAGATGCCATTAATTTGATGATCACCAAAGGAAGTGCAAAAGATGGTCAGCAATCACTCACTATAGAAGTAGATTCGAGGGTTTTAGAAGAAAGTAAACTTTCCCCATCTGAGAACAGTTGTATATAGGTGAAGAAGTCGGTATTGGAAAAATCATGATGGTCAACTCGACCATTGATGGACAGCTAGGAAGGAATTCAAAATTCGAGGCAACCGCTCAAGAATCGAAGCACTCTTCGCTTTGACTGACCCGCAATCTCTGCTCGGGAACTAAGGCGATGCCAACACATGATCTTCTCTGACGTTAAAAATGTCACATCATAAGTGACTCACCAGTGAACCCTTATAAATCAACCTCAGAACCACAAAACGCAATAGCTTAATTTCACTCGGACTTGGCCACTCGAGTTTGAGTGAAAGGGACCAGTGTTGTGCTATAAAAATAACCAAATGTTAATCAGAATCAACAGGCTGGCATGTCTTTCAAGCATGCTACACACCGACTCGGGCACACCGACTTCTCGAAGGCCGAGACGAAAGGCATCCCCTCTCGTCTCCCTCGGAGGCCGAGACGAAAGGTGTCCCTCCTCATCTCTCTGAAGGGACGAGATGAAAGTTGTTTCTTCTCGGCCCTCTTGCAGAGTCAAAACGAAAGACAATCGTTCTCGAACCCCTCGCTGATAGCCAATTACCATCACACTAAATGCACGGTCGATGTCATGATTACATCCTCCTCGAAAGTCTTAATAACTCATCGATTGTCAGCACCATACTCCCATTGTCACCATTGCATTAATCATAGGAGTGACTCATTCCTCCGTAGTCGACAACTATAAAGTATCAGCCGAGTAAGCTAACTGCTTGGACTCGATCGAGATTATATGAATACCCTTGTCAGCTGAGTATAAATAGGCACATCGCCTACTGACCGAAGGTATGCAATTTTTGTACACTTAGAACTATATTAGTTCATTCCTCCACTTCAGATTAGAACTTACTTGATCGTCGGAGGAATCACCGGAGAACCCAACTTTGGTCCTCTAACATATTGCACATGTTATTAGGGGATTAGCCATCAAAGGAGATCAAGGGACCCTAAGCTCTTCAGCATAAGCCCTAAACCCCACTGTTAATCATCTGTGCATCAACAATAACGACCTTGTCTACAATTAATAACTTTTTGTTGTTTATCTTGTATCTTGTATCATTGTCAGCTGGGTCTTTGAGATACTCTACTTAATCTGCTGATGAAACACGCCAGAATGATGAGGCACACATAATGAATTTTGACAAAGAAAACCATTGCACTCATAAGAATGACAAATGCAAGAAACTCTTTTTCTATTAGCATCCCAACTCACAAAAAAGTCTTCTTTTTTTTTTCAAAATATTCAACTCTATAAATTGCGACAATCCCATCTTGCTCTTTCATTGCATGACATTTGGAAACTCTAAAAACTTCTACTTGAAAATTTTTAAAGAGCTCATATGTATAAATAACAGATATATTCCTCTCAAATAGAGATGGAGTTTTTAAAATAGGTTCTTTATACCAAGTTTTAAATTTGCATATCGTCTGCTTCAAATCTATCCTCTAAACCCACGACATATTTTCAACAAATTCCTTCAATAGAATCTTATCGTTCACATATTTATCAAAAAGAAAAGAAAAGAAAAAAGAGTTAATATTTTCAAATCTTTGAGTAGTTGACATGCCTGCAAATAAAATTACCAAAGGAAAACATTATCTAAATGATTTTAAATAGTGTATTTAGATTTATTCAACAAAAGGAAAAATAGTTGATTATTTATTAGTTAACACGCATGTAAAAAAGGCATCTCTGGAATGTTTCAATAAACTTCTCATAAGTGTCAATCACGTGAGAGAGTTTTTCAAGAAGCTATTGTAGCTGTCTAAAAATCACAATAGATAGCTGATCTCCGTCAAGTTTTAATGATGAGAGTTACAATCCGACGACTTCCATATCTTAATGATGAAAGTTACAATCAGATGACTTTCATGTTAACAAAAAAACTACAAATGAAAGACTTTTCACATAGATCGAGAAGAGTTATAATTCAACGACACTTTCAACAAATGATGAAAACTCTATTCAGTGGTCTTCACAATCAACTGTGAGAGTTACGATCTGACGACTTCCATACCCCACAACAGCTAAAGCAAAGATTACTGAACAATGGTCCTTGCAACGCTCTACAGAAGAGGTTACAAGTCAACTAGCCTCTTCTAAACGCGGAATTCATCTTCGTGTTTTAATTCTTGAAATGCAGGCGACCCCCGCGTTTCCAATCCTCAACAAACAAAACGCGGGTGGCCATCGTGTTTTTTAACATCCAGCGGATATCCAACTCCGCGTCTCTAGTCTAAGACGCAGAGTTAAGGTCTGAAACGCTGATTTGGGCGTTTGACTCATTCAAACATGAGTCAAACGGTTTCATAACCGTTTTTTCCACGATTTGAGGAAATCACGCCCACTTAGGAGCAGATTAAGGGGGCAGTTACAACCCTTATCCTCCTATAAAACCTCAAAAAATTCAACAGAGAAAGAGGTTCGGTTTTAGAAGATTGGTGGGTGAAGAAGAGATCGGATTTCTCACAGAGAGAGCATCGACTGATTCTTCTTGGATTGTCGGCAACAGGAAGATCTGATCTTGGAACATCTTTCAGCAACAAACAAATCCACTTGGCTATTAACCGAATTTTCGGTTCAAACAACTCTTTTCACAGAGTTTCAACTCACTCTGAGTTCTTAAGCTCGTTAAGAGTTCTCCATCAAACTTGTCACACAAGTTAATTGTGCCCGCGAGACAAGACGGTCGGATCGTCAACAGAGAGCAAATTCAACGCGAGCATTCGAAGGAAGTACTCCATCGCTACTGTGAAGAACCCAGAATTAAACAAAGGAGAGAATCTAGATCGTTCTTCTCTCTTTTGTAATCAGAATTCAAATTATAATTAAGATCGAGAGAATACAAGTCAATTTTCTTTTATTTTATTTACTACAAATTTTCCACCAAACAAAAGATGGCGACTCCGCTAGGGACTAGCTTCTCTGATGAAGAAGTGGTAGCGCAATCCGATGTCTATCTCACGAGAACGACTGCCGAAACTCTCATCATAGAGTTTGACCAAGCCAAGTACGAGGAAGCCCTCTCCTCTGGATCGCTTAGCCCCAAGGCTAGACACAACATCCGCAAGATCTCCAAAAAGATCACAACTGTTGCTAAAATGCCAAAGAAAGCCCTCTCCTTTAGCCAAGACTCATCGAACAGCCCCTCTGCCGAAGGAGCAGGCTTAGCCTCTACGAACTCGTCCAACGAGTTGAACGTTCCATGTCCGCGTCAACATGATGTGTTACGGGTAACAAACGGCCTATGGAGGAGGAGGTGAACTCTATAAACGCCGATGATATCGTTGCCAAGGCTTTGAAACAAGCCAAAGAGAATGTTGCTCGAAGACGGAGAAGATCCATACGACGGGCGCATCTTCGAGAAAGCCGATCCCTTGCCCAACGTGAGGATTGCGTTTTTGAGGCTCTGCTCGAACACTGCGTCTCTACTCCAGAACGCGCACTTTGCCGCAACGAGCCTAATTATGAGCCTCGGGTGATACAGCTGAAACGCGACCCTCAGTGGCGCGTTGTTCACCCAAAACGCAGCCCTCAGAAAAGCGCTGCCAAAGATAAACACATATCTCAAGAGTGCGTTCAAGCGAAATATGACCCTCAGGGGCCTGTTTCATCAACCAAACGCAACCCTCAGGGGTGCGTTTGACCAAAACGTGACCCTCAGGTGCCTGTTTCATCAATCAAACGCGCACCCCATAGATGCATCCAACCAAAACACGACCCCAGTGGTCTGTTTCATCAACTAAATGCAGGCCTCGGCCTAATGTTTACAAATCCAAACGTGACCCTCGCGTTTCTTCTCAAGAACGCGACGTAGTCCGCTAAGTTCAAAAAGGTCAACATGGGTTTAAAATCCATGTTCGACAAGAACCAGTCTTACCCACTCAAGAGTAGGGGGTTCCATCTCCGTCTTCATGCTCGGTGAAAAGTTCCTCTCAAATGTCTGATTTACGAGAATTGTTGTTGAGAAGAAGACCAACACTGTAAGCAGCTCATTCCTGCCAATGTGAGCGGCTTATTTCAGCAGTCCTTCCAGAATGTCATTGCTATGCACCTGAACCTCGCCAATCTGTGTTTGACAGTTTGACGGATGTCGCTAGACCTATCAAGCGATAACGTCATCATAAGAAGAAAGTTTCTGAAGCTGAATATCCCAAGGTCACTATTAATGTGATCGGCAGAGGGAAAGCCTCGACTCCTAATTTTGATGAATCAGAAAGAAGCCACTCTCCGACTGTCCGGGATATCTGTGACGAGTTTGAAGGGATATATTGCCGCACTCTCACCCGGACAGGAGCCATCCGCTCGGTTAATTATCAAAAGTTAGGTAAGGGGATTACTTCGGATGACGAACATTCAGCAATTGCTAATTCTCAATCATCAAGCTTTGTCATGGCACGAGAAGCTCCCGCTTACATGATTGGAGGCCCCAACGACTTAGTAAAGAGAGTCGATGAGCATCAGGTCATGCTTCAAGCACAGGAAGAGACCCTTCTTCAGATGAAGGATATGTTGGCCCAGCTCCTTGCAAAAAAAGGCCAAAAGCCTGAATCTTCCGGGAGGACCATTTCAAAGGGAAAACTAAAGGTGCACGATAATTCAGATCGTGAAACTCACAACCTGGAATCCTCTTCTGAAAACGAAAAGAAGATGGAAAGAGAGCTACATCCTTAGTCATCTAAAGTGGATGAGCTAGAAGCCCGCCTCAACGCCATCGCCAACAGAAGCGAGCTTCGTGAGGAAGTAGTAGTTACAACTTTATCCTGCTGAATGGGATACAGCTCCCTACCCGCCAAAATTTAAGGCCCCAACTCTGCAGCCTTTCGACGGTACAGGAGCGCCAAACCAACACATTGTAGGCATTAAAAATGCCAAAATTCAAAAGATTAAATGAAGGGTCAGGGAAACGAACCCCTTTTCAATTAGAAACAAGGTTCGTTGTTTAGAAAAGATCAACCTCGAGAATGAGAGTCGCCATGCAGCAGAACTTAACATCGTAAGATAAAGTTCATTATTGAATGAAACGGATCTATGAGACTCGGAGCTCGTCATTGGATACGAGGTTCGAGGTTCGCTAGTGAATACGAGACTTGAAGCTCGTCATTGGATACGAGGTCAGGGTTTGAAGCTCGTCATTGGACACGAGTTGTACTCTAGCCGTCAAAGATGAAGCTCGTCATTGAATACGAGGTTCAAATCTCGTCATTGGATACGAGGTTCGGAGTTCATCATTGGAGATGAAATTCGTCAGTGAAGACGAAGCTCACGAGGCCCGCCAAGCAGCGAGGCTCGACATCAAAGACGAAGTTCGCCAACACAATGAAGTTCGTCACCCGCATTAAATCAGGCTGTAACGGTCATGAAGACCTAGTCAGCCACGTGGACTAAATTCAAGGAGTCAGTTACGCCACGACTTCACAATTTTAGCGTATTAGTTACGCCCACGACTCTACTATTATAGCACGTCGGTTACGTGCTCAAACTCCGATAAATAGCCATCGATGGCTACAGAGAAAGGGTTAGTTGATTATTAATTAATTGGAGATTTTCAAGCTTGGACTGAGAGAGGCATCAGATATCAAAGTTTCTGCATGTCGATCCAGAGTACGAACCTCGATTCCAGCCGCCTAACAAAGTTCAGAAGCTCCAGCAATCTTGGTCTGATCGTCAACGGGAGGCAAGCTCGACTCAAGCATCGAGGGAAGCATCCTTTCGCTACCTAGAATCCATGTTAAACAAAGAGAAACTGAATTAATCTTCTCTTCATCTATAATCGAGAGAGAGTGTGAGTGATTGTAAGGGTTTTGTACCAAGTGATCGAACCCACTTCTTAAAACAAGAAAATCAATCAATTTTCAATTTTTCGACCCTACAGACGATGGCGACCACAGTGGGAGCAGCTATTCTCTCCGACGAGATGGTGGTAGCTCAATCAGACAATATTACAGTGGGAACGAACGTCGAGACTCTGGTTATCGAATTTGACCAGTCCAAATACGAGGAGTACCTCTCCTCTGGTAAGTCTAGTCCCACGAAGGCACGAAAGTGTCGTCGAGTCTCGTATGAGACTTCAGCCCAAGTGGCTTTTGATGATTCAACTCGAGTTAGTCTCGAGGAAAAGTCTAAGCCCTTCAAATAGGAGGCTCCAGAAACTAGCCGCCAGGCTAAGAAATGGGTTGTTAAACAACCTAGCCGAACTTCGGCTTCTACCAGCCAAATTATGGCTTTGGATGACGAATCTCGCTCAGTTCTGACTGAAGCAAAGGTTTCCGTTATTCCATTGTCGAGACGCGCTCGACAACGTCAACGTCAAAACCAAGCTTGCCGCAAGGCTCGAGCTTTAGTCTCGCTAGACGGTTTTCATTATTGACCGAAGGTTAATCAACCTAAGGTCAACAAGTCTGACGAGGGTCAGGTGAATGAGGAACATTCGAAAGATGGACCTCATCCTCGTATCCTAGTAGACTCAGAACACGAACCTCATTCTCAAAAAGAGGTTCAACAAAATCAACAAGTGGTTCATACCGAGGTTCATCAAGAAAACGAACCTCAAGTTAAGAACCGACCGAGAAGACGAACTCGCCAAACTCGTCCTATCAATGAACCTCGTCGTGCAAATGACGGAGTTTGTCAACTTACCCAAGGCTGTCAACCTCTATCATTTAGAGGGTCTCGCTCGGGTAAAACCAAGATGATGGAGTCGACTGGGGGTTGTCCAGCTGGTGACCTTCGGGATTATCTCACGCGTAAACGCAGCATGAGCCAAATGCAATCACATTGTTGCTGTGAGAAGCTTATATATGGGTGCTTTCCCAATGTCCATGTGGGGAGTCGACGCATAAATCTTCAGTTTTCGAACGATTGACTGAATCTCCAATTGTCTCATCATCAAGAAGAAGACGCTTTCGTCCAAAGAAACAAGCATCCAAGGATCGCCACATTGAAGTGACGATCAACATAGCCAGCAAGGGTAAAAGCAAAATCTCCGCTGATGATTTGGAGTCTTCTGATTTTGAAAGATCTCCCAGATTACAAGAGGCACTTATTGAAGGCCAAGGTGTTTACCAACATTCTCGTTCTCGTACTGGGGCAATGATCACATTAGACTACCGCAAACTAGCGGGTTTATCCGGTAGTGTCGGTGAAGAACCTGGAAATTTGGCCATTGCTACTTCTCAGCCCTCCAACACCGACCAAAGTGAGCAAGCAAGTGCTCACATGATAGGAAGAGAGGAAGAACTTTCACAACCATCCTGAAGTAGCAGGAATCCATCAGACGCCTGGAAGCGATGGTGGAGAAACTCCATGAGGAGAAGGAAAAGAAGAAGAAGAAGACTCATTCCCAAGCCTCAAGATCTAGACGTAGAAGACCTTCACCTGTTGATGAGGATCGCTATGATGAAGATGATGAAGAAAGGGTTGTGAAGATTCATTCTGAATAGTCTGAAGCTGAATCTATTCCTCATACAAAAGAACGAGATCAGAAGTGGGAGGATTTTCAGAAGCAGCTTGATGCACTGAAGCTTCAAGGAAATTTCAAAGAGTTGGGGGTGTCAAGACCCTATCCAAGTGAATAGGATGCGATCCTATATCCTCCGAAGTTCAAACCACTCAACTTGGTACAATTTAATGACAAGGGTTCTTCGACCCAACACATCTATTATTTCTAGGCACAGACTGGATACATAGTGGGGAATGATCCCATTATGACTCGACTTTTTATTAGTACCCTTAAGGGGGTCGCTTTTGAGTGGTTTTGCAGACTCGAATCAGGGTCAATTCAGAGTTGGAGAGATTTAGAGAGGATTTTCTTAGCCTGATTCTTCGACGATGACACTGAGGTGTCTATGGCTACATTATTGTCTGAGAAACAGAAGAAAACGGAGTTAGTCAGTGACTTCGTTAAGAGATTCAGAAATCGATCGTTGCATTCACGCGATCAAGTTTCTGAAGCTACTCTCGTCGAAATGTGCCGCAATAATCTCTCTATCAATATCTTGTCCAAGATGGGCGCTGTTAAGGCCCGTTCATAGAAAGATTTAGTTTGGCAAGGAGAGCAAGTGGAAAACATGCTCAAGAGGATAAGTGCTGAAGAACCTCAAGAATCCCAACCAAAAAAGGGAGGTGGTAAATGCAACTATAATTCCTAGAAACAATCAAAGGGGAAAGACACCTTAGCTGTTGAGACAGCTCCATCTCCGAAATCCTCCACCAAGCAGAAAGGGAATACATCTGACAATCGTTTTCAGAAGAAATACGATTTCAAAGATGAACATGTGGTCTCTATTCTTACATATTTAATCAAGATGAATAAGATCAAGCTGCCAGAGGTAAAGCGGAACGCAGAAGTATCAAGGACTGATGACCCTAACTTTTGCATGTACCATAGGATGGTGCATCATCCAACTAAAGCTTGCTACATCCTGAAAGACAAGATTCAAGCTTTATTAGATGCAGGTGTGATGACCCTTCAAGCTGAGCAAAAGAAGGTGTCTGCGAACATGGTTTCACTTCAATTTGGGGATTTCGCCGAAGTACAAATACAGGATGGCGTACAACCAATTCCTCAAGCGGAGGCGAGGGTGGTGAACTTCGACCCGTATCAGAAGAAAGAGAAGGGGATGGTCCCTTACACTACTTCTAAGGGTGAATTGATGTGGGTTCATCCTGACTTATTAATAGACGAGCAGTGGACATCGGCAAACTCAAAGAAGCCTAGAGCCACGCGAAGAACTTGCAACGTCGTTTTAGCCATTCTAGATGAGGGGGTTGAAACTACGTCACTTAGCAGTTCTGAGAATAAACAACCAGTTTTCGCTGCGCAGCCTACGCAGGTATCAGGAACCCGCGGAGGAAAAGAGTATTTGAAGAAATATTCCAAAACAGCAGCTACACCACCCAGACCATGGAAAGAGGTAGCGGAGCAAATTCAACCTAAGGAACTTCGTTACAACAAAGCACTCAGGAAAGATGTGCCGGAGAGTTCGAAAGATCCTTTTCGGTTTGATGTGCTGGCTCAGTTAGCCAACATCCCTGTAAGGATTACCTTGTTTGAGCTCCTACGTTTATCTCGATCAACGAGAGAAGCTCTCCGTGAAGCATTGGCGTATAATGAAGCTTTCCTCACTCATTTTCCACCAAATCCAGCCGGAGCAACGCTGGAAGAAGCTTATCCTCAATGTTGTCAAGTTTTTCGAAGAAGAATACCATGCATCACCTTTTCTCAAGAAGACATGCATGTGAGAAACCCGAAACATGATAGACCATTGTACTTCATAGGATACATCGGCTCTATTCGGTTAGACAGAATTCAAGTTGATCATGGTTCTGCTTTGAGCATCATTCCATTGCGGCTTGTTCATCACCTTAGAATTCCTCTGCATCGTTTATCAACGACGAGAACCACCATATATGGCTTCAATGCCTCTAATACTCGTCCCCTTGGCAAAATCAAACTCAAATGTCAGATGGGTGACTTGAGGACGGACGTTACCTGCTACGTCATCGATACAGAGACATCTTACAACTTGTTATTGGGTCGACCATGGATCCATAATAATTTGATTGTTCCATCCACTCTACACCAATGCATGAAATATGTAAGTGAGAGTGGTGAAGTAAAAATAGTGGTCACAGAGAAACAACCATTCAAGGGGGTAGAGAATTATTTTACTGATTCTATCCATTATCTTGATGGTGAGCCATTTGAAGTACCACTGATCGAAGAACCAGATAGCGGTAATGAAGCTGATATCGTGTCTGAATACGAACAGGGTCTTGTTTTTAATGACATAGAACCCGTCGTAATCGGCCTTGAAGGTTTGGATGTAAATAATCATGTCTATGAGGACAACGAAGTTATCTTTAATAATAATGATTTAGCTTACTTCTCGCGTGTGGAATTGAATACTAACACGTCAGGTACAAACACTGATGTGATAGCGGATCCTCTATCCAAGTTATACATTGAATCAAACTTATACATGCCAATTCAGTCGTCTTTTGTAACAAATCGACGACAAACTGAATCTTCACAAGTAGTATTTATAGTACCGGCTAAGGTTAACGGTCAAAAAGACATCATCTTAAGAGTGACGGCTCGGTGCAAACCATTTTAGAGGAATCTGAGAAAGAGGAAAGGAATCCGCAATTCTCATACTTTAATCCAACAACTCGAAAGCTTATGAAGAATATGGGATATGATTTCATTCATAAACAGGGCCTAAACTTCGGCAGAGGGATCCGGACACCAATACGATCTGCGTATGTCCCGGAAGGAAAGCCAGAAGATTATTATCACAAAACTCGTAGTGGATTGGGTAATGAATCTCCACCGTTTATGCTGCGTTTCGGGACTAAAGGAGAGTCAGATGATGATTCTTTCACCTCGTCTTCCAAATCCAATTGCTGGTAATCTGATACCAGTACATGAGCTATATTCAAGGTACTCATGGCCAACATGACCTCGGTATCTCCGATAGAGAATCAAGAAGATGATTAATTACTTCTGTTTGACAATCCATTAAGTCGACAACTGGGTATACAGTGGGAACACCGTTTTGAACAACGCGAACCCCCTACTGATGACAAGGTTATTCAAGTAAACATGGGAGGCGAGATTAATCCGAAACCCATATTCATAAGCGACAGTTTGTTACCAGAAGAGAAAGAAGACCTTATTACCCTAATACGAGAGTATATTGATGTATTCGTTTGAAATTATGAGGATATGCCTGGGCTTGATCCCCAAGTGGCTATGCATCTATTAAACATCAAACCAGACATCAAGCCTGTTAAACAGCAGCAAAGGCGATTTTGGTCCCAAATCATGGAGGCAATTGAAGCTGAAGTCAAGAAGCTCATCGAATCAGGATTTATCCGTGAAGAGCAACATCCTGAGTGGGTGGCCAACATTGCCCCCGTCCTAAAAAAAGAACGGGAAGATTCGAGTGTGCATCGACTTCCATGACCTGAATTCGGCTTGTCCTAAAGATGATTTTTCGTTACCTATCACGGACGTCATTATTGACAATATGTGTGGGTTTGAGAGGATGTCCTTTATGGATAGATTTTTAGGGTACAACCAAATAAAAATGTACCCTGATAATGAAAAGCATACATCCTTTCGAACACCTTCAGGGATATACTGTTATACAGTAATGCCCTTTGGGTTGAAAAATGCGGGCATCACCTATCAACATGCTATGACCTCTATCTTCCAAAAACATCTACGAAAGACCGTGGAATGTTACGTTGATGATTTGGTTGTCAAAAGTCGTGACAAGGGAAATCATTTACATGACTTGAAAACAATGTTTGATCTTATGCGGGCGCACCAGCTCAAGATGAATCCAACTAAGTCATTCTTAGGAATGGTGATAATCACATTTTATTATAATTTT
Source organism: Asparagus officinalis (assembly GCF_001876935.1). NCBI lineage: Eukaryota > Viridiplantae > Streptophyta > Magnoliopsida > Asparagales > Asparagaceae > Asparagus > Asparagus officinalis. Next base: position 59,731,510 of record NC_033796.1, read on the forward strand.
ATACCCTCATTATCTATTTTATATAAATAAATATACCACTAATAATTGTTTTTATCTTTAATTGCAGGTTAATGAAGAATAAAGATCAAAATCCCTTCTCTCGACAAAAACCCATGAATTAAATAAAGAACACAAGCAAGAGCCAAATAGCCAAAGCCCAAAATCAAGCCGAGTAGCCTGTAGAAGCCTGAGAAAATAACAAAATCAAATATGAAAAAAAATGTATTCAAGATGGTTGGCCGTAAAGAAACGACGATATCTCTCAATCCGGAAGGCGGAATTTAACATATAATATATGAAAATCGCCTATCTCGACGAGACGAAGCCATCCGTGAAAGCATAATTTTGATAGGGCATCGATACCAGCATCGATGCTGGCATCAATGCAGGCATCGATGCCAGTATCGATGTTGGCATCGATACTGACAATTCTATTACGAACTAAGGGCTGATTTTTGATGGTTTTGGATAAGATTTCAATCCAATGGCTCACATTCATTGATGTTTACTATAAATAGGGGTAAAGAGTGAGGGGTTAGGGGTGTGAAAATTTTTATTACTCCTTTTGGAGAGGAGGGCTACTCTTAATTGAGAAGGCCTTCCAAATTTGTAACTTTTTGTTACAATTAATAATAATAATTTTTTCACCACTTTAAATATTTCTTCTCTTTGTTGGATGATGAAGATGGAGATGAAGAATTGTTTAGAGGTTTGCATTTCTTTTCTTTTTCTCTTTTATTTCTTTTTTATTGCTTATTAGTTTAGATTTATTTCTATACTTATAGTTAGATTTTATTTTCTTGTTAAATAGCCAAGAGGCTAGAACCCTCTTGCCTTAGATTTATTTCATGCTTATAGAGTAGATTTATTTTTTTGCATTTAATTCTTGTAATTTATTCTGTAGTTTAGATTTTTCAATTTATTTTGTAGTTAGATTTTAATTTCTTGTACTATTCACCTTGAGGCTAGAACTCTCTTGGGTTTAGTTTTTCTTTTTGTTTATTTTTATTTTGTTTGATTCGTCTTTAGGCTAAAATCCTCTAGGGAATCACCATTTTCTAAGAAGTTGGTTCAATTTTAGATTACCCATATCTATAATTGAATCCACCATCTTTAATTTCTTGTATTTTCTTTTATTCTTGGATTTTATTTTTGATTTGTTTCTCAATTTTATTCATTCTTTTTTCTTGCCTTATTGATCATATTTTTTCTCAAACACATTGATCTATACACTATCACTCTCATTATCTCTCCACAATCACATTCACTCATCACTCCTATTTGTCACGCACACAACATAAGAATCGATTTTATATTTTCTTCTACAAAAACACCTTCCTCGTGGGATCGATATCTTTATTCTTGACACGGTTGTGTACTTGCAACCTTTTTGGTACATGTTTATGCCACATCAAGTTTTTGGCGCTGTTGCCGGGGAAAGTGCTTAAGTAGGTTTTAATTATTTTGGTTCTTTAACTTTTGTGTTTATTGTGAAGGAAACGCTTGGAGCTTGAAGATCGCGGATCTTTCGGGTAAGTCTTCTTTCTAGCATTTTTAATTCCACCCCTTGTAGTTAGCTTCACAATTAGAGACAATTAGGATTAAAAAAAATTTATTTTTGTTGACCATAATAAAATTCATCTTTCACTTGAACATTAACTAACAAGATAATAAACTCAAACAATGTTTCCCCTTCTCATAGTTGTTTGATTGTTAACCCTAATAAAAATATATAAAGATTTTTTTTTCATCCTTCTTAGTCGCTTTTAATGTCTAGGGTTGCATTTCATATAGTGTAGGAATTCACCAAAGTGATTGTAGCACTTGATTTGGCACACACTTAAAACATTCTTAAGGGCAAAACCCCTAATCAAGATAAGGTAAGGGATTTCATCACCCTTTCCTTAGCCCACAAATCACTAATTCCTCACTTCACAAACCCAAGCATTCTAAAACTCATTAGACGTTGGCCCCTAAGGACACAAGCTCAATAAGGAACAAAAAATCCTTAAGTGAACCGGTTTAAGTTTTCTCAAATTAGTTGGTGTCTAAGGTAAGGTTTAGGGGTTGCGTAAAGCGCTCCGCAAGGAAAGAGGTACTTAATTGATCTTTGATTACCCTCTTGTACTATCCTTACCTGGCTAACTACCTGAGTAAAACTTTAATCTTTTTACTATAGGAGTTTTTGGTTAGGAGCTGGTCTAGTTGAGTTAGGCTAACCCTAGAATTAGAGTGATTGAAAAGTGATTGCTTTGATTTATTTTAGTTAGGATTTTTCTTTTTCTTCTCATAAAAAAACTAATTTTCTTTCTTTCTTTAGAAAAAAAAATTATAAAAAGTTGTTTTGGTGTATGCAAACTTGGGTTAGGGATAATTCTCATCGTTTAATTCGTGTTGAACCAATCCAAGAAATGGAAAATCAACCCGTTCTTCAAGATATGTGTTACCCCACCAGAAATATAATTCCATCTTGCATAAGGCTCCCCAAAGCAAATGGAAAAAAATTTGAGCTTAGACCGCATTACATAAACATGCTTCCCAAATTCCTTAGAAATGAAACAGAAGATGCATATATTTTTATTTCGGAATTTGAGGAAGTGTGTATTACGATTAAAATGAGAGAATTAACCGAAGATGCGATTAAGCTTAGATTTATTCCATTTTCTCTTAAGGATAAAGCTAAAAAATAGCTGTACAGCTTACCGACAAATTCCATCTCAACTTGGAATGAATTTGTCACCGTTTTTCTTAAGAATTTTTCCCTATTTACAAAACGGTAAAGCTAAGGAACAGCATTAAAAACTTTAAAATTATCCCGGGAAAGCCATTCTGAAAATATTTTAACCGATTCAAAGATCTTTTAATCTAATGTCCTCATCATGGTCTAGAAAAATGGTGATTGTGCCAAGTCATATATGAACAATGTCCTCATCATGGTCTAGAAAAATGGTGATTGTGCCAAGTCATATATGAAGGATTGGACTATTCTTTAAAAACATCTTTAGAATCGATGTGTCAGGGAGATTTTATGAGGAAAAACGCAGATGAAGCTTGGGAATTTCTAGAGAGTTTATCCAAGAAAACAATGTAGTGGGAACACTGTGATGACAGAGTTTCATCAGTCCTCAATTCTAAGTCTAGTGGTCCTTCCTTGGAGTCAAACATTACTTCTGAAGCGAAGATGGCGACTATTCTGCGGAGGTTAGAAGCTTTAGAAGTTAAGGAACGAGCTCCAGCTCAAATCAATCATGTTTCTGCCCAAGGATGTCATAATTGTCAGTCTCCTACCCATGTTTCAGAGGAATGCCCTCTCCTAGGAAACAAAATTTCATTAGAACAGATGAACGATGCATTCCAGCACCCTAGAAATGACCCATTTTCTCCAACCTACTGTCACCATCTCATGTTTCAGAAGAATGTCCTCTCTTAGGAAATAATCATCCATTAGGACAGGTCAACGCTACATACATTTTCCTAGGGGAAACACAGTTCCTTTTAATTCTCATCCATAATATCAACAACCTAATCTGCCGTATCAAAATCAGTCTCCTCTTCATCAAGCTGTAATTCAGACTCCTCACAATCCAGATCAGGATAAACGTCTCAATGTCTTGGAAAGGGGTTTGGAAACCATAATTAAGGCCTCCACTCAAACCACGAATATGTTGACTCAAACGTCCAGCACTCTGAATTCCTTTATGCAATCAACCGGACAAATGCTCAACTCCAACACTCAAGCTATAGCTAGATTAGAATCCTAACTTGGTCAACTGGCTAGTGCCGTGAGTGAAAGAGAGAAAGAAAAATTTCCGAGTCAACCCGTGGTCAACCCTAAGGACATAGGATGCAGTTCATCCTATGAAGCTCAAGTGAATGCAATCCATTCACTTCGGTCAGGTAGACAGGTCGATAATCAAGTGAGAACTCCGCCAAGTCAAACTCTTGATCCTGTACAAATTCCTTCTCCTTCTCCTTCTGATGAATCTATTCAACAATCACTCCCCTCAGATGACCAAGAACCTGAACCCGAACCTGAGCCTGCTTTTGATAGATTTAGACCGGTTGCTCCCTTTCCAGATAGACTCAGGTCTAGGAAACACTCTCCTCAGGAGGAGAAGATCCTAGAAACATTCAAGCAGGTTAAGGTCAATATTCCTCTCTTAGATGTAATTGAACAAATTCCATCTTATGCTAAATTTTTAAAAGAATTGTGCACTAAGAAGAGGAGAATAAATGTTCCAAAGAAAGTCTTTTTAGCCGCCAATATCAGTGAAATGCTGTCAAATCCCATACCTTTGAAACGTAAAGATCCAGGTTCCCCCATCATTTCATGTATCATTGGTAATACTCACATTGATAAGGCGCTTTTAGACTTAGGGGCCAGTGTCAATTTGCTTCCATATTCAGTCTATCAGCAATTGGGTCTAGGTGTACTGAACCCAACCAAATGCACCTTACAGTTGGCTGATAGATCTGTTAAGATCCCTATGGGTGAGTTAGAGGATGTTCTAATTAAGGTTGGAGATTTTATTTTTCCAGTAGATTTTGTAGTCTTAGAAACACAGCATGTTTTCAATCCCAAAGGACATACACCTATCATCTTAGGACGACCTTTCTTAGCCACTTCTAATGCTCTCATCAACTGTAGAACTGGTCAAATGAAGCTGTCATTTGGGAATTTGACTGCTGATCTTAACATTTTTAATCCAGGGGACCAGCCAAATAATCAGCCTCTAGAAATAAATTACATTCAGGAAAGATCAGAAGAAGAAGAAGAAGAAGAAGAGTCTGATTTGAGTTTTGAGGAAATTTTTGATGAAGAGTTAGAGTTTTTAGAAGAAGCAGATCAGGTCCTTGAGAATAATGAAACTGTGTTAAATATTTGCTGCTTTGAATTAAATTTTGAAGAACTCTTTCTTTATGAACTTAGATTCTTAGAGAATAATCAACAACCAAAATTTCAGAACTCTACAGAAGAATTGGTTGTTAGAAAGCAAAACTTTACAGTACAAGAGTCTGAGTTCATTAAGAAATACAAAGTGTATAACACCAATAATACCTACCTTACTTTGTTGTAAGAATTATTGAACACCCCGAAATGCTTAAAATTTCACATTATTGATTATATCATTCTGAATTAATTTAAAATCCGGGGAAGAATTTTTAACAATAAGGTAGGATTCAATGTAGAATACGAGCTCTTCGTGTTGAACACTTCATTCTACATTATTTGTTTTGTTTATTTTAGAATAATAAAAAGAATTTATTCTTCTCTCATTCGAGAGTTTCTTATTCAGTTGAAAAAAAGAAGAAAAAAAAGAAAAAAAGGGAAAAAAAGAAAGAATAATAAATTTTTGATTCCATCCTCCTCAGACCAAAGGTAATTGTAGATTTTTATCAGCCGATCAAATGTAAGTATTTCACTTCTTATCTGCTTTACTTTGTGCATCATAGAGTTTGTATTGAGGATAATGCAAAATTTAGGTGTGGGGGTGGGAATTAGTTATTTTTTCTCTTTATTTTACATTTTTAGTTGCATTTTTGTTATTTTTTCCTTTTCCTTAAAAAAATTATAAAAATATCGTCACTTGTCAAATTGATAGAGTTATGTAATAATTAATTTATTTGATGATTCACCTTTGATGATAACTCTAAATAAATTTCTTAAGAAATGATTTTTAAAGTAGTATACTTTACTTAAGCCTTAACTTAGATCTTTATTTAAAATAATGGAATGCATGCTTAGCTTAGAGTTAAAAATAAATTTTTAAAGTGGCTTGACTTACATATTTTTTAGAAAATATATATACATAAAAAAATTACAAAAGAAGAGTGCGAAAAATGGGCACAAAAAAAAACTCTTAAATTCAAGGTGATTCTATCTTATAAAGCCTAAGTTGATCGAGTAATTAAGCCTAATGAGTATTTTTATACTTAATGACCTAAGCCCAATTGGGTTGGGATTCATTGGCCCAAAACATTAAATGGTCACTTAGAAAGCCCGTTAAAGTAGAAAAAAATCACCAAGGGAGAAAGAGTTAAAAATAAAAATAAAAATAAAAATACTAATAAATGTTTTATATATAGTTATATTTGTATATATGATCTTGGAAAATATTTTAGATCAAGCAACTTGAATACTATTTTAAACAAAGAGTTAGCATATTCTTTTCAAACTTTTAAATTAAATTTCTAAGTTTGACTTGGTTTTGTATTGCTATAATGAGAAGTTTTCTAGAAAATATACCTTAGAGTTATATATAAAAATGTTTTCTTGAGTAATAACTAGCTTTAATTATCAAGTAAAATTAGTTATTTACTAACTTCTTTAATTTGGCAAGTTGACCGAATTTTGTGGGTATATTCACTGCAAACCCTCACGAGACTACAACTCGTCCACTAGGGTAACCTAGAGGTTGAAAGGCTTTTGTATGCGCTAAATACAACCGCGATTCCTGCGAAAGTGAGTTAGGTTTTCTTTCATTTTATTTTCTTTGCTAGAGGACTAGCAAAAGTTTAGATATGGGGGTATTTGATAATCACATTTTATTATAATTTTATACCCTCATTATCTATTTTATATAAATAAATATACCACTAATAATTGTTTTTATCTTTAATTGCAGGGTAATGAAGAATAAAGCTCAAAATCCCATCTCTCGACAAAAACCCATGAATTAAATGAAGAACACAAGCAAGAGCCAAAAAGTCAAAGCCCAGAATCAAGTCGAGTAGCCTGTAGAAGCCGGAGAAAATAAAAAAAATCAAATATGAAAAAAAAATGTATTCAAGATGGTTGGCCGTAAAGAAACGACGATATCTCTCAATCCGGAAGACGGAATTTAACATGAAATATATGAAAATCGCCTATCTCAACGAGACGAAACCATTCGTGAAAGCAGAATTTCGATAGGGCGTCGATACCAGCATCGATGCTGGCATCGATGCAGGCATCGATGACAATATCGATGTTGGCATCGATACTGACAATTCTGTTACGAACTAAGGGCTGATTTTTGATGGTTTTGGATAAGATTTTAATCCAAAGGCTCACATTCATTGATGTTTACTATAATAGGAGTAGAGAGTGAGGGGTTAGGGGTGTGAAAATTTTTGTAACTCCTTTTGGAGAGGAGGGCTACTCTTAATTGAGAAGGCCTTCCAAATTTGTAACTTTTTGTTACACTTAATAATAATAATTTTTTCACCACTTTAAATATTTCTTCTCTTTGTTGAATGATGAAGATGGAGATGAAGAATTGTTTAGAGGTTTGCATTTCTTTTTTTTTCTCTTTTATTTCTTTTTTATTGCTTATTAGTTTAGATTTATTTCTATGCTTATAGTTAGATTTTATTTTCTTGTTAAATAGCCAAGAGGCTAGAACCCTCTTGCCTTAGATTTATTTCATGCTTATAGAGTAGATTTATTTTCTTGTATTTAATTCTTGTAATTTATTCTGTAGTTTAGATTTTGTAATTTATTTTGTAGTTAGATTTTAATTTTTTGTACTATTCACCTTGAGGCTAGAACCCTCTTGGGTTTAGTTTTTCTTTTTGTTTATTTTCATTTTGTTTGATTCTCCTTTAGACTAGAACCCTCTAGGGAATCACCATTTTCTAAGAAGTGTGTTCAATTTTAGATTACCCATATCTATAATTAAATCCACCATCTTTAATTTCTTGCATTTTGTTTTATTCTTGAATTTTATTTTTGATTTGTTTCTCAATTTTATTCATTCTTATTTCTTGCCTTATTGATCACATTTATTCTCAAACACATTGATTTACACACTATCACTCTTATTATCTCTCCACAATCACATTCACTCATCACTCCTATTTGTCACGCACACAACATAAGAACCGATTTTATATTTTCTCCTACAAAAACACCTTCCTCGTGGGATCGATATCTTTATACTATAACTTGATACGGTTATGCACTTGCAACCTTTTTGGTACATGTTTATGCCACATCAAATGGCTAGTGGTAAATTTCTCGGGTTCATAGTCACGGCTAACGGAATTCGTTTAGACCCAGATAAAATCAAGGCCATCCAAGAGCTACTACCTCCCAGGAATCTTAAGGAGCTTCGAGGCTTACAAGGACGATTGGCGTATATTCGCAGGTTCATTTCTAACCTGTCCGGGAAATGCCAGCCATTCTTAAAACTAATGAAGAAAGTAGTATCTTTTATATGGGACGAGGCTTGCCAGAAAGCGTTTGAGGATATTAAGCAATATCTCTCCAATCCACCGATATTGGTCGCACCAAAGTCTGGTAAACCTTTCTTGATATATATTCAGGCTACAGATCATGTATTAGCAGGGCTCCTAGCACAAGATGATGAAAATGGCCATGAACAAGCCGTCTACTATCTTAGTAGGACATTATCGGGTGCTGAACCTCGTTATCCTCTCATTGAGAAGGAATGTTTGGCGTTGGTCTTCACAGTTCAGAAAATGCGACATTATTTGGTTGGGCAAACCATACATGTCATTTCTCAGATCAATCCTATTCGGGTATTCATGACACAGCCCAGTGCATTGAATTGGCGACTCGCCAGGTGGGCTTTGTTGCTTTTTCAATATGACATCCACTTCAAACCTCAAAAATCAGCGAAAGGTCAGGCTATCTGCGATCTTATGGCTAATCATCCGCTAAAAGAAAAGGCTGAATTATACCAGGACATACCAGATGAGACATATGAAGAAAACGTCGTCTCTAGAGAATAAGTATGGCAACTGTACTTCGATGGTGCAGCAAGGACAAGTTCTACTGGTCGGGTTATAGCTGGAGTGGGGGTTGTCTTTATCTCTCCCCAAACCACATACTCCCACGCGCCGTTTCTTTAACAGAGCCGTGTTCTAATAATATGGTGGAATATAATGCTTTGTTGGTTGGCTTGGATATAGCCAAGCAGTTGGGAGTGAAATGTTTAGAAGCATACGGTGATTCTCAACTCATTGTTAATCAAACGAAAGGAGAGTATGAGGTTAGGAATGAAGACCTTATTCCTTACCATGCTGCAGCAATCACATTAGCCGATTCCTTTGAGGGCTTTTACATTGACCATGTACCCCATCTCAAGAATACCTATGCTGATGCACTGGCGTCACTTGCGGCTACCTTAGCTCTACCTGAAGGAACTACCCAGCAAGTCACAGCGACAAGCAGATAATTATTCAAATCAAAGTATGCACTGCAGATCAATGCAGTTGAAGCGGAACCTTCAACATTCGAACCTAAAGATTGGTGATTTTCGATTATCGATTATGTCTTATACGGCTTATTGTCTGAAGACATCAAAGAAAGAGAATCTATTCGTAGACGAGCACCTAGATTCTACTATGATTCTCAATCCCAGACTTTGTATCGAAAGTCGTACGATTGACTTTTGCTTCGCTGTTTGTCAAATAGAGAAGCAAAAGAAGCCCTTAAAGAGGCTCATGGTGGCATCTGTGGAGCTCATCAGCCCGGTCCTAAGTTGTGGGATCGACTACGCAGATTGGGTTATTATTGGCCTAATATGGTACAAGATGCTGTTGTTTATACCAAACGATGCCACGCCTGTCAGATACATGCTAATTACATGCATCGACCACCCAAGCATCTTCATCCTTCAACCACTTCATGGCCTTTCGAAACGTGGGGAATGTACATTGTTGGCCCAGTGACACCACCCTCTTCCAAAGGACATCGTTTTATTTTGGCGATAACTGATTACTTTTCTAAATGGGCAAAAGCAATCCCGTTGAGAGAAGTCAAAACGAGTGATGTTGTTAAATTCTTAAAACATCATATCATATATAGGTACGACATTCCGAGACATATCATTCATGAAAATGGGCCCCAATTCGTTAGCCAAGCTTTCACCCGATTCTGTGACAAATTCAGGATCAAGAATTTGGCTTGGCCCCAATTCGTTAGCCAAGCTTTCACCCGATTCTGTGACAAATTCAGGATCAAGAATTTGGCTTCAATGGCTTATAATCCTGCTGCTAACGGGCTAGCAGAAGCATTTAACAAGACCATCGTCAGAATTCTCACTAAAGTGGTTTCAACGAACAAAAAAGATTGGAACGAGAAATTGGGTCAGAGTTTGTGGGCCTATCGCACAACAGTTCGAACGCCGACAGGAGCGACACCATATTCCTTGGTATACGGATATGAAATCGTATTACTGTTAGAGATCCAAATTCCTTCTTTGCGGATAGCACTCGCAATTGGTATGACGATGGAAGAGAATCATCGCCGACGTCTTGAAGAGTTGGAAGCGCTTGATGAAAAGCGGCTATTGGCTCAGCAACACATTGAGCTTTATCAAGCTCAGATTTCCGGAGCATTTGATAAGAACGTTAAATACCGCACATTTAAGGAAGGCGACTTGGTTCTTGCAGATCGGCGCCCGATGATTTTAAACTCCAAGAAGAAAGGAAAATTTGAGCCAAAGTGGGAAGGGCCATTTGTAGTAGAAACAGTCTACTCAAATGGAGCCTATCGTCGTAGCACCCAAGATGGCGACAAACTTATGATGCCTATCAACGATAAATTTCTAAAGAAATATTACCCGTAGACTTCATCATCAAATGTACCTTGTCACATGAGAAGAAGCAAATAAAGGTAATGATTTCTTTATTTCATCTCCTCCAAATTTCCCTCACTAATCCTCTTCAATAGGATAGTGGGACTATCATTGTGTTAATTCTACCTCTGATTGCTGATGGTCTTCTAATAGTAACCTACTATATGATGTGTTGCTTTCTTAACGTCGTTATTTTCCCAAATGACGTTCATTTTCCTAACTTAGGCCTACCAAGTGATGTGCCTTTGTTTCCAACATCGTCATACTTCTAAAGTCACTGAACGATGTGATTTTCCTAACGTCGTCATTTTCCCAAATGACGTTTGTTTTCCTAACTTAGGTCTACCAAGTGATGTGCCTTCGTTTCCAACATCGTCATGCTTCTAAAGTCACTAAACGATGTGATTTCCCTAACGTCGTCATTTTCCCAAATGACGTTCGTTTTCCTAACTTAGGCCTACCAAGTGATGTGTCTTCGTTTCCAACATCGTCATACTTCTAAAGTCACTGAATGATGTGATTTTTCTAACGTCATTATTTTTCCCAAATGACGTTCGTTTTCCTAACTTAGGCCTACCAAGTGATGTGCCTTCATTTCCAACACCGTCATACTTCTAAAGTCACTAAACGATGTGATTTTCCTAACGTCGTCATTTTCCCAAATGATGTTCGTTTTCCTAACTTAGGCCTACCAAGTGATGTGCCTTTGTTTTCTTTGTCGTTGTTATTCTAAGCCACTGAATGACTTGATCATCCTAACGTTGTCATTTTCCCCCAAATGACGTTCGTTTTCCCAACGAGTTTGCCATGTGTTGAACTTTGTTCTTAATACTTAGTTATATTTTGAACCTCGGTATCACACATTTGATCTGAAGTCTAAAAGAGACTAAAGATAGAAGAGAAATCTTAGCATTGAAGTCTAAGAGAAACCCTTTGACAACTCATCATACTGAGGAGAAAAGTATGGCTAGTCCAACTCAAACGGCAGTTGGTAAAGACAACCCAAGTCCGTTGACAGCTGAGGGTTTGCTAAAAATCCTAAGTTAGAATGTTTCAATTATGCAAGAGAACAATATGTGGATAAAATATAAATTTTATTCATATCTAATTGAAGATACAGAAACTCAAAGTACATAGATTGAACTTAGAAGACTTGAACTACAATACGAGGTTCAGTTACAAGTTCTTTCAGCCACACTACGAAGTTCAATTACAAGTTCCATGACCTTCAAGATTGCACTATGAACCTCGTCCACAGCAAACGCGTTGTATTGTTGTTGAAGTTCCATCTTCCGTTCCTGGGTATGAAGTCTTCCCCATACCCAACTTTTAACTTTGGTGCTTGTAGCACACGTCTACCTACTTGGGAAAACTGACTACTAATTAAAACACCACAAGCTCTGAGCATAGGATCAACACTTCTCCCATCTCCGCAGAATGTGAAGACGGCACTAACATTGTTGCTGACTCCTAAAAGAAGCACTTCACTGAGCCTGTGAAGCTGTCATATAGACCGAAGTCTAGCAAAGGGACTGCATGCTTGGGGGTACATGGCATGTCAAAACAGCAAGCATATTGGGACTTAAAATAGCTCTTTGAGGTTACATTCAAAGGTCCAACAAGTTGACGAAACACTGAGAAATCCTCAAATGAGCGAACTACTATGAAGACCAAGAGATCAGAGATCAGGTCAGAAGAGTTACCTGAAGCGACAAAGTCATCAACTTTGCCTACCTCACTGGCGACGATTATCAGATCTTGCAGTCTAATAGGAAGCAAAGATGGAACTCTTAAAATGGTTCGTTTTCTCTGAATCATTTTGGAAGCAAGGTACAGAAGAGGAGGATGAATCCTCTCAAAAAGCAACTGCCTATTTATAGGCGCAGGAGCCAACCAAGTGGCTGGGATTCGTTACACGAATCTCTAAGCACCAAACCGCCAAAGGGTGCTGTGAACGAAGCGGCGTAATCAATTGCGTTCGTAATTAACGCCAAAGAAAACGTGGCTCGAAACAACGCATTAAATACTTAAGACTTAATGTTGATGAGATGAAACGACGGATTCTTGTGGATCAACAGTCTTGGAACTGTTAAAAATTGCCATGTCGTTCAACGAGATTTATTCTCGTTCCTAAGTCAAAAATAATAGGGGTCGCTGTTTCAAACTAGGCTTTAAGTATTGAAACTCGATTGAATGTGGATTCAAACCTCGTCTTCGATGAAGGTCATTCCTCTATTTGAACTCAAGTATTAAGACTTGGTTGAAAAAGGATCCGAACCTCGTCTTTGACGAAGGTCGCTACTTTAATTATACTCAAGTATGGGATCCAACTTCGTATTCGATGAAGGTCGTTCCTCTAATTAAGCTCGAGCAAAATTGGATCCGAACCTCGTCTTCAACGAAGGTCGTTCCTTGAATCACTCAAATATTGAGAACTCGATTTGAACCTCGTCTTCCATGAGGCTCATTTTGATAATTGGATTCAAACGCCAAGGATTAACTAAATGAGATTAGAACTTCGTTATGTCAAATACGAATTGGAATTCGAATCCAACCTCGTATCAAAATAACAAGGTTCGTACTTCAAATCGTAAATCACAAAACAACGAAGTTTGTGAACTTTAACATTAGATTATGCATCGAGGTGCAAATTAGAGTTAGTGAACAAAGACGTCCAAAATTCTACTTATAAAAAGGAAACATATGAAGAAAAGGGTTACAAAAGTCCGATAAAAAAAGGAACTAAATGGACCCAACAATCTGACGAATTTCCTCAGCGAGTTTAGCTATGAATTCCTGGTTTTCTGCCTCAACATCAGCCAAAGCGTGTCTACACAGCTCCTCATCAGAATAGACGCTCATGTCGTTTACAGCTTTTTCTAGCTGCTCCATTCGATCAATTTCAGCTTGAAGCTGTTCGTGGGGAAAGCTGTTGTCTTTTTCATTGAAATAATTGTCATCTTGACTTACAAAGATCCGGTCTTTTATAGATCCGGTTACAACTAAATCAAAGAAAAAAGAAAAATTACAACTTTCCTTATTTGTCGAACGAATCGCGAGATCCTGTTTTGCGGTCTCTCGCTTTGGTGGGTTCTTTGCCAACGCCGGGGTTAATCCGTGGACCACCGCGCGATTTAGATCCGGTCGGATCTACACGATTATACGGGTATTATTCCACGAAGGGAATAATAGCCGGGAGGGATTAGTCCACCAAGGGAATAATCGCTCAGATCTCGGGATCTAAGACCAAGCTTAGATCCGGAGTGTGATATCGTGTAGATCTCAGATCTGTTCTTTGTCTCCTCTCGAAATCCTGCCTTTTCTGATGCGGGTGCTCGCCGAGGATCAGATCTGTACGTGCAAGTCTTCAAGTCTTCAAAGCTCTGAGTTCACTCTTCAATCCGGCATAGTTTTGGCTCTTGAAATTCCGACCTCCGAAAATGAATATCACTTGGCCTATTTATAGGCACCCAGATCTGTGCCTAGGCACAGATCTGGGCCGGCCACCTCAGGGTGGCTCGGCTCTGGGCCGAGCCACCCTGAGGTGGCTCGGCCTTTGCCGAGCCACCTTGAGGTGGCTCGGCTTGGGCCGAGCCACCTGAAGTTGGCTCGGCTTCGGCCGAGCCCCTCTAGGTGGTGGGTTTGGTTGTTTTCCGTTGTTTCCGGTTCTTTCTGTGATTCGGTTCTGTTTCGATTTGTTGACTTGATTTGGCAGTAAGTCTGATTCCTGATTTGGCAGTAAATCCACTTCTGAGTTCGAGTCCGAAATTGATCTTGATTCGATCGTGATTCGTCCGAGTCCGCTCTCGGTTGGATGACTCGTTGATTCCTCAACTCATTAGCTTGATTCTGCACGCGGGTGGATGCATTCCGTCGCTTCTGTGCGATTCGTCGATCTCGTCGCCTCGTTGGTTCGTCGGTTTGTGCCGAGCTATGCTAGGGGACCTATAAGCAATTTTATATGCCTACAGATACCCCCTCCAAAGTATTTCAGTCTCGTTCTTTTATAGAAGAGTCTGGGATACTTTGGATATGATTGTCCCTACCTTCAGTCGGTATAACGGGACCTCGGAATGGCTTCTGTTCTTGACTCCTTCAATTCTCCAGGCTTTTCGGTGCTTTGTCGAAAGTCTGTAAGAGTTCCGGTGCTGCATTTATTGTCTGACCGTTTGTCGGAATTTTTTGAACTTGAAGTCGATTCCTTTTAGCTGACCATTGATTGTGGCGTCGAGTCTTTATGCACAACGCGTTGTCCGGCGTAGTGTGGTTGAGTTATCCTTAAGAATATTTATAAACAATATTCTCCAGGAACTTCTCAAACCAAAAATAGGGAATAGTTTATACTCATATACCTTATTGGAGTATTAAGAAGCAGTTTATACTCGTATACTTTTCGGAGTGTTTTTGTGCCTAAATGAGCTGAACCGGCTTAAAATGAGCCAAAAAAGGCAGTAAATCGGCTCAAAAAATCCTCCAACTCCTCCGAACAAATGGGAGAGGGGTGAGTGAATGATGGACTGAACCGTCGCTCGATTTGAAGTCGTTTCGATGCTCGGTTCAGCTTCAATTTGGATTCTGGTTCAAAACCGGTCTGGTCCGGTTCGGTTCGGTTTGGTTCAACCCGGTTCACTCTATAAAAAGGGGTCTTTTTTCTTTTCTTTTCTCTCACCTAGGGCCGGCCCCCCCCCTTTGCCTCTTTTTTGAATTTCTCTTCCCTCGAGCCTCCGTTCTCCCTCAAAACTCGATCTTCGTCTTAGATTCATCCTTCCTTTTGATCCTTGACTGAGAAATCCCTTGAAACTTCCATTTTTGGAATTCCTCTCAGGCCCCTCTCCTTGACTGAGAAATCCCTCGAAACTTCCATATTTAGACTTTCCTTCGAGCCCCTCGAGCGCGTGGTTCGAGCACTTCCAAGATCTAATTTTTGTCGGATCCTCGAGCTTCCCCTCAGGTATATCTCCATAATCTTGATCTATTTCATGTTTGATCTAGTGTATGGAATAGCGGGATCGCATATAAGGGTTGAGGGAGTGATTTGATGCCTCAAGCTCGCCTTTTTAGGGGATAAAAAAGTGATTTTTATTTCTAGATCTGACCTCTTGAATTCTTTTTCTGTAGGCCATTATGTCGCGAGTATCGAGAGGTCGTTTTCCTGCTGCATCGGTTGATGGCGCGCCTCCCTCATATGCTGGTGAGCAATTTTTTGACCTTTTTCGAAAATTTACAAATTAGTCCTCTTTTTTCTGGATATTTGCAAATTAGTCCATTTTACCCCCCGTTGTTCTCCTTGGTGAGGCAACCGGGAAAGGCCTTGGTTCTCCTTGGTGAGGATCGACGCTTTATGGAAATTTTGCAAATTAACCCTCTTCTTCTGAGAATTTTGCAATTTAGTCCTTTTACCCTATTTTGCTCTCCTTGGTGAGGCGATCGGGAAAAGCCTTGATTCTCCTTGGTGAGGATCGACGCTTTAAAGATGGGTTTTGCTTGGTCAAAACCACATCTCATAATAAAGGGGGCGTTTTGACGCTGCATTGTGCTTTATAAGGCAGGGATATATTGTCGATATACCCTATCTTATAAATGCGCAATGTGGCCAAATCGTCTCGCCCTTTATAAGGCAATGACTCTATCTTACCAATTTGTAAGATGAATTCAATTTCCTTTTATATCTGAAATTAACAAACACTTAACTGCTTGTTTTCAGTGGAATATCCTTCCGGAGCTTTTTCATCGCATGCGGTGAATGGACGTCGTGATGAGTATTATTCCACATCTGATGACTTTTCGCCCATTCCGTTCACCTCCCAGTTTGCTCCGGGCACGTCGTTGGAAGTTGTCCAAGTGGTGAGGGAAGGTGGCCATCAAGCTCTTCGCCAGCTGATCACAGATGCGCCTCTCGTGCAGGATGCCAGTTCCGTTCAGTCTCTTAGGAAGACTGACTTCTTGTTTGGAGACTCTACCAGGGATCCCGATGCAGTATTTATTGAGGCTGAGCAGTGGCTTTACCAGACTGGCAGTCGTTATATGTATTTGCCGAAGATTCCTCGACACCGTTCTTTGACTGAGCTCAGGCGCCAAGCTGTGAAGCGGGAGATGTCGTGGAGTTTGACAAAGGAACATGAGAGCGTTCACTGCGGCTATATTACTCATCAGGCAGTTCCTGGTTCGAGTCGAGATCACATTGTTGGACTACATCCTGGAGTACTGGGGCTAGATACTCCGCCTCGCAATGAGTTCCTCACCACTGCTTCTACTTTGAGGAATCGCCTCGCTATCTTAGGACGGGAGATGCCTGCACCGCGCCACAGATTCTATGGTTGGGTCCATTCTTTGGACAGGTTTTGGTGGGCTCGTATGACGAAGTATGTCTTGAGCCGATGGAGCGAGGAGTTACATGCTTGCGGTCTTTATGCAGCCATTCGGGCCACTATGCATGGCTTGCCTACAAGCGCGAAGCATTTCTTTGCCCTATGCGAGCTTTACAATCCAGATTCCAACACTTTTCTGACCAGGCACGGAGAGTTGGGCTTGGCTCTACATGAGATGCACAAGATTTCTGGTTTGCCCATGGGACAGATGTTATACCAGGAGTACTTTCCCTCCAACCATGAGTTGAGTCAGCTGAAGGATCGCATGCCCGACCGCTACGAGACCTTATGGGACCTCACTTGTCATTATCACATTGCTTTGGCGCAGTCTAAGCCCCTAGCGAAGAGGACCAAAGCAAATGTGAGCCTGAAGCAGTTCGCATCATACTTGTTCAGGAATCTGGAGAGCCATTCTGGCCAATCTATTTGTGAACTGGCACCGCTGACTCCTTCAGAGGTTAATGAGCTGCTGAATAAGACTAACGCCCAATCCTATACCATTAGCAGTTCCGAGAGCGGCTTTCCTGCAGGGACTAAATTCAGATCGTTCTTATATCATGCGACCGCACCGATTCGTCCGATGACTCTCCTTGCCGGTTATCTCGCCATCTGGTTGAAGAAATGTGTGGTCCCGTATAAGTCTGGTGACGCTCTGCCACTGGAAGTGCTCTATCCTGCAGTTCAGCTTGCCTACAAGAAGGAACTTTCGCTTCTTCCGGTGATGGTTGCTAACATTCATCGAGGGCTTCGGCAGATTTCTGGTGCTTTTACACGGAGAGATGATGATAAACCGACTCAGATTCCTACCATTAAGGTAGAGCTCCCGTATATTTATTTGATGGCTTGGTTCGTTCTTCATCGTTCTGATGTGATGTCGGTACCGAATGCCATAGACCAGTCTGTTCCCTTTCTACAGCTACTTGAGAATGGCGAGTGGGAGGGCCGAGGATTCCCCAATATCAGGCGTCAGCTACAAGTCCACAAGTGCTGGGCATTCTCCACTTGCTTTCCCCAGTTCTCCAGCCGGTACGGCGCGTGTTTGATTATTTAGATATCGGCTGCTTTAATTGGCTAGTGAACATCAGGCCGGGCTACTTGACTTTTCGGGTGGGGAATCAGTGTTTTATAGAGCCGTATCTACCTTGCCGATTCACCCGCCAGTTCGGTTATGATCAGCTTTATGTTGGGAACCCGCGCCAGCAGCTTCGGGCTCATGGAGGTCTGGTGGACGGTCTTCGTGCATGGTTGTGGACCGTGACTGGTTGCACTGGTGTAGGTTCAGTCTCCCAGGTACTGAACGGCAGTTGAATCTCACTTTCTTGAGCTGCAAGTGGTTGCTAGCAGCTAATAAGACTGTCCCTGTGAAG
>NC_033796.1:59750830-59804035 GCF_001876935.1 Asparagus officinalis
TAAGACGACTCCAACTCCAGAGGAAACTGTAGGACATCCCAGGGTTATTACTCTATTAACTGCCCTTGAAGCACCATCAAAATATAATTGCCATATTTGCTGGTGTGATGTAGTGTTAACCTCGTGGGTTTCATCCGGCAAGTCATCATACACTTCTGCCGTATCTGTGGTCGGGTTTGTCGCCAAAAGATCACAAATCGCCTGTCCTTTGATTGACTTCTGCTGTTTGAAGTGCAGATCATACTGGGATAAGAGAAGGGCCCATTTTGCTAATCGCCAATTCATAGAGGCCGGTTGCGTCATAAACACCCGTACTGGATTAACATTGGAGATAACGTAGATCGTCTGTCCCACCAGGTAATGCCGCATCTTTTGCATCGCAAATACCAATGCCAGGCATTCTTTCTCAATCATCGGATATCGAGACTCTGCGCCTACTAAGGTCCGACTTAGGTAATAAACTGCCTGTTCGTGACCGTTATCATCGTCTTGCGCTAGTAAGGCACTTATTGAGTGGTTCATCGCCTTGAGATAAATCAAGAACGGTTTACCAGATTTCGGTGCAACGAGAACAGGAGGGTTCGCCAGATATGTTTTGATATCTTCGAACGCTTTTTGGCAGGCATCATCCCAGATGAATGATACTCCTTTCTTGTTCAGCTTAGAGAACGGTTGGCACTTCCCAGAAAGATTTGAGATGAAACGCCGGATATAAGCTAAACGCCCTTGCAATCCTCTGAGCTCTCTTAGGTTTTTAGGAGGTTGCAGTTCATGTATCGCCTTCACCTTATCGGGATCGATATGAATACCTTTAGTGGTGACGACGAATCCTAGGAATTTTCCGCTGGACATTCCAAGGAATGATTTAGTGGGGTTCATCTTCAATTGATGACTCCTCATGAGATCGAACATCGTTTTCAAGTCCTTGATGTGATCTTCTTTATTGCGGCTTTTTACAACCAAATCATCAACGTAGCATTCGACTGTTTTCCTGAGATGTTCTTGGAAAATCTTAGTCATCGCTCGCTGGTATGTGGCACCGGCATTCTTCAGACCGAAAGGCATCACCGTATAGCAGAAGACGCCGAGGGGTGTTCTAAACGCCGTATGCTTCTCATCCTCTGGATGCATCTTGATCTGGTTATATCCCGAAAATCCATCCATGAAGGACATCCTCTCAAATCCACATGTATTGTCGATAATGACATCCGTGATCGGGAGAGGGAAATCGTCTTTCGGACATGCTTCATTCAGGTTCCTGAAGTCGATGCAAATCCTGATTTTGCCATTCTTCTTCATGACGGGAACGATGTTGGCTAACCAGTCTGGATGTTGTTCCTCTCGGATAAATCCTGATTCGATCAACTTCTTAACCTCTGCCTCAATGGCTTCCATAATCTGCGGACGAAACCGTCTTTGCTGTTGCTTGACAGGTTTGGCATCCGGCTTGATATCGAGGCGGTGCATTGCGACATTGGGGTCGAGCCCTGGCATGTCTTCATAATTCCATGCGAAGACGTCGATATATTCCCTGATGAGAGCAATCAATTCCTCCTTCTCATCTGGGGGAAGACTGTCGCTGATGAATATAGGCTTTGGGTTGGCCTCATCACCCATGTTAATCTGGACTATTTTATCTTCAGTGGGTGGTTCTCTTTGCTCGAACCTATCGCCATACTGCATATTCAGATGGTGAACCCACGGGTCTTCCCATGTTGGCATTTGATCGTCGTCTTCCATGGTGGATGGATCAGCTGTAGTCATGTTCGCCATTAGGGTTTTGAAAACTTCTCCCAGACTTGTATCGGAGTCCCACTCTGAAGCATCGGGAGAGTATCCCTTCTTGGCTTTGTTAGCAATTTGATCGATAATTTGCCAACCACATTCGTCATCTGATGAAACATAACCTAAGCCTCGCCCATATTTATAATAATCCTCAGGTTTACCTTTTGGTACATATACTGCTTTGGCTGGATTACGAGGACCTCGATCGAAGTATAAACCTTCTCCGAGTGTGAAATCGTAGCCCTGCTTTTCCATGAGCTTGCGCGCTTCTGGACTATACTTGGATAGATGTCGACCAGGTTTGTCATCATCTTCGTCTTCACTTAGGAAATGATCTGGTAACGGAGAGCTTTTTCCTTTACCGTAAATCACTTCTTTAGCACCTCTTACTTTGTTCGGGATGACCATGGTTGTTCCGAAAGAATGCTGGAGGTGTTCCTTCGTTACATAGGATGATCGGATCGGCATATACAACTCAGGATTGTCGTACAGCTCTTTTATCACATCATCAAGAGACAAGGAGTACTCTAAATCATCTTTTATTGCAATATCGGCAAGTTGCCAGTTACAACCTCCATCTGACGATTGTTCATCGTCAAGATTGATTACAAAGGGTACAATGTCATTTAAAACAAAACCGCCATTGTAATCGAATCCGGCTTCAGAATCAGCTTCTTCTCCGCTGTCTGTGCCCTGGGCCGATGGTTCAGTATCGGATTCGTTACCATAAAGGAGAGAATCGGTGAAATAATTCTCATACCCCTTGAATGGTTGCTTATCCGCGACCACCGTCCTAACCTCATTGTCAGTGTCGACATACTTCAAACACTGATGGAGAGTAGAGGGAATTATCACGTTACTATGGATCCAAGGCCGACCCAATAGTAAGTTGTACGAAGTCTCCGCATCGATCACATAACACGTGACTTCTGTCTTCAGATCTCCCATCTGGCACTTCACCCGGATCTTACCCAAGGGTCTTGACCCACTAGTGTTGAATCCATAAATAACAGTGCCTGTGGACGCCAACTTGCTTACTGGGATGCCGAGGAAATGCATCAATCGAAGCGGCATAATACTCACAGCAGAACCCGGATCCACTTGGATTCGGTTGACTTGGCTGGAGCCAATGTATCCGACGAAATATAACGGCCGATCGTGGTTCGAATTCTTCGTCTGCATATCTTCTTTGGTGAAAGTAATGCAGGGAAGGTTCTTAGTCGCTATGTTGCACTGTTGACTCAGCGGTTCTGGCTGTTCAGGTATCGGCTTGACTTGAGTCAGAAATACCTCTGCATTGGCCAAAGCTTCTTGTAGGGCCTCCCTGGTTTCTTTGGATAATCGCAGCAACTCATACAGCGTTATCCGTGCAGGAATGTTGGCTAATTGCGCCATAATGTCGAAGCTATGCGGAGTCTTCGAGCTTTCCGGTTTGTCTCTTCCAATTGGACGACTGAAACGAGACTGCTTCGGATTCTGTACCTCTTGGGGATTCTTCTCTTTTGGTTTATTCACCGGTTGTCGTAGAGCTTCTTTACCCGGTGTGGGACTTGCAATCACTCCCATCTCCGTGAGAGTTTTGGCTGGTCCCCGCTTGTTCACCCCCTGCTCACTAGGTGGCGGATAATTGTAGTGGTATTCATTTCCGCTCCGTGTCGCAAAAGCTTCTTGTTCTTCTTCAGAGAGCAGGAAAGTGGAGATTCTTTCGTCATCTTCCCCTGGGATAGCAGAGACTCCATAACAAGACTTCCCTTTTCCTTTAGACTTCCTCCCGGATGACGAACCGGCCCATTGTTCATCTCCAATCAGATCTGGATGAACCCAAAGGATTTCGCCATTTGGGGTTGTGTGCGGCACAAGTCCCTTTTGGCGCTGTCCGTGCGGATCGTCATTCACCGTCTTCATCCCGACTTTGGTGACGCGTTTTGGCTCGAACCAAGTTGTAGGCACCGACCCAAAACTGATTGACACTGCGTTGGCCCCCACATTCTTGGCTGGTTTCGGGGTTATGACTCCTACGTCGATTAACGCCTGGATCTTGTCCTTGAGGTGGTAGCATGATCTCGTAGGGTGGTGGACCGCTCTGTGGTACGCGCAGTACTTTGGATCCGTCACTTTGCTGGCCCCTTCTTGATCCACGATCGCCGGCAACTGGATCTTGTTGTTCTCCAACAGGTATTTGAAGATGCCGGGAACTTCATCATCCTTGAAGGAGTACACTTTAGGAAACCTCGGCTCCGCAGATTTCTGCTTCTGAGGCCGTTGTTGCCATTGTCCTCGAGATTGTTGGGGTGCTTGTTGCTGTGGCTGCTGTTGCTGTGGTTGCAATTGAAAGGTTTGATTAGCATCAACTGCATTAGCTTGTGCCTTACCTTTCCCCCGTGGGACGAAGTTTTGCTTTGGAACACTCGTCGCCGGTTGGCCTCTTTCCGCCTTCTTCCTCTTGAGGAATCGCTCAGCTTGCTCTCCCCGGACTTTCAAGTCCTTCCATGTATTGGATGGTGCTGTCCCCATTGCTTCTAGCACGTCCAACGCGAGGTTGTTGTGGCAGGTCTGGAGGATGAATTCCTCGGTGATCGGGTCCCGGCAATTCATCGCCTTGTTCCGGAATCTTTTGACGAAGGTATCGACTAACTCTCCGTCCTTCTGCTTCTCATCGAGCAACGATCCGATAGATATCTCGGTGTCGTCGTCGAAGAAGTTGGCCAGGAACTTGGTCTCCATGTCATCCCAGCTGTTTACGCTGCCTGGCTTGAGGCGGCGATACCAATCGAAGGCGGCTCCGCGAAGAGTGCCGACGAATGACCGCACCATCAGAGGCTCATTACCAGAGATCACCCCCAAATGCGATTTGAAGTAAATCAAATGCTGGGTAGGTGAACCCATCCCATTAAACGGCGTGAAGTTAATTAGATTAAACTTCGCCGGATATGGGATCGATTCCCATTCTCTTGGGTATGGGCAAGGAATGCCTGTTTTCTTCGTCTCTTGAGCGGAAATTAGTGTGTTGATTTTGCTCTCGAGGTTCTTGATCTTCAGGTTTTCGCCGGTTTCTTCGCCAGCATTCTCATTACCACCCCCTGCGTTGACGGGAGGATCATTGGTGTTACGAGCATTTGTATCCTCATCTTCCACATTAATCGGGTTACGATGATTCTGCTCGCCTTGTTGGTTCGCCAATGCTTGGATCTGTTGGTCATGCATTTCTCTCATCTGCTGCATGGCCATCTCCATCTCAAATTTGAAACTTTCTTTCTGCTTAGCCAAAGCGTCTTCAAGCATCTTGGCCATCTGCTCCGCACTTATCATCAGGGCCTCGCGGGGTTGTCCCTCGCTGGATACTGTATTATCTGATGCCACCGCGGAGCCGGCATCAGATTCTTCATCTTCTGAAGGGCGTCTTGTCCGAATCCTACCATAAGTTGCTCGCTCTATGGTTCCGGACTGCAGACGGGTTCTAGGTCGGGAAGCTTTCAGAATCGACTCGAAATCTTCTCGTGCCGATGTCCCTTTGCTCGTCATGTTGGTGGTGACCCTCGGAAATTCTCCGTCTTCAATCACCCTTCTTCTTCGTTGGAAGCGCCTAGGCCTTGGTTTTGGCGTTTCCGCATTAAGTCTTTCAAAAACTGAAACTCTTTCGGGGACCGCCTTAATGCAATTGCATTCCGACAATACCGCCCGAATGAGTTTGGAACAGGGACATTGAATTTCCCGTTCTCGGGGACTCCTCTTCCTGGTTCTATTCGTACCCCCAGCACGATAGTACAACTCGTCATTTTGACAGTCAGAGTAACCTATCGTGTGCGGGCACGCCTTCTCAGGTACAACACAATCATTATCAGATGATAATGTTTCCATCTGAGGTTGACTTGCCTTCTTTGGGCTTTCAAAGGTTACCCGCCTCAAAACATGCCTTTTTGGGCGTGAATTTTCGGCGTGATCTTGGACTTCAATGCGCAAATTGGTGCGCGCAGCTGCCTTGAGGTCTTTGTCATGCTGGAGGTGATGGCGACCCCCAGTATGTTGAGTCGTTCTGGGCTTCTTCATCGGGCCCAAACGCTCGTGAATTGGAGCTTTGCCTCTCACGTCAGGAATTGGACCGAGGCGCTCCAAAATTGGTTTCTTCTTGCGGGATGACTCTGCATGATCTCCCGGAGAAGTTATTGGGATTGACGGCGACTTTGGTTGACTCGCCGGAGTTTGACCTTCCTTAGAAGGCTGCACTGGTTGCTTTTTGGCCTGAGTCGCCACTTCAGACTTAGGCTTCCAGACTTGTCGTGTTGGTGGTGGCTTCTTCTCCACCTCCTTTTGCAGCTTTCTACGGGCTTCCTGAGCTTGAGCCCGTGCCTGCGCTGACATCGCGCGGCGCTTGCGAATGCGCTCCTCGAGTGTCGAACGGTTCCGTTTGACGCGGACCCATTCTTTCTTTGGCGGCTTGGAAGAGTCGCCATTCATTGGTGGTTGAGGCTGTTTGCCTCTTCTGTTCTTCAACTCCGCGTGGTAGCGGAATCCGTCCGTAGACTCCATCGCCTTAGCGAATTGCCGCGCAAGGCGTTGACGACGCCTCTGGCGGGCTCTCTTTGAGAGAGTCACAACGCCCTGAACAGTAGAGGCGTTGGCGGGAGTTGGGTTGACCTGATTGGAGGTCGGTGGAACTTCATTTGACGCAACTTCGGCGTCAGTTGGGTTGAGAGCTTCGTGGGCTTCCCGAGCAGCTTCAAACCAACGAGCTTTTCTCCCGGAGGAGAACTTCTTGGACTTGCGGGGGGAGATAGAGCCGGACGAGGACACGTACTCCTCGAACTTGGCTTGGTCGAACTCGTACTCGACCTCCTCCACGACCGGGATTGCAATCCGCGGCTGCGACGCATCGATCTCGTTGGCGAGATCGTCGGCTCCCACTGTGGTCGCCAGATTGTTCGCGTGGAAAACTGTTTTCTTTTTCATTGATATGATTGTCATCTTGGGTTACAAAGATCCGGTCTTTTATAGATCCGGTTACAACTAAATCAAAGAAAATAAAGAAAAATTACAACTCTCCTCTGTGAACAAATCACGAGCTCCTGTTTTGCGGTCGCTCGCTTTGGTGGGTTCTTTGCCTGCGCCGGGGTTAATCCGTGGACCACCGCGCGATCTAGATCCGGTCGGATCTACACGAGTATGCGGGTATTATTCCACGAAGGGAATAATAGCCGGGAGGGATTAATCCACCAAGGGAATAATCGCTCAGATCTCGAGATCTAAGACCAAGCTTAGATCTGGAGTGTAGTCTCGTGTAGATCTCAGATCTGTTCTTTCTTCCTCTCGAGATCCTGCCTTTTCTGACGTGGATGGTCGCCGAGGATCAGATCTGAATGGTGCAAGTCTTCTGGTCTTCAAGCTCCGAGTTCACTCTTCAATCCGGCAGAGTTTCGGCTCTTGAAAGTTCGACCCCTGAAAATGAACATCTCTAGGCCTATTTATAGGCTCTCAGGACAGTGGCTGCAAAAAGGGAATTGTCGGCCACCTCTGGGAATCGAGAGGGGATTTTGACTGTGGTCCTAACTGTAAGAAGGTTTGACCAAGTGGGTGTTTTGAGACAATCCTAACTGTAGGAAGGTTTGATCGCTCAATTTGTGGACCTCTCGTTCATTGGGGGAATCGAGAGGGGATTTTGACTGTGGTCCTAACTGTAAGAAGGTTTGACCAAGTGGGTGTTTTGAGACAATCCTAACTGTAGGAAGGTTTGATCGCTCAATTTGTGGACCTCTCGTTCATTGGGGGAATCGAGAGGGGATTTTGACTGTGGTCCTAACTGTAAGAAGGTTTGACCAAGTGGGTGTTTTGAGACAATCCTAACTGTAGGAAGGTTTGATCGCTCAATTTGTGGACCTCTCGTTCATTGGGGGAATCGAGAGGGGATTTTGACTGTGGTCCTAACTGTAAGAAGGTTTGACCAAGTGGGTGTTTTGAGACAATCCTAACTGTAGGAAGGTTTGATCGCTCAATTTGTGGACCTCTCGTTCATTGGGGGAATCGAGAGGGGATTTTGACTGTGGTCCTAACTGTAAGAAGGTTTGACCAAGTGGGTGTTTTGAGACAATCCTAACTGTAGGAAGGTTTGATCGCTCAATTTGTGGACCTCTCGTTCATTGGGGGAATCGAGAGGGGATTTTGACTGTGGTCCTAACTGTAAGAAGGTTTGACCAAGTGGGTGTTTTGAGACAATCCTAACTGTAGGAAGGTTTGATCGCTCAATTTGTGGACCTCTCGTTCATTGGGGGAATCGAGAGGGGATTTTGACTGTGGTCCTAACTGTAAGAAGGTTTGACCAAGTGGGTGTTTTGAGACAATCCTAACTGTAGGAAGGTTTGATCGCTCAATTTGTGGACCTCTCGTTCATTGGGGGAATCGAGAGGGGATTTTGACTGTGGTCCTAACTGTAAGAAGGTTTGACCAAGTGGGTGTTTTGAGACAATCCTAACTGTAGGAAGGTTTGATCGCTCAATTTGTGGACCTCTCGTTCATTGGGGGAATCGAGAGGGGATTTTGACTGTGGTCCTAACTGTAAGAAGGTTTGACCAAGTGGGTGTTTTGAGACAATCCTAACTGTAGGAAGGTTTGATCGCTCAATTTGTGGACCTCTCGTTCATTGGGGGAATCGAGAGGGGATTTTGACTGTGGTCCTAACTGTAAGAAGGTTTGACCAAGTGGGTGTTTTGAGACAATCCTAACTGTAGGAAGGTTTGATCGCTCAATTTGTGGACCTCTCGTTCATTGGGGGAATCGAGAGGGGATTTTGACTGTGGTCCTAACTGTAAGAAGGTTTGACCAAGTGGGTGTTTTGAGACAATCCTAACTGTAGGAAGGTTTGATCGCTCAATTTGTGGACCTCTCGTTCATTGGGGGAATCGAGAGGGGATTTTGACTGTGGTCCTAACTGTAAGAAGGTTTGACCAAGTGGGTGTTTTGAGACAATCCTAACTGTAGGAAGGTTTGATCGCTCAATTTGTGGACCTCTCGTTCATTGGGGGAATCGAGAGGGGATTTTGACTGTGGTCCTAACTGTAAGAAGGTTTGACCAAGTGGGTGTTTTGAGACAATCCTAACTGTAGGAAGGTTTGATCGCTCAATTTGTGGACCTCTCGTTCATTGGGGGAATCGAGAGGGGATTTTGACTGTGGTCCTAACTGTAAGAAGGTTTGACCAAGTGGGTGTTTTGAGACAATCCTAACTGTAGGAAGGTTTGATCGCTCAATTTGTGGACCTCTCGTTCATTGGGGGAATCGAGAGGGGATTTTGACTGTGGTCCTAACTGTAAGAAGGTTTGACCAAGTGGGTGTTTTGAGACAATCCTAACTGTAGGAAGGTTTGATCGCTCAATTTGTGGACCTCTCGTTCATTGGGGGAATCGAGAGGGGATTTTGACTGTGGTCCTAACTGTAAGAAGGTTTGACCAAGTGGGTGTTTTGAGACAATCCTAACTGTAGGAAGGTTTGATCGCTCAATTTGTGGACCTCTCGTTCATTGGGGGAATCGAGAGGGGATTTTGACTGTGGTCCTAACTGTAAGAAGGTTTGACCAAGTGGGTGTTTTGAGACAATCCTAACTGTAGGAAGGTTTGATCGCTCAATTTGTGGACCTCTCGTTCATTGGGGGAATCGAGAGGGGATTTTGACTGTGGTCCTAACTGTAAGAAGGTTTGACCAAGTGGGTGTTTTGAGACAATCCTAACTGTAGGAAGGTTTGATCGCTCAATTTGTGGACCTCTCGTTCATTGGGGGAATCGAGAGGGGATTTTGACTGTGGTCCTAACTGTAAGAAGGTTTGACCAAGTGGGTGTTTTGAGACAATCCTAACTGTAGGAAGGTTTGATCGCTCAATTTGTGGACCTCTCGTTCATTGGGGGAATCGAGAGGGGATTTTGACTGTGGTCCTAACTGTAAGAAGGTTTGACCAAGTGGGTGTTTTGAGACAATCCTAACTGTAGGAAGGTTTGATCGCTCAATTTGTGGACCTCTCGTTCATTGGGGGAATCGAGAGGGGATTTTGACTGTGGTCCTAACTGTAAGAAGGTTTGACCAAGTGGGTGTTTTGAGACAATCCTAACTGTAGGAAGGTTTGATCGCTCAATTTGTGGACCTCTCGTTCATTGGGGGAATCGAGAGGGGATTTTGACTGTGGTCCTAACTGTAAGAAGGTTTGACCAAGTGGGTGTTTTGAGACAATCCTAACTGTAGGAAGGTTTGATCGCTCAATTTGTGGACCTCTCGTTCATTGGGGGAATCGAGAGGGGATTTTGACTGTGGTCCTAACTGTAAGAAGGTTTGACCAAGTGGGTGTTTTGAGACAATCCTAACTGTAGGAAGGTTTGATCGCTCAATTTGTGGACCTCTCGTTCATTGGGGGAATCGAGAGGGGATTTTGACTGTGGTCCTAACTGTAAGAAGGTTTGACCAAGTGGGTGTTTTGAGACAATCCTAACTGTAGGAAGGTTTGATCGCTCAATTTGTGGACCTCTCGTTCATTGGGGGAATCGAGAGGGGATTTTGACTGTGGTCCTAACTGTAAGAAGGTTTGACCAAGTGGGTGTTTTGAGACAATCCTAACTGTAGGAAGGTTTGATCGCTCAATTTGTGGACCTCTCGTTCATTGGGGGAATCGAGAGGGGATTTTGACTGTGGTCCTAACTGTAAGAAGGTTTGACCAAGTGGGTGTTTTGAGACAATCCTAACTGTAGGAAGGTTTGATCGCTCAATTTGTGGACCTCTCGTTCATTGGGGGAATCGAGAGGGGATTTTGACTGTGGTCCTAACTGTAAGAAGGTTTGACCAAGTGGGTGTTTTGAGACAATCCTAACTGTAGGAAGGTTTGATCGCTCAATTTGTGGACCTCTCGTTCATTGGGGGAATCGAGAGGGGATTTTGACTGTGGTCCTAACTGTAAGAAGGTTTGACCAAGTGGGTGTTTTGAGACAATCCTAACTGTAGGAAGGTTTGATCGCTCAATTTGTGGACCTCTCGTTCATTGGGGGAATCGAGAGGGGATTTTGACTGTGGTCCTAACTGTAAGAAGGTTTGACCAAGTGGGTGTTTTGAGACAATCCTAACTGTAGGAAGGTTTGATCGCTCAATTTGTGGACCTCTCGTTCATTGGGGGAATCGAGAGGGGATTTTGACTGTGGTCCTAACTGTAAGAAGGTTTGACCAAGTGGGTGTTTTGAGACAATCCTAACTGTAGGAAGGTTTGATCGCTCAATTTGTGGACCTCTCGTTCATTGGGGGAATCGAGAGGGGATTTTGACTGTGGTCCTAACTGTAAGAAGGTTTGACCAAGTGGGTGTTTTGAGACAATCCTAACTGTAGGAAGGTTTGATCGCTCAATTTGTGGACCTCTCGTTCATTGGGGGAATCGAGAGGGGATTTTGACTGTGGTCCTAACTGTAAGAAGGTTTGACCAAGTGGGTGTTTTGAGACAATCCTAACTGTAGGAAGGTTTGATCGCTCAATTTGTGGACCTCTCGTTCATTGGGGGAATCGAGAGGGGATTTTGACTGTGGTCCTAACTGTAAGAAGGTTTGACCAAGTGGGTGTTTTGAGACAATCCTAACTGTAGGAAGGTTTGATCGCTCAATTTGTGGACCTCTCGTTCATTGGGGGAATCGAGAGGGGATTTTGACTGTGGTCCTAACTGTAAGAAGGTTTGACCAAGTGGGTGTTTTGAGACAATCCTAACTGTAGGAAGGTTTGATCGCTCAATTTGTGGACCTCTCGTTCATTGGGGGAATCGAGAGGGGATTTTGACTGTGGTCCTAACTGTAAGAAGGTTTGACCAAGTGGGTGTTTTGAGACAATCCTAACTGTAGGAAGGTTTGATCGCTCAATTTGTGGACCTCTCGTTCATTGGGGGAATCGAGAGGGGATTTTGACTGTGGTCCTAACTGTAAGAAGGTTTGACCAAGTGGGTGTTTTGAGACAATCCTAACTGTAGGAAGGTTTGATCGCTCAATTTGTGGACCTCTCGTTCATTGGGGGAATCGAGAGGGGATTTTGACTGTGGTCCTAACTGTAAGAAGGTTTGACCAAGTGGGTGTTTTGAGACAATCCTAACTGTAGGAAGGTTTGATCGCTCAATTTGTGGACCTCTCGTTCATTGGGGGAATCGAGAGGGGATTTTGACTGTGGTCCTAACTGTAAGAAGGTTTGACCAAGTGGGTGTTTTGAGACAATCCTAACTGTAGGAAGGTTTGATCGCTCAATTTGTGGACCTCTCGTTCATTGGGGGAATCGAGAGGGGATTTTGACTGTGGTCCTAACTGTAAGAAGGTTTGACCAAGTGGGTGTTTTGAGACAATCCTAACTGTAGGAAGGTTTGATCGCTCAATTTGTGGACCTCTCGTTCATTGGGGGAATCGAGAGGGGATTTTGACTGTGGTCCTAACTGTAAGAAGGTTTGACCAAGTGGGTGTTTTGAGACAATCCTAACTGTAGGAAGGTTTGATCGCTCAATTTGTGGACCTCTCGTTCATTGGGGGAATCGAGAGGGGATTTTGACTGTGGTCCTAACTGTAAGAAGGTTTGACCAAGTGGGTGTTTTGAGACAATCCTAACTGTAGGAAGGTTTGATCGCTCAATTTGTGGACCTCTCGTTCATTGGGGGAATCGAGAGGGGATTTTGACTGTGGTCCTAACTGTAAGAAGGTTTGACCAAGTGGGTGTTTTGAGACAATCCTAACTGTAGGAAGGTTTGATCGCTCAATTTGTGGACCTCTCGTTCATTGGGGGAATCGAGAGGGGATTTTGACTGTGGTCCTAACTGTAAGAAGGTTTGACCAAGTGGGTGTTTTGAGACAATCCTAACTGTAGGAAGGTTTGATCGCTCAATTTGTGGACCTCTCGTTCATTGGGGGAATCGAGAGGGGATTTTGACTGTGGTCCTAACTGTAAGAAGGTTTGACCAAGTGGGTGTTTTGAGACAATCCTAACTGTAGGAAGGTTTGATCGCTCAATTTGTGGACCTCTCGTTCATTGGGGGAATCGAGAGGGGATTTTGACTGTGGTCCTAACTGTAAGAAGGTTTGACCAAGTGGGTGTTTTGAGACAATCCTAACTGTAGGAAGGTTTGATCGCTCAATTTGTGGACCTCTCGTTCATTGGGGGAATCGAGAGGGGATTTTGACTGTGGTCCTAACTGTAAGAAGGTTTGACCAAGTGGGTGTTTTGAGACAATCCTAACTGTAGGAAGGTTTGATCGCTCAATTTGTGGACCTCTCGTTCATTGGGGGAATCGAGAGGGGATTTTGACTGTGGTCCTAACTGTAAGAAGGTTTGACCAAGTGGGTGTTTTGAGACAATCCTAACTGTAGGAAGGTTTGATCGCTCAATTTGTGGACCTCTCGTTCATTGGGGGAATCGAGAGGGGATTTTGACTGTGGTCCTAACTGTAAGAAGGTTTGACCAAGTGGGTGTTTTGAGACAATCCTAACTGTAGGAAGGTTTGATCGCTCAATTTGTGGACCTCTCGTTCATTGGGGGAATCGAGAGGGGATTTTGACTGTGGTCCTAACTGTAAGAAGGTTTGACCAAGTGGGTGTTTTGAGACAATCCTAACTGTAGGAAGGTTTGATCGCTCAATTTGTGGACCTCTCGTTCATTGGGGGAATCGAGAGGGGATTTTGACTGTGGTCCTAACTGTAAGAAGGTTTGACCAAGTGGGTGTTTTGAGACAATCCTAACTGTAGGAAGGTTTGATCGCTCAATTTGTGGACCTCTCGTTCATTGGGGGAATCGAGAGGGGATTTTGACTGTGGTCCTAACTGTAAGAAGGTTTGACCAAGTGGGTGTTTTGAGACAATCCTAACTGTAGGAAGGTTTGATCGCTCAATTTGTGGACCTCTCGTTCATTGGGGGAATCGAGAGGGGATTTTGACTGTGGTCCTAACTGTAAGAAGGTTTGACCAAGTGGGTGTTTTGAGACAATCCTAACTGTAGGAAGGTTTGATCGCTCAATTTGTGGACCTCTCGTTCATTGGGGGAATCGAGAGGGGATTTTGACTGTGGTCCTAACTGTAAGAAGGTTTGACCAAGTGGGTGTTTTGAGACAATCCTAACTGTAGGAAGGTTTGATCGCTCAATTTGTGGACCTCTCGTTCATTGGGGGAATCGAGAGGGGATTTTGACTGTGGTCCTAACTGTAAGAAGGTTTGACCAAGTGGGTGTTTTGAGACAATCCTAACTGTAGGAAGGTTTGATCGCTCAATTTGTGGACCTCTCGTTCATTGGGGGAATCGAGAGGGGATTTTGACTGTGGTCCTAACTGTAAGAAGGTTTGACCAAGTGGGTGTTTTGAGACAATCCTAACTGTAGGAAGGTTTGATCGCTCAATTTGTGGACCTCTCGTTCATTGGGGGAATCGAGAGGGGATTTTGACTGTGGTCCTAACTGTAAGAAGGTTTGACCAAGTGGGTGTTTTGAGACAATCCTAACTGTAGGAAGGTTTGATCGCTCAATTTGTGGACCTCTCGTTCATTGGGGGAATCGAGAGGGGATTTTGACTGTGGTCCTAACTGTAAGAAGGTTTGACCAAGTGGGTGTTTTGAGACAATCCTAACTGTAGGAAGGTTTGATCGCTCAATTTGTGGACCTCTCGTTCATTGGGGGAATCGAGAGGGGATTTTGACTGTGGTCCTAACTGTAAGAAGGTTTGACCAAGTGGGTGTTTTGAGACAATCCTAACTGTAGGAAGGTTTGATCGCTCAATTTGTGGACCTCTCGTTCATTGGGGGAATCGAGAGGGGATTTTGACTGTGGTCCTAACTGTAAGAAGGTTTGACCAAGTGGGTGTTTTGAGACAATCCTAACTGTAGGAAGGTTTGATCGCTCAATTTGTGGACCTCTCGTTCATTGGGGGAATCGAGAGGGGATTTTGACTGTGGTCCTAACTGTAAGAAGGTTTGACCAAGTGGGTGTTTTGAGACAATCCTAACTGTAGGAAGGTTTGATCGCTCAATTTGTGGACCTCTCGTTCATTGGGGGAATCGAGAGGGGATTTTGACTGTGGTCCTAACTGTAAGAAGGTTTGACCAAGTGGGTGTTTTGAGACAATCCTAACTGTAGGAAGGTTTGATCGCTCAATTTGTGGACCTCTCGTTCATTGGGGGAATCGAGAGGGGATTTTGACTGTGGTCCTAACTGTAAGAAGGTTTGACCAAGTGGGTACTTTACGTCCAGACTCTAACAGAGAGAGTGTTGAGTGCATAGACATGGTGAGAATGGGAGTTCTTATTCATTACATTGCTGTGGTTTTGGGAACTTCCCGTTACATAAATCGTCCACCCCCAGTTTCCTCTGCGGAACTGGTTCGGACATTATTATCAGTTAACTAACCGGGTTATCCTTAAGAATATTAGCTTAATATTCTCCAGGAACTTCCCGTCAAAAGTGGGGAAACAGTTTAGACTCATATACCTATTGGAGTATCAGGGAGTAGTTTAACCTCTTATACCGGTCGGAGGATTGAGAAACAGTTTATACTCGTATACTCTTTGGAGTTTTGCCGTTCTCAATTGGCTTACCTTAGCGTTATGACGCCGGCTTCAACCAAGGTCTGAATGCTATTCTTGAGAGCAAAGCAATCCTTGGTGGGATGAACGACCCTCCTGTGGTATGCACAGTACTTTGGGTCCGTAGTGTTGTCAGCTTCCTCCTGATTTGTGATAGGTGGTAGCTTGATCTTGTTACCTTCAAGGAGGGATTCGAAGATGGCTGGAACGTCTTCGTCCTTGAAGGAATACTCTCTTTGGAGTCTCGGACCCGAAGTCTTTTGCTGCCTTCGGGATTGCTGTTGTGACGCTTGATTAGCACCACCAGTAGCTGCAGGTGTTTTGCCCTTACCACGAGAGGCGAAATTTGAGTCCAGCGGATTAACCGTCGGTTGGTTCCTCTCGGCCTTCTTCCTTCTAAGGAATCGCTCAGCCTGCTCCCCTCGGGCCTTCAGATCCTTCCAAGTGTCAGACGGTGCTGTTCCCATTGCTTCCAACACGTCCAACGCAAGGTTGTTGTGGCAAGTTTGGAGGATGAATTCCTCTGTGATCGGGTCCCGGCAATTCATCGCCTTGTTCCGGAATCTTTTGACGAAGGTATCGACTAACTCTCCGTCCTTCTGCTTCTCATCGAGCAACGATCCGATAGATATCTCGGTGTCGTCGTCGAAGAAGTTGGCCAGGAACTTGGTCTCCATGTCATCCCAGCTGTTTACGCTGCCTGGCTTGAGGCGGCGATACCAATCGAAGGCGGCTCCGCGAAGAGTGCCGACGAATGACCGCACCATCAGAGGCTCATTACCAGAGATCACCCCCAAATGCGATTTGAAGTAAATCAAATGCTGGGTAGGTGAACCCATCCCATTAAACGGCGTGAAGTTAATTAGATTAAACTTCGCCGGATATGGGATCGATTCCCATTCTCTTGGGTATGGGCAAGGAATGCCTGTTTTCTTCGTCTCTTGAGCGGAAATTAGTGTGTTGATTTTGCTCTCGAGGTTCTTGATCTTCAGGTTTTCGCCGGTTTCTTCGCCAGCATTCTCATTACCACCCCCTGCGTTGACGGGAGGATCATTGGTGTTACGAGCATTTGTATCCTCATCTTCCACATTAATCGGGTTACGATGATTCTGCTCGCCTTGTTGGTTCGCCAATGCTTGGATCTGTTGGTCATGCATTTCTCTCATCTGCTGCATGGCCATCTCCATCTCAAATTTGAAACTTTCTTTCTGCTTAGCCAAAGCGTCTTCAAGCATCTTGGCCATCTGCTCCGCACTTATCATCAGGGCCTCGCGGGGTTGTCCCTCGCTGGATACTGTATTATCTGATGCCACCGCGGAGCCGGCATCAGATTCTTCATCTTCTGAAGGGCGTCTTGTCCGAATCCTACCATAAGTTGCTCGCTCTATGGTTCCGGACTGCAGACGGGTTCTAGGTCGGGAAGCTTTCAGAATCGACTCGAAATCTTCTCGTGCCGATGTCCCTTTGCTCGTCATGTTGGTGGTGACCCTCGGAAATTCTCCGTCTTCAATCACCCTTCTTCTTCGTTGGAAGCGCCTAGGCCTTGGTTTTGGCGTCTCCGCACTGAGTCTTTCAAAAACTGAAACTCTTTCGGGGACCGCCTTAATGCAATTGCATTCCGACAATACCGCCCGAATGAGTTTGGAACAGGGACATTGAATTTCCCGTTCTCGGGGACTCCTCTTCCTGGTTCTATTCGTACCCCCAGCACGATAGTACAACTCGTCATTTTGACAGTCGGAGTAACCTATCGTGTGCGGGCACGCCTTCTCAGGTATAACACTATCATTATCAGATGATAATGTTTCCATCTGAGGTTGACTTGCCTTCTTTGGGCTTTCAAAGGTTACCCGCCTCAAAACATGCCTTTTTGGGCGTGAATTTTCGGCGTGCTCTTGGACTTCAATGCGCAAATTGGTGCGCGCAGCTGCCTTGAGCTCTTTGTCATGCTGGAGGTGATGGCGACCCTCAGTATGTTGAGTCGTTCTGGGCTTCTTTATCGGGCCCAAACGCTTGTGAATTGGAGCTTTGCCTCTCACGTCAGGAACTGGACCGAGGCGGTCCAAAATTGATTTCTTCTTGCGGGATGACTCTGCATGATCTCCCGGAGAAGTTATTGGGATTAACGGCGACTTTGGTTGACTCGCCGGAGTTTGACCTTCCTTAGAAGGCTGCACTGGTTGCTTTTTGGCCTGACTCGCCACTTCACACTTAGGCTTCCAGACTTGGCGTGTTGGTGGTGGCTTCTTCTCCACCTCCTTTTGTAGCTTTCTACGGGCTTCCTGAGCTTGAGCCCGTGCCTGCGCTGACATCGCGCGGCGCTTGCGAATGCGCTCCTCGAGCATCGAACGGTTCCGTTTGACGCGGACCCATTCGTTCTTTGGCGGCTTGGAAGAGTCGCCGTTCATTGGTGGTTGAGGCTGTTTGCCTCTTCTGTTCTTCAACTCCGCGTTGTAGCGGAATCCGTCCATAGACTCCATCGCCTTAGCGAGTTGCCGCGCAAGGCGTTGACGACGCCTCTGGCGGGCTCTCTTTGAGAGAGTCACAACGCCCTGAATAGTGGAGGCGTTGGCGGGAGTAGAGTTGACCTGGTTGGAGGTCGGTGGAATTTCATTTGACGCAACTTCGGCGTCAGTTGGGTTGAGAGCTTTGTGGGCTTCCCGAGCAGCTTCAAACCAATGAGCTTTTCTCCCGGAAGAGAACTTCTTAGACTTGCGGGGGGAGGTAGATCCGGACGAGGACACGTACTCCTCGAACTTGGCTTGGTCGAACTCGTACTCGACCTCCTCCACGACCGGGATTGCAATCCGCGGCTGCGACGCATCGATCTCGTTGGCGAGATCGTCGGCTCCCACTGTGGTCGCCAGATTGTTCGCGTGGAAAACTGTTTTCTTTTTCATTGATATGATTGTCATCTTGGGTTACAAAGATCCGGTCTTTTATAGATCCGGTTACAACTAAATCAAAGAAAATAAAGAAAAATTACAACTCTCCTCTGTGAACAAATCACGAGCTCCTGTTTTGCGGTCGCTCGCTTTGGTGGGTTCTTTGCCTGCGCCGGGGTTAATCCGTGGACCACCGCGCGATCTAGATCCGGTCGGATCTACACGAGTATGCGGGTATTATTCCACGAAGGGAATAATAGATAGCCGGGAGGGATTAGTCCACCAAGGGAATAATCGCTCGGATCTCGGGATCTAAGACCAAGCTTAGATCCGGAGTGTGATATCGTGTAGATCTCAGATCTGTTCTTTGCCTCCTCTCGAAATCCTGCCTTTTCTGACGTAGGTGCTCGCCGAGGATCAGATCTGTACGTGCAAGTCTTCAAGTCTTCAAAGCTCTGAGTTCACTCTTCATTCCGGCATAGTTTTGGCTCTTGAAATTCCGACCTCCAAAATTGAATATCACTTGGCCTATTTATAGGCACCCAGATCTGTGCCTAGGCACAGATCTGGGCCGGCCACCTCAGGGTGGCTCGGCTCTGGGCCGGGCCCCCCTGAGGTGGCCGAGCCCCCGTGGGGTGGCTCGGCTTGGGCCGAGCCACCTGAAGGTGGCTCGGCTTCGGCCGAGCCCCTCTAGGTGGTGGGTTTGGTTGTTTTCCGTTGTTTCCGGTTCTTTCTGTGATTCGGTTCTGTTTCGATTTGTTGACTTGATTTGGCAGTAAGTCTGATTCCTGATTTGGCAGTAAGCTGATTCCTGATTAGGCAGTAAATCCGCTTCTGAGTTCGAGTCCGAAACTGATCTTGATTCGATCGCGATTCGTCCGAGTCCACTCTCGGTTGGATGACTCGTTGATTCCTCAACTCGTTAGCTTGATTCTGCACGCGGGTGGATTCATTCCGTCGCTTGCGTGCGATTCGTCGATCTTGTCGCCTCGTTGGTTCGTCGGTTTATGCCGAACTGTGCTAAGGGACCTATAAGCAATTTTATATGCCTACAGAAGCAAGGGTTGATGTTGTATTTGTTTTGAAGCCAATGTCTGCTTCATATCCGTCAAGCCCGTCAATTCAGCTTTAGCCTCTGCCAGTTGGGCCTGAAGAGCCTTTATTTGAGCTTGAAGATGATCGACCTCACGTTGCTTTTGAAGTTCAGCATTTGCAACCTTTCTACCCTCTCGGGACAAATTCTCTTCAATCTCTTTGAACTCCTTAATCCGTTGCTTAGTCTCAAGCAATTGATGGTTAAGTTCAAATAAGGAGCCATCCCTTTGCCGCATAGTTTGCATGGCCCGTTCCTCAGCCAAAGGGTAAAGAGATCGAGATCGACAATTTTGCCATTGATTGAAAAGATCTTCAACCTTAGTCAGGTGCAACCAATACGGTAATACTGCAAGATCAGAGGTCAAACTCTTCATCAAGTCCAAGAAAGGCACCAGCACCTCTTTAACCTATGCAAAATTCCCTCCATGGTCCAAAACCTGAACGGAAGATTCTCTCAGGATGTTGAGAAAATTCTCTGATATTTTTGATACGGTGAAATTTCTCGCCGAAGATGGGGGAGAAGCATGTGTGCTACTAGAGGACACCGTTGCATGAGTAGCAGCAGAAGAAACTCTAGCTACTGTGAAGACTGGCGGTGCATGGCACATGGTGGGAGCGTCAGTAGTTGTAGCAACCATTGTAGTAGTGGTAGGAGCATCAACGACTGCGGTACTTGGTACGACGCAAGTTTCGGTCGTTGTAATGGAACTGGTAGACACAACACTTATATTCATAATGGCTTCAGCTTCAGCTATGGTGGTTGGAGCAGATCCATTTCCCTCAGCTTCTTCAGGGTCAACAGTCAGATTATCAGCTGGGCCTAATTCCATAGCTGAACTTGGAGATACCCTACTTTTAGCAGGGTCATCAGAAGCCGGTCTCGCCTCAATACCTACATCGGTAAAAGCAGTGGAATCTGTGGAAATAGCTAAGCACGGCAAACAAAGTCGTTAGTATCTTAGAAACCTAGAATGGTAAATGACTCTACCTCTATCTTACCAGGATTGATGGGAGCGTCTTCGATGTAAGTACTCAGTGCAGAACGCAGTCCAGAGCAGAGTCGAGCCAAAGGAATTTCATCCTCAAGCTCCGAATCCGTCTCAACATTGAGTGACTCTATCAAAGGAGTCATGGGCAGAGAAACGTTACGCCTTGATTTTTTGGCGACACGTTTAGACTTGCGCATTCGCCCAATTTCTTTAGACTTTTTCCCCACTTGTCTCAGAGCCTCTTCTTCTGCAGTTTGTTCTGAATAAGAAGTATCAGAGGGAAACAAGTCAAAGTTAAGGCAAGTCAAAGTTAACATACCAGTGATCCCTTTGTCGAGATGTGGTTCCTCAAGAATCGGAGATCGTCGATGAGAGCCTTCAGCAGTAGATCCATGTGGAGGAGGCTCACAAGGTTCGCCCATAGGGGCGAGGTCCTCAAATTCACCAAGACTTGCTCCATCTCTAAGAGTGTCTCTAATATCGGAAGCAGCAGGCATGTGGCTCCCATACTCGTCAACATGAGGAGATCTACGAGATGCACTCTCATTTAGAGCCGCATCTACCTCTTCTTGAGTCTCGTGAGGGCTAGGAGGAGTGGTTTTCTCTACCCCAGCACTCTCTTCAGCATGCAAAAACTCTTTGAGCCCTGGTATATGGCTTCGCCTAGAAGCATTTCCGGACCTGTATCGGCGCCGGATGTAACGCAACCCCAAAGAATTTATGTTGAAGTTGGGAATCGCTGCGTTTGCCATGCAATGCCACTTGCAATAAGCAAGTGTGGTTCAAAGCTGTGGATTTTTTGGTGGAAGCAAGAAACGAGCACATGTGCCGCCAGCAATGGTCCAATACCAAGCTCTGGCCCTAATGATTAAGCTACAACCCTCAGATATCAGTTGAGCATTAGGATTACCAACGTATAACTGAGTGTAGCCGAATTAGCGAGCAAAGCGACAAGACAGGTAGGGTTCCAACACACATACTAGGCCGAAATGATAAATATGATATCCTGTACGAATGGTCATAAGCCACATGAAGCAGCCAAGTGACAGAGAAGAATAACCCCGACCATTTGATGCATCTACGATGGCCTGTCCATAGCTGGTTTCGGGGAAATGAGGGAAACAGCGATTGAATTCCCTTCTCTTGTGGTTGTGAAGAATACGTCGTACCAAGGCTAAGTAATGGTGCTCCCAGTCTAAATTCTCCAACCTCTGAATGAAGGGAATGACTTCACCCTCTGTACGAGCAGAATGCGTACCCATAAGAGTCAAACAATGTAGGACAACCCAGGCCATGAAATAAGTGTAGGGCAGCCCTACCTTTGGGTTCTCGTTACCTCAACAAAATTGGTAACATAAACTCAAAAATCCATAATGAATGCGGGCGATCATGGCAGGAAGAAGGGCATAAGAACGGCCGTGTGCTAAACATACGACAGGGAATACCACTTCCATTAGCAACAAGTCGAAACTTCCAGAGACAACAATGACTTGATGATGTCATAGCATGAGATACCCTGCCAGCAAAGCCTTAGAAGAAATAGGCTCTCCACCTTGAAAGAAGTAACACTCAAAGGTGGTACCAATGGGGTAACCTTGTTCATCTGACTCTGATACCCGATGCATGGGAGGATAAGTAAGTACCCGTCACGACAATTCACTCGCATCACAAGGACCTAAGGGAACCACGGGGTCATTTTTATGCTCCAAGTCCTTGAAGAGATATCGAGCCCAAATGCTATGGCTGAGGAGCCTCTCACCCTTCTTATTGAGCCACCCTTCCACATTCATACAAATGTGCCCGGAGACTTCTTCCATCTCGTGAAGAGCAATATCTATCTCTCCATCAGGAGTAAAGAAAGTATGAGTGGTAGGGTTATACAACTCCAAAATACTAAAGAACTGGTGGGAGTTATTGATCAACCCGAATTGTGTCGCTCTGATGGGCGCATAAAGATCAAACTTTTACAGGTCTTCTTGGTTCTCATGCAAAATGTATTCGGTGATACGATGCCACTATTGTGTAGGACTCCAATGAGACCAGTCTGGAGTTCTAAAGTCCTTAGCAGGGAATTGACCGTTTCTCCTAAAGAATGCACGACCAAAGGTGTTAGCCTCTTCAACAGTCTCACCAATCGAGAGTTCTTTTTGGAAAATCCCAGGGTGCAATCCGGTGATGTAACGACCACCACTATCTATCTTGGTGCCGCTACGAGAAAAATGGCCACATATGACCCCATCTTGTACTGGGGTTAAATCCCAGTCCATTCTCCTGGGAGCCGAGACAATCTTCAAAGAAGTAAGGGAGACGTCACGCTCCATCCGAGGTAAGAACAAATTTTGCCCGTTTACAGTTCTGAGCCATTCATATGTCCCGATGTCCAGCAAGTCAGGATCCTCCGAAGAGTCTCCAAATAAGAGAACAGGCTTCACAATAGGTTCACGATTGATAGACTCTAAGGGAGCATCAGTGATCATATGCCTAAATGTGGAAACCGAAGGGTCAGAAAGAAGATCCACTTCTTCTAGCCCCTGTTCTCCGAACAAAGGAATGCTCTTAAGGGCATAATAATGAGGATGAATTGCAGTTGTTTGAGTACCATCCGCTCCGAGATCACCACGTTGGGGAAGTGGAGTGGAAGGATATGTGACTGTACAAAAAGACAAACAAGATTAGTCTCAAGCAGCAGTTACGGCCTAATAATATGAAGGTCATTCTGGCAACGAACGTCGGAATTCGTTAGAATGATGAACCTCGTGTTACAATGAAGTGTTAAACTTCATTGGCCAAGCAAGCTCATTCAACCTCGACAAAGATAACGAGGTTCACCAGTTCAACGAGATTCGTTGGAGAACACGAAGTTCATCATTTGAAAACGAAGTTAACCAGCCCAACGAGCGTGGTTGACGAAAAGACGAAACAAGTCATAAAGATGAGAATCATCTATACAACTCCAAAATACTAAAGAACTGGTGGGAGTTATTGATCAACCCGAATTGTGTCGCTCTGATGGGCGCATAAAGATCAAACTTTTACAGGTCTTCTTGGTTCTCATGCAAAATGTATTCGGTGATACGATGCCACTATTGTGTAGGACTCCAATGAGACCAGTCTGGAGTTCTAAAGTCCTTAGCAGGGAATTGACCGTTTCTCCTAAAGAATGCACGACCAAAGGTGTTAGCCTCTTCAACAGTCTCACCAATCGAGAGTTCTTTTTGGAAAATCCCAGGGTGCAATCCGGTGATGTAACGACCACCACTATCTATCTTGGTGCCGCTACGAGAAAAATGGCCACATATGACCCCATCTTGTACTGGGGTTAAATCCCAGTCCATTCTCCTGGGAGCCGAGACAATCTTCAAAGAAGTAAGGGAGACGTCACGCTCCATCCGAGGTAAGAACAAATTTTGCCCGTTTACAGTTCTGAGC
This sequence comes from Asparagus officinalis, assembly GCF_001876935.1. Classification (NCBI taxonomy): domain Eukaryota; kingdom Viridiplantae; phylum Streptophyta; class Magnoliopsida; order Asparagales; family Asparagaceae; genus Asparagus; species Asparagus officinalis. The sequence continues at coordinate 59,774,554 of NC_033796.1, forward strand.
CATTCATATGTCCCGATGTCCAGCAAGTCAGGATCCTCCGAAGAGTCTCCAAATAAGAGAACAGGCTTCACAATAGGTTCACGATTGATAGACTCTAAGGGAGCATCAGTGATCATATGCCTAAATGTGGAAACCGAAGGGTCAGAAAGAAGATCCACTTCTTCTAGCCCCTGTTCTCCGAACAAAGGAATGCTCTTAAGGGCATAATAATGAGGATGAATTGCAGTTGTTTGAGTACCATCCGCTCCGAGATCACCACGTTGGGGAAGTGGAGTGGAAGGATATGTGACTGTACAAAAAGACAAACAAGATTAGTCTCAAGCAGCAGTTACGGCCTAATAATATGAAGGTCATTCTGGCAACGAACGTCGGAATTCGTTAGAATGATGAACCTCGTGTTACAATGAAGTGTTAAACTTCATTGGCCAAGCAAGCTCATTCAACCTCGACAAAGATAACGAGGTTCACCAGTTCAACGAGATTCGTTGGAGAACACGAAGTTCATCATTTGAAAACGAAGTTAACCAGCCCAACGAGCGTGGTTGACGAAAAGACGAAACAAGTCATAAAGATGAGAATCATCGATGACGAGCCTCATCCAGCCAAAAAGACGTCATCTTTAGGATGAGTCTGGAAGAAACTGTTCATCTTCCTTAAGAAACCCAAGTCTAAAATAGACAGGGCTGACATCCCTCAGAACGCAAATCATGCGTTTAAGATCTATTACCTGAAAAGCTGGGTAGAACGCCAGGTTCATGCGAAGAACCAGCAACCTTTTTGCCCTTACTCTTGCTTCGGTCTACAGTAGTCTTAGGGGCTATTGATTTCGTTTGAAAGGCTTGTGAAGAAAGAAAGGTCGGAATTTCGAGAAGAGAAGGAGTTCAGATAACCCAAACGACGAAGAGAGAAGAAAGGACTTCTCATATTATGATGCCCTATTTATAGGGGCGGGAAAAGAGTCGAATCAAAGGTCGCGATTTTCAGTTAGGGTCGTTTGACGAGATCTCTCCCTAACAAGATCTACGGACGGGATTCAAGGGGATTTCCTATCGCCAGCTGGCAACCATTCGCTAGGTCTGGGAAAGGTGCATAGCAGTGATGCTGACGAAACTGCAATGGGTCATTTGTCAGACGGGACAGACTCCAAAACGAACCACAAAATAACTTTCGCGAACACGAGGTTCACGACAAAATCAGGTTCGTGAAGTAAACTCCTCAAGTTCGAGATACCTATTCAAAGTATTTCAGACTACATACAACCCGATTCAAGTCTGAAAACCTTGAAGGGGGTTTTGTAGGTATTAAAAAATGCCAAAATTCAAAAGATGAAAAGAAGGGTCAGGGAAACGAACCCCTTTTCAATCAGAAACGAGGTTCGTTGTTTAGAAAAGATCAACCTCTAGAATGAGAGTCGCCATGCAGTAGAACTCAACATCGAAAGATAAAGTTCATTATTGAATGAAACGGATCTACGAGACTCGGAGCTCGTCATTGGATACGAGGTTCGAGGTTCGCTAGTGAATACGAGACTTGAAGCTCGTCATTGGATACGAGGTTCAAAGTTTACTAGTGGATACAGGGTTTGAAGCTCGTCATTAGACACGAGTTGTACTCTAGCCGTCAAAGATGAAGCTCGTCATTGAATACGAGGTTCGAATCTCGTCATTAGATACGAGGTTCGGAGTTCATCATTGGAGATGAAGTTCGTTAGTGAAGACGAATCTCACGAGGCTCGCCAAGTAGCGAGGCTCGACATCAAAGACGAGGTTTGCCAACGTAGTGAAGTTCGTCACCCGTATTAAATCAGGCTGTAACAGTCATGAAGACCCAGTCAGCCATGTAGACTAAATTCAAGGAGTCAGTTACGCCACGACTTCATAATTTTAGCACATCAGTTACACCCACGACTCCACTATAGCACGTCGGTTACGTGCTCAAACTCCGATAAATAGCCATCGATGGCTACAGAGAAAGGGGTTGGTTGATTATCAATTAATTAGAGATTTTCAAGCTTGGACTTAGAGAGGCATCAGAGATCAAAGTTTCTGCATGTCGATCCAGAGTACGAACCTCGATTCCAGCCGGCTAACAAAGTTCAGAAGCTCCAGCAATCTTGGTCTGATCGTCAACAACAAAGTTCAGAAGCTCCAGCAATCTTGGTCTGATCGTCAACGGGAGGCAAGCTCGACTCAAGCATCGAGGGAAGCATCCTTTCGTCCAGCAATCTTGGTCTGATCGTCAACGGGAGGCAAGCTCGACTCAAGCATCGAGGGAAGCATCCTTTCACTACCTAGAACCCACGTTAAACAAAAAGAAGCTGAATTAATCTTGTCTTCATCTGTAATTGAGATAGAGTGTGAGTGATTGTAAGGGTTTCGTACCAAGTGATCGAACCCACTTCTTAAAACAAGAAAATCAATCAATCTTCAATTTTTCGACCCTACACACATCTACTACTTCAAGTTGTAGACTAGAGACGTAGTGGCAAACGACGCTATCCTGACCCGTTTGTTCACCGGCACCCTTAAGAGTGTTGCTTTCGAGTGGTTCATGAAGTTACCTGCTGGATCCATTCAAAAATGGGTAAATCTAGAAAGGCTATTCTAAGCTAGATTCTTTGAAGATGATACGGAAGTTTTCGTTCCAACCCTCCTCACCACCAAGCAGAGGAAGGGAGAGTCCATCAAGACTTATGTTGAGAGATTCCGCAGCATGGCATTACGATACCTGTCAGGTATGACCCAATCGACTTTGGTTGAGACTTGCAGGCATAACTTGCAGACCTAACTCCTCGCTCAAATGGGGGTAGCGGAATGTTGCTCCTAGAGACAACTGGTTTCGTAAGGAGAACAAGCCAAACAAATCGTTGCTCGGGTCAAGACTGAAGAAGCTACTCAACCCAAGCCACAATATCAACGTAATCAGAACAATGCCCCGCGCTCCAAGGGAAAGGAGACTTTGGCTGCCGACGCCAACACGAGCACACCACCTGCAAAGCCAGGGAAAGTACCGAACTAACAAAGAGCGCCTAAGCAATACTCGTTCAAAGAGGAGCATGTGGACACTTTGTTCTAGCTACTTTGGAAGAATAACAAACTGCAGCTCCATGAGATCAGAAAACCAGATGAAGCAGGGAAGGTGGATGACTCCAATTACTGTCATTATCATAGGTTCTTGGGACATCCTACCAGAAAATATTATGTCTTCAAAGATATTTTACAAAATCTGGTGAATGCTAATGTGCTCACACTAAAGCCTGAGCAGCAGACCATATCCACCAATTTGATAGCGGTCCAGTTCGGTGATTTCCCTCCAATAGTAGCTACAGACGGTGTTATCCTCATCCATAAAAGGGAAATACACATAAAAAATACTGACTTACACAATCAGAAGGACATGGGATTGGTACCCCTCACTATCCTAAAAGAGGAGATCATGTGGGTCCATCCCGACCTGGTTGAAGACCAATAGTGGACGAGCACCTCGTCCAAAAAGAAGAGAGGCAAAGCTAAACCATCCAATATGATTAGCCCCTCTCTTAATGAGAATGATGATCATCTCAAACCTCTCACTGACTCAGAGGAAGAAAGGATTGTTCTTGCAGCATATCCGGGAGGCAATCCTGGCACCCAGTCAGGAAAAGCTTACTTGAAAGACTATGATCAGAATGCTCAAGAAGCAGAAGAACAACACCAAGAATGCTGGGGGTTTTGTTCCCAAGAAGTTAGTTGACAAAGGGAAATAGAAGGAGACTCGGTATAATAAGAACCTTCTTCAAGAAGTTGGGAAATCGAGCGCTCCCTTCCAGTTCAATGTCATGGCGTAATTGGCAAACATACCAGCTAGGATTACCCTATATGAGCTCATGAGGTTGTTTAAAACCACCAAGGAAGCTCTAATTGAAGCGTTGAAGAACACTGAGAGCTTTATTAATCAAATCACTCCGATTCCTGAAGCTGCTGAAGGCCAGTCTTGTATACATTGTCTACAAGCAGCAGGAAGTTTACCCTGTATATCCTTCACTCAGGAAGATATGCAAGTAAAACACAAGCATGACAGACTTTTGTACTACACAGGGTACATTAGGTCCTCGGAAATCAGCCGTGTCCAAGTTGACCCGGGCTCAGCACTCAGCATCATGCCTTACAGGGTCATGTAGGTCTTAGGGATTCCCATGCATTGGTTGAATAGCACCCAGACCACTATCTTTAGTTTCAACGCCAACAGTACCCAACCTCTGGGGAAGATCAAGCTAAGGTGTCAAATCGGGGATCTCAAGTCTGAGGTGACATGTTATATCATAGACGCAGACACATCCTACAATCTATTATTAGGACGACCATGGATTCACACGAACCGCATTGTCCCGTCTACCTTACATCAGGTTATGAAGTATGCTAATGATGAAGGAGAAGTTCGAACCTTGATTACGGAAAAGTACCCCTTCAGAGGAGTGGAAAATTTCCATACGGATTCTGTCTTCTACTCAGAATCACAGGAGAAAGATGTTTATTTTGGCGTACTTGTTTGATGTGATGGGTCGGGTCGAGAACAATAATAATGTACCGAGTGAGGGCGAGTGGTGCATTAATAAAGATTTTATATTGGTGTACTTGTCTGATATGTCCTCTAAAAATGAACAAATAAAGAATGATCTTAATATAGGTACTAACCCATGGCACATATTGCACGCAGAGGCATCTCTCACATTGCCGATTAAGTCATCCTTCATTTCAAATGAAGAAGTAGAAGATGCCCAGAAGGTTTTCTTTAAAGTCCCGTCCAAAAGGAAATGGCAGAAGCCGATCCATTTCGGTAAAATTAAACCTGAATTACTCAAACGAAAAAGTTCAGAAGAAGATAATAGGATTCCTTAATTCCATTACCATGAGCCTAATTCTATACATCTGATGAAACGAATGGGATACAACTTTAATGAAAAATAGGATTTAAACTTCGGGAAAGGAAGGCGAACGCCCATCCGAATGTCTCTCACTCCCGAAGGAAAACCTCCGGATTATTATCAAAAAACCAGAAGAGGTGTGGGCTACGTCACAACTCCCTCCTTTTCAGAAAATGAAGCTAGTAACTGTCTATGTTAGGATCATTCATCTGGAATATCATCGTGAGAATCCGATATCAGTGTCGGACCTTTCTTTAGAAGTTTGACCGTGAACATGGTTTCAACTAGTCATCCAGATGAAGAGGCAGGGGGTGACGAAGAATTGACTGAATCAACCAATGACCACTGGATCAAACGCCTTAACATCTTGTGGGATATGCGTTTCAAACAGCGTGAACTGCCTACTGAAGATAAAGTGATCCAGGTTAACATAGGGGATGAATCCGACCCTAAGCCTATCTTCATAAGTGAAAGCTTATCACCATCCGAGAAAGAGGACCTTATATGATGAATCCGACCCTAAGCCTATCTTCATAAGTGAAAGCTTATCACCATCCGAGAAAGAGGACCTTATATCTCTCATCCGAGAATATATAGATGTCTAAGTGAAAGCTTATCACCATCCGAGAAAGAGGACCTTATATCTCTCATCCGAGAATATATAGATGTCTTTGCTTGGAATTACGAAGATATGCCTGGCCTTAACCCAAAAGTAGCCATGCATCGTCTCAACATAGATGTCTTTCCTTAAGAGATACTTCACGTAAGTCATGTAGCCCCCTCTAGTTCTCTCAAACTTCAGTCAAGTCAGGCTGGGGGTTGCCAATTTAGAGTGTATTTTGGGAATAAATATTTAATTTTCATGTTTTGTATGTCATCATGTTAACACCACCTCTGATGATTGAAAGTTTTTGGAATTATTCTAAGTGGTAATAAAGAGAATTTTGAGTTCATGCTAAGTTAACACTACACTTACGGCATTTGCATTACTTTTCATTATCCTGAATTAGGATTCAACAAGAGAGACAATGAAAGATAAAATGATATTATTTTCTTTCAATGTTGTTAATTCGATACAAAGTAACGATAATTGAAATGAAAATGATACAAAATTATTCTCCAGCTAAAAGCAATTCAAATCTTAAGCATCAGGGCCCATCAGCCTAAAGGACTTGAGCTTGGATTTCAACGCTGATATGTTCTCCTCACCAGCCTTTTTTACTTCTTTGGTTATCTTGCTCCTGAGTTCCTCTTCATCAGGTGCTGCTTCTATAATCTCTCGTCGAATCTTATCGGCAGCGTCGATCTCATTGCAATAATCTTTGAGAAGCTCATCATAGTGAGTAGCTAACCCTTTTAAGACTTCTATATCGTCAGCTAGCTAGACATTCCTCTGAGATAGCTCAACACCCATGCGAGCGAGTTCTGCTGCAACATCTTGGATACCCATAGCGAGGCTGCCCATGTCTATTTGTATTTGAAGGTGCTCCTCACGCAGGCTGGCAATACGAGACTCTTTCTCGGATAAGCTCTTTTGAAGAACTTCATGGTGTTGTGCTCTCGAAACTCTGGCCGCAAAAAGAGCCTGGTCCACCTCTTCGCCCAAATTGTCGCGTTGAAGAATCAAAAGCATCTCGAATTCTATTTTCAAAATGATAATACCTTCCCTGCAGTTCTCATTTCAGAACGCATTCCCATGACTTCTGATATCTGTTAAGCTTTCATTCAGGAGAGGTCTAAAACATTCAAAGGGGACCCGTCCTAAGCTAACGATATCAATCGTAAACTGCATCTTCATCTCTAGCTGCCTGATGCACTCTCTCAAAGCTCTCAAGCATGGGGGAGGAGCAATCGGATAGATCAGACCCGTATATACATTATGAGTAGATCGAGGAACAGCTTCGGAAGGAGAGTCTTCATGCGAACCCTGATTCTGGACTAGAGGGGGAGAAGCAAACTCTAAACCCCCAAGGGGCAACGTCTCTTCAGCTCTCACCTCCTCGGGAATGGAAGGAATCAATCGAAGCGTTTTGTCCTCCCTATCGGCCAAGCGCGCAACAGGTGCAGATTTCATCGCGTCCCCCATCAGTGTGGCCCGCTTGGAGTTTTTGACGGTAACGGGTTTTCTCTTGCGAATTCTCCTATTATATTCGCCTTCTTCTTCAGCAGTAAGAGCCTTTTTCCCTGATGATCTTAAGGAGCGACGTTCAAGATGTGGCATGTCCTAATGGATTCACTCAATTGAGTGGGGGTGTTTTCCATTGACTGCTCTACATCAGGCCGGGCTACTTGATTTTCAGGTAGGGTGGCAAGTGCTTCATTGGGCCTTATCAACTATATAGGTTTGCTCGACAATTTGGGTATGACCAGCTATACGTTGGGAATGCTCGACCTCAACTGGCGATTGTGGGCAATCTATATAAAGGGGCAAGGGCCTGGTACTATTCGGTGGATGGTTGCACCAAGGCTATCTTCAAGCTCCCCCATAAGACGCCCAACTCCTACACCTCCATGGGTTACTGCAATTAGTATTCTGCTACTTCTCAGATCTCTGGCTATAACTTGAATACATCTTGTCTGAAGGAAATCAGACGTATGTATGCTTTAAGGAGGGGGGGGGTCTAAGACATCTCGTCTGAGAGGGATTGACGAAAACTTATCTTTCGAGGATCCATCTGCTGGGCAAGAAGATGAAAAAACAGCTGAGCCTATTCTGGTGGAAGAACCCCGAGTGGTTGATACTCCCACAACTCGAGCAGCTGGGAAGAGGACCCTTTCAGCGGATGAAACTGGTTAGTACGATAAGCGAACTCGCCAAAAGTTGATGGTTGAGTCTCCTCCTGCTAAAGGCCAGCAGAAACCAAAATTGATGGCCGATGCTATCAAGACTACAGAAGGAGAAGAACAACAAGAGTCTTCAGTCGCAGGCCTACCACACAAAGCTAGGCTACGTTCAAGTGGTCCCGCCTTTTTGAGTGAAGCTTCCTCTTACCATCCTTCTGAGGACAAAGAGGGTGAATTAATGACTACAGATGCAAAATCTACTCTGGTAGTAGACTCTCCTAGGGCTCCTGACTTAGAACCAGTGGGCCTTGAAGAGAATGCATTCCCTCCTCCTTCAGTACTAATGCCACAGGCTGGCGATTCAAGTCTTAGTCCGACAACGGGACTCATGACTAAATCGGCTGCCGTCACAAGTCTTCCCGAGTCTTCAGCTATACGTGATGACGAAGAGGAAGTGGATTATGGAGCCTCCTCGACTGGTGATGCAGTTGATGGCGATGAAGGTGATGGAAGCACTAATGTTGATAACGTCAGAAGTGGTGATGAAGAGGATGAAGAACATGATTCCATTAACGACATCACAACTTTTGACGATGCTCCTAAAGTTGCATCAGATAAAGTTGCTCATATCCCTTTTTCTATTACCAGTAAGCCTAGTTTATTTCGAATTCCTCTGCATGTTACTTCCGCGTTCCGACTATTTTTGCATGCAGGTTCACCCACTCTTGAGACTACCACCATAACTCCTCCCCCGGAACATCAGCTTGTGCAGGTGTCGACTCCTTTACAAGAGCAGCCTTTGCCTAGCTTACCAATGACAACCACTCCACCGGCAACATTGCTGAAGATCTCGCTTACACCAACAGGAGCTGTACCAAGTACATCTCAGGCGAGGGCAATAATGACCTTGACATCAAGTCCTTCCTACTTGGATGTTTCTTTTGCTTTCGCGACTTCTACGTCCAGGTCGCTTGCCAAACCGCATCTCGATACGTCTGCTTCCAGAGCTGTGGAGCCATCTCCGATTGTTGTTTCTAGCCCGACAAATGCTCTTGACTTCCTCTTTATCTCTCTGGGTTATTTGAACAGTCTTACAAAGAAAGTAATTGAGGTTGTCATGGCTGGTCGGGGCCGCTTTGATTCCTTTAAGTCTCTCTTAGAAGTAGGCTTAAATGGAATTAAAAGTGTAGGCAATGCCCAATGCTTTGAACGTTATTCGGAAGCCATTTCTCACCTAGAAGCACAACTCAAACACTTAGAGGCCCTCGGTCATGTAGACATTCAGACACAGATTGTGTCTACTTTTGCTGACCTCTAAGTTGAGGAAGTGGCTCGCCGTGAGGCAATTGAGGGCTGAGAAAGAGCTTCAAGTTACACACTTGCAAGAGCATAGCAGTCTGAGACAAAAAGAATTGGAGCTCTCCACTGCTTCTCTGGACCTCATTCGTACAAAGCTTGTTGAAGCTGAGACGGAAGTACTAAGATTGAAGGCTCAACTATATCGTGAAGAAGCCGTTGTTAATATACTTAGTGCCAAAAATACAGACACCCTTTTAAGTTATTATCAAGAAGCTCAGGCTCTTGAAAGAGCGAAGAAGGAGGTAGCTGTTGCAGTAGCACCAACTGAGGATGAACTGCGGAGGAAGGCTGAAGCTATTGTACGGGCCAATCATGAGGAAAAACTCTCTAATGTCAAAGCTCGACTTGCTTCTTTTGATTTGATCTTGTATTATTCTTTTTCATAAGAACAACTCTGCTTTGTATCACTTTCTTTTGGCTCTTAAATAAAAAGTGATATTGGTTTTTTAGTATTTCTTGCATATGTCATGTTTTGATCTGAAGTAATAAAATCACGAGAAATGCCATAGGTGTGATCCTAACTTAGCACAGATTTCCGTGATAGGCCTGATTTAGAAAAATTTTCTTATTATCATTTGAGATAACTCTAGAAAATTTCCAACTGCTGGGGATAAATACTTGTTATTCTTCCAGAATAAGACTGACCAGTAGAATTCTTCCTACGTTATGCCTTTGCTCTAAACACTGAAAGAAGTCTATAAGTGCCAGAGGTGTAGTATTAACTTGGCGTGAACTCTCATATGGAGTGGAGTTCAAAAATTTTCCTTATTACCACTAGGGATAATTCTGGAAAAAATTTAACCCGCTGGGGATTTTATGAGAACACTTGCTATTCTTATGTAAAGGAATAAAAAGGTTCAAAGAGGGGTTTTGAACTGTTAGAGGTGAGATGTTAACGTAACAGCTATTTGTAGACCTATCATCCTATTAAAAAGGATTGATAGACAGATTAGATTGTCAGAGGTGTAATTTTAACGTGACAAGGAAAGATATTACGATCGGGGTAATTTTGAGGACTTATCGCTCTATTGGAGAGGTCGATAAGTTGATTTTGTCAGAGGTGTAATTTTAACATGACAAGGAAAGATATTACGATCGGAGCAATTTTGAGGACTTATCGCTCTATTGGATAGAATCGATAAGTTGATTTTATCAGAGATGTGATATTAACGTGATGAGAAAAACATTTATGTGATTGGAACACAATTTGGGGGACTTAGCGTCTTACTGGGGAGAATTGCTAAATGATTTATCATCAGAGAGATGAATTGTGATACTTATGATTTGAACAAGAATTTAAGAATTTTATCATTTCGCTGAAGGGAGTTGATAGATTAGTTATTTACTACTCTGCTGAGGAGAGTCAGTAAATAGACCATGATTTGAATGATTTTGGAGACTTATCGTTTTATTGACGAGAATCGATAAGTTGGTTTTAATAGAATTGTCATCGCATTGGGAGAAATACTGGCTAGATGCCAACTCTGTGGGGATGATGATCATCAAAAGTGTAGTATTAATCTGACGAAAGATTTGCCAATTAAAAATGACTTTGATTTTGTTGAAGAGATTCAGAGGTTTTGATTAACACTCTGTTAAAAGGATTCATGACCTTAGAGACTAAGTGTCATGTTTGAAAACACAAGGGTGGATCCTTCATTCAGAAGAATTGCAACGCAAAGATGACCTCTACGTTTGAGGTTCGAAACGCGAAGTTATGAACTCTCATAATGCCGGTCTGGGCCTAGCATTTGGGAAGTTGAACGCGGAGGTGAACTTTGCGTTAAGGTTAAAGTCTTAACTGACTTTATCCATAAACGCTAAAGGTTGCATTTTGAAAAATGGTTGGGATTCTTTTCTAGAATCCCGTACCACTTTAACAGCTTGACGGCTATTATAAATAAACATGTGTTGTCACGTCAAGAGTCATTCGACTCTTTCTATTTTTGGTTTAGTTCCAAGAATGAGAACTCTCATTTGATTTCGATAAGATTTCCGACGAACTTCGTCCTCTCCGACCAACAACATCTTCTTCAACCGATTACATCAATGGCACCACGAAGAATGAGCTCTGGCTCCAAGAAGGTCGCTGGAGCGACTTTTGAAATGTCGTCGGCTGGGGATGCCGGTGATGTTCTTGTTTCTACGGGAACATCATTGTCGCCATCGCCGTCGCGTGGGCCTTCCTGCCGTGGTAGGTGGTGATTGTAATAACTTGTTTTGATAAGTTTTCTGAAAACCCTAGATGGGTTCTTGACAACGAGGAAGATGACTCATTTCTATCTAATGGAAACGCAGAGTTAGGACTCTGTGTTAATCATGAAACGTAGTGTTGATTCCTACGTTTGAACTCTAAACATGGGTCTTGGCCTTCGCGTTTGAGCTTTATAACGCATGTCTCGACTCCTGCGTTTAAGATTTATAGCACAAGGCTGGCCCTTTGTTTAAGTTTCAACACATGGGTCTTAACCTCTGTGTTTTTAGTTTCTTCTTTTGTATTTATGTCAACAACTTGCTTTAGCTGCTAATCTTTGCTTTTGACTTTGCAGTGTTCTTTTCGAATGTACCGCTTTCGCAGGAGCATCATTTTGGGTACATTGGCGGTCCTGATAAGAATGAAGTTTTTAGTCTTCACGGAAGAATTCCGTTGTGCACTTTCCCTGATTTAGAGAGAACACACATGATCAGATTTCCCTTATGCTCTACTCTCAGAGCTTTGATCACCAACTTAGATCTGGAGACTCCTGTCGGCCATGATCAATTCCCTAAACCGGCGTTCATATTTGGAGATCATATAGCAGTTGATGACAATCTTATAAATGCAGAAGATTCAAAGCTACTATGAAGAGTCAATAACCACTTCCTATTTCTCTAAATATGAAGAGGATGTATCCACTCTTATACTTCTTGAACGTGAGCTGCCGCCGAGGTTTGAATTTTGATCTAGTCAAGGAGAAAGAAAATGTGTCGCTTGGATTTGGTCGACAAGCTCGCACACAAATTGGGGGATAACTCAAGGGTTTGAGGCCCAACTTATTTGAGAAAAAGGATCTTGTTCAAGAAGTGCCACTTCCAGCGAATGTTTTCACTCGCCAGTTTATTGTAGCTCAGGATGAATTCCCTACGCAAACGTTCAGATCCCTAGGATGGGTTTGTTCTGGAGAAGGGGGGTGGTGGACCAGGATGGTGGATTTTATTCTTGAGAAACTTAAGGAACCGCTCACTCATTCAGGTCTCACAATCCCGGTGTTGGCTTCTCGACGTGGGATTGTTCAAAGTTATCCTAATTTCTTCGCCATGCTGGAGAGATACAACCCGGATAGCTGCATATTCTTCACACCTATAGGGGAGTTAGGCTGCACTCTCCATGAGATGCAAGCGGTATCGGGGCTGCCATTCGGTCAGATGCCCTATGAAGAATTCATCCCCATCATTGAAGAGCTCTCTCTTTTGAGGGTGGCACACCCAGAAATTTATGCCACTTTTTGGGAGCTGATGTGCCACTTCCATATATGTGCTTAGGTTGTTGGGATGCGCGGAGGGGGTCTTATGCATACTGCATGGGCGAACTGTCTCTTTCAAAACTTAGGTCAGAAAGATGAGGTCGTGACCCGACTTGCTGCTATTTCTCCTTAAAGCGTTAAGGCCCGAATTAAGGCTTCCAACGCTATTTACAAGACTAAGCACATCGAAGATGGGTTTGAGGCTGGTGTCAAATTCGAGAGTTTTCACTACCAAGCCACAACTCCTATTTCTGACATGGCTCTTCTCGCTGGCTTCCTCATGATTTGGTTAAAACGGTGCGTAGTACCATCAAAGCTAGTCGAGGCGATATTAGCTGAGGTTGTGTACCTAGCTATTTTATTAGCTCATGGGAGGCCAGTGAGCCTTCTCACTGCTATGGTAGGCTGCGTACAGAGTGGCTTATAGACGTTGACCTCTGAACTTGTTGGCGCCCAGAGAATTAAGGTTACTGGGAGGAAAGCTTGGAAAACTCCCCAACCACGTATACCAGTGCTGTATACGTACTTGGTAGCCTGGTTCACGCTACATTTCCCTTCGTTGATGACAGGGGTTGCTGAAGAAAATGAAGCTCATATTCCCTTTGTACAAAGATTAGAGTCGGCCACATGGACTAATACCTACATAGTCAAGGCTCGACAACTTTTATCCCAGGAAGATAATTACCAAATTTTCTGTTGCGCTCCCGACTTCGATGGAGCTGAAGAAGAATGCACGAGCTTTATGGATGTGCTTTTCCGATGGCTCATCATCTTTGGAAGAAGGCACCTTCAGGTGGCTCCTCATGATCAAATTGGGTTATCTGGTCTTTCGCTTGAGGGAGAGGTGCATCATTGAACCTTACATACCTTCTCGATTCGCCAGACAGTTTGGATATGATCAACTTTATATTGGAAATCCTAACCCGGCATTGGCCCAAATTAGGAATTTGTATGAAAGGGCCCACGCGTGGTACTTCTTCTCTGCAGGAGGAACTCATGTACACTTTACCTTACCTAACTCACCGCCTGGTTGTTCCACCGTTACGGATTTCCGTGATTAGTTTAATGAGGCTTCTCGAATCCCAGAATATGATGTATATACTTCATGCATAAGCGAGATTCGACAATTATATAAATCGAGAAGCGGTTCCACCAAGACTCGTTTATCGGGAATAGAGGAGTATTTATCTTGTGAGCGAGGAGCGGTCGGAGCTGTCGAAGCCCAAAAGGAGTTGCCCACCATTGAACCTTCTGAAGAAGAGGTCCCACCATTTTTCCTGTCACGTTAATATTACACCTCAGATAAAATTCACTTATCGACTCTCCTCTATAGAGCGATAGGTCCTCAAAATTGCTTCGATCGTAATATTTTTCCTGTTACGTTAATATCATACCTCTAACAGTCCAAAACTCCCTCTCTTTGAACCTTTTTATTCTTCCACATAAGAATAACAAGTGTTCTTATAAAATCCCCAGCGGGTCAAACTCTTTCCAGAATTATCCCTGGTAGTAACAAGGAAAATTTTTAAACTTCACTTCATGTGAAAATTCATGCCAAGTTAATATCACACCTCTGGCACTTATAGATTTCTTTCAGTGTTCTAAGTAAAAACATAACACATGAAGAATTCTATTGGTCCGTCCTATCCTAAGAGAATGACAAGTACTTATCCCCAGCAGGTAAAAATTTTCTGAAATTATCTCAAATGATAATGAAGAGAATTTTCTAAATCTGACATTCCTCATATAACTTCATTGTTGCAAGTCAGAACACGACACGTGCAATAAATAAGGAAAAGCCAAAGTCATTTTCTTTTTATTTTATTCAAAAATATTAAGAAGTGATGCAAAGTCTTGTTCTTATCAAACAAAAAAAGAGCAAAACATAACTAAGTCTCTGGGCCCATAAAATTGAAAGACACGAGCCAGGACTTGATAGCAGAAAGCTTCTCCTCATGAGCGGCTTGTACCGTTATCTCGGCTTTCTTCTTAAGTTTATTTGCATGTGGCATCGTCGTGACAGCTTCCTTTTGAGCAAGTTCAAGAGCCTAGATCATTGAGCGATAAGTGACGTAAGCCTCCACACTTTCAATTATGAGCCTTTTCAGGATCTCTTCTTCTCGATCAAGCTTGGCCTTGTGTTGAACTAACTCCACCTCTAATCGATCGATCACCGCTCGAGACATCTGTATAGTAGTGTTAGAAGCCGCCACAACCTGTTGCTTTTGAACACATTGCCCCTACAAAAATGCAATCTCAAGCTCCCTTTCAGCTATATTTTTTGAAGAACTTCATATTTGTGAGCTACTTCAGCCTTGAAATCAGCAAAGGTTGATGTAATCTGAGTAGTAAGATCGCCACAACACAGTTCCTCTAAAGCTTTCAAGTCATTTTCCAATCGAGAGACATTGTCTGAGCAGTGCCGAAACCATTGAGCGTTGTCCACATATTGGATGCTTCTCAGAGAGGTCACGAGTATCAGCCTAAAAAAATCAAATGAAGCTCGTCCAGCACTAACTTCCTCAATCGTCATCTTCATCATGTCCTCCAATTGCCTCATAAGAATTTTAAGCATGAAAGGAATGACCATCGGACTTAGAGAAACAATAGAGGACATCACTGGGGCTCCAAAAGTTGTAGATCTCTGTGTAAGAATGGTTGGTGATGCCAGCACTAACTTCCTCAATCGTCATCTTCATCATGTCCTCCAATTGCCTCATAAGAATTTTAAGCATGAAAGGAATGACCATCGGACTTAGAGAAACAATAGAGGACATCACTGGGGCTCCAAAAGTTGTAGATCTCTGTGTAAGAATGGTTGGTGATGATCGTGAAGAAGCCGTAGAAGCCATTGCAATATCCAATTGTGAAGGACTTGAAGGGAGAACCATGAGCGCACCTGCCTGGGCTGAACTTAGCATGCTCTCCGTCTCCGCAGGTTTGAAAGAAATCATTAATGGAGGGGATTTCTCTTGCAAAGAAGTTGTCATTGTCTGTGTTGGTTCTGGGAGAGAAGTAGTTGTTGCCTGTTGGTTGGGAGGGAATGTCGTGTCGGTGGCCTCACGAGTTGGAGATCCTACACAAAAAAAGTAGTTAGTACACAAAAAGAAAAATACCAGAAGGATCAGATTAGGTGAACCTGCATGCCAAAAAAACAGTCAGAACACGAAAGGAAAGTGTAGGGGAATTCTAAATAAACCAAGCTTACCAGTGATAGAAAAAGGAATATGAGCAGACGCCTTATCTGATGTGATCTTGGGAGCATCATCATCATTAAAAGTAGTGATGTCATCTATAGAGTCACGCTCTTCATCCTCTTCATCACCCCCTCTGACGCTATCAACCTCAGCACCTTCATTATCTTCATCAGCTACATCACCGGTCGAGGTGATTTCATAATCTACTTTCTCCTCGTCATCACACACAGCTGAAGACTCAAGTGGACTCGTGCCGGCAGCCGATATAGTCATGAGTCCTGTTCTCGGGCTAAGCCTTGAATCGCCAGCCTGTAGCATTAATGCTGAAGGAGAAGGAGATTGATTCCCTTTGAGGCCCCTTGGGTCTAATACAAGAGCCTCATGGGAGCCCACTACCGGAGCAGATTCTACGTCTGTAATCATTAACTCATCCTCCTCGCCCTCAGGCAGATGGTAAGAGGAAGCTTCACTCGATAGGGCTGGACCACTTGAACGAAGCCCAGTTCTGTGTGGAAGGTCCATGACGGAAGACTCTTGTTGTTCTTATCCTTCTGTAGACTTAAAAGCGTCTACCATTAACTTCGGTTTCTGTTGGCCTTCAAGGGAAGAAAACTCAACCATCAACTTTCGACGAGTTTGTTTATCGTACTGGCCAGCTTCATCTGATGTAAGAGCCCTCTTACCAGCAGCTCTCACTACATGGATATCATCTATCGGGCGATCCCCTGCATGGGCAACTTCAGCCATTTCATCTCCCCCTTCCTTAGCAGGGGTGCTCTCAAAGGACAGATACTCGTTAATTCCTCTCAGATGAGACATCTTGGATCCCTTCCGGGAAGCATACATACGTCTGATTTCCTTCAGACAAGAGGTATTTAGATTGTACCCGGACACCTGAGAAGCAGCAGAGTACCAGATACAAAAACCCATGGAAGTGTAAGAGTTAGGCGTTTTGTGGGGGAGCTTAAAGACGGCTTTGGTGTAACCAACCACTGAATAGTACCAGGCTCTTGCCCCTTCATATAGATTACCCACAATCGCAAGTAGAGGTCGAGCATTCCCAACATATAGCTGGTCATATCCAAATTGATGAGCAAATCTATATGGTTGATAGGGTTCGATGAAATACTTCCCGCCTTGTCGAAAAATCAAATAACCTGGCCTAATGTAGAGCAGCCAACGGAAAACACCCCAATTTAGCTAAGTGAATCCGTTAGGGGAAAACACCCCCATTCAGCTGAGTGAATCTGTTAGGACCTGCCACATCCTGGAATGTTGCTTCGTATACCCCACCTTCAAAATCGGGGAAGCAATGAAAGATGTGATAGTTGGTATCCCTCGACAAAATCTGACGGATCCTAACCATGTAAGTCCCCTCCCACTTTGATGACTCCAATCATTGCATAAGGGGAGTGAATGAATCACCTTGGGGAGAGGCTGCACTCATTAGTGAGGGACAGTGAGATACGTACCAAGCCATCAAATAAGTATAAGGCAGTGGCACGCGGGGATTTGGAGTTTTAAAAACCTTGCCCTCATTAGACTCCACCTTCGTAACTTAGACAAAATCCAAAGCTAAAGCCCTTAGTCCACTCTGTAGACAGCATACCATGGCTAAAAGAAGATTCAATGGCTTCCGATGAGCCAAAAGAACGGCTAGGTAAATCACCTCAGCAACAAGAGCGTTAATTAGCCTGGTGGGGACGACGCATCGCTTTAACCACAACATCAAAAATCGTGCCAAAAGTGCCATGTCTGAGATAGGGATCTGAGCTTGATAGTGAAAACTTTCAAACTCTGTGTAAGCAGGAAAAATATCCTCTTTAGCTTCATTTGTATAATGGGAGGTAGTAACATCAATTCGGGTCTGAATCTCCTCCAAGGTACTCGTAGGTAGTCTGGTCACTGAAGCTCCCTTATGGGTCAGATTCTGGAACAAGTACTCTGCTCAAGATACTTGTTTTACACAACTTCCTCGAGCCCCCATCTGTTGCATACAGATGTGGAAGTGACACATAACTTCCCAAAGGGTGGAGTAAACTTCAGGGCTAGTTCTTCTTAAAATTCTAAGTTTCGTTGATCCCGGAATAAATTCTTCATATGGTAAATCCGCGAAAGGGAGACCTGAGATGTTATGCATCTCATTAAGAGCAAAACCCAATTCCCCTACTAGAGTGAAAAAGGTACAAGTCTCAGGGTTGTATCGCTCCGAGATAGAGAAAAAGTGATAGTGGCTCTGGACGATCTCATATTTAGTAGCCCTCACAGGAATCTTCAGGCAAGTTTGGGTGAGGGGTGTTTCTAACTCCTCCAAAACAAAATTGGTCATTCGGGTCCACCACCTTATCAACGAAGAGTGAACCCAGTCGGGAGATCTGAATACTTGCACGGGAAATTCTCCTTTCTTCGCCATAAATCTCTTAACAAAAGTATTCGCTAGACTGACCACTTCACCAATTGGTTATTCTTTAGTGAACAAGCCTGGTCATAAGGCTGTCACCTGTCTATTATAAGCCACTGTGTGAACCCCTTGGAAAGTCAAGGTTCCTAGGGCAACTCTGTCTTGTTCCTTGACAAGGTCCCAATCCATACGATTGGGAATGGAAGC
Organism: Asparagus officinalis; assembly: GCF_001876935.1. NCBI lineage: Eukaryota > Viridiplantae > Streptophyta > Magnoliopsida > Asparagales > Asparagaceae > Asparagus > Asparagus officinalis. The sequence continues at coordinate 59,792,908 of NC_033796.1, forward strand.
ACACTGAAAGTATGATATCGGGTACATCCTCTCCATGTTGGGCAAGAAGAGGTGACGGTCCCCAACTTTCCTTAGCCACTTATAATCCCCATCATAAGCAATGCCTGTTTCAAAATCGACGAAGTCCCCAAAGAAGAATGCTGGTTTGACGAGTGGTTTACGGCTTAGACTTTCAAATTTAGCATCTGTGGCCAATGTCCAAAGAGTTTCGAAAGAAGCCTGAATGATCACTTCAACACGATCTTTATCAGTGACACGGAAGACTGGGAGCTCTTGGCATAAATTGAATGTCATATTTTGATCTACGCCATCTTCATGACCAAAATGATGGCGGAAAGGGAAAGGCTCGTTGGTGTGACACACTATAAAATGAAGAAAATAATCAGTTTGTGCAAAGGCAGAACAGACACGGAGATCAAAATTGGAGTTTGTAAGCGCATACGCAGAGATCAAACCCTATGTCGACAAAATCAGATGCAGAGATCAAACCATGCGTCGGCAAAATCAAACGCAGAGATCGAACCCTGTGTCAGCAAAATTAGACGCAGAGATCAAATCCTGCATTGGCAAAGTTAAATGCAGAGATCCAACCCTGCATTAGTGAAATTTTGAGCGCGTAGGTCGAAACCTCCATGCTTCGAATTTTAAAACAGATCCTCAACCCTGCGTTATGTCATTGAAATGAGTCTCCTCGTTGATTCAAAGTTTGAAACTCGCCATAGCAAGTTTTACGACCACGAAGGTCACACTTACCACCAAATAAAGGAAACTGAGGCTGCGGTATTTCTGCCTGGGTTACAGCACCACCGGCCGGTGAGGACGGTAGCGAGCTCTGAGCCTCGACGACAACGGGCTTGATGGGTCGAGAGACGGTCTTCTTCTTGGGCATCATTGATGTCGCTTGATGAGGAAGATGAACAGTATTCACCAAAAATAAAACAAAATTCTTCATTGGAAAATTCAGGAAAGAATGGAGAAGAGTTGAATGACTCTTGATTTGACCCCAGTGGTCTATTTATAGGAAGTTATGAGTTGTCGAATCGGGACGAGATTCTAAGCTATAATCTCACCCAAACGCGACCATTGCGTTCGAGTTGGTTAAACTTCCAAACGCAGAGTTTACCTCTGCGTTTCAATTCTCAAGCATAGAGTTCACTCATGCGTTTTAAACACCACAGAATAAACATATCGACGACTAGGGCTATGACATAGCTTCAAATAAATAAAGAGAGACTAACATTGGCCATCAAGGTGAGCAAATCCGAGAAGAAACTAGCTTATGACAAGCAACTATGCAGTCTCTTGGATGAGTACAGATGGATTACAGTCAATGATGTTGAAATCATCGAGCTCGATCCATCGCGCAACTCATTCTTTTGAATGGCTTAACATTCCAACTAAGATTAATAAAGCCAAAAGATGCTCAACCTCACTGAAGAAGATCTCGGTAACAAGTTTGTAGTTGGCATTTCTATGATAGCTTTGCTATCATCAGCTCTTTTATTATTACTTAACGCCCACAGTTGCGCGTCGGATATTCATTAATGCCTACAAGAATTTTCTGGACACTGAATACACCTCTTCACAAGTTGAGTGGAGTATCTCAAAGATCCAGACAAAATTTGGAGAATACACCTCTTCGCAACTTGAGCGGAGTATCTCAAGGATCCAAATAAAATTCAGAGAATACACCTCTTCGTAAGTTGAGTGGAGTATCTTAAGGATCCAGACAACATTCGAAGAATACATCTCTTCCTAAGGTTGAGTGGAGTATCTCAAGGATCCAGACAAAATTCGAAGAATACACCTCTTCACAAGTTGAGTAGAGTATATCAAGGATCCAGACAAAATTTGGAGAATACACCTCTTCGCAAGTTGAGTAGAGTATCTCAAGGATCCAGACAAGATTCGAAGAATACACCTCTTCGCAAGTTGAGTGGAGTGTCTTAAGGATCCAGACAATATTCAAAGAATACACCTCTTCGCAAGTTGAGTGGAGTATCTCAAGGATCCAGACAAATTCATTATGATCATCGTTCCTGTTTGGTTCAATAACGATGGGCTTTAGCTTGTTTGACTACGTTCATTGGTCATAAAGACGCAAAAGTTACCTTATTTGGTTTAAGGAAACTAAATCACTATGTTCCAATAACCAGGTCCATGATGTCTTCGAATCAGACGGAGTGAACAATCAATCAACAAAATCTCGGGATCCAAAGTATTTTGAAAATTCGTCCCAGTCAACCGCGAACTTTCAAAAACTTTGGAGGGAGTTCTGTAAGCTGTCTAAAAATCATCATAAATAGTTAGTCCATATCAAACCTTAATTAATATTTTAATAACGGAAGTTACAATCAAACAACTTTCATGAAAGCTACAAACAGAGGACTTTTCACATAGATTGAGAGGAGTTACAATTCAACGAGCCTCCTAATGACTGATGAAAACTCTATTTAGTGGTCTTTACCATCAACTGTGAGAGTTACAATTTGATAACTTTCACATCTCAGAATAGCTAAAGCAAAGATTACTAAACAATGGTCTTTACAACGCTTTACGGAAGAGGTTACAAGCCACTAGCCCCTTTTGAACATAGAACTCATATCCGCGTTTCAGTTCTTATAACGCAGGCGACCCCCGCGTTTCCAATCCGTAGCAAACGAAACGCAAGTGGCCCTTGCATTTTCAGCATCCAGCAGACACCCAACTCTGCGTCTCAATTCTAAGACGCAGAGTTAGGGTCCCGAACGCCGACTTGGGCGTTTGACCTGTTCAAACACAAGCTAAACGGCCTCAGAACCGTTTATCCTATGTTTTGAGTGATTCTCGCCCGCGTTGGAGCGGATTAAGGGGTTAGTTACACCTCTTATCCTCCTATAAAAACTCAACAAACTCAACAGAGTAAAGGGGAGATTTTTTTTGGTTTTTGATTTTATTAGAGTTCAGATTGGCTATTTTCTTCTTGGAGATCTAGGGGCAATCATCCTCAAGAGGTCAGATCTGTTACAATAAGAAGATCAAATCTTGGAGTATCCTTCAGCAACAAACAAATCTACTTGGCTATTAACCGAATCTTCGGTTCAAACAACCCTGTTTAACAAAGTTTCAGCTCGTTCTGAGTTACAAAACTCATTAAGAGTTTTTAATCAAACTTGTCATGCAAGTTAGTTATTCCAGCAAGACAAGACGTTCAGATCGTCAACGGAGAACAAACTCGACGCGAGCATTCGAGGGAGGCACTCCATCGCCACCGTGAAGAACCCAGATTTAAATAAAGGAGATAATTCAGATTAATTCTCTTCTCTTTTGTAATCAGAAAATTCAAATTGTATTAAGATTAAGAGAGTTGTAAACATTCTTTTTCTAAGCAGTTAGAGAGAATAAAATCAAACACAATTCTTTTATTTTTCATTTCATAAATTTTCTACCAAACAGCCTTTGTCCATTATCTTCCTCTTGAATCAAGGTAGAGCTTATCGCCTCTTGCAAGATTGCTAAATAGACGTGCAAGGTTTCTCCTTCCCTAGGTCAATTCAATAGGGGTTTGGTGATCAAATACCTCTTGAGGTTGTTGAAGGCATCACTGCATTCTACCATCCAACCGATACCTTTCTTCAGTTCCCTACTTCCTCTCAAGGTCTTGAAGAATAGGAGGCTTATTTCAGCATATTTTAAAAGGAAGCAGCCAACATAGCTATCTTGACATTTAACTTCTGGACGTCCTTCAATGTACGAGGCTCAAGCATCTGCTATATGGTAGTTATCTTTTTGGGATTGATCTTAATGCCCCGTTGGGTAATCATAAACCCAAGAAATTTTCCTGATTGCACAACGAAGGCACATTTGGTTGGGTTAAGTTTCATGCGGAAGTGTCGGAGGATGGAGAAAGTTCTTCAAGATCTAATGCATGTGATGTTGCTTGCTTTGATTTCATAAGAATGTCGTCCACGTATGTCTCGACATTATAGCTAATTTGATGTTTGAATATGATCTTGTTGACCAACCTTTGATATGTGACACATGCATTCTTAAGACCAAAGAGCATCACCTTGTAGTAGTAGGTCCCTTGGTCTGTAATAAATGAGGTCTTCTCTTGATCATGTTTTGCCATCATGATCTGATTGTTTTCAGAGAAGGCATCCATAAAGCTGGGTAGTTCATATCCCGCGCTGTCATCAACCAGTTGATCAATCCTTGGAAGGGGGTAGCTGTCTTTTGGGCAAGTTTTATTTAGGTCTATGAAGTCCATGCACATTCTTCACTTGCGAAGGGACTTCTTGGAGCCCCTCTAATGAAGCTAGCTTTGAGCAAACGGTTGACTTTGTCTGCAGTCGCCTTCTACCTCTTGGAGTCGAGATACCTTTTCTTTTGTCGAATTGACTTGTAGTGTGGGTCAACCAAGAGCTCATGGCTCACCACTTAGGGAGGATTCCCCGCATGTCTTCAGATCCTGAAGCATGATCATAGCTTGCCATTGGGGCTTAATGAGGCCTAACCTAATTTTGACCTTTCTCGATCCATCATGGTCGATCAACACTTCTTGCAACTCTTCTACGGGGGTCAACCACTCCCATTCTAGTTCCCTCTACATCTGGAGGCATGTCTTCTTAAGTGGCAAGTCACTTGTTTCGCTTTCATCGAGAGAAGATAGAATGATTTGACCTCCAGCTGATTACTTCTCATGAACCGACTCTCTTTGGGATTAGGAACTTTGTCATCTGGTGGTATGTGGACGGGACTGCATGAAAGTTATTCAAGGAAGTTCTTCCGAAAATAACGTTGTAAGTGGACTTCACGTTCATCACCACAAATTGAGTTTGAATAGTGGACTGGAGAGGAAATTCGCCAACCACTAGGGGAGAGCAATCGGCTATTTATGTAGGAACGAGTGTCCCGTGAACATAATGAAGGGACATCGACAAGGTTGTAATTTTTACTTGTTAATGCCCATCTTATTGAAGGCGTTCATGAACATGATATCAGTAGGGCTCCTAATACCGACTAAGATTATTTTGACTTGAAAGCCATTAATCTTGGCTGAAATAATGAGAGGTTCATCAAGTGTCTCTATGCCTTCCAGGTCACCGTTGCTAAAGGAAATAAGTTGATATGTCCTTCGTCTCTTCTCACATAAGTTGATATCCAGCGCTTGTCGAGCATATTTCTTTCGAGCGTTATTACACATTCCTCCTGATGCTGGACCGCTATTGATCGTGTTGATGATGCATCAGTGACCTGACCCTTTAGGTTGCTTGTCTTTCTAAGGACAGAGCAATCTTGATCAGGACCTTCTTCTTGATTTCTCTGGAGCAGACTCTCCTCTATTTTGCTAAGAAATGGGTTTCTTTAGAAACCCCTTATGTATCAAGTCTTTGATATCCCTGTGTAGGCCTTTGTCGTCATTAGTATGATGACCGTGATCCCTGTGATACTCACAATATTGCTTGGTATCCCTGAATTGGGATCCGACTTCATGCGGGGAGGAGTGGAACTGAAGTATTCCTCTTTCTGAACCAAGTAGAGAGCCTTTGAGAGAGTGGTGTTGAGAGAAGTAAGGGTCGGCCTCATGGTCGCCGCTTTTTTTCTTATCTCTTTTGTCAACTCTGCTCAACTTGGGGTCAGCTCTAGGGCGATCCTTCTCCGTCTCGGCTTTTGCCACTGCTGTCGCTACTGCTGCTTCTCTAGTTGCCTTCTTGTAGGCTTGGGCATCTTCTGCATTTATGTATCTTCGAGCTCTAGTCATTAGCTACTCATAGTTGGTAACATAGTTTACGATGAGTGAGTCGGATAGCTTGTCGTCCTCTAACCTTATTGAGATTGTAGTCATAGCGACCATGTTGCTAGGGTCATCAACTTTCAGCCTTTTAGCTTGGAATCTCTTAAAGTAGTCTCTAAGAATCTCTCCAGGCTTCTGCCTCATCTGCAGCAGGACAGAGCTGGGCTTCTTCTGCTTGGAGTTGGCCAAAAAATAATATATAAATTTTTGGCTAAGTTGCTCAAAGCTATGACTGAACTTTCTGTCTAGAGAGTTCCACCATATCTTAGCGCTTCTTGTCAAGGTGATAGGAAAGGATCTATAGATGATTGGCTCAGTTACCTCCTGCATGCTCATCGGATCATAAAAATTCAGTGCATGCTTTGTTGGATCTCCCTCGCCCTTGTACTTCTCAATATGCGGCATCTTGAACTTGGCATAAGGGGCATTCATGATCCAGTCGGCAAGCTGAGTGTTTCCTCTAATGGGGTCTGCTATAGTGTTAAATGTCCGGTCATAACCAAACATAAGATTAATGATAAAAGGACCTGAAGCAGCGTGAAGGTGTTAGGGCCGTATGACCTGAAGCAGCGTGAGGGTGTCAGGGCCGCATGATGTTGTCCACAAGGTGCGCTCATGGCCTCCATGGCCAAAGCTAGGGCTTTCCCTCGTCACTTCCAGATACTGCTGAGGTTGTCGAGGAGGAGAGGCGAAATGAGTCTACTAGTGAAGTGGGGGAGAAGTGTACTCCGCATAATCCTCATGTGTTTGTTGCTTAGCCTGACCTGTAGGAGGCGGAAGAGGAGGAGGGACGAATGCATGACCCACAACAAGAGAAGAAGGAGGAGGAACAAACGACAGAGAAGGTTGATGGGGGAGGAATCCAGCTGAGGAGTTCATTCGTGAAGGAAGCGAACCGTTGCTAAAGAGATTAGGAAATTCTTTAGGCATATTCATCCAGTTAGGCTGTGTTTCTTCAATGGACGGAATAGAGGATCGACCTGGATGATCGGAACCAACCATCTTGTGCAAAAAAGAAAAAGAGGCCCCACGGTAGGTGACAAACTGTTAATGTCAGATATCAAATAGGAGGATAATTATGGAGTTGGGTTCCTAAATCTTTCTGGCCCCACAGTGTATTAGGGTTCCTCAATCTTTTTTAGACGGTTAGTTGCTGAGCTGAGAATCTATTCCTACATATAAATAGCACATGAGAGGATCAGAGTTGGGATCTCTATTGATTCCTCTGACGATCAAGTCAGTCAAGTGATTGAGTGGAGAAGAAGTAGGATTAAAATGTGTTCAGCAGCTAGAAATTGCTTATCCATATTGCAGCAGATAGTGCTTCTATTTATAGGAGGTCAAGAGGGGCAGTTAAGTAATTTTGACTAAGTCCAAGCAGGCGGCTCTGTCGATAGATACTTTACAGGTGTCGGCTGTAGGGGGGATGAGTCACCTATGTGTTTAATGTGATGGTGACGAGGAATGCATGGTGCTGACGAGGTCTAACGAGTTATAAAGACTTTCGGGCTAAAGTAATGATGACTCTGATCGCACATTCAATGTGATGACGATCGACTGTCGGCAGGGGATTCGAGGACAAACCGCCTATTGACTCGGCTCTGTGAGAGGGTCAACAAATAACATCTTTCGTCTCGGTCTTGCGAACCTGCTGATGAGTATTGCCTTTTTATTCACCTATCTTGGATTCAAAAGTTCTCGACCCGGCCTCTTAGGTTGTAAAGAAGTAGGGTCAGCTCAAGTAGTGGCTCCAAGTGAGGATGCCTTTTGACACGACCCTCCTTAGGAAGGGTAGTGTTGGTGTTGCTCGAGTCGTTCTACCTAGGACAGAGTCGACTTGATGCTTAGCTGGAATGGATATGGGTTGGCTCCTAAGGGAGGATTAACACTCAGACAATTTCTTGTAGCAACGCTCGTGATTGTGCAACTTGATAAACTCATGTACAAAGCATTTTTCATCTTTCATTTTTTTCACATGCAACATTGCCTTGAACAAGGACGAGGATGAATGACATCTAACTTTCGCTTCTCTCCATGTCTTGTACAAGAATATTTAACATCAATAAACTCATTGGTTTTCTTTTAATGACGAGATGTTCTAATTAAAATGTCAAATTTGGAAGTTTTTGCATATTTTTTGTAGTAAGAATAAGCTTCCTCTTGAGCTTTAAAGTCCATACGTTTATATGGTTCTATAACTTCACATTCATCTAAAACATCTCTTCCAATATCCGTCTCCCACCTCCTTGTCATTAACACCACCAAGACCATGATTGCGTCACTTGCAAATGAATTAATATTTATAGGTCGATTTAGATCAAAATTCTCCATCAAACACCTAACATTAATAATCAAATCAAAATAATAAATTGAAAGGATCACTACAAAATTACGGGAAAAATTATCAAATTGTTGAGCATAAAAAAATACAAAAGAGGTGACATAAACTACACCTCAAATTCCAAATTCAATTGGTCATCTTCAAACTAAAATTTCTCTCGATGACTCGTCAACAATTGATATCAAGAAACCCGAAATTTAAGATGGAAATCAATTTTACAAGAGAAGGAAGAAAAGGGAAACTGGGATAGGCGGGAGCAAAGTATTAAGCGCCCCAATAGATTTGGGAAAGCTAAATTTGACAGCTTGCATCTTGGGGTAATCTGAGGGTAACTTACTGTACAAGAGTTTAAAAAAACAGGGATATTAATGTAAAATAAACGCACCCATCCACATAGAAAAAATTAGGACACCTGTCACTTTTTTATATAGAGAGGGGTGATGGAGACCCGCGTGGAGCAGGTGCCGCTAGAGCGCCTCCAGCGAACTCTATAAAACTTCGGTGAACACCGAAACACGCGGTCGCCATCGCTGCTCACCCTGCTCCTCTACTCGCATCGCAATTGGGGTAAGCTGTGGGCCCCACTTCGGACACAGAAGCTCGGCGGCCCACCGAACCTCCACTGCTGATTCCGCCTTTCCGCGTTCCAGCCGTGGGCCACTCTCCGCGTCCTACAGCGCGTGCTATATCTGAGACATTGTGCAGCTCAGTGGCATACATAACGACTCCCAATTATCTTTTGAGTACCTTAGCTGATCTACTGCGTTTTCCAGTGTTTGTCGAAGCTTCTTTTGCCTAATCATACGGCACTGACAGTTCTGGCAGTCGTAGTAGCATTAATTCCTTAGTAATTACGCGCGGATATCATGAGATTGCGGACAATCCAATACCCTCTTCAGAAGTATATGCATTTTAATTCCGAGAATCACGTCCGGCAGTGCCAAGGTCCTTTCGATGCTGACGTGCGAGAGAATTACTTGGTAAATGTTACTATCTCCACAATCACTCCGCATGATGATGCATTCATCCAATAAAGCCAAATAACTACACCTTTCCTTAGCGACCTTGATGTATAGGCACTTGGTCAGATTCACTGACTGATATCCATTTGGTTGCGAATAACACCCATCGAACTTCTCATGCGCAGATTTTGGTGCGCTGCTTAAGGTCCATATAACTGACTTAATAAGTTACAAACGTTATCAAACGGTAGAGAATCAAGTCCTCTGCGTTTTCCATGCTTAAATCTCTTGCTGTTGAGATCTCCATTTTGACGAAGCCAGTCTTCACATCCATCTCGATGTATGACGAAACCGATTTAATCGCCGCCCATTGCGATAAGCCACTTTGATTGGTAGTGATCCTACAAACTGCGTGCATAAATATCAAAGAAGTCTATACCTTTTCTTTCCTGAGAGAATCCTTTCGCCACCAGTCTTGCCTTTATAGCTTTTCAATAGTTACCATTAGGACGGAGCTTTCTTCTTGAAGATCCACGTTGCAGGACTAATAGGCCTTGCACCTTCAGGTACATGCCACGCAGCTCCCAAGTGCTGATTTCTGGATCAATGATCCATCTCATCATCTATAGTCTTTCCACAGAAGAAACGTTGTTGACTGCATTGCTTCTTGAAAAGTCTGATGGATCTCCTTTCCACATTATTAGGATGATGAAGTCATATCTCCCAGAAAAAAAATACATTTTATTTAACTTAAACTGAATTCTCGACACTTGGGGCAAAGATGAGTTAATCCGATAAACGTCTTTTCCAAATTCAATTGAGCTGGGTCCTCTGTGTGCATCTTTGATGTCAACTAGGCCATTGCTGTAGGCCTACATCTTTGAGCAACTCAACCTTTATGAGATTTCGATAAACTTATCCTCAAATATTTCTGCATCCTCGAGCTTCAATGATTGGAGTTGGTTCCAAGGTCACAGGAACCTACACACCATTGCTTATTCTCCTGCAAAGCCAAGAAACACACATCTGTTTGCCTTTGGGTCCGAAGCTTTAGGCTCTTTTTCTCGATTTTTATTCTTTGGGGAGATTTTTGAACAATTTATTTGGTTCGAGATTAGCCCCCACCACTGATTGACGCATTCCAAAGAATCGCTGAGGGAAATATTTCCTCACACCATAACTGATGAGGTCGGAGTACTAACAGTTGTGTGAGGGCTGTTACCTCTGTTAACTCCAAGTCCATAGCCAGAAGCTCTCCTGTTTTTTTTTTAAATCAGGAGTTAATTAATTCACACTAAATAGTTATTTAGCTGCTCGTCCACATGATCAAAAAAACGCACACGGCAGCTCTCCAACCAACAGTCGCACTCCCAGCCACTTAAAATAAAAGTTCACTCCCCCTCTCGCTCTCTTTTTTAATTTTTAGTAATTAATAAATATTACTATTATTATTCTTTCACTCACCTGCAACTTTCCCTTTTCTCTCTCTCTCTCTCATGGCGGAGCTGTCCAGCGACTGCAATTCTCTCAATCAAGCTTCTTAATTCCAGGTCGGAGCGAGCTCGTTACTCCGTCGTTGAACCGGAAATGGCAACGAGGGGCTACAAACTGCGTATCCTTTACTTTAGTCGTAGTTCTTTTAGGTGTAAAGAAGCTCCTCAGTTCTTTTCTATCTTCATTCTGGTCAGATCTCGTCTTTTTTTTTTTTTTTGCCTTTTGATTTCGTCTTGTTCCTTCTTTGTTCTGGTCAGATCTCGTCTTTTTTTTTTTTTTTGCCTTTTGATTTCGTCTTGTTCCTTCTTTGTTCACCGAGATTTCTCTTCGAATCTGGTTGGTTTTAGTGACGTCACTCCTCCAAGGGGAGCGAGCGGATCTCAATTAATTATGAGTTCAACTGGAATCGTCTTTATTTATGGAGTTGATTCCATAATTGAGTAATTTTGAGAACTCCCACGGGAACGAGCTAGGAGAGATTAACCCATATCTCTTGCATGGTCGTCTTTAACCAAATCTTGAGTATCTAGTGTTTGTTTGGCTGCAAAGTTGCTT
>NC_033796.1:59804045-59806059 GCF_001876935.1 Asparagus officinalis
AAGTTAATTTACTTCCATCGCAGCCAAAATGGGGGAAACACAGGGGGCATAATCCAACCGAAAAGAGTTTATCCGTACGTCCCGCCATCTTCAGTGGGTGGTGCTTTATCAGTGCCTTAAGCCGACGATTGAACCCGCTGTCGATTATGACTTGCATTCAAACAATTGGAGTCGAAGAAACATCACCTTGGGTTTAGATACGTACGAAACCATTTACAAACTCATCAAAGAGAACTGCGCCTATGTTCTTCTCTATCCATTGTTAAATTCCCTTCTACGACACGTCTATGTTTATACAAAGATAAGAGCTGTGTAATTAATGCTAGACAATAAAAATTGAATCTTGGCATATGCAGAGATGCATTTCTGACTTTGGCGTGGGTGTGCATGACCTGGCATGGGACGCATGCTGTATAGTCAGAGCTTGGAATGATAGCTCCAAATGAGAGATGATTGGCAAATTGTTGTTAGTCGTAGCCTCGTAGGAAGAGTTGCTATGGGGAAAATGGGTGATGATTGCAGCACTTCTTAGACTGCGGTATCAAGATTAACATGATTCAGACATAAGTTGAAACCTAAATTGCTGATATTTGTTTACCTTGTCATGTATCCAATCCAAGTCCTGTGCCCATCTAAGTTTCATGCTTGACCTGCAAAGCTGAAGACATATTTACCGTACAAAAATGTGACAGCTCCTTATTAGATGCACATTTCATACATGCTAACTCGTGCTATGCATCTGGAGGATTGATTTTCTTAACCTAGAATTCAGAGGAATTTGTTGCACATGGATCTGATGTGACCTGTTTAAGCATTGGCAAGAAGTCATGCAGAGTCTTTATTACTGGTGGTGAAGATTGCAAGGTGAATCTTTGGGCAGTTGGCAATCCGATGTCAATACTGGTTAGTTTGGATCTCACTTCTTGGCTGTGAGCATTGAAATTTTTCATGCTTTGTTATTTTTTCATTTATCTCTCACTCAACTTCAGAGAGTGAGATCGTTGTTAATTCAAGAAGCTGGAACTATGCTTATTGAGTGGTTCTTTGAAATCTAACTTCCAAAACTCATAAAAATAAGACATAACGGGCATCAACAATGGCAAAAACTTTCTGTTGAGGGATTGGATATGTTTGCTAGAGCTGCACTTCATAGGTCCTCAAGAAATTACTTCTCACATGTTGAAACTCTGCGCTTCATTCAACTGATATTTGGAAGCTAGGGAAGATCTATATGTTCCCTGAGAACCCAGACATGCGGGGTTCTTTATAGAAACTTGATTAGAACATGAGTTAACTATAACAAATTTTTCAGAAAAATGTAAAACGATTAAGATCTAATTGCGAGAATGAATGGTAAAGATAGTCTGAAGTCAGCTTGCTATTTTGGCAATTAATTACTTATTGCAAATAATCTAATCAGCTTTTGTAATGATATCCTATCTGATGAAACTCCTTGAGTTTGAAGATAGACCATATAAAAGTTTATGCCACTAGGTTACTTCTTATGTCACAAAATGTTGTAGTGGGTAACTAATTAAAGTTAGCGGGCTTAGATGCCAATCACAATCACATACACATGTACACTTCTAGGAAGTTTGAAGATGCATGAATAGAAATGCTGCCTGTAGATCCACCCGGCATTGGAGAATATGAGTGTGGAGTATCTATGCAGGCACAAGCTACGTGTGTCTTCAGCATTCAAGTATATGTGCTTCATAGTCTACGTGATACAATATAAAGAAAGGAACATGACAATTTTATTAACATGATGCAAGGGAAAAACATGAAAGAAGAAACTGACATTTTGCGCTTCTCTATCATTTTTTTAGTGCTTTAGCTTTGCGGGCATAATTTTCATGGTTAAGTACTTGCTTTACAATGCACGGCCAATGCACGGCTCGGATACGCATGCATATGGATTATGTTTTTTTCTTCAATACACATATTTTGTTTGCAAAAATAAACTATAGACCACGTGAAAACAGCTAGCCATTCCATTATCGGGCTAAGTACA
>NC_033796.1:59806069-59824641 GCF_001876935.1 Asparagus officinalis
TCCAATAACAATTGACTTCGCCTTCTATATGACTTGCAGAGCCTGCCTGGCCAGACGGGTTCAGTCCGATCGCTGACTTTTGATTCAGCAGAGGTCTTAGTGCTTGCAGCATCTTCTAATGGTACAATCAAGCTCTGGGATCTCGAAGAGGCAAAGCGTGAGTCTATTAACTATATTTACTTAAAATTAAATATATAAATGACTTACTCTTTTAATGCAGTCATGATATACTGGTACTAAACTGGATAAGTTTCTGTGGTCTCTGATGTTTTTAAATGCTGTAGCTGACTCTTTAGAAATATCTATTTCAGTCCATCTTGTATCAACTGGAAGTTCTATATTATAGACTGTCTAGGTGGATCTAGAAAATCAATGACGAGAACAAAGTGTTATCCAATATTTTGTGGGTGGGCTATATGAACTTTTTTCCTTCCATTCGTTGCTGTCAAGGGCCATCTTTTCCTGTATAAACTTACAATTTTTTAATCCATTATTAAAAAATTCCAATTTTTTGAATATATATTTGCTATGATAAGAATATAATGAATCACCAAATCCAAAATTACGCCTCTCATTTCATTATTTAGTCTATACCAACAAGTAACGACCTTAATTGACCCTTTTCTCTCCCATTTTTCTGGAAATGTCTATTTGGTGTTCTCTTGTAAATAGTTCTTCTCCTTTCAAAGTTCCCTCCACTAATCCATCCAAGTGCCCTAAAAAATCTTTTTAATTTGTCATCGACAAACATTCTTATCCCATTCATTCCGCCCTTTTCTTTCATAGTGAACTTTATATCAATATTCTTTGCAATCTACCTATATCTCTTACCTAAACATTTAGTTTTCTGCAAAGGCAATCTTTCTCCTAATCTTTATGTAGATCAATTCACCAATTCAGTATGTATACCATTCAGTTATCTTTCATGTAAGTCCTGTTAGATCTTGGATGCAAGGTCCTAACAAGTCCACTTATACTTGAAGGAGCTACCATAACCTTATCATGCATAAGCCTCTAGATCCTTTCTCTCCTATGTCCCTTTAGGCTATGTCTGTTTAGCATCATATTGGAGTACCAATCTGACACCTGCAGAGATCTAAAGAATGTTTGCTCACTTGCTAGATCACCAAGATGGGTCAATGCAGAATGCTGCCTTGAGGGAGTGCCCTATCAAACTTCCCTTGCCAACTTGATACGGGAAAATGGGAATATAAAGCAAACAAGATTCTTCGTATGATTTGGCATCGTGCCGCCATCTCTAAATCAAAGGTTACATTAGCTTTACAAAGGAACCGTTGTTGGACCTCTCTAGTCTCATGGCTTACCCTAATTTTAGCCTACACCTACTTTAACATTGTTTTGAGACCTCTACTTTCTTCTGGCCACACAAATGTTTATGATCATCCCAACTTGATTAAAAAAATACAGACCATAAGCCTTGTACAGTCCATCATTTAGGAGCAATCAATTCCTGAGTATGAGAACAACACAAGACATAATCTGCAGGCGCTATTAGCTACCATATTACTTGAAGAATAAAGAAGGAATTGAATAATTCATTTCACTATATTTCATCGTTTACATGAAGGGCTATATATAGAAGTATGTCAGCCCACTAAGATAGGAACTAACAACTAATTCAGTAACAAACTAAACAAACAGTAACAAATTAAACAAACTACAAATATCTACAAATATCTAATATGTTCCCTGATTTTCTTCTAACAAACGTAATCTTCTTTTCAACACTCCCCCTCAAGCTGGTTGGAAGATGTCTTCCATGGCCAGCTTGCTCGTCAGCTTGTCGAACAGCTTTTTTGGTAGTCCTTTTGTTAGAATGTCTGCAACCTGCTCATCTGTTGGAACATAGATCATACATATCTGTCCTCCTTCGATTTTTTCCTTGATGAAATGCTTATCCACTTCGACATGCTTTGTCTGATCATGAAGAACTGGATTGTGAGCTATTGAGATCGCTGCCTTGTTATCACAGTAGGTTTTTATCGGAGTTTGACTTTCTATCTTTAGTTCATCGAGAATCCTTTTTATCCATAGCACCTCACATATTCCATGAGCAACCGATCTGAACTCAGCTTCCGCACTACTTCTTGCCACCACACTCTGCTTCTTGCTGCGCCATGTAACCAGATTTCCTCCAACAAATGTGCAATATCCCGATGTCGAACGTCTATCAGTCAAGCTCCCTGCCCAATCAACATCCGTATATACTTCAATCTGCAGATGATTTCGTTTCTCAAACATTAGTCCTCTTCCCGGTGTTCCTTTTAGGTACTTTAGTATTCGGTAAGCAGTCTCAAAGTGTTCAGGTCCTGGTGAGTGCATAAACTGACTTACTACACTCACTGCGAAGGCTATGTCGGGACGTGTATGTGATAGGTAAATTAACCTTCCTACCAGCCGTTGAAATTGTTCTCTGTTTTTCACTTCTTCAGGTTTCGCTGGCTGAAGCTTCACATTATGTTCGATTGGTGTTTCAGCAGCCTTACAACCGAGTAGTCCTGTTTCTGACAGCAAGTCCATCACATATTTCCGCTGAGATACAAAAATTCCCTTCTTAGATCGAGCAAACTCCATTCCGAGGAAGAACTTTAGAGGTCCTAAGTCCTTGATCTCAAATTCTTTAGCAAGAGACCTTTTGAATCTTTCCTGCTCAACATGATCATCACCAGTTAGTATAATATCATCTACGTAAACAATTAAGATTGATATCTTTCCTTCCTTTGAGTGCTTGTAGAACAATGTATGATCTGATTGACTTTGAGTGTACCCGTAACCTTTGACAGTTTTTCCAAATCGTTCAAACCATGCTCGTGGCGATTGTTTTAGACCGTAAAGCGACTTCCGAAGCCTACAGACTTTCTTGCACCCTAGTTGTTCTTCAAATCCCGGGGGTAGACTCATAAACACCTCCTCTTCTAGGTCTCCGTTTAGAAATGCATTTTTCACATCTAATTGGTGTAGAGGCCAATCAAAGTTTGCAGCTAGGGATAATAGAATACGAATGGAATTGATTTTTGCAACCGGTGCGAAGGTCTCTTGGTAGTCAATCCCTTGAGTTTGTGTGTATCCTTTGGCCACTAAGCGTGCTTTATACCTTTCAACACTCCCATCAGCTCTACACTTCACAGTAAATACCCACTTGCAGCCTACGGTTTTTTTCTCCCTTGGTAAATCTACTAAATCCCAAGTCCCATTCTTCCTTAGAGCATTCATCTCTTCTATAACTGCTGATTTCCAATCTGGATTGGTTAGTGCTTCTTGGATAGTGGTTGGAATGAATAGGTTGGAGATCTTTGTGGTATACGCTTTGTGATTTTTTGACAATCTATGGTATGACACGTACTTAGCAATAGGATGATTGGTACAGCTACAGACACCTTTCCTAAGAGCTATAGGTACTTCAAGATCTGGTATAGATGGAGTAATTTCTGGTGGTAAAGATGGATTTAGCTCGGGAGAGAAAAAGTTAGACTTACTTGAGTCATGGAGTGATCCATCTGACAGAGATGAGGGTCGGCCTAGTGTTGAAGATGTTGGAAGACCACTATTTCTTTGAGTCCCTCTTCTGGTGTACACAAGAAGCTCAGGCTGAGTGTTTTTCTCCTGTATTTCCCCCTGAACAAGTATTTTTTAAGCTCGGCTGAAGTGAGTCATCGACTAGGTTTTTGGTGTTTTTTGAACTTGGTTGAATTAGAGGATTCTGGTCATTTTCAAGAGACAGAGAA
Organism: Asparagus officinalis; assembly: GCF_001876935.1. Classification (NCBI taxonomy): domain Eukaryota; kingdom Viridiplantae; phylum Streptophyta; class Magnoliopsida; order Asparagales; family Asparagaceae; genus Asparagus; species Asparagus officinalis. The sequence goes on from NC_033796.1 coordinate 59,809,816, forward strand.
GGTATAGGCAATGGAGGTATAGGTAATGGATCAATTTCCCAAAACTGGGTTTCACTCTCAATCTCCCCCTGAAGGCAGTTTTGGCGGAAGTAAGCTTGATTCTCTATGAGACATCCATGCTCACGAAGAATTTTTTGGACCGAGGGTTATAGCATTTATATCCTCTTTTATTTGGAGCATATCCTAAAAAAATACATTTTTCAGCTCTAGGATCGAGTTTGGATCGAAGTCTGCTAGGTAGATGAACATATACAATGCAACCAAATATTCGCAGAGGAAGGTCCGAAGCTAGTCTATAGTTTGGGAATATTTTTCTTAGACTCTCAAATGGTGTAGTGTATTTTAATACACGAGTTGGCATTCTATTAATCAGATACGAGGCTGTCAAGATTGCGTCTCCCCACAAATATTTTGGTACATGCATGGAAAACATGATGGCTCTAGCAACTTCAAGGAGATGGCGATTTTTTCTTTCTGCTATGCCATTTTGCTGAGGGGTATCACTACATGTGGAATGATGTTGAATTCCTTTTTCTTGAAGAAAGGTTCCTAACATTTCATTAAAATATTCTGTTCCATTGTCAGAATGAAGAATTTGTATTTGTGTTTGAAATTGGTTTTCAATCATGTAAAAGAAATTCTTGAATATTTTTTTCACTTCAGATTTTTCGCTCATCAGATATACCCAACACAACCTAGTATGATCATCTATGAAGGTTACAAACCACTTTTTTCCGGATAAAGTTGACACCCTTGATGGTCCCCAAACGTCACTATGAACAAGATGAAAAGGTTTTGATGCACAATATGGTTTGACTTTATATGTAGTACGATGACTTTTTGATAAATGACAACTTTCACATTCAAATGAAGAACAATCGATGTTTTTAAACAATGATGGAAACAAATACTTCAAATAGGGAAAACTCGGGTGTCCTAATCTAAGATGCCAGAGCATTATTTTTTCATGAACAGAAAGAGAACTCATACTGGAACTGAGTCCTTGAGCTTGTTTATTGCCGAATTGGTCATCATCAAAGAAATAGAGACCATCCACCATCTTAGCACTGCCAATCATCGTCCCCGTAGTCTGGTCCTGAAATTCACAATGAGAATCAAAGAATATGACACGACAGTTAGAATCTCTAGAACGAGAGAGCACAAGGGTTCCTACCTGTTTGAGCCAAGGAACTACTAGGAATACCAGATTCGGAATTGGATTTCAGCAGCTTTAGAAGGAGATTCATCTGTTGTTTGTTGAAAGGACTGGTGTTGGAGTTTGCTTCATTTGCGGCTGCTGTTGGACGCTGAAACTTCTTTCCAGGCTTGCCACTCTTCCAATTTGCTGGTTTTCCATGGATCTTCCAACACGTCTCGCGAGTATGTCGGGGTTTGTTGCAGAAATCGCACCAAATTCTCGGTTTTTCATCTCCACGTCGCTGAGAATTTTGATTTCTGCTCACATTGGCCTCGGCAGTAAGTAGGGCAGAATTTTCCATCGGTGCTACTGCTTCCTTCTTTCCCAGCATAACATTGCGACGACTCTGTTCTCGCCTTACTTCAGCAAATACTTCCTCGAGTGAAGGAAATGACCCACGCCCAATAATTCTACCTCGCACTTCGTCGAGTTTTACCTTCAAACCTACAAGGAATTTAAAGATCCGATCATTCTCCACCATCTTTCGATGGTGCTTGTAGTCGTCTGGCGATTTCCACTCATAGTTGTTGAACATGTCGAGATCCTGCCAAAGTCTCTTGAGCATGTGAAAATACTTGGTGACAGTGTCGTCTTTCTGCCGGATCTCTCCAAGTTGGAGCTGCAGCTCATACACTTGCGATTGATTACCTAGATCAGAGTACATCTGATGAATGCTGTCCCAAAGCTCCCACGCAGTCGGGTAGTTCATGTAGTTAGAGGCGATGTCTTCATTCATGGAGTTGACAAGCCACGCCATCACCATTGAATTTTCTGCATCCCAGGTCGCATACGTCGCCTCTTCAATTGCGGGAGCCTTCTTGTCTCTAGTCAGGTAGCCGATCTTGCCTCTTCCTCGAATCGCCATTCGTATGGACATCGACCACCGTAAGAAATTATCGCCATTAAGGCGAATACTGGTGATCTGGAAGGACTGAGATTCATGACCAGAGGGTCGGTTTTCTTGTGAGGGAGGATTTGTGGTTTCTGAAGATATATCTGACATGGTTATAGGTGAGGATAAGGAGGGGTTGCTGGAATAAGTCCAGAAAAAAAATTTCTAATGAGCGGAACAATATTCCTGCTCTGATACCAACTTGAAGAATAAAGAAGGAATTGAATAATTCATTTCACTATATTTCATCGTTTACATGAAGGGCTATATATAGAAGTATGTCAGCCCACTAAGATAGGAACTAACAACTAATTCAGTAACAAACTAAACAAACAGTAACAAATTAAACAAACTACAAATATCTACAAATATCTAATCTGTTCCCTGATTTTCTTCTAACAAACGTAATCTTCTTTTCAACAATATTACTATTGGTAATGAAATGAGAATGAAGCATGCGCTATAAGTATCTAACTCCTATATTGTTGTTCTTGAAGTGTAGTCATCCGGTCAATCACAGGGCACAAATCCAATTGCTCAGCTGTTGAATTCCATCCATTTGGTGAATTCTTTGCATCTGGCTCTTCTGATACTGATCTTAAGATCTGGGATATTAGAAAGAAGGGATGTATTCATACTTACAAGGGGCACACACGGGGCATCAGAACAATTAGATTTACCCCAGATGGGCGATGGGTAGTTACTGGTGGAGATGATCATGTGGTGAAGGTAGAATTAGGTTGCACTACTTGTGCATTGCTATTTTTTCTTTAACTGAAAAGTGTACTAAAGCTAATCTGAAGCTATTTCACATTGTCTGGACAGTTATGGGATTTGACAGCTGGGAAGCTCCTGCATGACTTTAAGTTCCATAATGGAACAATCCGGTGCATGGATTTTCATCCACAAGAGTTTCTTCTTGCAACAGGTATATTCCTAAGCTATGAGGATCAGAATACCCATCTTAGTCTCTATCTCAGGAACTTATATCATTTATCTAGCTTCTAGCTATTTGTCTACAGGATGTTCAAATGTTAACTTAATGCTTCTAATGTTATTCTACAAGTTATTGGTATTTTCTTGCTCTGGAACTGGTGCATAATTATTTCCATGTTTGCATTATGTGCAAATAAGGAAAACATGCAGTGGTAACCATCCATTTTCAGCAAATTCTTAGAATCTCTGGTTTCAATTAATTATCTCATTACTGTGTTTGTCTTGTGCTATAGAGTAATATGGTAGCTTGCAAGTGTTTACTTTTTGTCGTAAATATTCTCATCTGCACAATAAAATGGTCAAGCATTTTCTATGCCACTTGCAGCATTGTGTGTTCTGACAAGTTGCTTTGTTAATACATTCAGGGTCAGCAGATCGAACTGTAAATTTCTGGGACTTGGAAACATTTGAACTTATTGGTTCAGCTGGACCTGAGGTATGCAAAACTTCATGTCATCTTTAGAAGAACATATTGTCAATTGCATGTCAAGATTTTTGTACTTACTATTTTGTAATGTGTCCAAATTTAGTTGCGCATAAGAAAGAGAACTAGAAAGTGGGCTTTTATACGAGACTAGATCCAATATCTACTATATGACAGTGTTGTGTTTGTAGTTTAAATTCATTATCATGATGCTAAATGATTTGTTCGAAACTTAAGCCTGCTTAAGTCTACAAATGACATGTAGCAAAACCCTATCCGAAGGTTGTAGTGATACAGGATGTCACCAAAGGTCTGATAACTGACAATGATGGCATAGATGGAGTTAGCTTAGGGACGCTAAACGAAATCAAAGACAGTTTGTCTCATTACGTTTTTTGGCACAGTAGTAAGATCCTATAACTGTGCACAAAGGGGCAGCATAGTCTTACAACTTGAAACTGAACAGTGGACTACTATGCTGTAAATGTTGGAGCATAAGCGCTTTTTAATCAGTAACATTTCTCTCCATTAAGTAGTGAACCTGTCAATAACAATAATAGCAGCAAGAAAAGTGAGAACAAACAGTAACAGTCATACTCAGCATGCCATTAGAAGCGAAAGATTGAGAGTTTAATCTGTAGCTTAAGCTTTGTAACCAATAATACAACCCCATCTGCCAACTACTCAAGAGAAGAAAGAAGAATCTCCAAGGAAATTAATACAGAAAATTGGTTTTCTTTTTGAATATATTAATATGGAAAACTTCACCAAATATTCAGGTCAAATGGTTGCTCAATGTTGTCAAACCAACTATTCTCGAGTCGGGGGGCTTGAAGGCCACACCAATTTTCCATGTACACTAAATAACAGTATTCAAACATAAATCAAATATTTTAGATCCAAGCTCTTAGAAAAAGCATAATATCTATTGGCATTGCATTTGAGTTTCTAAGAAAGAAACGCGTCTACAAAAGATTAATTATTTATGTTTTAATTCTCAAAACAAAATGTTCATAGCAAATGAAACTTGCCTGCATATCTGTCTCTGTGCAAAGTGCATTGGTAGCAAGAGCTGCAGCTACTGTCTGCTCTTGTTATGGTATTGCTGCCTTTTCGCCAAGTTATTGAACCTATAGGTGTTAGTGATGGTGATGTTGTATCCCACTTTTGGTTGGTTAGCAACAATAAATACTGTGCTGAATAGAGAAATGGATATAATATGTGATCCTTGTCCTTGTATCTTTTCATAGATGTCTTCATGATACATATTAGACACAGATCCTTGCATACCTAGTGTGTATATTTGGGAGAGGCTTTGGGTAAAATATTTTAGATCCTGTTTTCCATTGGTTTCAATATTGCGGACCCGGTTTTTATATTCCACTGCATTCAAGTTGATTGCATCATCTAAAGTAACTATAAATTTAAAAATAAAAGCATAAATTCCATCATCTATGCATCTAGCAAATGCAATGGATGGTTGGAATTGTTCTATTTAGATAGATCTATAGTTTCATGCATAAATAATACTAGTGTGAACACCGTGTAAAGCACTGAATGTTTTTTTCATGCTACAGTAATCCTAGGCTTAACTGCTACAGTATTTTTTTGGGTTTTCGAATTGTTGCGCTACAGTATCCCCGCGTGCTACAATAATTTTTTTTTCATACAGCGTGTCTAGTCTCATGTTTACTACAGTAATAATGCTACAATAAATGTCATTTAATGTAGCATTACTGTAGCGTGAATAGTGAATCTTGTGTTCTCCCATTTGTATAGAGGAATAGATTCTACACTTTTATACTAACCAAGTCCCATTTAAGCTGCTCATTTGCCCTTTGATGGTGAATCTTTTCATATGAACATCGACTTGAATGGGGAAGTTTGACTTGATCCTTATGGAAGTGGCAAAAGTCTATCTCCCTCTTTATTTATCCACTAAGTAAGCCAGATATTCCAACTCTTTCTGCATAATTTTAGGATCTTGAGGGTATGAGTTTAATATAGATAGAGGGAGCTACAAAATTGAATACTGCATTTTATATTCTTCTGTGCTCGTGTTTGATACGGGTGTATCTTCTCTTCGAAACTTAGCGATCCTCATGAGAGCTTGAGGATAGATGATTCTCATGGTAGTTTGAGAATAGAGGTGTAAAACAGCACAGTGGAACACAGGTTGAAGCGTGAAACGAGACGGCGAATCGAAGAATCAAATCATCCAGTTTTCAGCCCGTGAGTCGACTCATAACAGTCATGAGTAGACGCATCAGGTTGAGTCGACTCATGTCTGTCATAAGTCGACTCATAAAACTCAACCGTTTTGTCAAAAGTATCTGACGAGTCGACTCATCACTGTATGAGTCTACCCATGTGCCATGAGTCGACTCATGACTGTCATGAGTCGGCTTCGTACCCATGTGTCATGAGTCGACTTATGACTGTCATGAGTCAACTCACGAAGCCTAACAGATGTTGACATAGTTTCTGACCAGTCGACTCATGATGTCATGAGTCGACCCATATGACATGAGTCGACTCATATATGCACGTGAGTCGACTCATCGATGGTTTTCTTGTTCGTTTGAGTTTCTGTCTGCATGAATTTCTGTGGGGTTTGAGCTTGGTTATTTACGACTTTGCCATCCACGTTGTTCCACATATAAAAGGGATTGTTTTAGGGTTTTAAAACAATCAAGAGAGATTAGATTGTATTGGGAGAATTGAGAGAGACTGTTCTTTAATTCTAGTAAGATTGTGAGAGATTGTAAGTTATTTTATTCTCATAATCTAGAGAAGGTATTTTCCTTCGTCACCACTGAATTATTATTGTGTTCTTGTTATTTTCTTCTTAACCCACCTTTGATAATTACGCGATTAAAGGTGCTTGCACGACAACTCGTATCAAATTGGTATCAGAGCGATCAGATCCTGTGGAAGGGGCATCCTGTGTATGATCCTGACTCGATCGTAATACAAGAAGCTAGGCGAGATTCTTATTTCATTGGAAGGAGTTCAGAAATTAAGAAAGAAGAATATGACTGAAGGAGATAGTTCAGTAAGGCTAGATGCATTGGAGAAGCAGATGGAGACAATGGGTTCGACCCTCGTGCAACTCGTTAATCTTGTCCAAGATAAAAAAAAACAAGAAGGAATCTTTTTCGAAAGGCAAAAAGAAACTTATGGAGTCTGATAGAGAAGGTGAGGATTCTGATTCAGATGAGAAGGCCTGTATTGTTAAGTCTGTTTCACATCAAGGCGGTAAGGGTTCTTACCAAAATTTGAAGATAGACTTCAAAGTGGAGATTCTTGTGTATGACGGGAGTGTCAACGTCCAGAGGCTTGATGATTTGATCGAGCGGATGGAGACCTATTTCACACTCTACGGATATTCATCCAAGGAGAAGCTCGTGTTCGCGACATTGAAGCTTTCGGGGCATGCATTGACATGGTAAAAATCCTATTACAAGCAGGAGAAGAAGACAGTGTCGTGAAACAAGTTCAAGAAATTACTTAGGAAGCAATTCTATCCGGTAGGGTTCCTCAAAGAACGTTGGTACAAATGGTACGAGTTGTGCCAACGGTTCAACCAGATCGTTCAAGAGTATATGACGGAGTTCCAGCAGCAGACGATGATCCTCAACATCGCAACAGAGAAATATCCTATTTTTATGAAGTATATGACGGGTCTAAACGAATATATCCGGAAGGAGATGAGGTTTTTCATAGTTGAGTTCATTGCAGATGCGAGTGTGAAGGCCATTGCCATTGAGGGTAGGTAAAAAAAGGGCAACGAAACGAAGGAAGACTCCAAACAGACGGGAGACAAGTCGAGTGGCTCTCAGCCTAAGGAAGAGAAGAAGAAGGATGATTCGGGAAAAATAGGATTGACATGTAATCACTGTAAACAGACAGAACACGTAGCTGATCGTTGTTGGGAGAAGTATCCTCATCTGAAGCCAAAAAGATTGAAGAAAAAGAAGGAGAAGAAGGCATATGTAGTAGCTCAGGGTCCGAAGAAAGTTCCCGGGATGACAATACCCAATAGCAGTCTCAACCTTATGGAGGGAAAGCAGAACACGACGGAGGACGAAGACCTGAGGGAGCAGCTCTTTGTTTTGAAATTACAGATCAAGATCAGTTTAGTTGATGCCATAGTGGATCCAGAGAGCTAGAAGAATTTGATATCTAAGGCATTGATACAGAAGCTGAGATTAAAGACGGTTAAACATCCGAAACCCTATCCTTTAGGGTGGATTCAGAAGGAGACGGGATTGAGTGTGATCAACCAATATACTTTTAGATTTGCACTCCACGAGTCGTATATCGACGAGGTCACATGCGACGTCGTTCCGTTGGATGTTTGCCAAGTGATACTGGGCAATCCTTATTTATAGGATAGATATACGGTCTATGATAGATGGGCCCAGAAGTATACATTTACCAAAGATGGCGAACAATTCATTTTTCGTTCGGCGTCTCTTCCTCAGGAGACGAGTTTGGTGACGGTGACTCGGGCGAAGAGGTTGGTGAATACAAGCAAGAAGTTTGTATTATTATTCATTAGGCCTTATGAGGAGAAGCTGAGTAGGATGTGCTTGACTACCCTGAGCAAACTTTAGGAAGGAGATCTTGACAGGTTGAAGGCCAAGTACGAGGACTTGTTTTCGGAGATCACGATATTACCACCACGGCGAGGTATGGAGCATGAGATTATGTTGACCGACGAGAGTTCCTTGTCGAATATAGGTCTATACTGAACATCTGTAGAGGAGTCTAAGGAGATCAAGAGACAAGTTCAGGAGCTTTTGGAGACAGGAGTAATGGCGCCGAGTTGTTCGCCTTACGAGTCTCTAGTATTATTGGTGCCCAAAAAGGATGGAGGTTGGTGCATGTGCGTGGATTACCGGGCACTCAATAAGATAACCATTAAGAATCGTTACCCATTACCACGGATTGACGATCTCATGGATCAGTTGGAGGGAGTACGGTTCTTCACGAAGTTAGATTTGAACTCTGGCTACCATCAGGTGAAGATTCGGGAGGATGACACTTGGAAGATTGCGTTCAAGACCAAGCAGAGCCTATTCGAGTGGTTGGTGATGCTGTTTGGTTTGTGCAACACTCCGGCTATCTTTATGAGGCTTATGAATGATTTGTTGCGACCCTTTATAGAAGACTTTGTGATAGTTTACCTTGATGACATCTTGGTGTACAGCAGGACTTGGGAGGAGCATCTTGTTCATGTTGAGAAAGTGTTTGAAGTGCTGCAGAATGGACAACTGAAACTTAATGGGAAGAAATGCGAGTTTGGGAAGGATGAGTTGGTGTATCTCGGCTTCATCGTGGGGAATGGCTAACGAAGGATAGATCCAAGTAAGGTGACGGTGATCACAAAGTGACCGACACCTAGGACAGTGACGGAGGTGAGAAGCTTCATAGGGGCTTGCCAGTACTTGCGCAAGTTCATTCGATATTTTTCGATTTATGCGACACCTTTGCATGGCCTTACGAAGGCGAATGTTTAGTTCGTGTGGGGTAGGGCGCATAAGGAAGCTTTTCAGCTACTGAAGAAGATCTCGGAGGCACCAGTGTTAGTTTTGTCGAATTTGCAGATGACCTTCGAGGTGGAGACCGACGCTTCTAGTTATGCTATGGGCGTTGTGTTGATTCTGGATGGTAAGCCAGTGGAGTATCATTCAGAGATATTTACGAGTGCTATTCAAAACTACCCCACCTACGATAAGGAGTTTTATGTATTTTATCAAGCGATCAAACATTAGAGGGTGTATTTATTGGGTAAGGAGGTGGTTGTGCATTCATATCACAAACCATTGAAATTTCTACATGCCCAGACGAAGCTGCAGCAGGCTCAACACATGATGTGGATTTCCTATTTGATGGCGTTCAATATTATTATTAGGTACAAGAAGGGGACAACGAACAAGTTAGCCGATATGTTATCTCGTCCACCAGTGAGGGCACTTTCGGTGGCGATACGTATTTAGTTCTTGGTTCCTTAGCAGTATGTGCAGATATACACATCGATTTCAGTAGTGTGTTTGAGCGGGCGACGGCTGGTCGAAAGGGGGAGTATAAGATTGGTGAGGATGGTTTGGTGTATCGTGGGACGTCGCTTTGTATTCCGGAGGACGGCGACCGATTACAGTGGATTCGGGAAGCACATACATCACGTGTGCAAGGTCATTTTCGGATTCAGAAGACGCTTCTCAATCTACGGCGCCATGTCTTTTGGCCAAAGATGTTGGAGGATGTCACTAAGTATGTTGGAAGGTGTAAGCTATGTTGTATTTCGAAACCTTCCAATAGGAAACGAGGATTGTATCTACCATTGTCGGTACCTTTGAGACCGTGTGAGAGTATTTCTATGGATTTCTTAGGATGATTGCCAACGACCAAGCGAGGACATGGTTATTTGTTCGTTGTGATGGACTGGTTCAGCAAGATGGTGATCTTGATTCCTTGTAAGAAGACCGTGACGGGAGCGGGTGCAGCGCAATTGTTCTTTGAGCATGTGTGAAAGCACTTTGGGTTGCCGAATTCGATTATTTCAGATCGAGATAGCCGGTTTCTTGGATATTTTTAGGATTCTTTGTGGAGCTTGATGGACATTAGGTTGAAGAAGATCACGACATTCCATCCACAAACAAACGAACAAACAGAAGTGATTAATCGGACTATGGTGCACATGTTGAGAGGATATAATTCTTGGCATCCCAATACTTGGGATGAGAGTTTATCATATCTTCAGTTTGCGTTTAATCGGGTTATTCATGGATCTTCGGGGAAATTACCGTTTGAGACTTGTTATGGGTTTTTACCTCCGAGTCTGTTTGATCTCATGTTTTCAAGTGAAGCTACGGCCGACGGCAAGGAAGGGAGTGAAAGGCAACGAGCTCAGCGATTTTTGGAGAAGATTGCACATATTCATGCCACGGTGGAAGCACAATTGAAGAAATCACAAGCCAAGTACAAGGTGAAGCATGATCAACATCGGGTTCCTTGTAACTTTGGCATAGGCGACATGATATGACTGAAATTAAGTAAGGAGAAGCTAAAGGGAGAAGGGAAGAAGTTAAAACTTATACGTTATGGTCCGTTTCGGATTCTCGATCAGATTGGTGACAACGCCTTCAGGCTGGATTTGTCACCTTACTTAGGCATGTATTCAGTGATCAATGCCGAATATTTAAGTTGTTTGAGCCTCCATTGCTGGATGATGAAGGTGACGACAAGGTGATCTTATCGCATGTTGAAGACTTGTGGTTTGATAGAGAAGAGCCGCTGAAAGAAGATTGTATTTTGGAACAGAAGACGATCACGACGAGGCGGGGGACGAAGGAGTCGTTTCTCATTGGACGTCAATGTCAGGTTCCTAGCAAGGCTAAGTGGTTCAACAGGGAAGGTGGAGCTCGTGAGTTTCCTCAGCTGAAGTTCTAACTTGAACGAGACTTCAAGTTTCTAAAGGGGGGATCCATGATACGTGTGTATTTTTTTTTTCGGAACTTAGCGATCCTCATGGGAGCTTGAGGATAGATGATTCTCATGGTAGCTTGAGAATAGAGGTGTAAAACAGCACAGTGGAATGCATGTTGAAGCGTGGAACGAGACGGTGAATCGAAGAATCGAAGCATCTAGTTTTTAGCCCGTGAGTCGACTCATAACAGTCATGAGTCGACTCATCAGGTTGAGTCGACTCATGCTTGTCATAAGTCGACTCATGAAACTCAGCTGTTTTGTCAAAAGTCTCTGACCAGTCGACTCATCACTGTATGAGTCGACCCATGTGTCATGAGTCGACCCAGTCGACTCATCACTGTATGAGTCGACCCATGTGTCATGAGTCGACTCATGACTGTCATGAGTCGACCCATATGACATGAGTCGACCCATATGACATGAGTCGACCCATATGACATGAGTCGACTCATACATGCACGTGAGTCGACTTATCGATAGTTTCCTGGTTCGTTTGGGTTTCAGTCTGCACGAATTTCTGTGGGGTTTGGGCTCGGTTATTTATGACTTTGCCATCAACGTTGTTCCACATATAAAAGGGATTGTTTTAGGTTTTAAAACAATCAGGAGAGATTAGATTGTATTGGGAGAATTGAGAGGGATTGTTCTTCAATTCTAGTAAGATTGTGAGAGATTGTAAGTTATTTTATTCTCATAATCTAGAGAAGGTATTTTTCTTCACCACCACTGAATTGTTCTTGTGTTCTTGTTATTTTCTTCTTAACCCACCTTTGATAATTCCCCGATCAAAGGTGCTCGCATGGCGACTCGTATCAGTGTTTCATGCCCAATGCATATCAGGTGTTTGCTTATCTGATTTCTTCATTCGAGCTAATTGTTGACGTGTCCATATGCTCCCTCAATTCCAGTGATGCTGGAACTCGCTAGAATTGTCTAGCAACCATCATCAAGGTTAGGTTATCGGATCACCATTAGGGACAGTCAAAGACTACTGTGCATGTCATTCTGTCATTGTGAAATGTGAACAAATGGAGAGCAACCATTTTCTAACCGTTGATCCATGAACTGAACTTCTTCACTATCATATGAAGTTGGGCAGTCTTGTTTCAGGTGTTTCTTTTTCAGGAAAATTTGGAAATCTTGTGAGTGAATTTTTTTTAATAAATATATGATTATGTTTTGGGAGGTCCTGGGAGAGGGTTTAAGCAAAGGCGAAACTTGCAAAGTCGCACCCTATACTCCATCTTTTCTATACAGTAATGTTATCTATTTGTTGTTGCCTGTGGATGTTAGCCTTTGTAGTGGTTGATTTGACCGCTTGTACCTCTGTGTTTTTTCTCTTGCCTGTCTTCTGTCTTTCTGGTTTTCCAATTACACAAATTGGAGTTTATTCTCAAGACATCAGACTTTAAAAAATGAAAAAAAAACAATGGGGGTCCTAGTACAGAAGTAGCACATCTCAGTTCTTACAAGTTCTGAAGAATGTAACAAATCTACAGATTATGCTCTTCCTATAAGTATTATGCTCTATGATCAAACAATAATTGTGTTCCTTTGTTTGAAATATTTGGGTACTTTTTTTTTCAGAAGTTTACCTCAGGACTACAGCGGTATATAACAGAGGGTGTCTGTCTCGATAATTTAACCCAAAATTGTTTCACATGTCTTCTTATATTTTTTTTCATTGTATTTTTTTAGCAGTGAATTTTGTTGCGCAGATATTTGCTGTTTTGACTAACGAGTTAGTTCTTTGTTGGAGTTCATTACTAGGAAGTTCTCAATTGCTATTATGCGTGTAGGCCCTCTTGTCATTTGTTTTTTATCCCCACCTCAGGCTACAGGTGTGCGTTCCATGGTCTTTCACCCTGATGGAAAAACTTTATTCTGTGGGTTAGATGAAGCATTAAAGGTAAATATTTTTCTGCATTTCATTTATCTGCTATGTTTTCAATAGGTATCATTTGTTAAACTTCATGATTTCCATTGTTAGGTTTTCTCCTGGGAACCCATAAGATCTCATGATTTTGTTGATATGGGCTGGTCCACGTTGGGGGATCTCAGTATATATGAAGGAAAACTTTTGGGTTGCTCCTATCATCAAAGTCGAATTGGAGTGTGGGTCGCTGATATATCGGTAAATACCTACCTCGAAGAAATATGTATAATCTAACTTTCTGTTCTTTTTTAAACTAAACAGCTCCCCCTTCTCAGCTTATTGGACCATATGCAGATGGCATCATACCCAAGAATAATGGGCTTATAGATCCTGTAAATATTTATGAGAAAGATCATCCTATTAAACTTGAAAGCTGTACAAATTCTAGTATGATATTGGTTCCAGGACCTCCTGATCATGGAGGCAAAACTAAAGAGACAATAAAATGTTCATTGAACTTATGTAAGTGAAGATCTACCTAATATCCATTTATTTATCAAGTTTTAAAGAGTGTGTTTATTTTCTGCAAAAAGATTCCTCTTATTGACTTCTCCCTCTTTTTGTGTTATGTTAAAAAGCTAATGTCTACAGCCAAGGAGTTCTGGAAAAGGAGCCTGTAAAGATTTATGAGAAAGATCATCCTATTAAACTAGAAAGCTGTACAAATTCTAGTATGATAGTGGTTCCAGGACCTCCTGATTGTGGAGGGAAAACTAACGATACAATGAAAGGTTCATTGAACTTATGTACGTGAAAATGTACCTTATATCCATTTATTTACCTAGTTTTAAAGAGTGCATTTATTTTCTGCAAGTAACTACTCGTATTGACTTCTTTCTCTTTTTGTGTTGTGTTTAAAGCTAACGTCTGCAGCCAAGGAGTTTCGGAAAAGGAAGCTATCTGTTCAACAAAAGCAACCCACTTACCTTCAACTGGATTTGGAAGGAATAATGTCTCTATGAGCTGTCATAATACTCCACAAAAGTTCAATTCAAAAATTTCTTCAAAAGTTCCGACCCTAAATTCCACTGCTTTCAGCATCAGTAAGACTACAGAAGTTCCTCCTGTTACACCGAACAAGATGGAATCCAGTTTAGCATCTAGGGAAAAGCGGTTGGTTTCAAGTGCATCCAGAGTAAATAGTCGACGATCTCTAAAGAAGGGCACTGTGGTGGAGTTGGATGTTGTAAGTAATACCAAAGCAACTGGTACATCTGTTTCGTTACCTGTTTTTGTACCAAGAGATCACCAAGATTCAGAAAGTGTTGATTGCTCAAGAAAAGTTACCAATGCTACTGAAGTAAAAGTTCATAGTACCACATCTGGCAAGGTACATCTCATGCGGCAGCCATCATTTTGTGGTGATAGAAGCGATGGTCAACATTTCATGACTAGGTCCAGGCCTTCTAGTAGTTCAAGCACTGGCTCAGGAAGCGTGGACTCTAGTTCTGTCCTCAGGTTTGTGGTGAACGGTGGAACACTAAGCCCTGACAACTCGAACAGTACAGGGATAGGAAATGTTGCTAAGAAATTTGAAAGAATTACGTCACCGGAGCAGCCTGTACAATTGCACAAGAAAAAAGGTGAAATTTGATTTTGCATTGGTCATTATCATGAATGTTTATTTAATCTTTTGTCATTGTTACATGTACTTTTCACATTTTTGTCCAATTGCAGATTTTTTGCCTTATTTCTATGATAATGTAACTTCCCAACATATTGGCTTTTCTATTAGCCTTTCTGTTATGTGACCGGGACAGGAGTAAATAGGCCTAGGTCACCAAGCTATTATCATTGTTTAGTCAGGTTTTTTAGCAACTTATTGCGGCACCTCTTTGTCTATGTAGGAGACATTCTTTCGGTTTTTTTTTGGCCGGGGGGGG
>NC_033796.1:59825418-59893669 GCF_001876935.1 Asparagus officinalis
TTAAGCAATCGCTGGTATCCTCCTTATTAGTGCTTGTTTTGTGTTTGCCTTCTTGACATCAAAATGACGCGTCTATTGAGTCGCTACGAGTAAGGGAACATTGTTGTTATGATCTCAATCTCCATTCTCCACACACAGCATTTTCAAGCCTACTTGGAAGAAGACCAAAGATGTAGGCCCACGAAAAGGAGTCTTTCATAGTAATTGTTTTTGTGTTGTTTTTCCACAAAATAAATATTTAAATAAAAGAATGGGGATTAGAAAGTGCATGATATTTCTCTAATAAAACAAAAAAAATCATGAATTAAACTGAATAATATGCACAACTGGGTTGCCTAGTGAGAAGCCAGCATGGAGAAGCTATTTCCTCCCTCTTTTTCATCTTGAGTCATCCGCCGCCACCTCCTTACATTCTCGCATCTGTGGTCTTTTCCCTCCAGTCTCTATATGTAGATGGTGATACATTGAGATGACCTGTATGCTACTTGGAAAAACTTAATACACGTAAAATACCAGTTGATATTATTGAGACAGTTCAAATAATCACCTCTGACTAGATTCCTATCTCTTGTTACATTCTTGTTGGTTGCAGCTTAATTCTTGTTTAGGATAAATCTGTTGCAGGGCTGAAAAATCTGTATTAAACTGTCAATACAGATTACCCACCACCACCTGTGAATAGGTAGTTCCATAGTTGAGTTCAAAAATCGTGCTGCATGTAGTTATCTTCATATTCTAAGATCCTAATTTTTTTTCCAGATGCTGAAACGGACTTCAAACTTCACAAAGTTTGGACTTCAAATTAGATGATTATCTAGTTGGAGATTGGGCAAGGTTTCTCAATCAGTCCCCTTCTGCTTTTAGTTTTTATAAAATTCTAGTAGTTATTTTCCTATCCAATGATGAAGATTCCTTGATGTGTTTAACCGATAAATGCATTTATGATAAACTTGGATAGTAAGTAGGATTCTAGAAGGAAATTGCTTGTTAAAGGAGGTAGTATCAGGTATGAATAATGCATGAAAATTTCAACAGTGCACTTCATTTGCACGGATGGTCCTGTCCTGATTGAGAAGGTGTATAATGTACTAGTTTGTTATCCATAAATGCAGATTGTAATTACTGATTTTAAGCCCAAAGAAATCTGAAATTATGAAGTTAATTGAAAGTATCCCAGTTATGAGGAATGATGGAATTGCCCTTTGAGTGTCGTATTCTATAAATCTTCTAAATAAGGATCTGCTAGCACTTTTTTTGTTTGTCATGACTCCGTATGATTGAGTTGAGGTGCCCAAGGTCAATGATCGGGAATTGACAAAATTGCACTTAAGGGCAAGATAACTGAAATAACCTTTTTATGGTAAATGGATGAATAAAAAAACCAAGCTCTGAATAAAAGGGGTATAAACCAAATTATATAGGAAACCAGAATTAAAAGTGCTGTCACATAAGAGAGGAGAGATTAACAACAACAAAATTGTGTAGTCTAAAACTACTTACCATTTTTGACAAAAACTGCAACAAAGCTGCAAAATGGTGTGTGCATGATAGATGTCGATAACGCATGAATATAAGGAATGCATGACTCAGGAAAATTCTAGCATTTTACAGCCAAATAGCATGCCACTTGACGAATTAGGAAATCCTTAAATTATTGAAGGTTTCTTGGAGTTGATGGAACCGAAACCATGAAGAATGATGTGCTGCCATGAGTGACATCCACTTTGCCACCTCAAGAGGTCAAATATAGAATATCAACAAGTCCATAGAATACCTTATGAGCATAGGCGGTAATATGTACCTAGTTGGTGGTTCATGGTTGTGGTTCAACTCTTCTCTGATTTTAAAATTCTCTGCAGGCATTCTTCTTAACCTGCATTCGTCTTTAAGAAATAAAAAGTAAGAAAGGAAGGAGAAAGAAAATTATACTAGATTTTCAGGTTTCACAGATGTTAGCTATGTGTTTCTCTCTAGTGCTACGAAGGGGTTGTATATGAGTTGCTTCTTCCATAGTGTTTTTTTTTTGTTGCTTTCAGACGCTTTATTCTAACAAAATGACTAGAATATGATTGAGGATTCATTCGCAGAGGAAAAAGAAAGAAAGAAAGAACGCATTGGTGGTTTTTGCGTCGCTAGCATAATGCAACTTTGGAATCTTAGTGGTTTTTGCGTTGCTAGCATAATGCAACTTTGGAATCTTATCTAGCTTCTATATTGATGGACGCATATATGTGAACAGGGACAGACATCAACCGGAGACAAATTCTAAGAAAATGCACATGGTAAATTTATGGAAACACTTGAAGGTCATTTTCTGACAATGCATGGCTTCATGATAGAAGTCTCCTTATTACAACATTTAGTTCTATCTAAAGATGGATTGGGACAATTAGGGGGGTTAAAGGTGGAGATTCAGTACATTATGTTGTAATATGTGTAGAGAAATAGGGAAGGCAAAGATCTTATTCATTTGACCCTAACCTCTCTTAAATAGAGATTAGGAGGATAATACAAAATAGGTATGAGATGAAATCATATTCAATCACATCTCTTAATATCTCAATAATATTTTATAATATAGCCTAAATCTAAATACTAATAATATCTAACATTTTGCTCACTTTTGGCATGCAAGTTTTCTATGTGTGAGGTTGACACTAGGTGGGAAGAGGGGGAGAAAAATTACACTGCTTCACTAAAGGTCCATCAGCTTTGAGATTAGGACATAGTTATTCAATATTGGAATAGTTTGGGAAAAAGATAGTGTGTTTTGATTTGGGGTTCCGGATAGAAACATTAGGTTTTTTAGTGTGCATCTCAACAATGAGATCTCCCTTTCTTTTATAGAGACTTTTCAGTAACCATCTCCACCCCAAACCATATCAGCCTCAATGTTTTCTATACCTAATTATGAATCCCTCTTCTACAGATATTAAGGAGGTTATGCTAACAACCCAATAATATCTAAAGAATATACCTTGGTGGTTTGGTCAATAATAGACCGGATCAAATTAACATCTCCCACTTGATCAAATTAACCAAGTGAAATGCCTCCCACTATCCATAAGATCAAATGTCTCTTTTTATCATTACTCCCACTATCCGTAAAGAATAACTTTTATTTTATTATTCATGAAATTTTACTTGAACTTATTTATTCCTAAGTCCTATCAAACTTACATTTTTAATAAATGATTCTGTTGATATTTCTTTTATCAAAGAATTAGCAATCATAATTGTAGTAGGGATATAAATCACTTTAACTTCTCTTTTTTCTACAATATCTCGAATATAGTAATACTGGATCTTAATATCTTTTCCTTTGGAGCTATTCGCGCCACTGTTGATCAGGCTAATAGTTGCCCGATTATCACAAGAAATATTAATAGGTCCTAACAAATTAAGATCTAAATCAATCAGAAACTGTCTTATCCAGACAGTACGTGTAGTTGTCATACTGCAAGCTATATATTCAGCTTCTTATTTGGATCTAACAAGCCATTGTTTCTTACTACTCTAAGAAACAGCTCCACTAAAGATGAACAAGTATCTTGAAGTGGATTTTTCATCATCTTTCATCATCTTTATGACCTCTGAAATCAGCATCGGACTAACCGAGGAGATCAAGCGAATTGGTTTGATAAACCAATCTATGAATCAATATACCTCTGATATACTTCATAATCATTTTAACAACTTCGTAATGTGCTGGTCCTGAATTACTTTGAATTGACTAACTAGATTTACAGCATAAGCTAAATCAGGTATAGTGCACAACATTGCATGCATCAAGCTCCCAATTTCTTGAGCTTAAAGAACATTTAATGGCTTTTGCCCCTCTTCAGGGCTTTGCTCTTTACAAATCTCTTTTCCATGACCAATGAAGTTGAATTCTCCATTCCAAACCTTTTGAGAACTAATCTTAAATATTTTTCTGGTTTAAACTTAGCATTCTAAACTTTCTATCTCGAATTATTTGAAATTTCAAGAATATATTATGCATTTTCCATGTCTTTCATCTCAAACTTTTCGCTGAGATTTACATTAGTTTTATTCAACATTTTCATGTCATTTCTAACGAGCAATATATCATCCACATATAAGGATGATATAGTAAAATTTCTCCCACTTTTCAAAATATATACACAATTATCTAATTTATTTTAAATAAAATTAAGTTTGGTGACTATATCGTGAAATTTGAGATACCAATGTCTAGAAGACCCTTTTAAACCGTATAGAGATTTTATTAATTTGTAAACTTTATTTTCCCGTCCTTTTACTTGAAAACATTCAGGTTGTTACATATATATAATTTCCTTCAACTTTTCGTTAATAAAGTTTTTTAACAGCCATTTAGAATAACTGAAAATCAAGATGTGCAATGATAGCTAAAATAATTCTAATGGATGCAAATTTATGTTCAGGAGAATACGCCTCATGAAAATATGTTCTTGCCTTCTGGTTGTAACTCATTGTAATTAGTCGTGTTTTAAATTTATTAATAGATCCGTCAACGCGGTATTTCTTTTTAAGCACCAATTTGCATCCTATGGTTTTTATATTTTTTCAGTAGATCACATAACTCTCATACCTTATTCTTTTCTATAGAATCACGTTCTTCTCTCCTGACTTCTACCCATAAAGTTGATTCATGCGATTTCATCGCATCAGAGAAGATTAAGGAATCTTGTTCTTCTATATTTGTATCTATCGAGAAACAAGATGGCTCACATGAATAGAAATAGTAATCGTCCATCCATGGAGGTTATGTTCTTGCCTTTTTGTTGCCTACAACCGGTTGATGAGGTATATTTTTCATAGGTATTTCATCGTTTTTAAGGTTAGGTTAATTCATAATATCTGGATCATTAGTGGGAACAACACTGTAATAATCATCTATTTTAGTTAGATGCTCTGTTTCCTCTTGAACTTATTTCTCTCCTTTTAGATTCTCTAGAAATATAGTATCTCTGCTTGTAATAACCCCCTTTTTTATTGTAAAATTTATAACATTTTGACTTTTCTGAATACCCTATGAATTTATACTATTGTTTTAAAACCCAACCTATCTCTAAGTTGGTATGGAACGAGACATGGGCTATATAGATCTTCCCTTCCTGAGATGACTCAGATTAGGTTTTCTCCCATTTAATAACTTATAAAATGTAGATATAACTGACTTGGTAGAAATTCTATTCAAAATATAGTTTATAATTAACAATGTTTCTCCCTAAAATTTTTTTGAGAGACCAGAATGAGACAACATGTATCTAATTAAATTCAGTAATGTTTTGTTCTTTCTTTCCGCAACACCATTTTGTTATGGTGTATACGACATTGTTATATGTCTTTTAATTCCATCCTAAGTACAATAACTCTCAAATTCTTTAGAGTTATATTCCCCACCTATATCAGCTCTTAAAATTTTCATTTTCATTCCAAGTTGGTTTTTAACTTGTCTTATATCTCTTAAAACGTTCAAAAGCTTCTAATTTTCTAGAGATAAGATAGACGTGTGCAAAATCGGAATAATCATCTATAAAAGTAATAAAATTATGATTTTTGACATTTAGGAAATCATAAATATCTGAGTGTATCAACCCTAAAAGTTTATTGACTCTTTGTCAATCAATAAAAGGTTTCCTGGTCATTTTACCAGTTAAGCAATGTTCATACAGTAGTAACTGAACATTAGATAGTGTGGACAGTAAGTTTATGCTGATAATTTCTTTTATTTTTAAAATACTAGCATGTCCTAGTCTAGAATACCACAATTCAGATTCAGAAATATAACAAGACAAGTTTAAATTGAAAATTGTATTGTTAGAATTATTACAAACTACTGAAAGTATGCATAATTTATGCTCGAGTACATATTTTCTCATAGCATACACTTTATTTTTGCCTATAGAAATTCCTTTATTAGAGAACCTAACTTCCAGTCCTTTCTTCATCAAGGTAGGAACATAGATCACATTGCATCGAATTCCTCGCATGTAGAACACATCTTTGAGGACGAAAACAATGTCCCCAAGGTCCAATTTGTATGAACCAATACTTTCTACATCGAGATTTGTATTGTTTTCCATATAAATTATATGTTCTCCTCTCTTCAGCTCGATGAACTTTGTGACTCCGTTCTTCTCCTTTGCAATATGCCTTGTCGCACCGGAGTCGATTTAGCAACCCTTGAAATCTGTCATGGTAGTGTTGCATTTCATCACACAGACGAATTCTCTTTTACTTGTACCCCTTGTTCCTTATGCTTATAGCTTCCCTTATTCTCTTGCTTGTCATCTTGTGGGCAGACGGACATGAAATAATCGAACTTTCCACAATTATATTAAGCTCCGCGGGATACTTTTTTTTTTCTCTTAGACTGCTGCGATTTCAGTCCTTGTAATTGTGGTTTACTAGGATTAGGTTTTTTATAGCTTCCAGCATTATGCCTATAACAGACATAATTCATCTCCTGCTGCACTATGTTCAGTTTTGGTTCTTTCTTGTTGGCTATTAAGTCTTGTTCTAATGCTAGATGTATGGAAAGATCAGTGACAAATTTAATGACATGGTTCACTTTCAATGTGGTGGCAGTCATAGCAAGGTAAGGGGGAAGACTATTCAAAATGGTTGCTACTTGCATTCTTTTCAGGATTTTTGATCCTAACAGTATATAAGTCCTTAACCATGATAATCATCTTATTTATATGTTCTAGGACATTGTCTCCCTCTTGCATATGATAAGAATTATACTTATGCAAGACGAGTTGAATGTTAACTTTAGAGGCGGTGTTGTATTTTTCTTTTATAGCATTCCACATGTCTATGGAAGTCTAATAAGTTTCAGGAATTTTGATCAAGTTATCTTCTATAGACATGAGCATTAGACTTTTCACTTTTTGTCTTTCGACTTTCACTTCTCTAACCCTTTCTTTTCCTCATGTGTGGATTTATCAATAATGGTTGAAGTAGCAATTTCGATAACATCATCGATATTCTCTGAATAAGGGCATATCCTATTTTTCTATGTCACGTATTATAATTACTACAATTAAATTTGTCAATTTTTCTAATTCTGATAGAATGAGCTTACTAGTCATTTTGTTAAAGAACTAAAACTAAAGTTCTAGTTTTAAAATATGTATAAGATTGGTGTATTGACAAATATACTAAAAACAGATTGAGGTTAGATACAAAATAATAATAATAAAAGAAATAAATTAAAAGAACTGGCTGCGAAGAATTGATGGGGTCTAAGTGAAAGAAGCCGACTCCGGTTCATGCAAGCTCTTTGCCGAGTGGAGTTGATCAGAGAACTAACTGTTTAATCTGACTTGAAGATGATTGAATCGAGTATGGTTTTGCTTCGGATTGATCTGATTGGACTGACATTTGGGCTACAATAGCAACGTTTGGTTGTGATCAGGTCTGGATCGGAGACGACAATTTGAGAGCTCTGATTGGACTTGAAAACGGAAACAAGAAAGTGATAGGTCTATTTTGGAAAATGTTTTTGTGATTGACTAAAGGAGTTTCTTTGATAGATGATAGGAAAAAAAATACAATGAGCAGACACAAGTTTTGGTGTAAGAAGAAAGTAAGGAGTGCTTTGGGAAATGTGCTCTTCTTTTCAATAGACCCTTCTCTTTCTCGAATAGTAGGTAGGCTGGTTATTATGTATTGGATAGATAGTGGATCTTACTTCTCTTTGAATAAAAAGACTGATAGGATTTATTTTCTAGTGGATAAAAGAGATGGGAACGATCTCAGTGCTCTGATATCAGTTTGGGGATAAGATATGGTGTTTTTGATTTGGGGTTCCGGATAGAAACATCGGGTTTTTTCAGTGTGCATCTCAACAATGAGATCACTATTCCTTTTATAGAGATTTTTTAGTAACCACCTCCACCCCAAATCATATCAGCCTCTATGATTTTACTATACCCAACCATGAATCCCTCTTCTATAGATATTAAGGAGGTCATGCTAACAACCCAATAATATCTAAAGAATATTCCTTGGTTGGTTTGGTCAATAATAGACGGGGTCAAAATAACATTAGATAGAACTTTTGATATTCATGGAAGTCTTATGAACAAGAGATAGCCATTGTGCCATAATGCCATTAGTTATCTGCTGGGTTTGTAACATGCATTTCTGTAATTGCTCTTACATTCTATTCTAGATGAATATTTTTTACCTTTGCTGATAGTATTAGATAGTATAAATAATTCTTTTTCATTGTTGTTTTGAAACTCGGCCAGTGATTTTTAAAGGAGTGATTCATATACATTAGAACTTGCTGACGCTTCTTTTTGAGTACAGATGCTGAGCCACCATGCTCCAGCTGTGAAACGAGCTCAGTAAAGTATGTTAGAGGAGGTATGTGTGAACAAATCTGCACAGCATGTGTTTAGACTGCTATGTATTGTCCATCAATTTTGACAATGATAACACTGGTTCTGCAGTTCCCGTTCAACTTGGTAGAACACGATCTCTCGTAGAGACCTGGGAGAAGGGAGAACGACGTGACAGCAGTCACACTGCTGCAGTTAATTCTTGCTCTGAGCAAATAAAGACACTTGAAAACGCACCACCTGAATCGGTATGCTGCTTACTGCAACTTTTCCCACGTAAAATGCATGTTTTCCTATGTTACATTTTGGATTTTCCAGGTTGCATTATTCTGGTTTCTCTATTGGAAGTATCTCATAGGTGGTTTTTAGATCATGCTAAACGAATTCAACTTTTAGGTAATTAGCTCTATGGCACGTCAGATGCATGTGCATTTTAAGTAAAAATATTGATTCTGTAGTGTTTTATTTGCAAACCATTTTGGGAAAATGAAATACTGGTGATTGAATTTGGGAAAATGAAATACTGGTGACTGACTTTTTTCATGCAGCAGTCATCATTATTGAGGGGTTACAAGTTTCAAAGACAACAGCCCCACAAGAAGTTGAAAATTATATATTCTGTAAATCTTCAATGGGAATCCAATAAATCATCAATTCAGCATCGAACCGTTAAAATAAGATATTGAGGGTTGGGTGATTTTTCTTTTTGTCTAAAAAGGACCTCTATATTGATATGCAATATTATCTTTAAATATGTAGGATACTTTCCTAAGTAAAGATTGGCATGTTCACCAGACCATGTATGCCTAGCCATGCCTTGGTGCTTACAAAGTGTAAACTGTTTTTTCACTTGAAACTATGTATAAGATGAATATGTTGTGCCCCCTTTTTAAAACTACGAATTGTTTTCGTATATTTTGACTAAAATTAATTATGTTCTATGATTTATAAATGATGACCAAATGCATGTATTTATATGATTGGCACACACATGTATCAAGAAATTGACATATTATCCTTCGACTTTGTGTCTGCATTTAGGCAGTTTGCATGCGGGGTACCTCGTGTCACTATTGGATTACAACAGTCGTCTATGCAAACATTTATTGGATCAATATATTTAGGGAACTTTTAATCTCAATAAAGCTTGTTAAGTATGATGGTCTTAACCCATAACTTCTGTTCTAAGTTAACTGAATAGTAAGCTACACGAAATCAATTCCAACCCTTGATTCCTTTGATGCTATTATTACACATTATACATATGTCTGATAAATAAGTCAAAAACAGATTTATTGAATTTATAATTTAAATTATTCGTGAAAGTGAGATTATTAATTCAAATACGATCTGTCTAAGATTTACTGTCAAGCCAAATATTCCATTATACAAAAATTCATCATGGTCCAAACTGGCTTAATTGATTATGCAAAAACACTGAGAAGATCAAAAACCATCTTTACCTTTTACCAGGGTAATTAATTTTATGTTGCATTTTCAGGTTCATAGTTTATCTCATTTTGAACTTATTATATCCGTTAGTACTGGAAAAGAGGGGAAGAAACTATTTTTTGCTTTCATCTGTAGATTATTGTACAGTGAACTGACATTTAGCATACAACAGACTGGAGAAACTCCTATGACCACAAAAGAGATAAAAGCATATGGGGATTTTAGTTGTGAAGATGTACTGCAAGGTCATGATGTATTTATAAACAATGTAAAGTCTCGTCTAACAAAGTTACAGGTAATCTTCAGTCCCTTAATATTTTGCTTGCTAATTCTTTATTCTAGAAATTTGCAATTTTACTATGCTCTACTATAGGGCAGCAATCCATGGAAGATGGTAATTGTTATTCGAAGTAATTATGAGTTAACTATGCGGAATTACTTAGTGTTTTGTGTTTCATATTCGTCAACTTACTATTTTAGCTACTCCTATGTAGCTGCAACTGGTGATGACCACAATTTCTTTCTGAGTTCGATAATTCTTTCACTTGTTTGTAACTTTTTTTCAGCTGTCGCTATTTCCATATTTTATGCTCTTAGTACTGTCAGTAGCAATCAATATCCGTCCATGTTTATATTATCTGTCATAAATAAAAAAAAGAACCAGGTTATCTTCCGAATAAGTCCTCTGGGAGAAATGAAAAGAGTTCTGTACATGGGCTTAGTGGCTAAACCAAAGACTTGGATTGAAGGGGTTTATGAAGGGTTTGTCCTACAAGTTATTTGGTTAATGCTTTTCGAATTTGAGTCGAATGGGTTTTGAGACACGGTTACACTACTCACTTTGAGGTGTTTGGTGTTTATTAGCTGTTTATCTTAAGAAAAAAGTTGCTGCATTGGTCTAATGATGTACTCAAGTGTCTAGGCTGTTGGGTAACTGACCACTTGGTTTGGGTTTACTAATTTTCATCCATTATAGTATTATACACATCTGAATATTTGCGGATACTTACACAGGCCATCTGGTTATCTAAATAGTGACAAGCCAACAACAGCTTGGTTTAATGGAGATGAAAAGAGCTAGTGTAGTTTTGCTTTCTTGTATTATCTTTCTATATAGCTAGTTATCATCTCTTGCATCCTGCATCTGTTTTCTTCTGGGGGACACAGGCGATGACTGTTAAGACGCTGAACCAGAAAAATAGGATCAATGTGTGTCTCCTAAAAGTTGGGAATAATGCTTGTTCATTCTTCTTAGTTTTTTCAACTTGTTTCGTTGTCAATGCTGAGGGTGAGAAAAATTCTGTCTTCTTATTAGTAATTACATGAAGTTCAGAGAGTTTCACTAATATTCACTGCATATATTTGTGACATATTTGTACTGTCATAAGCATTTGATGTGCTGTAGCAGTAAATTGTACTGACTAAATACTTTTAGGTGGTGCGGCATTTTTGGGAATGTAATGGCATTAAAAGTGCAATTGATGCAGTGGTGAAATTACCTGACTACTCTGTGGGTATTATTTCACAACATATATTTGGCTGTATTGTTTTTGGATTTGAGCATTTCCCTATAATTCCTACTGCTTTATTTAGATTTACATGTGCTATAAATGATCTTTGTCGTAAAATGCCACGTGCAGGTTCAGGTTGATGTAATTAGTGTTCTCCTGGAAAAAGTCGACCTCTTCACACTTGATATTTTCTCATGCTTGCTGCCTCTGCTTTTAGGCTTACTAAACAGCAAAGCTGACAGGTAAAATTGAAAGAAGCCCCTAACAGATGCATTATCTAAAAAAACATATCTGAAATACCTGATATTATATCAAATCATTACATAAAGAGGAGAAATTTAATGATTTTTTTCTTCCAAGTTTCTACAAGACTATTGCAGAACTGAAAATAAAATCTCAATCTTCTAGTGATTATGCTATAGATCAGCCCCGTGTATTTCATAAAAAAGGAACTCTTTATGAAATGAGGTTACAATGTTGCCTAGATTACTTTTGGAACTACAAATGCTATATATTTATGTATTTCCACTAACATATGTGTGGGTCCCTCTTTGGAAATTGTCAAAACAATTGCGCGTCACTCTTTTGTTTGTGGTAGAACACAAGTATGTGAGACGAGCAAAAGTTCATTATTTTATGTCAAATGGTACCTAAGAGGCCCAAAAAAATCCCTGTTGGAGTTATGGGATTTCATTCTTTTGCCATATTGTTAAATGGACCAACTCAAAAACAATTGAATGATGACACAATCCCTCCTAGAAGTATCTGTTCCTTTCATTTATGCCGTCCTTACTTTGTATCCTCTTACATTGTTTTTGTGTCCATTAAAATCAAGCCTACTGTGTAGACATTCATAAACTGATCTACCATAGTTTTTTTTGGATAATCCCAATCTGCGAATTGAGATGGTTCTAATGTTAACTTACCGGCTACTTGTTTCATGGCTTCAAATTGAGCTCTGCAAATCCTGCTCTGGAAACAAAAACACCTACATAAATAGCGGGTTAAAGTCCCGCATTGAATAAATCAGCGAAGAGGAATATTTGTCCATCTGAAATTACATTAATAGGAATGTAAGCCGAAATGTGTCCAAGAGGTTGGTTCACTTTTGGGCATGCTACTTTTGCTTTGCTCTTATCTATATAGAGTGGGGATGCAATTATTACCACTCTTATTTTTTTGGTGCTTCTCTTCCTTGCTCAGTTTAGCTCTGTAGATGAAACTATCTGGCACTACTTAATAACTCATGGCTTAATGGTCGCTGCATTACTGTATATGGATGGAGTTCCACTCGCAGCACATTAGCTTATAGTTCAAACTTGCAGGCATGTTACTGTCTCCTTGGAACTGCTGTTTGAGCTCGTTAAAAGATTTGGACAAATTATACAATCAACCATCTCAGCTTCTTCATCAGTAGGAGTTGATCTTCAGGCGGAGCAGAGGTATTCCTATCAATATGTTTTACTTGTTTGCATTAAAATAAAGGTTTTTTGGTTGCATGAATTGACCTTCATGTGAATGTGGATCACAGATTGGAGCGTTGTAAACAATGTTACACGTATTTGCTAAAGATAAAGCAAATTCTCTCCTTGCTTATCAGGTAAGAAATAGATGAAACAGCATATATTTTTTAAGTAATTCGGTAGAATAAGTGTTCCGAAGTAAGATGGCCTTTACTGTTTCTGTTTGTGTAGGCTTTGGCTTTGTTACTTCCTTTCAATTAAGCATGACTTATGATTAGGAATCAGTTGGCATACCATATTTGTACCTTTGTGTTGGCTAATATATCTGTTATCACTCGATTGAGTTGCAGAAAGGCTTGGTAGAATTGGTACAGGTGTTGCTATATGTACAATAGCAAAATTTTGGAAGTATAAATAAAAGAGAATAAAGATTGCGAAACAACAAAGAAAATGGGTCTAGGAAGGAAAACAATACAGGAAGCAAATACTGACAAAATCAAAATAATCGATACGACAAAAGTGAATTAGCGAGCGAGAAAACACATGCCAAAAAAATGAAATGGAAGTAAATTGTTTGAAGAAATAGTTGTGCCCAAGGTGAATTAAGTGAAAGAAGCCACATGCAGGAAGAGTACAGAGTTAATAAGCAAGGGAAGCAATTACGTACATGAAAGTGAAGAAAGAATAGAGTAAATATGTAGAAATAAATTTTAGGAAAATACATGTGCCATAAGGGCCAAGCAGGAGAATTTGGTTTCATTTAACTAAGAGTGGTCTGAATAGTGCTTAAATGCCTTACAGTGTCATCATCTTTGCACCTTACCCTAACTTGATTGTTATAGCACTTCTATACCTAAGTTGTTGACTGTTAGAATAGGAATAACGGCATTAAAATTGTCATGTAAAGTCCAGAACCCCCCTCTGTTAATATAAACTACCAAAGGTTAAAAAAACCCAGTTTCAGTTTTTACCTCTCTCTTCCTCAAAGATCAATAGCGCTCTAAATTTGAATGAATTTTCCTGTTCAATTGCGATTTAAACTGACGTGCCCATTGTGTGCAGTTTGGATTTTTGTTAATTTTTACTGGGTTTCAAAATTTTACATAAATATGACGAGCAAACAAACTTTATTTCTTCATGCATACTTGAGTTACGCCTGCTACAAAAATACTGAATTTACACATAACTTCATTTTTACATACTTCATTTCAAACAATACAATTTCAGCTAAATTTAACCACAAATACAAAACAAATAAGAACACCAAGCACCCAAAATTTTCTTCTACATAAACATTTTCCCAACTTCAATTTATCCTCTTTGTCTCTCAAATAAGCCTCATCTCTTGAACTTGAAGAACAACTAGAAGCTCAGGAGGCCGATTTCATCTTTGCCTGCAAAGAAATGGGGAGTACGAGAGAATTTGGGAATTTAGATAAAAAATAAGCTTAACAAATTAATAAATAGACTGGGGTTGTGGTACCCCAAATAGTCTCACATCGGGAAAACTATAGGACTTTGAATGGTTTAAATAGTGAAGTCAAACGGTTCAAGAGCAACTAGTGCTAGCACATTTTGGCAGTGGATTGAGTCAAACAATGAGTTGCTCTCAATGGGTCTAACAACTTATAGCGCGCCAATAGGGTCGCGGCATGACAAGGGTAAGTAAAACTGTAAAATATAACAATCAATGAGGGTAAAAGGAATTTAAAATTGGTATGTGACCAGCTGATGTGGATATGCTAAGGAGCATTCTCATGTTCAAGTAATAGGAGGCGCTAGCGTGTCATTTGTTGGGGACTGGGGAGTAATTACAATCAACCTAGAGTTAATGGGCCCAAAAGCTTAAGTTGTTAGGTATTGGCCTCAACTCCTATTTAAACCCGATTCTCTTTCTTATCCTATCCGATGTCCTCCTCATGACAAGCCAACTATTCTCGGATGTTACCGTATGTGGATTTTCCACCACACGTGCACTAAGTGTGTCCACAATCAACTTCTCGTCACCTTCAAGTGCACATTGGACTTCACTTTTGCTTAGGCCATAATCTTGGCTCTGATACCAGTTGTGAGGAGTAATGAGGCCCAACCTAGAGTTAATGAGACTTAATAGAGGCTAGGAACCAATTTTATCCCAAAAGCTTAGGCTGTTGGGTCCTCAATTCTTATTTAACCCACCATTTTCTTATCCTATCAATTGCTAATAGAAACCCTAATTCCATAGATAAGATAGCATGGGCTTATATAGGCCCTACAAACACATTTTACAAATAAGACCCTTAACTATACTAATATGTCAACACTCCTTCTCAAGATGGGCGAAAGATATCCACTAAGCCCATCTTGTCACATCCTCTAATCATATCTATTGAGTTAAGTCCCTTAGTCAGACAATCTGCTGCCTGGTCTTTAGTTGAAACATGTCTTAACTCCAATAGTCCATTGTCCAACTTCTCTTTGATAAAAAACCTATCGATCTCGATGTGTTTGGTTCTATCATGTTGTACTGGGTTATTGGCGATACTGATGGCTGACTTGTTATCACACCAAAGTTTCATCTTTGCTCCTTGATCCAGTTTCAGCTCCACCAGCATACTCTTCAACCACAATAACTCCGCAACTCCCAAGGCCATGGCTCTATACTCTGCTTCAGCTGTTGATCTTGCTACCACCGATTGCTTCTTGCTCTTTCACGAGACCAAGTTGCCTCCTATAAAGATACAATATCCTGAGGTGGATCTCCTGTCATCAGCACAGCTAGCCCAATCAGAGTCGCAATAACCTTCGATGCTCACATGTCCATTCTTTCTGAATATCAGCCCCTTTCTGGGGGCACTCTTCAAATATCTCAGAATCTGGTACACAGCGTCCATATGACCCTTCCTCGGATCGTGCATGTAGCGACTCACCACGCTCACTGCAAAAGAGATATCGGGACGAGTGTGACTCAGATAGATCAATCTGCCCACCAGCCTTTGGTATCTATCACGATCAACTGGTTCTCCAGCTTCAGCACCCAGCTTAAACTTCTGGTCGATCGGTGTAGTTGCAGGTTTGCACCCTAACATCCCTGTCTCTTTGAGAAGATCCAGTGCATACTTTCTCTGGGATAGGACGGTCCCCTCCGCTCCTCGAGCTATCTCTATTCCAAGAAAGTATCGAAGCAAGCCAAGATCTTTCACCTCGAATTCCTTACCCAGTCTCACTTTGAGTTGGGCAATCTCCTTCTCATCATCCCCTGTAATAATCATATCATCCACATATACTGCAAGCATGGTGATGTGACCTTCACTCCGTCGAAAGAACACGGTATGATCGGCATTAATCTGATGGTATCCCATACCTATCATAGCCTGCCTGAATCTGTCGAACCAAGCACGAGGAGATTGCTTCAAGCCATAGAGAGACTTTTTTAATCTGCAAACCTTTCCCACTGTCTGCTCTGTACCGAATCCTGGTGGTATCTCCATGTATACCTCATCCACTATATCTCCATGAAGAAATGCGTTCTTCACATCTAGTTGGTGTAGCTTTCATCCATCATTTACTGCCAGAGAGATTAAGGTCCGAACAATGCTCATCTTTGCCACCGGTGCAAAAGTCTCATCATAATCGATGCCATATGTCTGACTATACCCTTTTGCCACAAGACGAGCCTTGTAGCGTTCAACTTGCCCATCTGGATTCTGCTTCACAGTGAAGACCCACTTACATCCAACTGCTCGCTTTCCTTCTGGTAGTTTTATTAGCTCCCAAGTACGGTTCTTCTCAAGAGCCCCTAACTCCTCGTGCATAGCCGCTTTCCATTTTGGGTCCTTCTTAGCAACCTGCCAATTGTTAGGTACAGTAACAGAGTCCAATGATGCAATGAATGCCCCATGTGCAGGGTGGATGTTAGAATATGATACAAATTGGGCAAGATCCCAACCATATCTATCGGGAGGATTTCCCGCATTACTACGAGTAGTCCTAGGAGTAGGGAGAGGAATGTTATCAGTAGGGAGAGGAATGTTATCACCTTGGGATAAAACTGGTGGTGGTGTAGGTGTTTCAGGAGTCGGGGCAGGCGTTGGCAAGAGACTCGGCAGCACTAGTGGCACTGTAGGTACTGTTCCTGCAATTTGCTTGCCCTTCCTACTATAGGTTAATAGTTCCCCCTGAACAGTGGGCCTAACACCTCTTGTCTCATTTTTCTTTTCTTCGTCATTCTCCTGCTCCTCAACCAATTCTCCTTCCCAAGGAATCGATACAGAAATGAATTTCTCCACATTGTTCACCGATCTCTCACTATTCTCCTCCTCTCGCCTCATACTTCTAGTATTAGGCGAGTTACTAGCGGATGAAGTTACCTTCTGGGTGTAATACGGCTCGAGTTCTCGAAAGTGCACATCCATGCTCACAAACAACCTTTTCTCCACCGGGCTCCAGCAAACATATCCCTTCTGAGTAGCAGAATATCCCACAAAGATGCATTTCACAGCTCTAGGGGCAAGCTTCCCGACAGATGGCCTGTTGTCCTTCACAAAGCACACACAGCCAAACACTTTAAGTGGAAGAATCCCACCATTATCTCCCTTCAATATCTCACACGTAGACTTCCAATCCAGCACTCTCGAGGGCATTCTGTTGATCAGCGCTGCTGCGGTTAATACTGCTTGTCCCCATAATGTTTCTGGGACATTCATAGAGATCATCATGCTTCTAGCAACCTCTAAAAGATGTCGGTTCTTCCTTTCCGCTACCCCATTCTGAGCTGGTGTGTATGGACAGGTAGTCTGGTGATGTATTCCTTGAGCTGACAAATATTCTTCAAACGTTCTGTTGATATACTCTGTCCCATTATCTGACCTCAATACTTTCACCATTGCTCCGTATTGAGTCTGAACAGTCCTATGAAAGTTTTGAAAGCACCCAAACACATCACTCTTATTCTTCATCAGGTATAGCCAAGTAACACGAGAGAAGCAATCAATAAATGTAACAAAATATTTGTATTCATTCATAGAACTTGTGAAACAAGGCCCCCAAACGTCTGAATGTACCAAGTCAAATGCATGAGAACTTCTATGACCAGAACTAACATAAGAGCTTCTAGTAAGCTTTCCAAACTCACATGCATCACACACAAGTTTCTGTTTATTTGCTTTCTCAAATAAAGAAGGATACAATCTACCTAAAACACTAAAGGATGAGTGTCCCAAACGCTGGTGATGAAGCATTAACTCATTTTCAGCACTCATTTTAGATCCTACTCCTGCTTCCTCTATGACTGACACCAATGCTGAATCCAGCCCTTCACGATCCAGATACCACAGTCCACTATGCCATGTGCCAGTCCTAAGTCTCCGTCCTATCCCCTTCTCCTGGAAAATCACCTTGGGAATATCAAAAGAAACAATGCATTTTAGTTGAAGGATGATAGAACTAATGGACAAAAGATTGACTGAAAAGGAAGGAGCATGCAAAACATTGGACAAAGTTACAGAACCAGTACAATCAACTGTACCCTTACCAACCACAGGCTGAAATGTACCATCAGCTGTTTGAATACTATCAGGCGATGCTAAGTGAGTATATGATGAGAACTCACTAGCATTACCTGTCACATGACGAGACGCACCGAAGTCGACTATCCACGCTGATGATCTGTCAGGAGACATAGAAGCAAGAGCATGTATGTCATTAGTACCTTTGGTCGGATGAGCATAGGTAGCAGTATTGCCTCTGGCGAAGAACGAAGTGGATGCCTCCTCAGTTCCATCATCTGCTACTTGCTGCTTCTTCCTTAGTATCGCCAGGAGAGCACGATCCTCCTCAGTAAAGACCACCTCAGCTTCCTCTTCCTCTGCTACCGTCAGATTTGCCTGGTTCCCTACTCCTCTTCCTCCTCGTCGACCCCCACGGCCACGACCACGACTTCCGAACTGTCCACGTCCACCCGAATCTCTTTCTTTGGGTGGCTTGGTGCAAGCATGCCTTAAATGACCTACCGCACCACATTTGTAGCACTGTCGAGTCTCTCTCCTAGATCCAGTATTATTAGAGGCTGTCAGTGCTGACTTCACCACAGGAAGTCCACCTGTCCCCGCCTGTAGCCTAATGCGAGTCTCCTCCTGGATCATAGCCGAGACAGCCTCCTCAAGTGTGGGAATTTTCGGCTGAGCTAGCAGTAATGCGATTCGCTGAGCGAACTCTGATGCCAATCCCTTGAGAAACACCATAGTCCTCTCCTGTAGAAAGGCCTCCCGCTCTTTACATCCCGGGTCCTTGCAGCTAGCCCGGGGAGAAAAATGATCATAATCCAGCCACAGGCGCTCCAGCTCTGTAGCATATTCCTGTACAGTCCTCTCTCCCTGGACTGTGGCGTCGATCTCTCCTTTGATCTGGAACACCCTCAGGTTATTCCCCACTCCATCATATGCCCTCTTCAACTTCTGCCAGACGTCCTTCACCTTCTCAATGCCATCCACCGTGGCCTTCCATTCATCCCTTCTCTCCGAGTCCTCCTCCGGCCCTGTCACCTCTCCTGTCAGATAACCCTCCAGATTCCTCCCTGCAAGGGTGTATCTCACCCGCCTCGACCAGCTCAGGTAAGTACTCGGTCCATCAAGCTTCAGATCGATGGTCGGAAGCTCCAACTTCTTCGATGGTTTCGTCGCGCTCCTTCCAGCCGACAACTTCATTAGCTTCATCAAGGTTGACACCTCCGCGGGGTTCAACTTCTTGATGATCTTCTCCATCGAATAGG
Organism: Asparagus officinalis; assembly: GCF_001876935.1. NCBI lineage: Eukaryota > Viridiplantae > Streptophyta > Magnoliopsida > Asparagales > Asparagaceae > Asparagus > Asparagus officinalis. The sequence continues at coordinate 59,844,953 of NC_033796.1, forward strand.
CTTCAGTCCCACCACCTGTTCACCTTCTCTGCCGACCCTTGTTGTGTGCAGTGAAAATTTCGGCAGCACCTCTGTTGCACAACAAGAGTGGGATCTCAAACAAATTCTTGTTTCTCAGAGGAAACAAGAACCAAAAATAGTTATATACCTCATCGATGTGAGATATATACTCTTCCTGTCATCAGTTCGAGGACTGAGTCGAGGGAATCCATGTCAAACTCGAGGTTCGACATAGCGCAGCAAGGGGCTCGAGGTGGCAGCGGCTAGATGGTGGTTTGGAGGAGGTCGGGGTCAGGGGGGGTCAAAGGGGGTTCGGGTTGGTCTCGGTCAGGTGGGGAGATCAGGGGTTGTTCGGGTCGGTCAGGTGGGGAGATCAGGTCGGTTTTGGTGGCTCTGATACCATATAGAAAATAAAAACCCTAATTCCATAGATAAGATAGCATGGGCTTATATAGGCCCTACAAACACATTTTACAAATAAGACCCTTAACTATACTAATATGTCAACACTATCCGATGTGAGACTATACTCACATATGAATTCTTAACACCATCTTTAGACAATTTAGAGTATATAAGTGCTATAAGAACGCAGAAAGGTAAATTGGAGGTGAAACTATATGGTAGTTCAGAAATATTTAACTATAAGAACGCAGAAAGGTAAATGGAGCAAGAAGTAAAACAGGCAGAAGGAAGATCAACAAGTGGTTTCTGAAGCTGAATGTGACGAGTTGAGTAGATTATCTGGCCACTTAAATTTATAGCTTTTCTCAAAAAATACACTTTATGAATAAATTTGACTGATTTTAACATGATATGAAGTCCTACGGTCCACTGTCTTAAATATTTAGTTTGACAATTGCCATTTTCTTTGGTGTGTTTGATGCAGGAATGGTGGGTTGGTGGCAAAACCTGCTCAGAAACTATATGTAGCTCTGAGTGATTTGTGACGGTGAATGCGTTCCAACTAACCATCCCCTACAGCTCAAAGTTCAAGTATATAAACCCATAGTCCTAGCAAAGTTTTCGCCTCTTGAAATCCTGAAGCTTATTTTTCAAGAAGCTGTGTATTGTCAATTTTTGTAGCCATCATTATAGGTAGCTTTGTTGTAACTTCTGTTAGACAAGTATCAGTGAAAAAACTTCACTCTTTCTCCGGCTATTCTATCTTGTTCCTTGTGGCAATTGTTGTCATATTTCTCAAGCAGTTACTATGTAACACCCTGACGTTATATGAGTAAATGTTTTAACCGATTGTATGCAAAGAGAGATTCTTAAGCACTTTTGTTGTTCTACTCAATATGAATTATAGAGTTAAGCATCTTTGACAGGATGTAGTTATGAGATTATGTGTTATGGTTATTTTTCTTGAGTTGTAAACAATTGTCTCTTATATCTTAATTTAGAAATAAATCAAAATATTGCTCCCCTTAGTAAAAGGTGGGTTAGCCCCTTAATAGGAGGGTTAGCGCTTTATTGGATGTTAATAAATGGGGATGGTGGAGCACGCTTTGTTGATAACAGTGTATTGTAGTAGGTTTTAGTTTCACATTGGTTGTGACACGCCTCTATCCTCCTCTACTTGTATAAAATATGTGTACACTCAATATTCAATTTAAGGAAAAATTTAGCGAAGACTCTCTCTCTTACTTTAACATGGTATCAAAGCTAGCATTATTATTTTTCTTCCAATAAATTTTTTTAATGCTTTTGTGGGTTTTTTTTTCCAAATCTTGGTTTTGCTGCTTTGTAGTCGTTTAATGCTTTATTGTGTTCCTCTGCCAGATTTTTGGCATTGTCGCTTTGTGACCTCTTAACGTATTTCGCGTTCTCGTTTAACCTTCGGGTTCCATTTTAATCTTTGTGGCCTCTTAACGCATTTCGCGTTCTCGTTTAACCTTTGGGTTCCATTTTAATCTTCGGGGGTTATATTTTAAACCTTTAGGTTTTATTTTAACCTTCGGGTTTTATTTTAACGGGATTGTCATTTCAAGATCATCTCTTGATCTTAAATTTATGGCATAGTCGTTTTTCAAGACCATCTCTCGGTCTCAAATTAACGGCATCGTCGTTTTACGCTGTTTCTCGGGCTCAAACAAACGACATTGTCGTTTCACAGTCAGTTACAACATCGCCGTTTCAATCCATCTCGACATCTCAACGTCTCAACATCGGCATTAATCCGTTGTAGGTCTCCAGTGTGAGCATCAGATCTGACTGATCTTCAGGCCACCTTGGTCGCCGGTTGCTTCTTTTTTCTCAGATTTGACAGTCATTTTAACCTTCGGGTTTCTACATTAACCTTTGGGTTCTCCTTTAAACATTCGGGTTTCGTTCAAGGATTTCGGGTTTCTACATTAACCTTTGGGTTCTCCTTTAAACATTCGGGTTTCGTTCAAGGATTATTATCTTGAACTTTGAATTGTTCGGGTTTCGTTCAAGGATTATTATCTTGAACTTTGAATTGCTGCTATTATGGCCTCTTCACTGGCACCTGTTTCTCAGGCTCGATCTAAACTCTTTTGTACCTATTGCAAGAAGGATGGACACCGTTTTGAAACATGTTTCCAGCTTCATCATGAGTTACGTTCCTCAGGAACTGGCTGTAGTCAGTGATCCCCTCAGTCCCGATCCTCTAGTGCATTAGGATTACCGGTCAATGCTATGTCATCTACCACTTCAGACCCTACCATTCAAGCTATTGCAAATATTAGCCGTCAAATTGCAGCTCTTCAGCATACCACCTCTCCATTTGCTGCAAAACTCTCTGATATTCGTCGTTAAATTGAGGCTCTTCAAGCTATTGCAAATATTAGCCATCAAATTGTGGCTCTTCAGCATACCACCTCTCCATCTGCTGCACAACTCTCTGATATTCGCCATCAAATTGATGCTCTTCAGCATAGAGCCTCTACATCTACTGTACAACTCTCTGGTATGCGTCTTGTTGGTTCTTCAGCCAACCCTTCGGTCTTTGGTATGAAAGATCTCTGGATTTTTTACTCTGGTTGTTCCTTTCATATGACTCGTAATGTCTCCTTCTTATCTTCTGTCTTTACTTTCCTCTTCTTTTCCCCTTATCTACACGGCTGTTGAACAACCTTTGTCTATCACTCAGGATGGCTCTATCACCCCCACAAACTAACACATCTGATCATCTAACTCTTGGCCATGTCTATGTGGCTCCTCAGTTGTGTTTGAATTTAATTTTTGTTAACTCATTATGTATGGATGGCCTACTTGTCTCATTTTCTTCTAACACTTGTATTGTACAGGATCCACAAATGGGCAAGACTGTTAGGGCCGGTCGGAGGAGATACAAACTGTATTTTCTAGAATATCTTTACCTTTCAGAGTCCATACGTCCACGTTCTCTTATTGCTTCTGTAAGTCCAAAATCCTCTACCTTGCTTTTCGCAGATTTGTGGCATAGACTACTTGGTCATGTGTCTCATAAAAGGCTAGAAAGTCTTATCCAGTCCGGAGTACTTGGTCTCGTATCCTCTCGTTCTCATATTGAGTCATGTACTGGTTGTAAATTGGTAAAATTCACTATTCTACCATTTCCAACCAGTACATTTGTTTCAATTTCCTTATTTAATTTGATTCATTCTGATATCTGAGGGCCAGCTCGTCTGCCTTCTTCATCTGACTACTTATATTATGTTAGTTTTATCGATGATTTCTCTCATTATACATGGGTCTACCTACTTAAAACTCGCTCTGGCGTACTTGCTGCTTATTAAGCCTTCACTACAACGATCTTCACTCAATGGCAAACTCGTATTAAAGTTTTTCGTTCTGACTGTGCCAAAGAGTACCTATCCTCTACCATACGCTCTATCATGTCCTCTCATGGGATTATCTTTCAACAATCATGTCCCTACACTCATGAGCAAAATAGTATTGCTGAACGCCAACATCGTCATATTTTCGATACCGCTCGATCCATGCTCATTTCTTACTCTGTTGCTCGTCGTTTCTGGGTTGAGGTTGTTAGATATAGGTGCCCTGCAGGCAATAATTGTATATTATAACAGGACCTATATGAATATAACATCATTATTCTAAATAATAGTATGCTATTTTGGTCAGATTTATCTGGTATTTTTTAAATACAGATAAAGTCCTTAGAATGATACTAGACTATCAAATATTTCGGATATGATCGTAATGAAGAGATCTGATTTGTCGCTAACGTATATTCTAAAATGTTCCTAGTCGATGAAGTGTTGAAATAGGACATCATCACTTTGGTAAGACTAGTGTATACTTTATTTCTTCTTTGGAAGGATGATGATCCATCTCTTAGATCATTGATGTGAGACATCAATATATAGTATACAGGTGACTCATTAGTGAATGAGTTGACTGAACGACTCACTGAGAACATCTAGTTGGTAATTATACTTAACTGTCAAATAGTAGTTCTCAAGTGATATAGTACAAAGTAGTCTTTTGACCTGAGTCATGAGTACAATATCTTACATGTCAGTATAGGTGTACTTAGACTTTTACCTAACCACAGTTCTTTTCGAGTTGTGCATAACGGTTCTTGTTGGATACATCCCGAGGCATAAGTAGATATTGAGATGCTAATATGGGATTCGTCTCTCCCAGTATAGGGGGTTAATGTCATAAGATTGTATGATATAACTATAACCTGGAAATCCTTGGCCGAGGTAAATAAGATAAACGGAGTGTTAGTTTGATCTTATAGGTTATGAGTTCAATATCTACAAACACTAATTGAGCAATTAGGGTTTGACAGTTTTCCATACTGATAGGCAAAATCCGCAAGCGCACGGATTCGTTGTAGCTATCAAGGTCGATCCCACAAGGACTAAGGTTAATTACCAAATCTCACGTTATTTGACTAGCTAAATCAATGAGTAAATTAGAAGAGATTTAATAAAAGAAATAAAATAAACAACTAATCGGATGGAATTCAATATAATGAAGGACTAGGATTGGGTTATCACCACAACTTAGGTGTTCAATGATGGATTATTTCAATTCTTGGTGTTGGTTTAATCTAGAAAGGGTGAATTAGCCTAAATTAATCTAAAGCCTCTTTCAAGGTCTAAAGATCGTGCCTAATCAATCTCAATTAACCTACTTTCATGGAATCAAGATTAAATTAAACTCATTAAGCTTTATGCTAATCCAAATCAAATCCCCAAGGAATCTAGCCTACTTTCGTGGTTCGAGCTCCCTGCTTAATTTCTAGAGATCCGGTATTAATCTTCACCTTTCAGTCCTTCAATTAATTACCTATGATTGCTAATACGGTGATCAAGCGAATCAACAAAATTAAAACACTAGAAATCAAGTTCAAAGATTTAAACTTTCACCAAGAACCTATATCAATTCATCATCAATCACCAAAAAGTTGGGTTCTTTCCCAACCCTAGACAAGAAATCTACTCACACATGATTGGAATAAGAGAAGACATCAAATAATTATGCAAATCAATCATAAGAAGAAATAAATCAAAGAGAGGAAAGAATTAACCCGTCTTTCAATTGAAATCTTCAAAATAAGAACTTGCAATCCAATCTTCTACAAGAGATTAATGTCTTCCTTCAATACTTGAACCCTAGAATAGTTGCTAGTTGATGGCTAAAAGAACATAACAAAAGATATCCAAAACCCTAAGTCAAAACATCTATTTATATGTCCCTAAAAATCTGGAAAATAACTAATTTCCGCGCCACAGGTGCGGTCTGCACCACACCAGGGTGTGGTAGGGGCTGTTTTGCTGATTTTGTGCTTGTTTCTTCAGTTTTCGGTATTTTGGCTATAACTTTTGCGTCCGACCTCGGAATGAGGTGATTCAAGTTGCATTGGAATCCTGTTGAAGAGATCTACAACTTTCATCTTTTGAGTTTTTCTTGATTCAAACTGCATCATGGTCGAAATTCCAGTTCTTCATACTCGTGCATCCATTTTCTTCACTAACCATGCCTTCGAAATGTTGTTGTTGCTTCAAACTCTTGTAAAACTTCCAATGATCATCAAATCTTTCAATCTTGAGCCAATACCTACATATAAGAACACAAACAACAGCAGTATCCTCGATCTAAACACGAAATATGCATTAAACACTCGTAAATCATGCTTAAAACACACTAAGATAATACATATTTTACGTGTTTATCACATACCCTAGGCTTAATAGTTTGATATGGTTTGACGAAAAGACCGGACTGTACGGCATTATCACTGAGTGGTCATGATAAATTGTGTAAGCATCTTGCAGACATTTATCACAACTTATACCCGGGTAGTCTTCATGTGTAGCTAGCACCTCTGTTGTTCTTGTGGATATGATACACTGCCGAGTTCTTAAGTTGGTCCCTAGAGTCACACCAAGCGCGTACTTGAATCCTATGAAACATAATTTATAGAGTGATGCGTATGATTGATACGCATATATGATTTTACCGGATACACATAAACGGTTATGTATATCGATAAAATCGGAATGCTATGTGCTTAGAAAATGAGTTCTAGTATTTTTTTTTCTATAAAGTTAACTTTTAGTCAACTTGTTGACTTTTGGTCAACAATTAACTTTTGGTCAACAGTTGACTTTTGGTCAATAGTTGACTTTTGGTCAACTCATTGACTTTTTGGTCATATGATGACTTATTAATCAATGATTAGAAAATTACAAAATATCGTATTTATGAAATATAATATTGATTTGGTATTCTCATTTATGAAATATACATACCATGTATAATGAGTCATGAGATGAGTCATTTAGTGGTATGGTTTGAGCACATGGTTTATTAGCATATGGTTTTGAAATGTAATGATTCATAAGATGATTCATTGCATGACTCACTTGATTAATCATTAATTTTTGATGATTCATTGCATGACTCATAGGATGAGTCATTCATATCATGAACACATTTCACTCTATAAATATGAGCTCTTTTTCTTATGGAAAGGTTAATGAAAAATTGGCTAAGTGTTTTTTCCATAAGAGAATAAAAGAGAGCTCTCCTCTTACTAAACTCTAGCAATCTTTAAGCAAGAGGAAGTAGTAGGATTTTAAAGTACCCCGGGGTGGATATCTTGCCTTGTGTCTCAAGAAGACTCCAATTTTATCAAGCTCACTTAAAGACTTAGAGATCCACTACGAAGAGATTTACTACTACAAGGAGATTTTCTACTACAAGGAGCGAGAGCTAAGGGTTGTTCGATCTTCCATCGAATCACGCTTCGAAAGTATGACTTTCTAACTCTTGAATGCTCTCTTTAATATAGGGATTATGTTAGATTTAATTAGGATGGTCCTATTATGTATTTCATTCTCTCTACATGCTTAGCATAATTATACATATAGTCTTTCGTTGCGTATTTTGCATGTATTTAGCATGAATTTCCTTCATGGTATCAGAGCCATAGTTCTATCTAATTAAATCTTAATATGCATATCTAACTCATAGAGGACTTTGTTCTTGCTTCAAATTACTAGTTTAATTAAAAAATGTTTTAATGAAACTAGTTAATTTATTCAAGTTGTTTTGTAATTAATTATACTAGTTGTTGATTCAAAAATGTGATTTTTGGTTCATATGTTTTTAGGAGTAAAAACACTTGTATAAATTGCAAAACACTTATTTACAACTAGTGTAGTTGTATGTTAGAAGCATGATAGTCCTATTTGAGTTAGGATAATCCCTATGTTATCTAGTTTTCCAATTTGTTGCATAACTAGATAGATGCATATTTCTTAATGTTGATTAAGTTATATGTTATTATATCATCTTGCGTGGATGTTATGATTATGGATGGTAGTGGACAACGATTCTCTTGTATTTATTGTATTGATGTAATATAGCTAGAAATGTAATATTATTTTTGACCTCTTCCCTCCCCGAGCATGGGCTACGCCTACGGGTTTTGGCACTTGCTCACCGATCATGGGCTACGCCTACGGGTATAGGCCCTTGTTCGGGGGTGTGTGTGTGTGGGGGGGTATGGTTATTTAGTTTAGTTATTTTATTTATGACTTTTACTTTACATTCAATGCAATATTATTACCCATCCTACGAGATGGTTTTTCCATTATAAATGGGGCTTGCACGTCCTATGTATATGTGAATGTAATAATACAGGATTTGCAAGGGAGCTAGCAATGTAAGGAGTTGCAAATTGCTTGCCAAAATGTAATTAGTGTAGTTGCATTTTATTCCCTTAGTTGTCCACTACCATTCCATATTACTTTTACATATGTTGATATGTTGGTTGTGTGTGCCCCAATTGTAGATGTCAATATAATTGGGTGCTATATTCTACAAAGTTTATATCTCTATCTCATTAGAGAATAGTTTTTATTATAAAAACTCATTTTTTAAACTTTGTGAGACATGGCAATAAGAGTTTATTGACCATAGAGTGGTGAGATCGACATTAACATAGTGTTAGTGTGAAAGATAAATAAACCTAAAGCAGTTAAAAGAGATGTATTTAGAATGAACTTTTAACTAGTATCAAGGAAAGTAATTATGAGATATAGCTCATGGGGTGATGCCCAACTTAAGATTAGGGGTGATGCCCAATCTTTCGCGCTATAGTTTTAAAGAGCGGTGGTTACTTAATTAAGGTCTGATGGATATTCTCGGTGAATAACTCGGAACCCTCCCACCAATCTTGTGCTTACCTGGCTAGTTTAATTGTTATAAGTATAAATATAGAGCATCTTTTAACTATATCAAGTTTGATTACGGTAAAAGATTTGTGAAATCGTTTGTAGCCCTCCATCATTTCAGTTGAATACTATTAAGCTTATAAATACTATGTTTGTTGGCATACGTTAAGGCATAACTATTCTATGGCTAAGTAGTATTCATCTGTATATTAGATATAATGATAGCTTAAGTTGGTTATGCGACTTTGTTGGCATACGTCAAGAGTTTGTATAAATTTAAGCCAATCAAGAAATTATGGGTCCAAACATGACTAGCATTTTGTGATTTGTTGGCATACGTCAAGGTCATAAAAGACTAAGGGTAAGATCATATCAAGAATTACAAGAGTGTAAAAGACAAAAGTTGTCTACCAATTATTGAGTGTATCAATTTGTTAGCATACGTTAAGGTTGATGCATTCAATGATAATTGGATCTTGATCCCACTTAAAAACAAAGGGTTGTTTTCCGATCACCTCTTATAAGGTTTTGAGGGACTCGAAAAATAGTGGGAGGCATGACTTAGATAAAAATGAACCAAATCTATTTTATGTATTGAACATCTACTAAAATAATTTTTTCTCTCTCTTTCAGGCCATTATGTCTAGCTTAAAAATCATATCATAACAGAACAAGTTAACTGATCCTAATTTCATAGATTGGTTGAGAAATGTAATCATTGACCTAACTTATGACAAAAGTAGCATATGTCCTCACAAACACCGGAATACTCTAGGCCCAGAACCCTCTGTTAAGGACACTGAAATCCGCATATAATGAGATTGAGATTGTTCACTTGCTCATATTGCCTCACTATTACCTCTACGGATCTAGTCCATTAGAGACAATGTGAGAATATGGATGTTAGATCCATATTTCGTAATACAGTAGGACTGTATGGTGAGCAAACCGCGACAAATGTTGTATGCGGAGTCTTAGAATTTGTTCTAGACATAAATGACTATGGGATCTTTTGTTGGGACCATGTCCTCAAAAATGATCGCTTATGTTATTGAGCTTGAACTTTCGAACATCGGCCTAGATGTAGATAGATATACATATATCATCTGCAGTCCTTGACACCAGCCTACTCCCAATTCATCACAGAGTTCTTGATGATGAATCTGGAGCCCACTCTTCCAGCCCTGCTTAATTTGTTAAGTCAGGAGGAAAGTTCTTAAAGGGACAAACATCAGCCTTGGCTATAGGGCAATCTTCTTTCTCATCTAACAAAGTGGTTGCCAAGAGAAATGAAATGAAGGTTACTTCTATACCAAGGAATGATGTTAAGAAGGCTGTCAAGAAGGACAAATGGAAGGTGAAAATGATGACAGCAGGATGCTTTCATTGTCACAAGTCAGGACATTGAAAAAGGAACTACCCAGAATTCTAAGCCTCACTCATAAAGAAGGAGCAAGTTGTTGCTTCATCTTCAGGTGTGCTTGTTACTAAGAATTGTTTTTCTATAACTCCTATATCTAAGGTATTATATACCAGATTAGGATCTCACATCTGTATTTTTTTTGCAGAGGTTAAGAAGTTATAGAAATATTTTGATTTTGAGTAGCTGCTATTTTGTACCAACTATGATGTGCAATATAATATCCATATCTTTATTAGATAAAGATGGATATATATTCAAGTTGGAGAACAATGTTATGAATATCATATTTAATCAAAAGTTGATCGCTTATGGAACATTGTGTAATGGCATCTATATTTTAAATCAAAACACAATTCTAAACACTCATCACACTTACTTATAAAAGAAAGCATTCAGTTTTGAATGTCACTTTCTTAAGGCATTGTAGACTTGGTCATATTAATTAAGAAAGACTTGGCGAATTACATAAACATGGATGTTTTAGATCCATTTTTACTTTGAAACTTATGTTACTTGCAAGTCTTGTCTTAAAGGAAATATGACCAAAGACTTTATTTATAAAAAATGGAGCAAGGGTTGTAGAACTCTTAGGACTGATACATAGTGATGTATATGGTCCTATATCTACGATGGCAAGAGACGACTAGAGCAAGAAAGTTAAAATTCTTCGATTTGATTGAGGATATGAAAACTTAAGCTCAGAATTCTTATCTTCGATTTGATTGAGGATATGAAAACTTAAGCTCAGAATTCTTAGGGTTCTTTAAAAGAGAATGTGATTCTCTCTCAGATTCTTAGGGTTCTTTAAAAGAGAATGTGATTCTCTCTCAGGTAACTCTGGGAATTATATCATATTAGAATGGTACATTCCATGATGAGTAAACACAGATACATTTTTTTCTTCTGGGCATATGCGTTGGAAACAGTGACATACTTACTGAATAGGGTTCCTACTAATTTAGTGCCTAAAACTCCATATGAGATATAGAGTGGGATAAAACCACATCTTAATTATATTAAGATTTAGGATGTTATGCTTGTGAAGCAAGATCCCAAAAAGGTTAAAGGCATGCTCAGTATTGTATGAATTTGTATGATATCCTAGGATATCTATTCTACCACATCGATGAACAATAAATTATTGTTTATCGGCATACCACCTTCTTAGAGAAGGAATTTCTTGAAAAAGAAATTAGTGGGAGTGTGATAGGACTGAAAGAAATTTCAGAGATATAAATTAATATTGATAATTTAGTAGAACCAGAAAATTCAGTTGTACCAGAAGAACCTCAACTATTCCGTAGATATCCAAGGCGATCTCATGCACCTAAGAGACAATATGATTTTCTCATTGAAGGTAGCATGTTAGATCACGTCATAGATGATGACGAACCTTTGAGTTATCAGCAAGCATCTCAGAGTAGGGACTCTGTTGCTTGGCATGATGCAATAAAATCCGAAATAGACTCTATGTACACCAACAAAGTATGGATCTTAGACAATGCTCCTAAAGTGGCGATACCCATAGGTTGCAAATGGTTGTTTAAGAAAAAGTTGGGTGTAGATGGGAAAGTAGAGACTTTTAAAGCTAGACTGGTAGCTAAAGGTTTTCATCAAAGACCTGGTTTGGACTACGATAAAGCTTTTCTCCAGTAGCTATGCTAAAATCTATTCGGATCCTACTTACTATACCTGCTCACTATGACTACGAGATCTGGCAAATGAACATTAAAACTGCATTTCTAAATGGTGATTTAGAAGAGTGCATATATATGACTCCACCAGAGAGATTTTGTAGTCAGTGGGAGCAGTAAAAAAGCATGTAGGTTGCTTAAAGCCATTTATGGACTAAAGCAAGCATCGCAGGGATGGAACATCTATTTTGATGATGCTATCAAAGAGTTTGATTTCATTAAAAATCCAGATGAACCATGTGTATATAAAAGGATAATTGAGAGTATTGTATCGTTTCTTATTTAGTATGAAGACGATATACTCTTAATTTATAATGATATACCGTCATTACAAGCGGTTAAAATATTACTATCAAAAGTTTTTTCATGATTGATATGGGTGTAGCATCTTGTATACTAGGTATTCAGATCTATAGAGATAGATCTAAAAGGATGTTAGGATTATTCCAATCTAGATACATCGACATAGTGCTAAAGCAGTTTAGCATGGAGAATTCCAAGAAAATGTTGCTCATGGAATCTCCCTCTCTAAAAAGAGTCTTCCCAGACTGATGAAGAGAGGAAACTCATGAGTCTTATTCCTTTTGCCTTGGCACTAGGATCGATCATGAATGTCATATTATGTATTAGATTGGATATTGCTTGTACACTCACTTTGGTATGTAGATGTCAATCAAATCATGGAGAAGAGCACTGGAAAGCAGTCAAGAATATGCTTTAGTATGACTAAAGAGTTATTTTTGATATATGGTAAAAGTGACCTCCAAAGTGGAGGCTTTTTCCGAATCAAGCTTTCAGAGCGGTATTGATAGTAAATCTATATCAGGATATGTTTTTATCCTCATAAGAGGAATGTCGGCTGGAAAAGTTCTAAGAACGACATAGTGAGCCAAATACATTGTGGCAAATGATACAGCCAAAGAAGCTACCTGGATGAGGAAGTTCCTTTTAGAGCTAGAAATTGTTTCCCACCATTATAGATCCGGTACTTGTATACTATGATTGTAATGCTGCGATAGCTCTCAAGAAACCCCGGTCTCACAATAAGTACAGACACATTCTAAGGAAGTATCACTTGATCAGGGAGATAGTGGATCTCTAAGAGATCAAGATTGAAAGAGTATACTCAAAAGATAATATAGCAGATCCATTCGCAAAGGTAATTGCTCGCATACATTTTGAAATACTTGTTGAGCTATTGGGTATTAGATACTACAATGATTGGCCTTAGTGCAAGTGGGAGTTTGTTAGATATAGGTGCCCTACAGGTAATAATTGTATATTATAACAGGACCTATATGAATATAACATCCTTATTCTAAATAATAGTATGCTATTTTGGTTTTTTTAAATACAGATAAAGTCCTTAGAATGATACTAGACTATCAGACATTTCGGATATGATCGTAATGAAGAGATCTGATTTGTCGCTAACGTATATTCTAAAATGTTCCTAGTCGATGAAATATTGAAATGGGACATCATCACTTTGGTAAGACTAGTGTATACTTTATTTCTTCTTTAGAAGGATGATGATCCATCTCTTAGATCATTGATGTGAGACATCAAGATATAGTATACAGGTAACTCATTAGTGAATGAGTTGACTGAACGACTCACTGAGAACATCTAGTTGGTAATTATACTTAACTTTCAAATAGTAGTTCTCAAATGATATAGTACAAAATAGTCTCTTGACCTGAGGCATGAGTACAATATCTTACATGTCAGTATAGGTGTACTTAGACTTTTACCTAACCACAGTTCTTTTCAAGTTGTGCATAACGGTTCTTGTTGGGTACATCCCGAGGCATAAGTAGATATTGAGATGCTAATATGGGATTCGTCTCTCCCAGTATATGGGGTTAATGTCATAAGATTGTATGATATAACTATAACCTAGAAATCCTTGGCCGAAGTAAATAAGATAAACTGAGTGTCAGTTTGATCTTATAGGTTATGAGTTTAATATCTATAAACACTAATTGAGCAATTAGGGTTTGACAGTTTTCCATACCCTAGGCTTAATAGTTTGACATGGTTTGACGAAGAGACCGGACTGTACGGCATTATCACTGAGTGGTCATGATAAAATTATGTAAGCATCTTGCAGATATTTATCACAACTTATACCCGGGTAGTCTTCATGTGTAGCTAGCACATCTGTTGTACTTGTGGATATGATCCACTGCCGAGTTCTTAAGTTGGGCCCTAGAGTCACACCAAGTGCGTACTTGAATCCTATGAAACACAATTTATAGAGTGATGTGTATGATTGATACGCATATATAATTTTACCGGATACACATAAACGGTTATGTATATCGATAAAATCGAAATGCTATGTGCTTAGGAAATGAATTCTAGTATTTTTCCTATAAAGTTAACTTTTAGTCAACTTGTTGACTTTTTGGTCAATAGTTGACTTTTGGTCAACTCGTTGACTTTTTGGTCATATGATGACTTATTAATCAATGATTGGAAAAATTACAAAATATCGTATTTATGAAATATAATATTTATTTGGTATTCTCATTTATAAAATACACATACCATGTATAATGAGTCATGAGATGAGTCATTTAGTGGTATGGTTTGAGCACATGATTTATTAGCACATGGTTTTGAAATGTAATGATTCATAAGATGATTCATTGCATGACTCACTAGATTAATCATTGATATTTGATGATTCATTGCATGACTCATAGGATGAGTCATTCATGTCATGAACACATTTTACTCTATAAATATGAGCTTTTTTTCTTATGAAAATGCTAATGAAAAATTGGCTAAGTGGTTTTTTCCATAAGAGAATAAAAGAGAGATCTCCTCTTACTAAACTCTAGCAATCTTTGAGCAAGAGGAAGTAGTAGGATTTTAAAGTATCCCGGGATGGATATCTTACCTTGTGTCTCAAGAAGACTCCGATTTTATCAAGCTCACTTGAAGACTTGGAGATCCACTACGAAGAGATTTACTACTACAAGGAGATTTTCTACTACAAGGAGCAAGAGCTAAGGGTTGTTCGATCTTCCATCGAATCACACTTTGAAAGTATGACTTTCTAACTCTTGAATGCTCTCTTTAATATAGGTATTATGTTAGATTTAATTAGGATGGTATGACTTTCTAACTCTTGAATGCTCTCTTTAATATAGGTATTATGTTAGATTTAATTAGGATGGTCCTATTATGTATTTCATGCTCTCTACATGCTTAGCATAATTATACATATAGTCTTTCGTTGTGTATTTTGCATGTATTTAGCATGAATTTCCTTCAGAGATCATTCTCACTGTTACTTATGCCATTAATATCACTCCATCTAGTTCTCTTTCTGGTGCTACTTCTCATAGTAGTGTTTATACTCATCCTCCCCGTTATGATCTGGTACGGGTTTTTGGTTGTCGCTGTTTCGTTCTTCTGCCATCTCATGAACGTGATAAATTGTCTCTCAGAGCTGTTCTCTGTGTCTTTGTAGGATTTAGTTTAGAACATCGAGGTTGTCGTTGTTATGATCACGCATCTCGTCGACTTCATATATCTCAACACGTTCAGTTCGAAGAGGATTCTCCATTTTATTCTGCTTCTGATGATTTCAACTTCCTCCATACTACTGATCGTGCTTCTCTGCCAGCTTCATCATCCACTTCCTTACCTCAGTTCTCCTTTTGAGATTTCCCTGAAATCTGTCCATCTCCTGCTGTTGACTCTCCCTCACCCGATCTTTCTCTTCCACCATCTGATCCCTATCCCGTAGACACAACACCCACTCCAGAAAATA
Source organism: Asparagus officinalis (assembly GCF_001876935.1). NCBI lineage: Eukaryota > Viridiplantae > Streptophyta > Magnoliopsida > Asparagales > Asparagaceae > Asparagus > Asparagus officinalis. The sequence continues at coordinate 59,860,526 of NC_033796.1, forward strand.
CTATTGACCTCCATACACCTGCACCAGTATCTCCCTCTCCTGAGGTTCCTCTTGATCTTCGTCGAGGCAAACACACACATGTCATGTTTGGACGATATGATTTGGTTACTTCCTATTCATCTATCTTTCATAATTTTCTTGATGTCATTCATACTACAATTGAGCCAAAGTCCTTTCAAGAGGTCGTTCAATTTTCAGAGTGACGACGGGCTATGGCTGAGGAATTTCAGGCCTTTCAGCGAACACATACCTGGGATGTTATTCCATGTCCCACTGGCATCTCTTTAGTTGGCAGTAAATAGGTTTATAAGGTCAAGTATCGTCCTGATGGCACCATTAAACATCAGAAAGCTCATTTAGTGGCTCGAGGTTTTACTCAGCAACAAAGTATTGATTATGAGGAGACATTTGCTCATGTTACTTAGATACCCATCGTTCGTACTCTTCTTACGGTTGCTGCTGCTCATTGTTAGACCTTATACCAGATGGATGTCAAAAATACTTTTCTTCATGGCTCTTTATTTGAGACAGTATATATGCAACCGCCTCCAGAGTCCAATATTCCTCCAAGACATGTATGTCTCCTTCGCCATGCTGTTTATGGTCTTAAGCAGGAACCCCGCGTTTGGTTTGAGTGTTTACACGATGTCGTGCTCAAGGCGGTCTTTATGGAAAGTCATCAAGATGCTTCTCTGTTTGTTCGCACTACATCACGTGGCAGAGTTTTATTACTCATCTATGTAGATGATATGATCATTACAGGTGATGAGTGGCTGGTATATAATACGCAAAATCTCAGTTGTAACAACAGTTCTACATAAATGATCTTGGATCTCTTTGGTATTTTCTTGGTCTAGAAATTTCTCAAGACCCGCTAGGTGTACTACTGTCTCAATAGAAGTATCTCTCGGATATTCTAGATCGAGCTAAGCTAAGTGATGATGTAACTGCCGATACTCCACTCCAATAGAATGTCAAACTTCGCTCTACCGATAGTGAGCCTCTATCTGATCCTACCTGATATTGACATCTTGTTAGCCAGTTGGTTTATCTGTGCATCTCTTGATCAGATATCTCTCATGTTGTTGGCATTGTCAGTCAATTTGTTAGTGCCCCACGTTCTGTACACTATGCTGCCTTATTATGGATTCTTCTGTATCTCCAGGGTACTTGCACTCGCTCTCTTATGTTTTCTGCTACATCCAAGATAGAGCTTGTGCATATTCTGATGCTGATTGGGCTGGTGATCCCACTACCAGGAAGTCTACCACATGTTATTATATATTTCTTGATGATTCCCTAATTTCCTAACGGAGTAAGAAACAAGATGTTGTTGCTCTTTCCAGCACCGAGGCAGAGTATCGTGTAATGTCCATAACAGCTAAAGAGATTATTCATCTTTGTCGTCTTCTCAGTGATTTTGGTATTTCTGTTTCGACTTCTACTCCTCTATACTGTGATACTAATAGTGCCATCCAGATTGCTAATAATCTAGTATTTCATGAGAGGACCAAACACATTGAGATCGACGCTCATTTTGTCCATCAACAAGTTATCAAGGACAAGATAATTCTACTTCCTCATGTGTCATCCGCCGACGAGCTTGCAGATTTCTTCACAAAGGCCTTACATGTTCATCGGTTTTAGTTTCTTGTATGCAAACTCACTTTGTTTGATCCAACATGAGTTTGAGGGGGGTTGTTGATAATAGTGTATTATAGTAGGTTTTAGTCCCACATTGGTTGTGAGAACACACCTCACCCTCCTCTACTTGTATAAATATATGTGTACACTCAATATTCAACTTAAGGGGAAATTTACCCAAGACTTTCTCTCTCTTACTTTAACACACTTGATTGTAAAGTATGCACCGAAAGACATGACATGGAAAGGATGAGTATGAGTAAGTCGAGTTCTCGTACCCCCTATGCCCAGGGGATGGATTAGCGGGTTAAGTTCTTGAGAGTGTTTTGTATTTTGGCAGGAAAACACATTCATTGAGCGCAATGTGAAAGTACAAATTTCCTGAGAGTGTTTTGTATTTTGGCAGGAAAACACATTCATTGAGCGCAATGTGAAAGTACAAATCGAGATGGCAGGTAGGATTGTTTAGGGGAGGTTGACCCATCGCTCGCCATGGAGGCGTCTACCGGTAAATTCAGAGTTTTTTTTTTAAAAAAGAACACGTTCAGACTATAGTATCACGTAGCCGCTTACTGGACAATGGATGAAGTGTCCTCTAGCCTGCTGGAATTTGGATTGAAAGGACTTATCCTAAGGGAACTAACCTATTAACAGCGGCAACTCAATGGTTAAAATTGACTGCACTATCCACACGTGAAGTTTTAAGACCAATACTTGAAATGTCTTGAATTATTTTTAGGGACAAATTTTCAAAACAATCCCTTTTGCAATTTTAATCCCAAAAAACGATCCCTTTAATTTTTATTTGTAAAAACCGACTTGGTTTCAGCCTTAGCGTTGAAACCAGGTCGGTTTTTACAAAAAAAGTTCTGAAACTTCATGGGAGTAGAACTCCCGTGAAGTTTAGCAGCTTTTAATTAAGCTGCTAAACTTCACGGGAGCTGAACTCCTTGAAGTTTCTTAGTTCAAAAATAAATTTTTGAACTGTAAAGTTTAGCAGCTTAATTAAAAGCTGCTAAACTTCACGGGAGTTCAACTCCCGTGAAGTTTCAGAACTTTTTTTGTAAAAACCAACCTGGTTTCAGCCTCAACGCTGAGGCTGAAACCAGGTCGGTTTTTACAAATAAGAGAGAAATGAGTTTTTTTTTTTTTGGAATAAATTTGCAAAAGAATTTGTTTTGAAAATTTTTCCTTATTTTTAGAGATAAAAAGGTCAGCATGTGTGCCCATCGCAAATTCGCGGGGCGAGCATGACGAACCAAAAGAGGCAAGATAGGCCACGGTTATGCTCACCGACCGTGAATACCCAAATTCACAATTCAATAACAATAATAATAAGGACCACAACAACAACAACAACAACAAGTAATGTCCTGTTAAGATACTAAATCCATGATTAGCAGGCTTCATTGGATTGGGAATCTGTACATATTTATTGGTCTAGTCTGCTTGGAATGCATTGCATTGGGAAATTCATTTGTTTGGATTTGTTTACGTCTAATATCCCCTTTTTATTATAAAAAATACTATTAAACAGTGAGAGGGTTTGAGCGGTGACGAGATCTCAAATATCGTCCTCCCCACCCTACTTTTTATCCAACTAGACACGTCCACGTTGTATTCTCCTCCCCTACTTTTTAAAAATTATATTAAAAAAAAAACATATTTACAAACGGAAACTGAAATCTAAAAACCACCTCCATCCGTCCCCCACAAACCCAAAAAAAAAAACAAAAAAAAAAAGAAAAATTCTTTCTCTCGTCTTTATTTCGTCCGTCTCTTTCCTTTTTCGCCCCCCGAAACAAACGACCGAGACGTGAGAAAAACCACCCATCGTATTCCCCCCTCCTTCCTGTTCGTCGCCTCGGATTGCAAAAAAGGGTGTTCCGGGGGACACGTGTACGGCCGAGGATGAGTCTAGGGTTCCGCCGGTGGGGGACGTGGGAGGAGCTTGTTCTCGGAGGCCGGACGCCTGGGACGCCGTCGCCGGCGAGGTCAGGGCTCGCTCCGCCTCCCCCAATCCCTTCACGCGTCAGGTATCCAATTATTATCGAAAAGTCCCCGGTTTGAAATTTTATTAATTGCTTTCCTACTAGAGAATTAATTCCTGCGGATTTTTTCTTTTCTTTTTTTTTTGTCCCTCTATCTTTTCCGATGGGCATCAACTTTGAATTGTTGGGTACGGAAGGGTATAATGGTCATTCGTTTAACCCAGTAATTGGTCCTCACATACGGTTAATTTTTTAAACTTAATACCCCAACTTCCGCTTTATCTATGATTACTCGGATATGGTAAAATTACAGAAAACCCCCTAATCGTTTCAGAAATTACAACATAATCACCTTAGTCTTTGAAAGCGGCGGACAGTTTGCCCCTCGTCTTCAGCTTTTAAGACGAGTGTGTTGCGGGTTTTGTGAAGAAACCAGTTTGTAATTCTAATTATAAACTCAGGCCAGCTGCACATTTAATTACAAAACTGACCAACTTTTTTTTTTTTTTGAGAATCGATTTTTAAAAATTCTGATGAGTTAAGTACGAAGGGTTGGCAATCCCGGGATATTTAACGAGTGGGTTAAAAAAAATCTGACCAACTTTAAGAAGGCGTAGTAAATGGGATTCTGAGCATGGATTTGGGTCAATTTTGTAATTAGATTTTCGAATATGGTTTTTTTTTAAAATTGTCCTATTTTATGTAACAAGCAATTTTTAATATGGTAGTCATGTAGGTGTAGAGGTAGTTGTCATATTCTGTTAATACTTTTTTTTTGTTGATAATGACTATTATTTATACAATTTTTAACACTAAGGTTAACTTGGAAAGAAATTGAGGTGTGGATACCAAACTGTCACTTTTAGAAGCAAACCTTCGGGTGATTCCCTGTAATTTAACCGCTTGTTATTATAATTATTTTGGTTATTTTATCATCTTTTTGCATGTGATTTTCTGATTTTGACTGATGGGTGGCATATTTTTTATTTTTTTGGTGTTTTGAAGGAATGCCAGGCTAAATATGAGGAAATACAAGAGCAGTACTCGGGATGCGAGTGAGTTCTCAGAATCATAGTTTCCCAAAACTACAATTCATTTGTAGTAAAGATCTCTTCTTTCAATTTTAAAGCAGAAGGTTAAGCCTATTTAACTAACTGGGAATTCTTGGAGCATACTGGTAAGAAACATAAAGATGAAAAGGACACCGTCGCTGTCTGGTGTCGGGTCTACCTTACGTGCAATCATAAGCTTTCAGTGGAAAATATTGACAACTAATGCCCTTCGCATGTTACCCTTCAAAATTCTGTCCCATTTCTATATCTGCATTCTGTCATATGTCATACATCTTTGATGAGGAACTACGAGGAGTTTGGCATCCTGAAATATCATACAAAAGTTGGAGAAAAAAAGAAAGCCTTTAGTGATATCTGTCAGATAACTCACAAGAGGGTAAACGTATTTGAGGAGTCCGGCTAAAATATATAAAAATGGTATTATTTTTTAATCATAGATGCCTTTCAGACATCTGGTTGTAAGTTTCCAAATTTCATGTCGAAGCAGACGCATACCTGGATTTTTCTCAAAAGATGGATAGAGGTCTAGGAAATCTAGCTCTAACATGAAGGTTTCTCAGAAAAAAGTCAATATATCTGTGGATTTTGAAGATCGGTAATAGATAGGATTGATACATAAATTCAACAAATAAGTAGTCAACTAATTTAGGTTCAATGTCAAAACTTACTTTTGGTGGAAGATAGAATGCAGAAAGTAATAAATTCTCAGAATTCATACATGATGAGAATTCAAATATGCCTTATTGTTCTTTCCAATATTTTACAAAGAGTAAGAAAAATTATTCAACATTAATATGACTTTTCTTATATGCGTACATGCATGTGTACAAGGTGGAGCAAAGGTACTTTGTTACTTTCAGAAGTATTTGGAGGCAAATCCTTCCGATGCACATTCAAAGTTTCAGGATTCATATTAAATATCCACTCTATTGAAGCAGATCTATATCATTTGAAATACCTTTAATCATAGATGCCTTTCAGACATCTGGTTGTAAGTTTCCAAATTTCATGTCGAAGCAGACGCATACCTGGATTTTTCTCAAAAGATGGATAGAGGTCTAGGAAATCTAGCTCTAACATGAAGGTTTCTCGGAAAAAAGTCAATATATCCGTGGATTTTGAAGATCGGTAATAGATAGGATTGATACATAAATTCAACAAAAAAGTAGTCAACTAATTTAGGTTCAATGTCAAAACTTACTTTTGGTGGAAGATAGAATGCAGAAAGTAATAAATTCTCAGAATTCATACATGATGAGAATTCAAATATGCCTTATTGTTTTTTTCAATATTTCACAAAGAGTAAGAAAAATTATTCAACATTAATATGACTTTTCTTATATGCGTACATGCATGTGTACAAGGTGGAGCGAAGGTACTTTGTTACTTTCGGAAGTATTTGGAGGCAAATCCTTCTGATGCACATTCAAAGTTTCAGGATTCATATTAAATATCCACTCTATTGAAGCAGATCTATATCATTTGAAATACCTTTAATCATAGATGCCTTTCAGACATCTGGTTGTAAGTTTCCAAATTTCATGTCGAAGCAGACGCATACCTGGATTTTTCTCAAAAGGATGGATAGAGGTCTAGGAAATCTAGTTCTAACATGAAGGTTTCTCGGAAAAAAGTCATATATCTGTGGATTTTGAAGATCAGTAATAGATAGGATTGATACATAAATTCAACAAATAAGTAGTCAACTAATTTAGGTTAAATGTCAAAACTTACTTTTGGTGGAAGATAGAATGCAGAAAGTAATAAATTCTCAGAATTCATACACGATGAGAATTCAATTATGCCTTATTGTTCTTTCTAATATTTCACAAAGAGTAACAAAATTTATTCAACATTAATATGACTTTTCTTATATGCGTACATGCATGTGTACAAGGTGGAGCGAAGGGACTTTGTTACTTTCAGAAGTATTTGGAGGCAAATACTTCCGATGCACATTCAAAGTTTCTCGATCCATATTAAATATCCACTCCATTGAAGCAGATCTATATCATTAAAATGCCTTTAAACAGGACTTCTAAAATTCTTTTGTTTGTGCTCAACAAGACGCAAAATAAACAATCTTAAAAGATGAATTTAGTAGTTTAATGGCATAAAATAAATGACACCTGACAAGAATTGTTTTATAAGAATTTTCAAGTGCTTAAATCAGTATCAGATTTCTGTGTAAAAATCTTTTGTGTAAAAAATATTATCCAAGAAAAGACCATGTTCGACAGTTCATTTTTCCTACTTGATGCAATGGCAACTAAATTGGATTCACCTTTTATTTGTAGATTCTTTAAATGGTATAGATAAATTTTTACCGAGTGGATTATGAAAATAGATTGGCAGGTTTCATCCATAGCGATTTCTGAGAAGTAAAGCATAAATTTTTACAAGCAATGTTTCTTCTTTAGAAAAAATAACTCATGGCTCTTCATATGGTTGGTTGCAAATGCTGTCGCATCAACAACATTTCCGGCGTTGTTGGGGTTTGTATTGATATGGTTGGGCTTACCACCTGCAAGTAGTCCTGTGAGGTTGGGGAAAAAGTTGCAAGTGGTACTGCCTTCAAATTGATTGTAGCATCCCTTATAGCCTTTTGTCTTGCACATTGCAAATGTGAGAGGCTATTCCTAGTTGCCTTATCAGCCAGAATACCACTTGCAACATCATTTATATCTTCCGATTAGGAACTACTTATTGCAACTCCACTGATAACTAAACTAAAGAATATGATTCATGAGGTAAAGTAGCAAGGTGTATCCATATATTGCATAACACTAAATTTTAGTCGAAAAACAGATTGATGAAGCCACCCTATTTGAGCAAATGTCTTCTTCTATTGTTTTAGGAACATTAGATATTGAATTTCCTAACTGTAAGTTAGCCATCAGTTCTTGTTTTCTTCTACTCCGTATTCTGCTTTTGCTAATTATTGTTCCCTTTTCTTTCCAGTGCTTGGTTCGAGGAGCTTCGGAAACGGAGAGTTTCTGAATTGAAAAGAGAGTTGGAAAAATCTGATGACTCCATCGGGTTGGTGTTAATGTTTAATAATGGTTAGCTGATACAGTTGTCGGCACTAATATGTTTTAACATAGCTATCAGTTGGGTCTTATTGTTTATATTGAACTGTTCACGTGCACCTTTTTTTGGCTTGCAAACATTATTAAATATTCTGACGTCCTAATTTCTAAAGGTTCATTATGTAGTACCATTACTAATTAATCGTTCATATTTGAAAGGTGATGTTTCAAAAGTCTTCAAAAGTAATCAGAAATCATCAAGATTCTACTGCATACTACCATAAAAAAGTATAGAGATGACAGATGAAGTTTTTATTTCTAACTTGTACTCGCAGTGTTTCTCCCTAGAGAAAGAGAGTCCATTATGCTTTAGAAATTTGTATCTGATAGAAAGTAGATACAATTAGACATTTTAGAAATTGAATTCTGTGTGGTGCATCCATTTTTAAAAATGGAATATGGACTGAAAAGAAATTACTCTTGAGTTACTCCTTAGTCCTCATTCATTATCGAGTGACCGAAGTGAAACCATGTGGTTTGGACCATTCATTACATCACTGCTCAAATGCAGTGGGGGGAGGTCCCCAAACCTTGTGTCCATCCCCAATTTTGATGCAAATCATATATTTGAATTGTATGTATCAACTTTTCCATTCCACTTATAATGTTATATTATTCCCATTTTCTAGTTAATATAAAATTCAATGTGAATAAGCATTTTGATAACGTATTAAAGCTTAATCTTATATACTAGTTCTGATGCAAAGTCCATGTGAAAGATTATACCTCATGTGAAACTTTTCTCTTCAGGTCTCTGCAATCCAAGCTTGAAAGCCTTACTTCTGAGAAAGAAACAGGCTGTAATTTTGATCACAATACCAGCCAGACCGAGTCAACATCCCCCATTGAAGATGCTGAAACCATTGATTCTTCAGGGAAAGAAGTATCCAGAGATGGTTCATCTACTGGTAGTTTTACGGAGAAAACTGTAAGAGGTTTGACCCACAAATGTCAGAATCTGGCCTCACTTTCAGTTCAAGATAACAATATCAAGATACCGCCAGAGAAATTCTTGATGGAGAAGTTTGGATGTGGATGCTTAGGGATTGGTTTTGGAAGTTTCAAAAAGAAAAGAGGGAAGAGAAAGAGAAAGGGCCTTAATATAGTGAAGGAGGGTAGTGCAGGGGATAGTGACTTGTTGAGTTCTGCCGCATTTACAAATAGACAGGGATCAGAGGAGGGTTGTATTCAAGGCACCAGTCCCCCATCCGAGGATTGTCATGGAGCATGGATGAGAGAGGATGGTGATGACCACTTGAATTTGGCTAGAATTATGGACTCAATTATGAAGCATGAGGATGTTTCTGTCTTCAGAGTCCGACTTGAAAGCCAGGTACAAATCATAAACTCATTATAGTGCATCAAAAGCTGCTAATTATCATGCAAAAACATGTTCATCAAAATAACTTAAACTTCCATTATTATGTTGCCAAGTTCTGTCTAGTTAAATTGCTCTCTTGATTTTCTCTAATAAATTTGTTTGAAAGAATATTTTCCATAAGGAATTCTTTTTTGGAAAGTAAGTTGTAACACTGATAAAGTTTTCTTGCAACAGTTGAAGATAGTTAAATGATGAGGCAGTTATTATTCACCCTTAGGAATATGATCCATCTAGTATTTTGATTTGTTTATCGCCTTTGGTGAAAGTTACTCCTAAATTATGAGCTAATTGTGTGACCAAGAAGGCAGCTTCCGGAGAAGATTTTATAGTTCACCTTTCTCAAGGAGTTTGACACCGAAAGGTTTTCTTTTTTTCTGTTCCCTTATTTTCTTCCCATGCCTTTTGGCTCCTACTTAGAGGGTTTATCACTTTATCCCATGTTGAAGCCAGTCATGGAAACAATTCCTCGATTATTGTTATTTGTTTTCTTGAACATAGGATTTGGCAGGATGCTCCAGACAGCATATATATACATATATTAAACATATAGTATCAAAATTCTTGCAATTAAATTCCACCTGAGCAAAACAGAACTAAATACATCATTGCAGTTCTAGGAAGATAATGCTGAACAACTAGAAACGCTATCCCCAATATCTGAAGATCCATAGGAATCGGTATGATGATAGAAGCAGCATCGTTAATTACAGTAGCATTCTGAGCTCCATAAATTCCAACCATGAAAACTTTGACAACTCTTTGTAGAGCTTTCTAGACTCATATGGTTGACACATTTAGGTGAAAAGAGTCTTGATGAAATTATCTAATCTGCTGTATTTGTGATTATTACTTCTCTTTGATTGCTTTCATATTATACATGCGATTCACTTGAAATTTACATCTTTGTGTTTCCTTTATCTTTTGGAACACTACATTTCTTATCGACCCGAGATTACTGCCCAATAAAGATGTATTATTTTTCTTTTCTGAGGGGAAATAACACAATTGAGATTGTATGAATAGTTACAATATGACTTTACAAAAGAAATAGTCTACGTCTTATCCTATTTCTCCTGTCCTTTTCCCCTTGATGTAATAGAAGAAAGCCAGATACAAGAAGATGATCCGCAAGCACATCGACTTCCGCAAATTAAGCTCAAGTATTGGCAATGGTTCTGTCTCCTCAGCCAATGAATTATATAGGGACTTGCTTCTCCTCTGCAACAATGCCCTTGTCTTCTACCCAAAGAACTCCACCGAGCACAAGTCTGCACTCATTCTTCGAGGTCTTGTGAATAAGAAACTAAGGAGGAGTTTCAGTCCGCATAGTCCAACCTACAGCTGTAGCGATGATGAAGGTGCAGTTTCAGAAATTGCTGACAAACCCAAGAAGCTCAGAACTACACTTGAGGATGGAGGTGCAGTTTCAGAAAAAGATGACGAGCCCAAAAAGCTCAAAACTACGCTTGAGGAGAATTTGAAAGTTTCTGGAGAAACAAAAGGAAATCCAGCTAAAGAGAATGCAACAGTTGCTGGAAAAGGTGATGGAACTCCACATAAGGAGAATGCAGCAGTTGCTGGCCAAGGGGTCGGAACTGCACGTAAGGAGACTGCAGTGGTCACTGGAAAAAGGGCAGGAACTGTAACTCCACTTAAAGAGAACGCAACAGTTGGTGGAAATCGGCGCAAGGAGAATGCAGTATCTGCAGGGAAAGGGGCTGCTGGGATACTACGAAAGGAGAAGGCAGCAGTGGCTGGAAAAGGCATTAAAACTCTACGTAAGGAGAACGAAACAGTTGCTGGCAAAGGAGTCGGAACTGCACTCAAGGGGACTGCAGTGGTCACTGGAAGAGGAGCAGGAACTGTAACTCCACTTAAAGAGAACGCAACAATTGGTGGAAATCTACGCAAGGAGAATGCAATGTCTGCAGGCAGAGGGGCAGGAACACTGCGAAGGGAGAATGCAGCAGTCGTTGCTGGCAGACACAAAGGATCCTTATTGAAGGAGAAGGGTAATAATAACAAGCGATCTCAAGCTGACGTAGCAGTGGAATCTGCAGGTAATAAGAAGAGGTGCATCGGGCGTCCAGCGAACGGTGGGCAACGAGGTGGCAGGCGACCACGGTGGGCAACGAGGTGGCAGGCGACCGCAGGAGAGTGTGAACAAGGGAAGGAAGAGTGTTAAAAATGGATGACAACTGATATTAAAATACAAAGGATTAGCGTATGTAGGGAAGTTCGTAAGGTAGTTGTTGGTAGGTCTGTGGAGTGTTTGGGTCTGGAAAAATTCTGACCCTCTGTGTATGTTAGTGGTAGGAATGGAAATCTTCTTTTATGCTACAGTGAACGGTAACCGAAGTATGCAATGCAAGAGGATTACCAAATGTTTGCAGCTTATTATATATAAGGGCTTTTGTTTATAAACCTGTAAGTTTTAACCCATTTACTTACAAAACACCACGTACTTCTACGTGTTCTCATACGCCCAAAGTGTTTAAGTTTACTTATCTTTAACCCAAACTATAGAATACCATGTGCATAGCTACATACAATATTTTAAGCTATGTAGTTGTACATGCTAAACACTATCATATATATGCACTGCATGTAGCCACACACTTTGCATTCTTTATTTTGGGTTTGTGGGCAAGTAAACTTTGTACGTTGGGTGTTGTATGAGAACATATAGGACAACACAAGTTTTAAAGTAAATCAGGTAAAACTTTGGGTCTATAAGTAAACACCCCATGTATATGATAGGATTAATTGCACATACTCAGTATACTATTGCTTCGCGTCACTAGTCACCCTTTAAGTTCGATGTTCATAGAGGGACCCCTTAAAACTGAACCAAACGTCATCATCAGCCTCCCGCGCCTCCTCCCTACCGGATAACGTGTTGTGTTTCTGGGGATGTTTGCCACTTCTATATTCTGAAATTATCAAGACCAATAAGAACGGCTATATGATAACTAACCGGTCGACTCTCAAAGCATCCGCAAGAACATCATGACTCGTTTCGTGAACCAGATCTGAGGTGAAAGGTGCTTCCGACCCGGATCCTATCAGACGTTCGACTTCGAGATGAAAGGTGTTTCCCACTCGAACAAACACAAGGTATCTCCAACGTTGGAATAGCCTGACAGATGTCATCAAAAGTCACATTGCACAGTATGCACTCGCAATTCACCTCCCAATCGCCATCAAGCATTTAATGTGACGTCAGTCATTATGACCTTTCGAGCCAGAGCCTTCAAAGCTCCTCGGACACACCATTACTATAACAATCCCATCATTGTGCAAAAGCGACTCGACCAATCAGCAGTTAACACGTGTAAACTAGGGTCTGAACCAATACTGCACACGCTCGGCTGAAATTACCTACGTGCCCCCGTAAACCCTCTATAAATACTGACGATTTCCACTAAATCAAGGTGTGCAATTTTACACATAAAAAGTCAACAAGACTAGACCGTTTCCCTCCTCAAATTAACTAGAAACAATCACTGACTTCAGCGTCGGAGGGCACGCCGGAGGAAACAATCTCCGGTGCCCTCTAACCTCCGTTATACGTATAGTGATGAAAAACGCAAAGATCCAGAACGGGATGATCAACCATCAAAGACGAGATGAAGGGGCCTCAAAAAATTGAGTCTAACCCTCCTAAATCGCGTATCAACCTCGCGACATAAAACAGTCGCGGAGATGGATTGGATGGCGAGGAAGGGAGGAGGAGGAGGAGGATGACGATGCATGGGGTTTATCTGCAACCAAGCTTTAATGGTGTTTCAGTTTTTAAGTGTCTATCAGGCAATATCAAACTTAAAAGATAATAAAAGACACAATATGAAGGTACAGACAGGGAGGGCTGATTGATCCTATGTTATGCAAATTTGTGGACCGCTGCTGATATTATCAGCAACGCTAACGGACGATTCTTTTCTTTGACTTCTAGTTTTAGTGGTGGTCTACATCACTGATTGATAGAGGGTAGGTGAACCACCCGAGTCCAGTGATAGGTATCATTTCACTATTTCAGTTTATTAGAGCAGCTGCTAGTAAACGGTCTTTCTTGAATGATTGGGATTCTACAAAATAGAAATGAGATTGATGAAGATATTGAGCTTTGAAGTTAAGTGGGGTGTTTGTTTGAAATCCTATAATTTTAGGATACGGATTTCATCATGGGATTTGAAATCCATAGGTTTTTCAACGTGGGTCGGGATTTCTAAAGTTTTGTTTGTTTCATCAATATTTTGGGATACGTAATCCTATAATTTGTATTTTGTTTGTTTCAAAATCAAATTGTAACATTACAAATTTTAGAATTTGAAATCTAGCCTAAATCCTCTCTCAAAGAGGGGGTTTCACAAATGCTATAATATATTAGTTTTTTATTATTATATGGGTTTCAATATTCTAAAATTTATTTTGAATCAAAGATATGAAATCCATAAACTCAAAAAAAATCTACTTTTTCATCCTAGAATTTATAAACCATTCTATGTCCCAAAGAAAATTTGAAACAAACACCCCCTAATCACATTCGGTTTAGTATTCAGGGTTCCCAAGAAAAGGAGACGTCCTTCTCCATTGATTCGTTAGAATTATGGCTAAATTTGTTGTGGATTAATTAAATTATGCGGTGAGACCGTTGAATGATGAAAGAAGCCAAGCAGCTCAAGTTACTAGGAGCCAGACGCAATTAAATAGACGTGTGTGCAATAATTGGGACCAAAATTGATTATTAAAATATCTTAAAAAGCTGTCAGATTAATAATCTGTCCTAATCGAGCAAGAACGAGTAGGAGTTCAAAGTTTTATGAAGAACAAGACCATCAAATAAACATTTTAACCCAGCGCTTGAAAAACTTCGTGCTCTGTGGTTTCTTTTTTTCTTCCAATATTAGTTCTTTCGTATTTTGTTATTAGTCTTCCAACTATTTTATATATTTGAAATTTAGTCCTTTCAATCATTATTATTGAAATCAATGCTCAAATCTTACAACTGTTTTGAAATTAGTTCCCGGAATCTTTCAATCTGGTGTTAGTTAGGTCAAATATGAAGATTTTGAGGACTAATTTCAAAACACTAAAAGATTTGGGGGACCAACCAAATATGAAGGTTTGGAAGACTAATATCAAAATCTGATAGATGTGGGGGACCAATATAAAAAAAAACTCTGTTAAAGTAGGTTTAATCACCATCTGAATTGTTTCGCATAATAATTGGATTTGTGGTGAAGCGACTATTTTCACTTTAGCATTATAAACACAAATCCCTCCACCAACTTCTCATTTACCCTCTCTCTCCCTCCCTCCCTCAACTTCTGGGAGACAGAAATTTTTCTCCAGAATTAATAGAGAAATTGTTTTTTCTCTCCAAAATCAACACCAATCAACGGAAAATTTTAAATGCATAACAATATAATTAGTATTCCATCTAAAAACGTTAAAGATGGATAGAACACTAACTCAACTCCAACCAATTGCTGACCACAAAGACTAATTTCAAAACACTTAGGGGTGTTTGTTTCAATAAAAATTTCGGCATTTGGTATGGTTTACAAGTTTTGAGATCAAAAAGCGAGTTTTTTCGTATTTTGGGATTCCATATATGGTGTTTGTTTTAAGAAAATTTTTAGAATATTGAATTCCAAAAGTGTAAAAAAGTGCCCAATTTTTAGAATTTGCCAAATCCTCTCAATTGCAGACGGTTTTTTTTTCCGTCTGTGATAATCCGTCTAGAATACATTACAGATGGAATTTCCGTCTAGAATAAGTTATTCTAGACGTAAACAAACTAGACCCGTAATCCAGACGGAATTCCGTCTGGAATAGTATTTTTAGATGGAATCGAGGTTATTCCAGGCAGAATTTTTCGTCTGGAATGCGTCGTTTTGTACCAGTGAATGGGTGTGCTTACCTCTCAATTGGAGAGGATTTGACAAATCTAAATTTTATCTTTTCGTGGGAGATGGCCTCATCAAGATAGCATATTCACCATATTATAAAATTTTGGTATTTGGTAATGCTTCAACTTGAGCTTGAAACAAACAAAATATTACAAACTGTAGTATTCCAAATCCCAAAATATTAACGAAACAAACAACATTTTAGAAATCCCAACCCATAACAAAACACCTATGGATTTCAAATCCCATGGTGAAATCTATATTCTAAAATTATAGGATTTGAAACAAACACCCCCTTAACACGTTCGGATGGCTAATTTCAAAATAGGAAACACGCAGAGGACCGGGGGGAAAACCCCCAGCATAACAAGCAAATCTTAATGGTGTGCTTGGAAGTTTACTTAGGGAAGGGAAGGAAGGGAGGGAAAATTCTTCTTCCTTCTCTTCCCCCCTTTACACCCCAATTTGGAGTGTAAGAATTTAGACCAAAATCGCCCCTCCACCACAAAATTCTTCTCCTCTATTTTCTAAAATAAAACTCCCAAACAAGATTAAAATAAAATTTCCCTTCCCTTCTTCGTCTCTACCGTCCATCCAAACAGGCCATAAAGAAAATACTCTAATCACGATTTCAATTTGCTGAAAAGAAAAAGGGGTACCGATGACAGGGACTCCGCCCACGAGGCACAGCACCATTTATTTTATTTTATTTTTCTTTAATTAAAGAGCGAGCGAGCGAGCGAGAAAAGGTGATTTAAGAAAAGGGCAGAAGAGAGGGGGGGCGCCACACGTCGCCCCCTAAATATCCCATGCAACAGCTCCCTCTCTCTCTCTCCCTTTCTAAAAACACCTCTCTCCCTCTCTCTCACTCATCGAACTCATCGAAGATCTCGAGAAATTCCCCATTCTTGGGCCGAATTTTCAGCGATCCGCGCTGTGTCCTCGCGGTGACGTGGCACCGCCACGGCGCTTCTTCTTCTTCCTCCTCCTCTCCCGTCCCGTAGCAGCTGCTAGCTCGTGGCCCGTGAACCAGGTGCGCGCGCGTCTCTCAACCGACCCCTCTCTGTGTTCTTCTTCAAGCTCGATCTCTCGAACCTCGCCCAACGGCCCCGATCGAGGGGCGAAAGGCGAAGATCGAAGTTTCGATTTCTTGTAGAAACCTCCTGCGTGCCTTTTGTTTTCGTGCGTGTTTATGGTGTGGGGATTCGCGATCTTTCTCTAACAATATCTTGCTTAATTTTCGGTACGTGCTTCCTTCGAAGAGGAGCTAAGTTTAATTTCTTAGCTTCACGTATACATGTTCACCGATAAATCGGGGTATTTGGCATTTGCATGCCTCGAATTCTGATGTGTCTCAAGTTTCAAGTTTCAATTTCTGATTATGACACCAAGCTCATCTTGTACGAGTCCCTTAGGAGGGGATTTAAGCCAAATTATTCGACTAATGCCTTCGGAAAAATAATTTTTATGAATTATTTATGGCTCTTTTATAATGACAAAAATATAAATAACTATCGATTCTAATGTATGTTGAAATCAGAAGACATTGAGGGCCGAAGCCAGACTGAGATATCGCAGTATCCTGGTACTGCTTATGATTAGAAATAGCTAGTGAAGCAGCATATAGAGATGAACTTTATATCATGAGCAAATTAATATCGGTGCGGGTGCAGTTACAAATAAGGGTAAATCAATCTCGGGTCTCAACTGCGGGATCTTGTATCTAGAAGACGCATATATGTTTCTAAGAGTTTATCATGTAATTAAATAACTGAAATCTTATGGGGGGTAAAACTCGTTTCTTTTGCTTGAATTCTCTCCCTACTCACTGACGAGTAAACTTGCCCCTGCAGGATGATATATGCTAAGAGTGCTAATATAAGATGAAAATACAGCCATGTGTAATAATCTTGAGCATTGTGATGTTGTTCGTTGTTTATAGAATGGCAACCATTCAGTATGAAGAAACAGAGGTACATCTTTGGACAGTTGATTATTTAGTAACTTCACTATTTGTTTTGTATTTAATAAAATCCTTGTTGTGATTTGTAAAATCGACAGATGGAAGCAACATCTCATCCCTTTGATACGATATTGGTAAAACTTTTCTGTTCTTTTTTAAGAAACAGTCAGGAAATTCCTTTGATCATTTTCATTTTCAGGAGCTGCTTATGATTAATTATTTTCGCAATATGCCTTCCCCTTCCCAGTGTTGTTGGTTTGTGAAACTTAAGCTGTCAGCTAGTGTTTCATCACGTTAAAGAAATTTACATGATGTTATGAGTTTGTTTGCGTTGCAGCATTAACAACAATTGATGATTTCATGTCTAACATTCAGGACTCTGGTACAAGTGAACCCCGTGTTGGTTATTTGCCTCATGGTATAGTGCATTCGAGATCTGACATGGAAGTAAAGCCTCTATGGCTAGCAAAGGGCTCAAAGGTTAGTAATTCTGTAAGGGATTATGTCATCACAACTCAAGTCTCATTGATGCTAGAATGTTCCAAACCCCCTTTATGTCCTTAGAGTTTCTTGTATGTGGTGATTTTCCTGTTACTTAGTTGCAATACTTTGGTGTTATTATGTTATGTTTCATGCTTCGTAACCGCTTGCTTCCCATTTTTCTATATTCTTAATTGATTACATAATATTTAGCTGTAATCATTCATAGTAAGTAGTAACCCATTTATTGCAAGCAGGAGTAGATATCTCTGTTCGTATCATCAATAACCCTGATTTAAGATGGTCCCAGTTTATCTAACCGAGTAACTTGAGAGTTCTTCTAACATACTTGCTAGATTACTTAAACTTCTTCAAAATTTTAATTGTCCTCTCATCGTTTCTGTCTACTATTGTAATTGTGGCTTCGTAGCTAGATCATGGTTTCTTACTTCTTAGCTTATATCATGAAAAGGGAAATGCTGATATTATTTCTTGATCGTGGAATGCTTTTGTATGGAACTTGTTAATTTGGTAATATCGGGTTTCTGTAAAATTCATGTTTACAATGATGCTGATGCTGATGCTGATGATCAAACGAGTTAATTTTTCAGGAGAGAAATCAAAGTTATCGGAACTTACTAGCAATGCCTGTTGGCATTAAGCAGAAGAACAATGTAGATATCATTGTTACAAAGGTATTGCAGTCTGTTATATTTCCATTACGAATGTTAAGATTGAGTGTTCTTCATCCAATTTTCAGTCTTCAGTTTCTTTCAGAGAACTTCACAGTTATTTTGTTCCACTATGATGGGAATGTCAATGAGTGGAATGAGTTCTGGTGGAGTAAAAATGTAATCCATATAGCTGCAAATGACCAAACAAAATGGTAAAAATCTGTATGCATTATGTACTCTTTTGAGTGATATATTTGCACTTGTATTTTTTTTTATTTTGAGTATATCATTTAGTGGAGTTGAGATCATTTCCATTTCTCTATGGTGCGTCTATTTCGTGGCCCTAATTTAATGCTCTTTCAACCTCACGTCAGGTGGTTTGCAAAACGTTTCCTACACCCAGATGTTGTCTCTATTTATGATTATATATTCCTTTGGGATGAAGATTTGGGGGTTGATAATTTCCATCCTGGAAGGTGTGCATTCTGATTCTTCAGGCTAATGCCTATATTCTTTCTTCAGTTTGTGAAAATATTAATTCCAGATAATAGATTATCATTTCTTAGGTTGTTAGTTTGTATGTAATAATTCCCTCTATCATATACCTCTCTTTGTTTGATGTTCCATTAACCTCTAGGTACTTGAAAATTATGAAATTAGAAAGTCTGGAGATATCTCAGCCAGCATTAGACCCTCAATTATCTGAGGTACATCATCGATTAACTGCTCGCAGAAAAAAAGGAAGGGTTCACAGGTAGAGAGTTGTTCATTTCTGTTGTGTCTTGTTAACAATTATTATTGACACATAACTATGTCTGCTTAGGAGAGTATACGGTTCTCAAGGTCGCAGGAAGTGTACCAGTAAAGGACCTCCATGTGCCGGGTATATATTTGTTTGTTTATTGTGATACACCTAATACACTTTATAGTTTTATTTTAGCTTCATGTTCATACTGGATTGTCATATGAAAATCAATATGTTTTTGTTGAACTCTGAAATACCATTCTCTTGTTATCTTTTCCGGGAAGAAAATTGTTGTAGCTACTCATTTCACTACAGGACAGCAAGAATAGAACTAAGGGATAAATTCCAGAACCCCCCCCCCCCTCCTTTTAAGTTTAGGGCGCTACACATAACTTAGCAAACTGTTGGCAGACTTCTAACTTATCACATTTTCACCAAAAAACCCCTAATGTTAACCACAATTTCACATGGAGTGGATAAACATACACAAGGGGAGTAGTTTTGCTAGTGAAATTTGCAGTTCATCACTTTTTTTATTGGGTGGTGGTGGCGGGGGGGGGGGGGTAGGGTATTATGGTTTTGGGGGTAGTTGTATTCTGGGGTTTTGGGGTTGGGGGGAGGTGGGTTCTGTGAACCTTGCAAAGTTGAAGGGGTTTTCTGAGAACCCCAAGACTTAAGTTTTTTTTAAATTTTAAAAGTAAAGGGGGTTATCTGAGAAACTCTCAAACTTAAGGGGGGGTTTTCCAGAAAACTGAGTACATAAATAGGGGGTAAACCTTGTAATATAACACAGGAGTATGGTCTAGTCTCATAAGCAACATAAATATGAACTACTATTTATTGCCAAATTAGGTAGTCAAAATGTGAGCATTACCACTATGAGAGGGAAAAAAATGAGGTGAGTAAGGAAAAGGGAGCTATGCATCCTGTCTCACTCTTCTGGTTGAGCAAAAATCCTCATCAATTCCTATCTAGGGGCTCTTTTGAGGGTAATCAAATTGATAACTTGAAAAGTCTCCGCTAAGTGCGGAGTTTGAGATGAAATTGAGGTTTCTGTGAAGAGCATTCTCCTCTGGTCATTCCATATCATGCCCTTCACCGATCCATCAATGCTATGTGCTTTGTCAAGTGTGCTCTTCTTTTTCCTTATCTTCCTATGCAGTATGATTGATGAGTTTTCTGGTTGCAGCACCTGACAGTGGTTATTTATGGTGAAAATGGTTTGTGTCTATTTGTGTAAATGGATTTTTAAGGGATTGGAACTTTTGTGATGACTACGATGACCTGCATTACCTTTTCATTTTTTTTATATTTGTTATACTTGTTCATGAAAATGAATTATAGAAGGGGAGATTAAACATTAAGAGCAGAAGTTTATACCTGAATCCATAGCTTAGATTTGAGATAAGGTTTTAGTGATCTTCTAATCTTAGGGTTTCTCCCTTTAGAATCTCTTTAGATGGGGATAAGAGAATGAGAGTGGTTAACACTAGATTAGGGACCATAACCTCATATATATAGGTGTTGTACATTTATAATTTGACCCCTCATCAAATTATACATACAACCTGATATCTGCATATTTAGTCCATGATTTATTTAAATACCCATAAACCCAAATTGATTGATCACTTTACGTGGGTTATCCTTAACACACTGATAAACATATGTACCCACAATTAGATTTAATTAGATTTAAATCCAACAATCTCTCACTTTGGCACCATATGATTCCTTAAAGTGTGTATAACCTTATGAGCTCAAACATTGCTATCACTAAAAAGGGTATTTCCAAACAATCTCGTCCATTGAGTATATCAATATAAGATCAAAGCGGTCTTCGTCACATTTATCGTAACTAAACCCATCAATGGTCACATATACCAATATAATCAAACGACATAGATTAATCATGGATATGCAGCATAAAAATTACATGCAATGTGATTAGTACATGTCTATTTTTAACTGATCCTACCTTAAACTTTAGCGAGGTCAATCTCAACATAATGTTCTAGAGTGTATGAACTGATACTTTATTCTGATCAGACAATACAACCTAACATAAAACATCACAATTACAAACTCCTACTAAATCATGATATCCTCAAATAATACCACACCCATATAAGCAGTGTGCTCATGAAAGACCTTAGGTGGTAATCCTTCAGTAAAAGGATCAGCTATCATGGAGTTTGCCCAATGTGTTGTATGGATATTTGTCCACTCTGTACCATTTCTTTCACAACTAGGAACTTAATGTCAATATGTTCTGATTTAGTTGAGCTCCTGTTATTAGAATACATTACTACAGATTTATTATCACAATATAGCCTTAGTGGTCGTTTCATATTTTTCAGAATGCGTAGTCTCGTGATAAAATTTCGCAGCCATAATCCCTGATTAGATGACTCATAACAAGCTATAAATTCTGCTGTCATAGTGGAGGAAGCTACAAGTGTCTGTTTGATACTTTTTCACGATATAGCTCCTTCTGCTAACATATAAATGTAACCAGATGTAGATTTTCTGCTATCTTGGCATCCACCAAAATCAGAATCAGAGTACCCAATGACCTCCAACTGTTCTGATTTTTTGTGTGTGTGCATATAATTTTTTGTTTTCTGAAGATACCCCATAACCCTTTTGACTGCTATCCAATGATCTATACTAGGGTTGCTTAAGTATCTGCCTAACATCTTAACAATGTACGCAATATCCGGACGCGTACATATTTGAGCATACATTAGATTTCCTACAGCAGAGGTATAAGGAATCTTCTGTATTTTTTGAATTTCAATGTTACCTTTAGGACACTGACTGAGACTGAACTTGTCTTTTTTAGCAACGGGGGTACCTATTGGTCTGTAATATTGCATGCTAATTTTTTTGAGTATTTTATCGATATAGTTCTTTTGTGATAATCCAAGTATACCTCGAGAACGATCTCGATGTATCTGGATTCCTAATATAAAAGAGACGTCCCCAAAATCTTTCATCTCAAAATTCTTTGATAAAAATCTCTTAGTTTCGTGCAACATGCATATATCATTAGTGGCAAGCAATATGTCATCGACATACAAAATTAGAAAAATAAACTTACTCCCACTGAACTTGTGATATACACAGTTATCAACAATGTTCATCTTAAAATCGAACGAGATAATTATTTGTTAAAACTTGTAATACCATTGACGAGGAGCTTGCTTGAGTTCATAGATGGATTTACTTAAGTTTTCAGGTTGCACTATATAAATCATCTCATCAATGTTGTCATTGAGAAATACAGTCTTAACATCCATCTGATATAACTCAAGATCAAAATGAGCAACAAGCATCATGATTGTTCTGAAAGAGTCTTTCGATGAAACTAGAGAGAAAGTCTTTATATAATCAACGCCTTCCTTTTGAGTAAAGCCTTTAACTACAAGACATGTCTTATACCTCTTCACATTATCATTTGCATCCCGATTGGTTTTAAAAATCCATTTACAACCAATTGGTTTTGCACCTTATGATAATGGGACCAGTTCTCAAACCTTATTATCTTGTATAGACTTGTACTCTTTATTCATGACATCAATCCACTGTTGAGAGTTAGAACTTTTCATGGTCTGAAAAAAGTTGATTGGATCATCTTCCAACATTCCATTATTATCCTCATGTTCTTGGAGAAATACAATATAATCATCCGGAATAGCATTTCTCCTTTCTATCATGGATTTCCTTAAAGGCACTGTTTTTTGAGGTTGTTGAGTTTATTTTTCTGAAACAGGGAGTTGTTCAACATTGTTATCTTGAGGTTCTGGATTTACTTCTTGAGCAACAACAGGTATAGGAACCTAAAGATTGTCAAAAGTAACTGTATGGATTGGATCTGAAGCTAATTCCTCCTCAAAAGCAATGTTTATAACCTTGTTTCTCCCCCCAAACTCAACATCCTCAAAGAATGTTGTTCCCGTCTTAAAAATATTCCTGAGTATGAGATCATAAAACTTATAGCCCCTAGAGCGTTCAGAATACCCAATAAAATAGTCGTTAACTGTTTTGGAGTCCTATTTTTTTATTTGGCTTATAAGGTCTTGTCTCAACTGGACATCCCTAAATATGTAAATACTTAAAACTGGGCTTTCGACCAGTCCAAAGCTCATAAGGTGTTTTAGCAATTGTTATACTTGATACTCTGTTAAGAATGTAAGTTGTTGTCTTTAGTGCTTCTCTTCAGAGACTCTGGTAAAGAAGAATGAGCAATCATACTTCTTATCATATCCTTAAGAGTCTTATTTCGTCTTTTAGCTACACCATTCATGCTAGGTGAACCCGACATGATGTACTGTGGGACGATACCGTATTCTTCTAGGTATCTAGCAAATCGTCCTGAACGTTGCTTACCTGAATCATTATATCTGTCGTAGTACTCACCACCACGATCAGATCTAACGATTTTAATTCTTTTGTTGAGTTGATTCTCAACTTCAGTTTTATAGGCTTTGAACATGTCCAGAGACTCAGATTTTTCATGAATTCTCAACTTCAGTTTTATAGGCTTTGAACATGTCCAGAGACTCAGATTTTTCATGAATGAGATATAGGTACCCATAACGTGAGTAATCGTCTATGAATGATATAAAATATTGTTGATCATTCCAAGATGTCGTAGGGAATGACCTATAAATATTCGTATGTATCAATTCTAAGACGTCTGAAGATCTTTTGGCACCTAATCTCTTAACATTGGTCTATTTTCTCTTGATACATTCAACACATACGTCGAAGTCTGAAAAATCAAGATAATCTAAAATGCTATCAGACACAAGACGTTCAACTCTACCTTTTGAGATATGACCCAAGCGTTTATGTCATAATGTCTCCGAATTTTTTTATTTAATTTACGCTTTGTACCACGTTATTCCACATGCAAGGATTCATTATAAGAAATAATTGTATTAAGAAAATATAGGTTATCATAAGTACTGAAGTAACCAGTTCCCACAACATTTGAATTAAAAGATAAACCAAATTGACTATTTCCAAATGAACAAGAATAACCTGATTTGTCCAATACAGAAACAGAAACCAAATTTCGTCTAAAAGACGGTACTATAAAAGTATCTTTTAAGTTCAAATATGAACCAGTTCCTAATAACAACCTAAAGTGCTCAATTGCTTTCACGTCTACTGATTACTGATTGTCCTTCACCCACAAAGATGTGTCTTTCAACATCACTTGGTTTTCGATAGCTCAGGCAACCATGCATATAAACACTTATGTGAGTAGTAGCACCAGAGTCTAACCATCAAGTGTTTTTAGGTACTGAAGCTAAATTAACCTCAGAATAGACCAAAGTAAGGAACATACCCTTCTTAGCACGTCAGGCGTGATATTTGGTACAGTCCTTCTTTACGTGTCCAGATTTATTGCAGAAGAAACAATCATGATCATCCTTATGTTGTTTCTTCTGAATAGGACCCTTAGCAGTTTCATTATCATTCTTTTTTTCTTGTCCTTATCCTTAGAGGCATAAGTCAGATGAGCACTTTCTGTCTTATCTTGCTTCAACCT
The DNA here is from genome assembly GCF_001876935.1 of Asparagus officinalis. NCBI lineage: Eukaryota > Viridiplantae > Streptophyta > Magnoliopsida > Asparagales > Asparagaceae > Asparagus > Asparagus officinalis. The sequence goes on from NC_033796.1 coordinate 59,885,044, forward strand.
GTATTTTTCTTGCACACAGTATGAAATAAGCTCATTTAGAGTCCGTTTCTCCTTTTGGTAGTTATAACTGACCTTAAACTGATTGAATTGTGCAGGAAGAGACAACAGAACCAAATGCACCAATAACTCATTATAAAGATCGAGTTTAAGTACCTTAAGCTTTGAAGCAATATGAGATATTTTCATAATGTACTCCCTGATATTTTCTTTGCCCTTATAAAAATCAAGCAAGCTAAAAGCGTGCTTGTTTCTACCTTATCGTTTTTCGCAAAACGTTTCTCAATTTCGACAAGAAAATCTTTAGTCTTAGTAATCCTTTCGGAATCTATGCCACTGAAGGCTTCCGGAACGTCGCGCTTAATGATCATAAGACTCATGCGATTTGAACGCTCTCACTTCTCATACTCTTTCTTAATATCAGGAGTGCTATCCGCATTAAGAGGTTGGGGTTTCTCATTTCTTAATATAAGGTCTAGATCCATGTAACCAAGAATAATTAATATGTTCTCTTTTCAAACCTTGAAATTTGTCCCATTGAGCATGGGAATAGAGTTGATGTTAGCAAAAATTATTGTAGCAGATGCATTAGCTGAAATAAACAAAAAATACTCACATTATTAACCGTAATTAGTAATCAATAAAATTCTAATAATGACAAATCTCGTCTCAAGATATCAAGCATAACATTAATATCAAGTCTTTGGACAGTAATATTAATTTGTAAGTGATACCTTGTTGCAATCATCAAACATTGACAATAACTTATGTTAAATAATGAAACTATTTTTGGATCGATTCATTATTCACATGTAAACCTTATAATTATCACACGTTTATCATCACAGATGTGTATGCAGTCTAAATAAATATTAACCTTCCTTTGGGCCGATTAAATATTTATACGAAAACATACACACAACCATCTATCACCCCTCATGATCAATCTATATAAGAGAGGTTACTTTGGTAACATCTTGTTTCAATTAATCATTTGGAATGAGAGACAACTTTACTACCTTAGTATCATATTATTTGAATTAAATAATTGATTAACTACCAAATTTAATTTAATTTAAAAAAGTTTAATTTAAATTAACTAAATTTTCAAAAACTTAATTAGGGCCTCATAGCTTAATTAAGCACACTAAAATTGGGCCCATAACTTTATAAGGCCCACATATAATGTTTTAATTGAAATATTTAATTAGCCCAATCATAAAACTTGTAGGCCCATAACCAAATGGACTTGAATGAGACATTCACATCCAGGCCCAAAAAAAAACACAAGAAAAATTAAGTAAGCTTGTGTCCTAGTTCACTTCTCAACAGCAGCTTTCTTCCTTCACCTGACGGGAAGGAAGAGCTTGCCCCAAAAAAAAATCGACGCTTAGCCGACTCTCCCCTGCACCGAACATGAACCGAAGCTCGCCCGTAGTGAACACGAGGCTCGCTCAACTATGAAATCGAGGCTCGTCCTCGAAACTCGCCTGAGAATGAGCACGAGGCTCACCTGAAATCTGAACATCGAGCTCGCCTACAACGAGCGTCGACTATGCCTGAGTCGAGCCGAAGCTCACATGAGTTGGACCCGAGGGTCGCCTGATTCCGAACACGGGGTTCGGCTGAAATTCGAACACGATGTTCGCTTGATTGTTCGAACACGAGGTTCGACCAAAGTTCGAACATGAGGTTCACTTGATTGTTCGAACACGAGGTTCGACCGAAGTTTGAACACGAGGTTCGTCTGGTGCAAATCAAAGTTCGCTGGAATCACACTGAAGTTCGTTAGAAGCCTTCAACAAAACTGAAAACACGAGGTTTGTCAGAAGTTCGAACCTCGAACCAAGCCGAAGTTCGCATGAGAACGGGTAAGTCCTCAAGCCCTAATTTTTCCTTTCACCCATTAGGGTTTAGATCTGAAACGCCGCCACCGTCGCTTGGGCTGCAGCCAACGAACACCCTTAGGGTTTTGTTCTGAAAACCGCCGCCGCCACTGTATTCATTTGATAGTGTGGCCGCCGTCGATACATCTCCGGCGAGTAGTTAGAGAATGACAGACAAACCAAAACAATTTTTTTCGATTTTGAATTCAATCCAGATCCGAAACTTGAATCCATTTCAAATCAAACATCAAAAAATGGAATCAAACCAAAAAAGAAGTGAACTTTACAGTTCACACCCCCCCCCCCGCCACTGTCTTCATTTGATAGTGTGGCCGCCGTCGATACATCTCCGGCGAGTAGTTAGAGAATGACAGACAAACCAAAACAATTTTTTTCGATTTTGAATTCAATCCAGATCCGAAACTTGAATCCATTTCAAATCAAACATCAAAAAATGGAATCAAACCAAAAAAGAAGTGAACTTTACAGTTCATGAGTGCATGCAACAGATCCAAAAATCGAAAGAAAAACCAAACAAAAAATGAACTTTTACTGTTCATCCGTGAGCAGTTTTGAAAAAACCGCAGATTAAGATAAAAAAATCCAATTTTTAAAATTTTACCCTTAAGAATTAATCACGGGTGGCTCTGATACCACTTGACGGACTAAACGTGATCAAAATATAGAGATTAAACATTAAGATCGGAAGCTTATACCTGAATCCATAGCTTAGATTTGAGATAGGGTTTTAGTGATCTTCTAATTTTAGGGTTTTTCCCTTTAGAATCTCTTTAGATGGGGATAAGAGAATGAGAGTGGTTAACACTATATTATGGACCATAACCCCATATATATAGGTGTTGTACATTTATAATTTGGCCCCTCATCAAATTATACATACAACCTGGTATCTGCACATTTAGTCCTTGATTTATTTAAATACCCATTAGCCCAAATTGATCGATCACTTTATGCGGGTTATCCTTAAGGATAGCAATACACACTGATAAACATATGTGCCCACAATTAGATTTAATTAGATTTAAATCCAACAGTATGATTGATGAGTTTTCTGATTGGACCCGACAGTGGTTATTTATGGTGAAAATGGTTTGTGTCTATTTGTGTAAATGGATTTTTAAGGGATTGGAACTTTTGTGATGACTACGATGAACTGCATTACCTTTTCTTTTTTTATTATATTTGTTCTACTTGTTCATGAAAATGAATTATAGAAGGGGAGTATATTTCCTTGATAAGGGTTCTAATAGTAAAAAACCTAAAATGGGTCCATGCGTTTGATTCCATTTTCATTCATAAAAGTTCTAATATTTCATCAAAATGCAACCCTCACTTACTTTCATTTTATAGATGGGTGGAGGGTATGGCACCAGTATTCTCACGTTCTGCTTGGCGATGTGCTTGGCATCTTATTCAGGTACTGTGCAATTTCTGTGGCCTACATTAAGGTTCAGGTAATCTAAACCAAGTTGGTTATGTCTTATAACTTTCTTAGGTGTCTGTAATTTTAATCTTATCTTAGAAAACAAAGAACTGTGTTTTCTTGCTTGGTGCACTAACCATAGGCTTTCTTTCTTCGTACTGTATTTCAGCCATCTAAGCTTCCCAACTTGACAAGTTGTAAGATGGCTTCTAATTAATTCAAATAATCTTTTTATGAACGGAGTGAAAATGATTGTTAAGAGTTGCTTGCAAGAAAAATCATTTATTTCCTTGGCTTCCCCCAAGGTTGAACCTCATGACTTACCTCATCGACTTTTATGTATTGTACTATGAGTTTTGCAATAATTTCATAAGGACATTGGTCTAGTGCTGGAGGAGGAGGTAAGTAATCTATCAGAAGAGATTAATATCACTTAAGAAGCTTATTAGGAGGTACAGCAGCAATAGCAGTTGTAACTACATCAAGAAAAGCTCCCAAATTTCTGGTTGAATTTCACTATTTCATTTTCTCCATTCTGCTCTCCTATCACCTCTCTTACAGTTATCAACTATAATGTTGTTTTTACAGCTTTGATCCAGATAATCCGCAAAATTCTTTTGGTATATTTTTTTTCTTAATTTCTTGTATTTCTATTTTATTAATTTTTGGGGGGTGGAGAGTTATGTCGCAAATTGGGCTTGCTGCCACACTAGGAGACTCAAATGTCCTACAATAAATATGGCAACTGAATTTTTTTCTCCAAAAAAGGAGTGATTGTTTGTGTTCAATATGGAGGATGATTTTGGTAATATGTAAAAACTATCTGACAGTAAAAGGTACCAAGCTCAGCTACTGATTTACTGAACCCTTTTGCCTGATATGAATTAAATCATTATTTGCAAATAACATACTTTGTAACTTAGTTTAAAGAAACTACAAATGACTTTTGATGTTAATGTATATCTTATTGCATCATATAGTAATTGTAGGCATTTTTTGTGATACGGGTGTATCTTCTCTTCGGAACTTAGCGACCCTCATGGGAGCTTGAGGATAGATGATTCTCATAATAGCATGAGAATAGGGGTGTAAAACAGTTCAGTAGAACGCAGGTGAAAGCGCGGAACGAGACGGCGAGCAGCAGATTCGAAGAATCCAGTTTTCAGCTCGTGAGTCGACTCATACATGAACATGAGCCGACTCATCAGGTTGAGTCGACTCATGCCTGTCATGAGTCGACTCACGAAATCAAGCCCTGTTAGCAAAAATCTCTGACCAGTCGACTCATCAGTTATGAGTCGACTCATATGAGGTCATGAGTCGACTCATCTCAGTCATGAGTCGACTCATCGACAGTTTCCTGATTCGTTTGGGTTTCTGTTCACACGAATTCCTGTTGGTTTTGGGCTTGGTTATTTACCAGATTGCCATCCACGTTTGTACACCTATATAAAGGATTGATTTAGGGTTTTTAAGGAATCTGAAATTTGAGAGAGAGATTCTAATCAATGTATTAGGGTTTAGAGATGATTGAGAGGTTGTTCTCGATTCTAGTGAGATTGTGAGGGAGAGATTGTAATCTTTTGTTCTTCATAATCTAGAGAAGGTATTTTTCTTCGCCATACTGAGTTGTTTTTGTGTTTTAGTCATCTTCTTCTCAACCCACCTTTTGGTAATTCCGCGACCAAAGGGTGCTCGCACGGCGACTCGTATCATTTTGCTGAGAGTAAGCATGTCTGTAAAAAAAAATTATTGGGATAGCAGTTTGGACCAACAACAACAGCGATCTGCTGTAATATTATTTTGCTTGGTCTAGTAATTTGACAAAATTATTTTATATCATGCTTATTGCTTGCTTAAACCATCCTGGAAAATAACTTACTCATACGTTTATTATATTGCTTGACTTCTTTTCCCAGAATGATCTAATCCACGGGTGGGGAATGGATATGAAACTTGGATATTGTGCACAGGTTAGAATGCTCCCAATCTGTTGGTTAATCTTTACTTTGATGTTTATTGATGATTTTGATATATTTATAGTCATAGCCTTCCAATAAAAGAACGGTGAGCTATTGAGTTAAGACATCTTTTTACATGAAAATGTGGGTAACAAGAACAGCAAATGCTTCTATTCTATATATAACCAAAACTTTGAAGAAGTTGATTAGTTGAGGGAAATATTTTTATATTTTATCATAATGTATGCTTGGCCATGGATGCTGACTTTTGGATAATCTGGCATGCTAGCAGCTAGCCTCATTGTTGTTTGGCACAATTTTCTCTTATATTGGCTTGTCACATGATGACCACCCTACTCAGAGAAAGGTTAAACCACATGCACGGCTCAGAGCATGCCTAATGTGTTTTCATTCTCTCATTTTCCTCTTTAATACTCTGAATTACTATCCAAGTGTATGGGAACTTTGAAAAAGTGACTGGCACTAGAGTGGAAATCCATCATCCTATGCAGGACTACGTAACATCAATTTCAAGAATAAAGTAAGCCCATTAACATATAGCCCCTGATATATATAACTAAAAGAAAACCTCTCATCTTAAGTAACCTGTGACAGCTCATACTGGTGGTAACAAAGATAAATAGTAAGTCCCACTTGGGAAAGACGGTAATGACAACCATAATACCAACATCAACAATATTAATAACCTCAAGATATCTCTGACTCGGGCAATAACCATAATAGTACAAGGCTTTATATAAGCAACAATAATATATATTGAAAATATTTAACATTAGGGATGACGATAATAATAATGATAATACAAATATAAACCCACATCTGGACAAGATTAAAATTAACTCAACATGGATGAGATACATGGACATAAGACAAATGCTGGGTACTCCTAATGTAGGAGTTTACAGTCCTCCAATGGAGCAGCAATATAAATTTTCATTCAATGTGTGTTGTACATCAAGTCTGTACATTCCAATACATCTGGATACATATATGATGGTCCCTATATTCGAGGCTGGTTATAACTAAATACAAAATACAAACTCTAGAATGGACAAATTTTGGCATAAAGGGAACAATACAAAGAAGAGAATGTAATAGACACTTTTCTTTCTAACAGAGGCTATTCAAAATCGTCCTTCTAACTCCTTTTGACATACAACACATGCATAATGAGCAGATAATAAAAATGCCGATGATTCAATATTGCTTTCTTGATGACGAACAATGAAGGCACTGCTTGTGCTTATACACACTTCTCTTCCTACTTGTTGCCATGTTTATTCAACACTTACTGATGTATTTGAACCATATGTTCTATTCTCAGCTTTTAAAAATTTTGTTTGTAGGGTGATCGAACTCGAAATGTGGGAATTATAGATAGTGAATTTGTAGTCCATCAAGGTGTGCAGACCTTGGGAATGTCCTCCAATGTAAAGGTTATATGAACTTCCTGTTGTATGCCCTTAATCTAAAATTACTTCTTTAATATTATATCCTAACTAGTATTTTTGCCATGTCGAGCACGGGCTAGTGTTGCAGTTGACATGCTATTTTCCTCCCTTCATTGTTGGTTGCAGTTAAATTTGAGTTCTTTGTTTCCATATTTTGTCATGTAAGTTTAGGAGTGCATTGTTTAATTTGTAGATACCTTGAACATATTAATATGAACATGATAAATTTCCCATTAGGGCCATAACATTTCTCTTATCTATTGAAGTATAAATTATTTATATGTGATCCACGGATTTTTGTAAAAATATGATTGGAAGTTTGAATAGTTTTACATATAATTACCGACAAATCAATCATAAAATTAAAATCCTAGTTCGCAGAATTTTCTTATCTGGTTTTGTGGGTGTCCTGTCAAGTAGGAGCTCTCTCAAAAAGAGGAGGAAGAATAGATTTAAATCGGGGGAACACAAAGTACCACATTGAATTTGGACCTGCAAAAGAATCGCTCGAAAAGAGGAAAAATAGTTAGTGCAAATAAATATGAATAAATGAATCAAAATATGAAGAAAGCAGAACAGTTCATGAATAAATAGAACAAATGAGATGGGTATTTAACAAATCTGCTAAAGAATCAAAGGCACTGAGAACAGGAGCGACTTTCACATAATGAATAAAATGGGAAAGTAAAAGTAATAGAAACTACCATATGAGTTCTTCTTTTTAAAAGAAATTCCTTCAACTAATACCAACAATATACAGACGTGGGAATTATAGATGGTGAACTTGCCGTCCATCAATGTGTACAGATCTTGGGAATGTCCTCCTGTGTAATGTTTATATAAATGTGCTGTTGTACATCCTTAATTTAATAGTAGTTCTTTAATATTATATCCTAATATGACAGCTCATATGATTTTGTTGGTAATTTGATTTGAGTGAAGTGATTTGTTCGTAACTGAACATCTGTTTTCCACATAAGATTTTAGCTTTATCGAAATGTAGATAGTCTGAGGAGGCCTGAACTTTTGGCGCTCTATGAGCCAGGATCTGGTATAGAAATTGAATGTCCCAGTGTGCTTTAACATGGCAGGTAATGGTGAACTCTTCACCTTTCCATCAGCACACGAGTCATCAGCAGCATTCTACTTGAGTTGCCTATGTCAGATTCACAAATGGACAATCACAATGGCAAAGAAAATTTTACCTTCATATTGTCATTTTTTTCATTCTCTCTACCGCATGATTCCAATCAATCTTACTGAATACTTATTTGATACTTCGAGAGGTTGATGGAGGATGTGGGATCATTTTATATGCTTTCTGCTTGCGTTATCTTAGCTGTGTATATTTGACGTCCCTGCCTAGTCAATTCCTTATCGAAGTTTGACAGTAAATATGGATAATGTGATGCAACTTTATGATGGGATGATATTATTTTGAATAACCATGGTCTATCATCAAATCAAAAGGTCAACCAGATTGTGATAAATACTCCTGGACTCCTGGGTGACCAATAGTGAAGTAGATCGATCTGGTATTCATTTCCATCTATTTTATTCTTTTTTTTTTTTGAATACATTATTTGAGACTCAACCGTACAGGATTCAATATGATAGTTTAACTGCACATCTGCAGTTTGTTTATTTTGAGTTTTGGCTTTTTTGCTGCTTTTATATATGGCAACATTATGATAACTTTCCTTTTTTTCAACAGAAACACAGGACGGGGAGAGGGACATTGGATGCACGAGTAGAGGTTAGATTATTTGTTCTTGAGCCCTACTAGGTTACTGCTTCTACAAGGATCATTCTTTAGTTTTCACGTAATTCTATTTCCATGTATCGTGCTGCCCTTCAACTAAAATA
>NC_033796.1:59893679-59918538 GCF_001876935.1 Asparagus officinalis
TACGTTAGACAGTTGACTCAAGCTAACACTGATCTGGACAAAATAAAAGAGCAACAGTATGGAGAAAGAAAATATCCTAACTTTTAACTTGGAAATTATAAAATTAATTGAACTGCGATAATTTGTGAAAGCCCATTACTACCGTGCTTTTAAAGTTTCATTTGTACAAAAGGACTAGGTCATATGTTGAAATGCGTAAAGGCATGTGTAGTGTGTAGTTTTGTGAAACTTCTAAGGGTGGATATTGGACTCACAGTGAGATCAGTCCTTTTCATCCCCCACAATTCCATAGCTGACAGTAATTAAGATTATACATATCACGCTTTCGGAGATAGTATCTTCCGATTTGAACCTTCGCTATAGTTATCCAATTTTATCACCACAAGCACGAAGTGAAACTAAGTCTTGAACTTGAAGCTTTGATGTGGTGATAGTTATTGGTAACAACACGATATAAGCTATAGAAGTAATTTTTAGGTTTGACGTATTATGGCTATGTGTCCTTATCCTTTTCATGAACAATTTCGAAGAATAACCTCGGCCACACAATTATGTTCATATAGTTGGACATCCCCAGGGATGCACTGCTTGCATCTCGTCTTAAAGACTTGATCTCATTCAGAGTCGAAACACTCTTACTATACTTGCAGTTATCAACACCTTCCAAGTATGCATGATGATAGACTCAGATACAAAGTATCAATCTATGATTAGGTGTTTAACTCACTCAACAGTTTGTTATTACCACATTGAACCTACTTTGTGGGATCTCCACTCAGATAGATTGGGTTGCTATTGTCGATGAGTTAGGTAAGGGTTTCAGTCCCATCATCAACCTGGATTTAAGAACTAGTGACAACTCTAGTCCTTTTGTAAAGGTATCTGCTATGTTGTCCTTGGACCTGACAAAGTCTACAGCAATTACTCCTTCATCAACAAACTTCTTCACATTCTTTATCCGTACTTGGATATGACCTTGAGTTTTGCGGCTATACTTTGAACTTTTAATTCTTGCAATTGTGGTCATATTGTCACAATGCACAGAGATTGCAGGAATAAGCTTGCTGATCATGGGCAATTTGGACATAAGTCCCTTAAGCCATTCAGCTTCTAAACCAGTAATGTCCAAAGCGCAAAGTTCTGTCTCAAACATAGACCGAGACAAAATGGTATGTTTGACAGATCTCCAAGTGACAGCGCCGCTACCTAAGGTAAATACATACCATGTACAACCATTGTTACCTGAACCTATAGCAATCCAGCTTGCATCACTGTATCCCTCCATAACGGGAGGGAATCTACTGTAATGTAGTGCAAGGGAAACAGTTCCCTTCAGATACCGAAGTATCCTATCCAAGGCCTCCCAATGAGTCTTATTTGGACAGCTAGTGTATCTACTTAATTTAGAAACCGAGTAAGATATATCCGGTCTCGAACAATTTATGTCATTGTTTATTAGAAATATTTTGAGACATTCTAGTTTTGATAGGGAAAACATCCTCAAAAAATATTGCTTCACGATATTCAACAATCGTATTAACATCTATGCTTGGAATTTCAGATCTGATCACTAAGAATCTCAAAACATAGGTGTTTTCTACGCAACCCAAAAAGATAGAGTATATTGTCTTAGGACCTATAGCTTCTTCCTCTTGTATTCTGGAATTAGCACTTTTGCTAGACACCCCACTGTAAGCTATTTCAAGCTTGTCTTCCGACCTCTCTAAAGTTCAAATGAACTAATTTATTTATGTTTCTGAGGGACTCTATTCAGAATATGGCAAACTATATTCAAAGCCTTTCCCCACATATATTTAGGAAGTCTTGAACTTTCAAGTAGACTATTAATCATATATTTTAAAGTTCTATTTTTACGTTCAGCTACACCGTTAGACTGAGGAGAATAAGAAGCAGTTTCCTCATGCATTATGCCAAAAGATTAACATAGAAGAGTAAAACTCATTTGATGTATATTCTCCACCTCTATCAAATCTTAACCTTTTAAGTTTCTTGTCAGTTTGGGGTTCAGCTTCATTCTTAAAAATGATAAATTTTTCTTGAGCCTCATCTTTCGTTTTAAGCAAGTAAACATAATAATATTTGTTATAGTCATCTATAAAGGTGATAAAACATTTATTTATGTCTTTGGTTAAAACATCATTAAATTCACAAATATCAGTATGAACTAAATCAAGCAACTCAGAGTTTCTATTAACAGAATGAAAATGTTTCCTTGTTTGTTTAGTTGTTACACATACTGGACATTTCTTACTATGATCTAAAGAGTGTTTTGGAATCATATTAAGATTCATCATTTTTTTTTTTACAGAATTAAAGTTAATATGACCAAGATGTTTGTGCCAAATATCAGATGATTCTATATTATTACTAACAGGATAATCAGAAACAAAAATTTTATTTATTTCAGAACTAAGATCATGTTCTGCTCTAATTTTATACATTCCATCAGAATCATAGCTTTTAAAAATAAAAGATCCGGCATGTGACATAACTACTTTATTACATTTAAAAGAAAACTCATAACCCTCCCTAACTAAATATGAACAGCTGATAATATTGTGTCGAACAGCAGGAACATGATGCACCTTGTGTAATGATAAAACTCGCCCTGAAGGAAACTTTAGGTCCACTCGTCCATATCCTAACACTTTAGATGCAGTTTAGTACAGAACAAATCATACAAGAAAGAAAAAAAGAGCATAAAGTTAGAAACAGCATATTTAAAACATTTCAAGTTTGAAATACTTTACAGAAGTGCCTTAACAGAGGACTGACCTTGAAAAAACTATGCCCTCACCTATAGTAGCGTTGGGTCTGCACAGTACATCCGAGGATGAGACGGCCGCAGCCCAAAGAAGCGCTCTCTTCTTGTGAACACCATGACTAGTTCTTTAGTTTGTCAGACCCTCCAGTAATTAACAGCTTATAAAATTATTAAAAGAAGAAGAAGACATGAGATTTTATTTTTCTGTGTGTTTCAAATGATCAGAAGAAACTTTTTTATAAGGTTAATGAGAGACAAATATTTGAATTACAGCTATTGCAACGTTTGTAATGACAACTATTGCAACGTTTGTAACGTCTGCAATAAAACATATTCAATCATTGTAACGATTGTAACGTACAAAATGTTCAACTGGTTTTAAGTGAGAACATGCAAAACGTTTAAGCTCATTTAAAGACAACACGTACAAAAAGAGCACGTGTCGGCACTGCGAGCCCGCTCACACGTGTCTGCTCGCTTATATACCAACACAAGTGTATAATCCTAACTGTTCGCGTCGGAAATCAGTTTATTAGTGGAACCCATTACAAGTTGTTTATTGAATTACATATTCAAAAGAGTGAGCATTTTTATAATACTTCTCTACACAAATAAAACAAACAGAGACTCCTAGAAACACACATAGAGATCGTTTATCGGTCGCTACTTGCGTGGGATCTTTGCCTATGCCAGGGACGCTTTGATCCGTGGACCGTCGAATAACAGATCCGGGTTGATCTGAAAGAAGGCTCGGTGTTCTTTGTTTTAATCGAGAAAACTTAGAACAGAAGTGAATAACCTCAACAAAGTGAGATTACTACTCTTCTTAATATCAAAACAATGTCTGATCTCAAGGGAATGGGTGAAAAGCTTGCAGATCTATCGAAATCCTCTCTTATGCGCAGGAATTCGCCAAGATCTCGCCTCCCTCTCTAAAATTCGTGGCTCTGCTCTCAAAACATCAACAACTCGCCTAAAAGCTCAGATCTCCTCAGTATTCGTTAGTCCCCTTCGCAAATGCATGAAGGGGGGTATTTATAGGACTTGAACACCATGTTTGTGGATAAGATCTCGTGATTTGGTATTATCCTCAGATAGAAATGATTTTCCCGCATTTAGGATATTCCCAAAGCAGTTAAGAGGCTACTGGACCCGTCAAAACCAATCAAAAACGCGTCTCGGGGCTTCATTCTGTGCGAGACAGGTCGGGGTGTCTCACACATGTGCGAGACACCTTATTGTGTCTCGGATTCCGAGACACAAAACACTGTGTCGGAATCCGAGACACATAAGCGAGACACCTTATTGTGTCTCGGATTCCGAGACACAAAACACTGTGTCGGAATCCGAGACACATAACACTGTCGGGGTGTCTCGCACATGTATTGTCTTCGATATTTTGTCTTTAATTCTTTCATCCGACCTCGGAATTAGGTGATTCAAGTTGTGTTAGAAAGCTGACGAAGAGACCTACAATTTTTGTCTTTTGAGCTGTTTTGGATTCGAATTGCATCATGATCGAAATTTTAGTTCTTCATATTCATGCATCTATTTTCTTCTCGAATCATGCATTCTAAATCTCGTTGTTGTTTCGTCGCTTCATCGCTTCATCGCTTCATTTTGGCGTCAGATGATCCTCTTTAACTTGGATATCGACGTTAATCGTCTTCTCTTCGTCTCGATCTGTGTTCGGTAACTTATAGGCAATTTTTAACGCTTACGATACCCCCTCTAAAGTGTTACAGCCTCATTCTTTTATAGAGGAGTTTAAAATACTTTGGATAAGATAGGCTCAGCCTTCAATTTTTTTGACTTCTTCAGCTTACATCTTATTCAGTATTTTTTGTTGAATAGTCTGAAATTCTTCCGGTGCTGCGTTTATCGTCTGACTGTTGTCGAAATCTTGAACTAAAACTGGTGTGTTGATATTTGAATTAGCTCGTGTCGTCGAGTTGATGTTGAACTGATTATCTTCGTCGGGAGTTTGTATCTGAATTACGATTGAACTCCCGGGGATAATTTTGATCTGGAAATTATCTTGAGCCTTCTTTTGGCGAAATTGTTGACGCGTTGACCGGCGTTAAACTCTGTTACGGCATGAACACAGTTTATACTCATACGTTAACTGGAGTCTATACAGTTTAAGCTTTTAAAGCGTTAAAGCATAGAGAATCAGTTTATACTCATGTATTCATCGGAGCTGGAGTCTACACAGTTTAAGCTTTTAAGACGTTAAAGCGTGGAGAATCGGTTTATATTCATGTACTCATCGGAGTTTGGGAAGAGCAAGCTGAGAATGCATCGGACGCCTACTAGGTTGAGCTCTTTGTGTGAGATTTGATTGTAGGATCAGCTGTAGATGTTGATACGGCTACAATTTCAAAGGCTACCGAACATCTCAATGTGTTAGTCACGAGACTAACTGATGAAGCTGGTGCGTCAATGACTATTAAAGCTGATTGGAAATGAAGCTTGTACAAGGTTTGTGAAGAGAAGCTCTTTGAGGTAGAAGAGCAAATCCGTTGTCGCAAGATGCTTATCTAAACATAATAGGATTTTTGGCAAACCCTCAGTCATCAACGGATTTGATAAGCCTTTACCGACTACCGTTTGAGTCGGGCTAGCACGTAGATTGTCTAAGCTCATTCTACATGCAACGTTGTGCTAAAAAAATAAACTCTTTTAGACTTAGTGATATGATATCGAATACATAGATTTTGTTATTTTTTACAGGAAAGACTAACCGACAACGCGTGTTAGGTGTAGGCTTATCTCAAATTAGGGATCGAGATAAAGTCTGGCATGCGTGTGAGGCATGGATTTTTATCGCTACGATGTTGAATACGTAGACTTGATCGTTTTCGCGGGAACGGACCACCCAACAGCATGTGTTAGATGCAGACTTATCTCTAATTAGGGATCGAGATAAAGTCCCTCATGCGTGTGATGCATGGATTTTGGATGTTGAAAGATTGCGTTTTCTCTTAGTGCAAAGACGAACTCGGTGCCGAAGAGGAAGAATTTTATATTCTATCTTCTGCTTGTCTTCTCTTGGGGCGAAGACGAACCCGGTGCCGGAGAGGAAGGAAGAATTTTATATTCTATCTCCTACTTGTCTTCTCTTGGGGCGAAGACAAACTCGATGCCAGAGGGGAAGAATTTTATATTCTATATCCTGTTATGTCTTCGATACCGGAAAGAAAGAATTTTATATTCTATCTCCTCTGCTGAAAAAGAAACTCAAAGTGGGATCTCTACTTCGAGACTCTACAAGGTGAAACTAAGAGTGGGATCTCCACTCCAATATTCTATCTCCTACTTGTTTGATCTCCACTCTAATATTCTATCTCCTACTTGTTTTCTCTTGGGGCGAAGACAAACCCGATGCCGGAACGGAAGAATTTTATATTCTATATCCTGTCGTGTCTTCGATGCCGGACAAAAAAAACTCAAAGTGGGATCTCTACTTCGAGAATCTACAAGGTGAAACTAAGAGTGGGATCTCCACTCCAATAATAAAAAAGATACGGATAACCCTAACTGTTCAAATGTTTGATTACCCAATCTGAAGGTGGACCTCTCGTTTATCGAGATGGAATTCCAATTTTGGCCCTAACTGTAGGAATGTTTGACTAAGTGTGGTTTGAGACGATCCTAACTGTTCAAATGTTTGATCGCTCGGTTTGGGTGGAGAACTCTCGTTTATCGAAAGGAAACTCAGGTTTTGGCCTTAACTGTTCAAAGGCTTGACCAAATGGGGTTTGAGACGACCCTAACTGTTCAAAGGTTTGACCGCTCGGTTTGGGTGGAGAACTCTCATTTATCGAAAGGAAACTCCGGTTTTGGCCCTAACTGTTCAAAGGTTTGACCAAATCGGGTTTGAAAAAACCCTAACTATTCAAAGGTTTAATCATCCAATTTGAAAGTGGACCTCTCGTTAATGACGGTGGGAGTGGAGGTACAAATAACAGTGAGAGTGTTGATTTGTATAACTTTGTGTCAATTTAGTGGGAGTTTTTGGTGTCAAAATGCAAGGACTTAACACGTAGGGGTTTGAAAATCATCATGGATCAACAGATTAAAATTTTGAGTGTCGTGTCAGGACTTCAACAGTGGGAGTGTTAAAGGCTAGACACAATGGGAGTTTGAATGGATTTAGCCATGAAGAATTTTGGTGGACCAACCGTCAATAAATTTGATCAATGAGGGACTTTGTGGTGGAGAATCGTGAAATCGAGCATTGCACAATTACACCATGGGAGTTTCGTGAGGAAAGATTGACCCGATGAAGTCATTGAATCTCAACGAAAAAGTGCTCCAAAAAACACAGCGGAATTGATGGAATTGATCCTGGAGACTGAAACCAACCAAGGATTATGAATGAAGGATAGAAGATATTTTGTTATCTTCCACTTCGCAAGAGAATACTGGTTATCGATGACTAAGAAGGATTCAAACCGTTTGTTCCTAAAGGATTGAAGCTAATGAGATGTGCTTCATCCTTGAAGGAATTTAAAGTCAAAGTGGGAGGGTTTTAATCATCATGGTAATGATTAAATGACCACAATGGGGAATCCGTAATCATCATTTTTATAATGATTAAAAGTGGATTATTCAAATGGTTGGTTTTCATCTGGAATAATCAGCTCATTTCAGGTTATCCTTAATAAGACAATTCGTAGTACTCTCCAGGAACTTCCCGTTGGTGGGCAACGCTGCCATTCTTAATACAGAATCAGGTATTGGTTCCTGACTTCGTATTCTCCTCGAACTTTGTATCGACCCTCAGCTTTTTCAGCAAAACTGAGTCCAATGAGGAGCGCATTATTTTTTAGCCATGTTGTTAGGTTATCCTTAAGAATATTATGTGTAATATTCTATAGGAACTTCCTATTGGAAATAAGAGAAGCGGTTTAACCTCATATACCCGTTGGAGGAAAGGGAACAGTTTAGCCTCATATACCAGTAGGATGATAAAGGAGAAGCAATTTATACTCTTGTACTCATCGGAGTCAAGGGAGAAGTTTAACCTCGTATACCTGTCGGGGGTTCATGGAGAAGCAGATTATACTCATATACTCTTCGGAGTATTGGAGAAGCAGTTTATACTCGTATACTTGTTGGAGTCCGGGAGAAACAATTTATACTTGTATACTCTTCTGAGTAGTTGTCGTCCTTATTTTGCTTATTTTGTCGTTATGATGTCGGCGTCAACCAATGTTTGGATTTTGTCTTTAAGAATAAAGCAAAGCCTTAGTGAGAGATTATTGTGGCAAGTCTGGAGTATGAACTCCTCTGTGGACGGATCTCGACAGTTCATCGCCTTATTTCAGAAGCGTTTAACGAATGTGTCGACTGACTCTCCGCTCTTCTGCTTCTCATCCAAAAGGGTTCCAATTGACACATCGGTGTCGTCATCGAAGAAGTTGCTGAGGAACAGATTTTCCATGTCGTCCCAGCAGTTGACGCTCCCTGGCTTAAGACGTCGATACCAATCGAATGCGGCCCCGCACAGGATGCCCACGAATGGCCGAATCATCAAATGTTCATTCCCAGATATTATACCTAAACGGGATTTGAAGTAGACCAAGTGCTGGGTTGGCGAGCATTTCCCGTCGAATGGCGTGAAGTTGATTAAATTGAACTTCGATGGGTACGGAATTGACTCTCACTCCCTTGGGTATGAACACGGAATGATGGTCTTCTTTACTTCTTGAACGGACATCAAGGCATTCACCTTATTCTCCAGCTCTTTTATCATCTCGTCGTTGCATTCATCTCTCTTCGAACGATGTTGAGAAGAAGCAATTGGGCCACCCTCAGTGTTATTGAGGGGTGCACTTGATCTACCCCCAATATTATTGAGGGGTGCATCAGCCTTGATGACTTCGTCCACTTCTGGATCACTGTTGTCCGCGACATTCTGAGTGCAACGGCTAGATTCGGCCCGCTGATTGGTCTCAGGTGGTTGTGAAGTCTTTGAGTTTGTAACTCTCATTTGTTGTATAGCCAACTCTATATATGTTTTCATTTCAGCTCTAAACTCTTCTTTTTTACTTGGCTAGAGCGTCTTGAAGTGAATTTGGGCTAATTGGTCCAGCGTGATAGTGAACGCCTCTCTGTTTAGTCCCATGCTAGACATTGTTTCGTCTGAAGAGACCGCGGAGCAAGCGTCTGATACTTCATCTCTGAGGATATTCCTCTATGCATCCTTTGATAATCCCTACGTCTGATCGTTCCCTATTGGAGCCGAGTTAGACGCTGGGATATTCCAGAATAAGAATCAGGACTGGAGTTGGTTGAACGTCGTTTTTCTTTTATCTGTCATGTTGATGGTGACTTCTTGGAGTTCATCATCTTGAACAGCTGATTTTTTTTTGCGGAAACGCCTTGGCTTGGGCTTCGACGCTTTAATAGAAAGTCTTTTAAATATCGATACCCTCTACGGAGCGGTCTTGGGGCAGCTACATTCTGGTAATGCTACCTTGATAAGTCTCTCGCACGAGCAATGAGAGTTCGTTTCTCAGATACTTATCTTTCGAGACTTGTTCGCACCCCCTGTCTGATAGTACAACTCATCGGTATGATTGCCGGAGCACTCTATTGTTGGTGTGACTTCCCAGGTATAACGTCATCTTTTGATAGGCATGTTTTTTTCTAGGGATGTGACAGGAATCACACGTTTAGAACCACCCCCTTGCGAGTGTGGAGTCTTAACGGGCTCCTGGGCTTCAATACGCATCCCCAAGCGGGCGGTTACAGAGGTTTTCCCAGATGGTAATGGTTTTGACTTAACGGGAGGACGCGTACACCCCCAGTCTGAAGAGTCACTTGGGATTTATTCACCGGACCCAAGCGTTCTTTCATCGAAGCTTTGCCTCGATTTTCTTGCAGAGGACCAAGGCGATTTGTTATCGTAATTTTGAATTTTGACAGGTCAACACTAGCCTGAGGCTCCATCGGGGGTATGGCAGCAGACAGAGCAGGCACCAACATCGACGGAGGCGAGGAAGCGACCGCGGGGACACCTGTTGGCGTGAGACAGATGGATGTGTCTCGGCTTTGGCCGAGACACCTTGATGTGTCTCAAACTTAGTCGAGACACATGACTGTGTCTCGAGTCAGGGAGAGGACTTCTGTCTACTTTTGGGTCTTGATTCGGCGTGAGTCTGGATTTTGGCACCCATATTTTGCGAAATTTTGAATGTTCTTTAGCCACCTCTTTCTTTTTCATGACTTTCACTTGTCGCACAAGAGCACGCGCGCGTGCGGCACGTGCGCGGCGCTTCTGGATGTGCTGTTTCAGGGTTGAACGAGTCCTTTTGACGAGAACTCATTCCTCCGTCGATGGCTTGGAGGAAGTGACAGCAAATTGTCGTTGAGGAAGCTGGATTACCTGACGCTTCCTGAACTCCAAGTCTGTGTAATATCGAACCTCGTCGACTGATTCTAGGGACTTGGCGATTTGACGAGTGAGACGTTGGCTTTGCCTCTAACGAGCCCTCTTCGTCAGAATTGACGAACTTTCATCGAACAACTCCTTGAGTGGAGAGGAGTTGTCGCAAGCAGAGACTCCGACTTGGTTGGATGTCGGAGAGGCGTTGCGAAGGGAAAATTCAGCAACGATCGGGCGAACCTTCTTCAAAGACGAGATTCTCCTACAATTGCGGGGAGAGGGGGGTTTTGATGAAGACAATGAGAGATATTCTTCGAACTTAGCTTGGTCGAACTCGTACTCGAACATTGTATCAATTGGGATCTGGATCGGTTGCGGCACTCCAGTCTCGGCAGCGAGACCATTGGCTCCCACTGTGATCGTCAGCGCGTTTGCGTCGGAAATCATTTTATTAGTGGAATCCATTACAAGTCGTTTATCGAATTACAGATTCAAAAGAGTGAGCCTTTTTATAAGACTTCTCTACACAAATAAAACAAACAGAGACTTCCTAGAAACACACACAGAGATCGTTTATCGATCGCTGCTTGCGTGGGATCTTTGGCTATGTTAGGGACGCTTTGATCCGTGAACTGCCGAATAACAGATCTTGATTGATCTGAAAGAAGGCTCGGTGTTCTTTGTTTCAATCGAGGAAACTTCGAACAGAAGTGAATAACCTCAACAAAGTGAGATTACTACTCTTCTCAAGATCAAAACAAGGTCTAAACAAGGTCTGATCTAAAGGGAATGGGTGAAAAGCTTGCAGATCTTTCGAAATCCTCTCTTTATGCGTAGGAATTCGCCAAGATCTCACCTCCCTCTCTAAAATTCGTGGCTCTGCTCTCAAAACGTCAGCAACTCGCCTAAAAGCTCAGATCTCCTCAGTATTTGTCAGTCCCCTTCACAAATGGACGAAGGGGGTATTTATAGCACTTGAACACCATGTTTGTGGATAAGATCTCGTGATTTGGTCTTATCTTCAGTTAGAAATGATTTTTTCGCGTTTAGGATATTCCTAAAGCAGTTAGGAGGCCACTGGACCCGTCAAAACCGATCAAAACTCGTCGAAAACGCGTCTCGTGGCTTCATTCTGTGAGACAAGTCGGGGTGTCTCGCACATGTGCGAGACACCTTATTGTGTCTCGGATTCCGAGACAAAACACTGTCTCGGTATCCGAGACAGTTTGTACTGCATTCGGTATTTTGGCTTTCATTCTTTTATCCGATCTCGGAATGAGGTGATTCAAGTTGCGTTGGAAAGCTGACAAAGAGTCCTACAACTTTTGTCTTTTGAGCTCTTTTGGATTCGGATTGCATCATGGTCGAAATTTTAGTTCTTCATATTCGTGCATTCATTTTCTTCTCGAATCATGCATTCTAAATCTCGTTATTGCTTCGTCACTTCATCGCTTTGTTTTAGCGTCAGATGATCCTCTTTGAGTTGGATATTGATGTTAATCGTCTTTTCTTCGTCTCGGTCTGTGTTTGGGAACTTATAGGCAATTTTTAACGCCTACACTAACACCTTTGTTATACCATTAATCATATTATCTTCGTCTCGATCTATGTTTGGGAACTTATAGGTAATTTTTAACGCCTATACTAACACCTTTGTTATACCATATATAACACGTGTGTTAATTTGAACCAACTAAAATACATTCAATTAACCAATGTGGGACTAAAACTCGCATCCTATTTATTAAACACATTTTAATTTTCATCTATATATTTCAATCATTAAATTATATCTTTCCATAAAAGCCCTTTAAGATTCGTTTATTTCAACAATCACTAGCCAAACAAGTACCTATTACTTGAGAGAAAGTTTACTTATGTAAGCACCCTCGTGTTCACATCTATTCCCCTATAATAATGGGAGAATCTAATATTCAATATTTATGCTACAGTAAATATAGCACTGTAGCATTAACACTTAGCACGGACAGGGGATCCAATATTCACTATTCATGCTATAGTAAATTATTGTAGCATTATTATCGCATCACAGCGCGGGAAATGTAGCACTTAAAAACATATTGTAGTATTATTATTGTAACTCAGGTGATACACTGTAGCATTTTAAAAATGTTAATGTGGTACATACAAAAAACTGTATTTAAATACAGAATTACTGTAGCGGAAATAAAAAATAAAGGTCGTGCTCTGCACGGGTTGCACCCTGAATTGAGTTTTATTTCCGCGCCTTGATCAATCTCTTCAACATTTGCAGGTGAGGAGACGGGCAAGGTCAGAACTGGAATGTTTTCAAGAGCGATGGGATCGTGCGACCAGAGAAGATGAAGGCTGGGTTGATCCCTTCCTGCATGACCAAAGAAAGGACAAGAAACATGCTCGCATCTTGTAATCAGAATTCGCATTTAATGAGTTTCGTGCATGAGCAATTTATTAGTGCAATTTCATTTATTAATTACCTTGATCTCATTGTTTGTTTGTTTTTTTTTTTCGTTTTTTTTTTCGTTTTTTTTGTTGGGTAGCGTATAATACCTCTTAGGTTCAGGTATGCACGACTTAAAACATCCTAAGTAGTAAAAAGTAAAAAGTAGCGCTTTACTATTCTAAATTGTAAAAGATTGGCACATTAAATATTGTTTGTTAGTTGTCATATGAATATTCCTAGGGGGTGTTAGTCAATTGGGATATTTTCATGCAAAATGTGATAATTGTTAAAGTAAAATAATTTTTCGCTAGTGTGATATTTTAGTGGGATAAATAGGAATAATTTTGTGAAGCGGGATATTTTGATAAGATAACGTGAGACAAGTTTTTATAATCATGAAATATATATTTATGTATTTTGAATATATAAATACTATTTATATATTTTAAACTTACTACTATTGATTGATAATTACTTATAAGGATGTTCTTTACTATTAAATAATTTCGGTTAGATTATAAGATATTGTAATTATTATTATAATGATGGTCTAATGATGGTGATAGCCATAATAGGAAAGAAGTAGAGAAAAAAAAGAAATATAAAAAATAAAAAAATAACAAACTAAATATGAGTTTTAGTTTTTTACAACCTAGTTCCAAGCTAAAACTTGGAATAATTTGAGAGATTAGAACTCTTATTTTTGTATAGAAAAATAAAAAAAGTAGGATAATTTTGTACCATTCTCTTAATTCTAGTTTTGTTAGAGTTCTACTTGACTAACACTATAAAATTTTATTTTAGTTTTAGTTCTATATGATTAGCACCTTAAAATTTTATCTTACAGATTATCCCAGTTTTAATTTTAAGTTTTAGGTGACTAACCCCCCCCCCCCCCCCCAAAAAAAAAGAAATTTTACCCCCCCCCCCCCCCCCACAAAAAAAAAGAAATTTTCTTGATAACTAATAGAATATATTAAGTGTTGTTTTTTTACAACTTAGGATATCAAAGTATTATTTTCTTACAACTTCAGGTATTAAAATCTTTTACAACTTGGAATATTTAAGTATAAGTGTGGTGAACAATAAGTGTAATTTTTTTCTATAATTTAGGGTATCAAATGCTATTTTTTTACAATTTAGGTTATCCAAGTGCTACCTTTTGTAAGTGTATAGATGATGAAACAATAAGGTATTTAGGGGCTGTTTGGTTCGTTTCCTAAAAACCAAGAAATGGAAAGTTTTTTGGAAATGTAATATAATATTATTAGATTCCATTTCCATTCCAAAAAAACACCCACAACATCTAATAAAATATTATTTTCATCATCCAACTCATCCACAACATCTAATAAAATATTATTTTTATCCCCCAACTCATCTCATCTTATCTCATTTCTTACTTTTAAAAATAAATCAAACACAAGAAATGGGTCACATCATCCAAGTCACATCACCCCATCTCATCTCATCTTTAAAAATAACTCACATCATCCAATAAAAAATTGACAACTCATCTCCTCTCATCTCCATTTTTTTCTCTCTCCACATCCTCCAAAAAAACTTGGAAATGGCTTTCCAAAAGATTGGGTGACATCAACCAATAATATAATGACAACTCATCTCATCTCATTTCTTTTCTTAATTATAAGAAGGAACCAATCACAATAAAAGAATCTAAACAAGGAAAGCTTTTTCTTTTCCTTATTTTTTAGCCAACCAAACACAAGAAAAGAACCTCTAATAAGTTTTATTTTAAAATAACTCACATCATCCAATAATATGGTGACAACTCATCTCATCTCATTTCTTTTTCACAATAAAAAGTGAACCAAACACAAGAAATGGAAATGGTTTTAAAAAAGCGTTTCCTTTTCCTTTCATTTCCAATATTTTTAGCGAACCAAACAGCCCCTTAAGTGTCGTTTAGCCTGGCCCCGTTTGGCAAAGGGTTAATGAAGAGGGGTTAAAGAGAAGGATTAATGTACTTAGCCCATTTGATAATCCGAAGGACTAAATTATTAACCCGTTAAATAAGTTTTATTTTAGCCCTTATGATCAGTTTTAGTGTTTGGGAATAACAATGATTTTGACTATTTTCTTTATAATTAGAAGGGTTAACTCTTATTCCATCTAAATAGGAGTATTAGTAAACCCCTCATTTTGAGGGGTTAACTCATTTTAACCCCTCTAGAGTGGTTAACTTAACCCTTCTATATTTTTTATGTTTGGCAAATTATGGAGGGTTAACTCACTTTAACCCTTGTATAGATTTGTTGTGTTTTGCGGGTTAAGAAGGGGTTAAGTCTCCTTAACCCCTCACTTAACCCTTTGCCAAACGGTACCTAAGAGAATAACAAAAGTGTTCCTCGAAGTTCAGATATTACATTATGAGTCCCTGAAGAAGCCGACAATCTTTGCATAAGCCTGCCTCGTTCACTTGGAGGGTGTTTGAAGCCGGGAGGGTGTTTGGTTTCAAAGGTTCCACGGAGGTGGGATGACGTGGAGCGGCCTAATTTATTTGGATCTCATTGAATCAAGAAGGTCGTTCAAGCATATTTTTAGTTGTCTAATTGTTTTTCTTTTTTTAATATGGGACTGATTCTCATCTCGTGTTTTTTGCTAATTTGAGCCTCACAAATTGAACTATGGCTGTCAGACGCTCGTGACATATTTCTACTTTAGCTTCCAAGCGAATTGATCCCGGGCGGATGGCTAATTTCACAGAAACCCCCCTGAACTTTAGGAGGCGTTGCACATTACCCTCCCAAGCTTTCTACTTTAGCTTCCAAGCGAATTGATCCCGAGCAGATGGCTAATGTCACAGAAACCCCCCTGAACTTTAGGAGGCGTTGCAAATACTTTGGGGTGTCTCACAATATCGTCTTGAACTTCGAGCTTTTCTCACTACACCTCTCTCTATCACTCTTATATGTAATTTATAAATAACTAAAATTTATTTAAAAGAAAAAAATCTAAAATTATGGGGATCGCGTATGTTTCCCGTGAATGGCGAATGTAAAGTTCGAGAAATTTTTTTCTCTCAGGGAAATTTTAGTTATTTGTAAATTATGTGTAGGGTGAATCTGGTGAGAAAAATTCAAAAAGTACATGAGGGTTTTGTGAGACATGCAAAAGTTTAAAAGAGTTGCAAATACATTATTTGGTTTGCAAATCTGTGGTTAGGAAATGTAAATGGACTTGCATTTTGCACGAAAAACTTTCAACAAATGTTGTAGAGAATTTGGTGGGAGGAAAAGCTGTAGACTTTAATAAAAGGAAATTAAAAATAAATATAATTCTACATCACAAAATAATAGTAATAATAAATTCACATAGGAAAACCACCTACACCAAGTTTCTTTATATGGCAAGATTATGTAGTTTTTGCATCAATTGTTTTCTAACCAAACAGTGAAGTTGCATTGAAAATACATTTCTTATAATATAATTACAGATACACATACTACTAATGTGAGGTTGATTTCCTACAACATTTGTGGCTACAATATTTGTTGTAACTTATCTCTGCAGCAAACCAAGCATCTCCTACATTTGTATATGGAAATACATTTACCACAATAAAAGTGCAAACATCCAAACAAAAGAGTCAGTGTATAATTTTCTATAATAAATATTGCATGCAACATTTGCTGCAATCACAATCGCAGTATACCAAACACCTCATAAGTTGATGTCAAAATCTCTGATGAAGGGAGAGCAAGGGAGGTCGAAAAGATAAAAGAGCAAAAAAAGAAAAAAAGAAAGCTTATAAATCATTATGTAAAAAAATCATTTAAATTAATAAAAAATAACTATTCCAATTTATCTTCTAAAACTAATGACAAGGGTAAAATTTAGGGTATGTCAATTAATTATAAGGTAGATAAATAAATATCAGTATCAAAGAGATTATTTTCAAGGACACTTTTAAAAAAACAAATTTATACTTAATTATCATTTTCTAGCCATAGCCATTTTAAAATATATTTATAAACTGACTCATTTTCAGTCATGTCAGCACTGTACACTAAAAGTTGGTCAATTTTTTTAAAATATGCTTTTGAAATATCAAAGATTATTAGTTTTTAGTAAATAATATATTATCAATTACGAGCGATTCTCAATCTTGTGTGCCCTGAAACTTGTTCAAGATGAAAATAAGAATGATAATCTCGTGCATAAAATAGATATAGCCAAAACTTCTATTGAATAATCAAAATGACAATCACTCAATAAATAACCTTAAAGTAGTCAGGAATGGCAATCCCATGTACTTTTCGAATTCTTTTTCTAAATGGTTCTGTTGGAAACATAAGATTGTCAATCTTATGTTTTATTTGCCAATCCCATGTATTTATAATATTTTTTTAAAAGATTTATTAATCATCTGAGATTCGCTGAATTGACATATCCCCATTTGAAAAGGTCAAAGTTAGAAAAAGCGACTAATTTATATACGTCCCTCAAGCTCAAGGCCACCACAAGTTGTTTGTTGAAATTAAATTTAGGAAAAATTATGTCAATGCCCAAAAAATTAAAAGTCCTTTTGGCCCAACCCCTCCAATTATGGCCCACATGCTTAAGAGCTCAATTATTAGAAAAAAAATGTGGCTCAACCCCTTCAGCTTTAGCCATAACCCCATGTTATACGTATTTTGTGATCCAGAAAGCCGACTTCCCCCTTTCCAGCAATTCAATTTAACAAGCTCTACAAAGACGAGAATAAAATCAAGTGCCATAGCTTTTGTTTTGAAGTGCTTAAATTGAATTGCTGACGAAATTGAAAATTTAGGGGTTTATGTGGGGTCGCCTTCTTGTATTGCACCATGAACTTGAGTTTGTTACGGAAGATAGCTAAGAAAATTGAGATTAAGATTGGAATTTGACATGTTTGATTATGGACCCTAGGATAATTTGATAGCCTTATTGTAAAATTGATGTTTTTATGTTTTGAGATTATGATAATGATAAGAAGGATGAAACCCCTCATCGAGTTGTTTCTTAAGTTTTGAGTGTTGGCTTTGATGCCCACCAGAGGTTTGATGTATTGCTTGCAAGAGTAAATTTTTATAAGTGCAAATTTGATATTCCTTTTGTTAGCTCGTGTTAGGTCGTTGCTAGGTCCATAACTGGTTTCAAATATTTGCTTCAATTTTGTATTCAAAAGGAGGTTTTTGGGTTCCTCGAGTTTAGTTGGAGAACGCATTGAATGACAAGACCACTCCGCATAGTAGTCTTGGTTTTAGAGTGCCAAATTAGTTGTTTTGTTGTGAAATTTTAAGGAAAAACACTACAGGCACACCCTTGGGCACACTCTCAGCCACACCCCCTCTCCTGCTACAGTGCAGAGGGGCCCACATGAGATTTTAAAATCTCATGTGGGCCCCTCTGCACTGTAGCAGGAGAGGGGGTGTGGCTGAGAGTGTGCCCAAGGGTGTGACTGTAGTGCCTCCCAATTTCAAAAATGAATAATGGTTATTGGAAAACTTTTGTTGGTCCGAAGTGTTGGTTGATTTTATGATGTTGAATTGCCGCAATATGATAAATAGTTCAACAATTGGAATTAATCTCTGTGAGTTTTGCCCAAAAAACCCCTAGAGTTCTAGAAATAATTGTAATTAGTCCTTATGAATTTTACAATCACCTCTTTAAGTTGCTAGTAAGTATGATTCTATGGATTTGATGGGTTTAATTTTAGGATGTAATTTCAGTTTATTGGTGACTTTACTTCCTTTTCATTGTTTTTTGGAAAATGTTATTTTTTTAATTGTTTTAGAATACGAGTTTCTCATTTTTAACATGTATTGAATATATGAAACAAGTACATTATATAGTTCAAAATTACTTGAAATTAATAATAAATATATAAAAATAACAGGTACATGATATAGTTAACATTATACTGGATATAGTTAACACAAGCTGGATATAGTTAATAGATACTTGATATAGTTAACAGATACTGAATATAGTTAACAGATACTTGATATATTTAACATGATATTGGATATAGTTAACATGTACTGGATATAGTTAACAGATATAAAGTATATTCAATAGATACTGATTAGTTTTACTTAAAAACTGATATAATTAGCATCCACACTGACAACTAACTCTAATTTTTTACATCAACACTACAGATCACTTTGTTTAGGTTTTGATTGTTGTTGCTTTGGGTTTATAATGGATTGAAAAAGAGAGAGGGCTAGGGGTGAGAGTGAGGATTAAAAGCAAGAGGATGAGGATTAGAGAGATAGTCATGAATTAGAAGTTAGTTTAACAAACAAATGTTAAAAGTTTTAACTTTTAAGGTTTTAAGATTTTAGTCCTAGTTGTCAATTTTACTGGACAAGGATTGTTTAACTCTTAAACTGTTAAATTTAACTTTGTTTGTTTAATTTTTTAGTTCCAATAAACTTTAACAAATAGTTGATATCATTAACATGAATTAGGTAATATAATATCATTCTTGTTAATGTTTCGAACTACCTATTAAGGTTCTAGCATATCTGTTAAAGTTAGGTCATATTTGTTTACTATATCAACTACGTGATAAATTTATATTATAACTATGAGGGTTATACAATACATGTTAAACTTACTGCTTACCTATTAAGGTTATGTCATACATGTAAATTTTATGGTGTATATTTTAAGTTTATACTATAATTTGTAGTGGTTATTTTACTAATTTTGCTTTAAATATTTTCGGATATAGTCATGCAACCTCTAATATCGCAAGATCTTGAGAGGAATAATGATCTAAGGGGGATTGTGAGATTGAAAGGAAATTAAAACCGGTACATGATATAGTTAACAATGATAATCAACACTTAGATAATCATGTTTTTGTGATTATTATTAACATGTATTGAATATATTAAATTGGTATATGATATAGTTAACAATTACTTGATATTAAACATGAACATACAAAGTTTAACGGGTATATAATACAATGAACGTGATACTGGATGTAGTTAATAGATACTGTATATAGTTAACAAATACTGGATATAGTTAACATAGGTATAATTAGCAGACATTGTATATAGTTAACAAATACTTAATATAGTTAATAGCTACTAGATACAATTAACATATAATTGATATAGTTAACAACTAATGGATAAATTTGTTAGACCCTAGAGGGGGGGTGATTAGGGTCTTATGCTAATCTAATCCGATTTAATGCCAATTAAAATTAATTAATAAGTTATCCTAGCAAGTATGAAATACAACAATGTATATGAGCTAGGATAAGTAATATGAACAACAAGATATATCCTAACAAAGAGATATAGGAAATGTATGTGCAAGGATATATAAACTCAAGGGTAAACAATCTAAACTAGATAGTGGGCAATATAATCAACAAGCAATATACAAAGGCGATATAAGATATAAACATAAAAGTAAGTGCGCCAATGCAATCACAAACAAACAATATGATTACGGAGTTCGGTCCCCACGACCTACGTCTCCGCTCCTCACCTCGAGGAGATCTCCACTATCACAACCGGGTTTTCTACGTTCACCCGAACAACGTTTACACCTCACAATACAATCACTATGCAATCACACCTCACACACTAAGTGTTGGTCCTAGCCCGTGTCCTCCTCCTCAAGTGCTCGGTTACAACCTCTCCCTAGGCACGTCAACCGACGCCACTCCTCTTGGGACGATCCCCGACTCTCACCACACACTCCTCACTCGGTGTACAAGTGTATTACAAAGTGATTCTCACAATAAGCACAAATATGACAAATGATTGTTCTCAAAACAAGGTGAGAACTCAATTAAGCTCACTCTCAATGTCACAAACCCACAACCCTAAATTATACTATGAATGTAAATACATTAAGCTCAATAGGTTGTGTGTGAACAAAGAGAGAAAACAATATAAACTCAATATAAAATCTAGCTTATGAAATTAAGAACAAAACATATAAAATGCTAGAATTGAGTTTAAGGAAACTTCTTTATAGATGACAAGAGAGAGGGAGAAGAGTGATTGCTCAAACACCAAATGATGATCTCCACTTGCTCTTGTGAAATTTGCTCCACAAATCAAACTCTTGTAAATGCTTAAAAGCTTCTTAAACCAAACTTAAACAAACACTAAACAAGTTTAAACCCTTGTTAAAAAACTTCTTTAAAAACTTCTTAACACTTTAAAAAGAGATCAGCAATGGGGTATTTATACCCACTTGAAATCTTAGCCAAAACCCTAAAACAGAAAGACCAAAAAGCCCCCGAAAAATCAGCTCAGAAATAGCCGTTAGAACCAACGGCTCTATTGGCGGTCGACCGAAAATTCTGTCGGTCGACCGATGGAGAATTTCGGTCGACCGGACCCGACGGAAAAGTCCGGTCGACCGCTATCCAGGTCTGAAAAACAAAAAACAGGCAGACTTCGTCGGTCGACTGGTGCGGTCGACCGATGGAGCTTTCGGTCGACCGGACCGGTCGACCGACAGACTCTCTGTCGCATAGTAAGAAATGAACAAATGATCGGTCGACCGGTCCGGTCGACCGAATACTGATACATAGAAAAACCTGTTTTGCTGATTTTAAAACACTGTTTAAAAATATCAAATAAATTCCAAAAATGTAAAACTTTGGGGAATGATTGTAGACATGATAATAAACATGCTATAATGACTGGATTCGAAAAAAAACTTTCCAAATGAAAGATATCATCATTTTACAAAATAGTCCAAAACATGAAAATGTAAACATGTGAATTTTGACATTTTGGCTAAACCAACTTTTGAAACTTTACAAAATGATTTTATAGACTTGAAGAAAGATGTAAACTATTGTTATGAAGTCTATAAACAATGAATGTAGTATTTTATCAAAATACACATATAATGCACTAAAACATGATTTCATTTAACTAACTAAAATTGATATTGATGAAATCATATATATGCATATGAGTATGAAACAAAAATATGTTTTCTAATTATATTCAATTGTTTCATAGTAAAACTTGAAAACTATCAAACCAAAATATATATGTATATATATAACTATATATATACAAAAACCAAAACGTGTATGTGTGTATATGATTGAGCTTAAAGTACTAACACACATAATATAAATTCCTAAACTAAATTACCCAAGCTAGATCTTGATCTCCAATAAGCTCTTCTAGGTAATCTCGCGGATGAAGCTTTAACTTGGATCTTGAACTTTGAATAGCAAGGCTTCACCGACATTCCGCCAACCTCCTTTGGATATCATCGTTGAAGCGCAATCCATCCATCCTCCAACATATTGTTTGCCTAGAATAAATATAAAACACAAATACTAGACAAACAATATTAGATGTAAATTGTTTGTTAAACATCATCAAAACAAGAAGGCCAACAAAATTTAACAACCAACATTCAAAATTGACATGTATTATGCAAATTTATCAATTGTGCTATAAAGTTGCATACAATAAGTAAAGTTGACATACAACAGAGTTAAACACAAACAAAAACTATTATCAATCAACAAGACTCAAGTAGCAAAACTCAGTTTGAAGTTGAATAACAGCAGATCCTTCAATTTAGCAACAAATCCAAGTTCATCCTTAAAGAAGAACATCAAGTATATAAAACAACTCCAATTGGAGAAAGGCAAGGACAAAGAGTAGTAAATATAAAGATAAAAAATGGTAAAATGTCTTTCTTCATAAGGGAAACCCTAGCTCCAATGAGCCCATATAGTCTTTCTCAAGAAACTTGTGAATGATCGGATCACTTAAGATCTAATTACGAATGAATCAACCCCT
Organism: Asparagus officinalis; assembly: GCF_001876935.1. Classification (NCBI taxonomy): domain Eukaryota; kingdom Viridiplantae; phylum Streptophyta; class Magnoliopsida; order Asparagales; family Asparagaceae; genus Asparagus; species Asparagus officinalis. Next base: position 59,916,104 of record NC_033796.1, read on the forward strand.
TAAGAAATGAGTGATCAAGGAGCCCATTAATATCGAAAGAGCTCAACTGCCTTTGTTCCTGTTGGCCTCCGTGTTTTGATGATGTTTAACAAATAATTTACCACTAATGTTGTTTTGTCTAGTGTTTGTGTTTTCATATTTATTCTAGGCAAACAACGAGTTAGAGGATGGATGTATTGCGGCATAACGATCATATCAAATGGAGGTTGGCGGAATAGTAGGTGAAGCTTATGCAATTCAAGTTCAAGATCCAAGTTCAGCTTCATCCGCACAGTGTACCAAGTTGAGCTACAATGAAGATCAAGATCAAGCTTGGGTAACTTAGTTTAGGTTTTATATTATGTGTGTTAAGTACGTTAAGCTCAATATCTATACACACACATTTATTGGTTTCTTTGTATATATATATAGTAATATATATATACATAAGTTTTGGTTTCTATGCATATATATAGTTATATACATTTATATACATGCATGGTTTTGGGTTTTCATGTTTATAATATGAAATCACATATTTAATATTTTCTATTGTGTTTTTGAAAACATTGCATAGAATACGCAATTTTATAAAAATACTGTATTCTTAGTTTATAGACTTCAATATCAGTTTATACATGTTTTACTAAGTCTACAAAAACATTTCACAAAGTTTCAAAAGTTGGTTTATGTCAAAACATCAAAATTCAATCTCATATTTTCATGTTTTGGACTATTTTGTAAAATGATGATATTTTTCATTTGGGAAGTCATTTTTGGAAACCAGTAATTGTAGCATGTTTATTATCATGTCTACAATCATTCCCCAAAGTTTTACATTTTTTGGAATTTATTTGATATTTTTAAACAGCGTTTTAAAATCAGATAAACAATTTTTCAGAACCTGTCATATCTGTTTTCGGTCGACCGCACCGGTCGACCGAACCTGAGGTCAAAAGTTCACTGGGCGACAGAAAGCCTGTCGGTCGACCGGTCCGGTCGACCGATGAAAATTTTCGGTCGACCGACGAATTTTCCGGTCGACCGACGAGTGTTCCTTCAGCTTCCAACGGCTAGTTTTTTGACCGTTGCCTTGGGGCTGTTTTGTCTTTTGCTCTGGTTTCTTGGCTGAGTTGTGAGAGGGTATAAATACCCCATTGCCTTCAACTCTCAAGCCAACTAAGAGAATTGTTTAAAACAAGTTTAAGGGTGTTTTGTGTTTGTTTAAAAGAGTGTTTAAGAGTTTTGTTTGTGAAGCAAATTTCACAAGAGCAAGTGGAGATCATCCTTTGGTGTTTGAGCATTCACTCTTCTCCCACTCTCTTGTCATCTTTAGAGAAGTGTTTCTAAACTCATCTAGCAATTTATTATTTTGATTATAATTTCCATAAGCTAGATTTATATTGAGTTTAGTTTAATTGATTTTATTTATCTCTTTGTACACACACAACCATTGAGCTTATTGTATTTACATTCATAGTATAATTTAGGGTTGTGGGTTTGTGACATTGAGAGTGAGCTTAATTGAGTTCTCATCTTGTTTAGAGAACAATCAATTGATTTATATTGTGCTTAATTGTGAGGATTCACTTGTAATACACTTGTACACCGAGAGAAGTGTGTGGTGAGAGACGGGGTCGAATCCAAGAGGAGTGGCGTCGGTTGACGTGCCTAGGGAGAGGTTGTAACCGAGCACTTGAGGAGGAGGACACGGGCTAGGACCAACACTTAGTGTGTGAGGTGTGATTGCATAGTGATTGTATTGTGAGGTGTAAACGTTGTTCGGGTGAACGTAGAAAACCCGGTTGTGATAGTGGAGATCTCCTCGAGGTGAGGAGCGGAGACGTAGGTCGTGGGGACCGAACTCCGTAATCATATTGTTTGTTTGTGATTGCATTGGCGCACTTACTTTTATGTTCATATCTTATATCGCCTTTGTATATTGCTTGTTGATTATATTGCCCACTATCTAGTTTAGATTGTTTACCCTTTATATATATATATATATATATATATATATATATATATATATATATATATATATATATATATATATATATATATATATATATATATATATATATATACATAAGTTTTCGTTTCTATGCATATATATAGTTATATATATACATACATGTGTTTTTGAGTTTTCATGTTTATAAATATGAAATCACATGTTTCATATTTATTATTGTGTTTTAGTATATATTGCATAGAATATGCAATTTTGTGAAAATATTATTTTCTTAGTTTTTGGACTTAACAATAATCATATACATATTTTATTAAGTCTACAAAATCATTGTGCAAAGTTTCAAAACATGGTTTAGCCTAAATGTCAAAATTCATATGTTACATTTTCGAGTTTTGGACTATTTTGCAAAATAATGATATTTTTTATTTGGGAATTCCTTTTTGGAAACCAGTCATTGTAGCATGTTTATTATCATGTCTAC
>NC_033796.1:59919538-60054699 GCF_001876935.1 Asparagus officinalis
AATTGGGGTTTACAATCTCACAAATAAAACCCTCTCACAAACTCTCAGATCCCTCACACAAATATTCTCACAAAAGGGAATGCTAAAAACAAAGAACATCTACAAAAGACTTGCTTTTCCTCCGGGAATAGCCACCAAAAGCACTGCTCCTTTTGTTCTCTGTGTCTGCTACAGCCGCCAAAAGAAAACCCCAGCCTTGCACTCTTCCGCAGCCGCAAAAAAAAGGAACAAAACAAAAATCCTTCCTTGCACGCACAGCCGCCAAGGCTCTGTAAACAATCGGCAAAATCCCTCCTTCGCACACAACCCTAGGGGTTTTTGCTATTATTTATACCTATTGAATCGGGTGGGCCTGAGTTGTTATCTCACATATTCTCTTCACGAGATTTTCTCGTGGTCCCCACAAAACGTGTGAAAACACACGCGTCCACACATCAATGATTTGGGAGGCTGTTTCAAAATATTAAAAATTTAAGGGACAACTATCGAAATGGTCTTTTCTTAAAATTTATTTCTAGTGAGGTTATCGATCAACTAAGCTTCATGTTTGTCAATCGATTAAATGTTTTCATTTTTTAGCTATTAACTAATTTTCATTATTTTCTTCTATATTATGGAATTTCTAATGTATAGAAGACAGTTTAGCTTCTATTCTCTCTTACAAGTTACAATTCAAGTTAGTTTAGCTTTTTATTCTTTCTACTATCTATTCTTTTTTGAATTTGAATGTTAATATTGCTACTTCCTAAATCATCGGATTATGAAGCATACGAATGTTTATACTATATTGTGCCCTTGATTAGATAGGTTGAGAAATATAACAACTAACGATAAAAATAGTTATGCTAATCTTTATCTTAGTATGCATGATTTTACTCTAGAATGACCAAAATTTCTTCCTAATTTTTTACTTTAGATCTTTATTTTTTGCATTATATAATTTCGTCATTTTCTATCCATGAAACATATTGAGAACATGAACAAAATAATTACGTGCAACGCACGTGCACTATACTAGTTAACAAAAAAGCTATTTTGATCCAAAAGAAAGACATATGTTACGAAATTGGTACAAAAAAATATGTATTAAGATATCGTTAACAACATGATGCAAATTAATTGAAATAATGAGCATTTTAAGGAGAAAAGAATGAAATTAGTCGACTAATGAAAAGAAAGAAAGAGTACGGTTTCAAGAATTAAAATAGCCGTTGGTTTGGTTAGTTTAGATTTAAATTTTCTCAAACCGAACCGATCGACGCATATTCTAAAAACAAAACCCAACTATTAAAATTCAAATTCAAATTCAGTCGGTTCGATCAGCTTAATCGGTTTGGACCGATTAATGCTCACCCCCAGGGGAAAGACATGGATTTAAAATCCCTGTTGAGGTAATTTATATTTATGCTCAAAAAAATAACGGTTAAAGCACGCAGCATACATGGAGGAAGTATGAGATGTATTCATCTTCCAAATAGCATTCACGCATTCCCTTGTAAAATAAAATGATCGACTAGATTGGACACGTGAACCCTTTGAAAAGTAAACGTTCACCAAAAGAAAATACAACATTAGGCTTAAAAAAAAACTAACTATTAAAAAAAAGACATGAATACGACTTTTTAACCACCTATACTAGCGTTGTACGAATCATCCTTCAAGATTTACAACTTGGTTAGCTCATCAATCCGCGTTCTCAACATTGACAAAGACATGAATTCGTTTTTTCTTTCATCTTTTGTCCTAGCGAGCATCCGTGGGTAACTGGTTAGAAAACTAAATTTTTTTACTTTTCCTACTAACCCTCATTAATTATTTTATTACTTATTTACTAATCAAATAGTTTAGATCGAGGAGCTTTAAAAAGGGATTAAAAAAAAAAAGGATTAAGAAAGGCGAGGAAAATACTGCGGTTATCTACTCTGTCCTCAGCTCTCTTCTTTGAACGAGGAAAGAAGGGGAGGAAAAAAAAAAGAAAAGAAAAAAGTAAGAAGTCTTCCTTCTGTAGAGTTTGTAGCTTAATCGTTTGAGAAGAAAACCGGCAGCATGGGTATAACACGTGGTGCTCTGCAAGGCTGTTGCTGTTTCTTCAGCGCACTTCCCTTTGATTTTTTTGATTTTTTTGTTGGAAATGACGCAACATACGTGGCGTTGGGTGTGGACGTATTACACCAATAAAATTTAGATCCGACGTTCTGCTTCCTGAATGAATGAATTGATTTCGGGTTCCATTTGAGCACAGCTTCGAATTGGCGGCGGTGTACTACGAAAGATGATGCGGTGTTGCATATTGACCAAGTCAAACATCCATTTGCGTTCTGAGTTTCCGAGAGATTTAAGACAGGTCAAATTTCACCGTTGAAAAGAAGCTAACACCTTAGCAAACATCTTATTGACAATTATGGTCCTTCACTTTTATAAAATTAATCTTCGCCAAACCTATGTTTTCTGACTTCTGTGAGCTCCTTCCCTATGTGGTATTGTTCCCTTTCATGTTATAAAGTTTAGCATCTGTTTTAGTTTGATTAGATTTCAAGGTGGATGCCCGTCCAGAAAACTTAATCCCATTTGTATTTACAGTCTCAGTGCCAATCAGAGCCAGCTCGTCGGAAACAAGCTGGTGGGCAAGCAAGTTACGGTGGAGGTGCATTCTACACATACAGCTAAGCCTTTTGGATTTGGCACTTGATATGCTTGAAACTTAGGGTTCTGATATAGTAAAGTAACTTTTCTCCACCCCCCCCAACCGAACTAATACTTCTAATTATTTCCTTTCATTCGGTAACTTCTCTGTAAGTATGATTACATGGCGGATTTCAATGTTCGCCATGGAAGCTTTGCTAGCGTGTAAAGCATCCAACAACGTATTAGACTTTTAAATTAGAAGGAATCATGTTTTTTGGTTCCCTGAGCTTTGCTAAGATCTTCAGGGAAATTTCAGTAGTAATGAATAATTTTTTTGGAAATTTTTCATGGACCTGCTTGAAACTATTGAATTCTTATTTTCTTTGTTTATGAGCACTGTAAATGTTCTTTTAAGCTATTCCACAATGTTAGAGTTCTGGTATTAACTGGTGCAGTGCACTTGGCTAAGTTGTTGCCAAATTGCTTATTTAGTGCTATCTTCCTTTTGATAAGTTCTTACTATTTGTGCATTAACAGAACCCTGGCAGTGTTCCTCCTGCTTCAAATTCAAGGCTATCACCTCTTCCTCCTGAACCTGCTGACTTTTACAATGATCGGGGAGCGACAATAGATATTCCTCTTGATTCATCAAGGGTAGGTTAACTATATTAAATTGTTAATCAATCAAATTGATATGGATAGAGGTAGTTCCTTGATGTTGAGAGTCATAGTTGGACAATATTTGATTGATAATAATGTTCAATTAATTATATTGGTTCTTAAACATCTATCTTGTTTCTTTCTTGTAGATGGGTAATCCTCTATGAAATCTTGAATTTTTTTCTATATTTTACGTAGGATATAAAGAAAAAGGAAAAGGAACTCCAAGCAAAGGAGGCAGAATTAAACAAGAGAGAAAAGGTACAGTTAATTCTCATTGCCAATTATATACATTGTTTGATAAATAGTCATCCCAAATGGATCTCCAGCCCTGATTGCTGCACTAAATGTTAGTGTTGCAAAGGTGGTAACTTATTATGTACATAGTTTTGGTACATAGTTATCTTGCATGAATCTTCATCCCTATTGCGACATCAAATGTTATATGTAGTAATTCCTAACTATTGAACATGATATCTTCCATAGATGATCAATTAATCCTATTATACTTCTGTGATACTCTATTGATGCAACCTAGCATCGATCATGCCTAATTCTAGCCGTGTGCAACTTCACACGATCATGTTTTCCCCTCTAAAAAATGTACCATGATATTGTGTTTCATCTACTAACTTTGAAAATAATAGTTAGATATTGGTTATATTTTCAGTTTCCTATAGTATCTCTGGGGATATGTACACAAGCTGACTGAAATGCTTCAGTTACTAATTGTTTTTTCCCCTTCCTATTCATGTTAAATGCTAGTGGAGTTGCACATGTACTGTAATTCAGTTTATTTAGCAATGTAAATTATATAATTGAATTGTATAATACATTAGGTGTGATTTACATAATCTGACTCATACTGGTAAAAACTTCACATGATATTTATTGTCTCCATTTATGCTAAATACTAATGGAATGCATGTGTCATTAATTCAATTCTGTTTGCAATAGAAAAAAGAGCATTTTTTATGTGATCTGGTAGGCTCTTTGGCTATATTTGTGCCTCAAATATGAATCACTTTCCTATATACTACAGTACCCTCCTTGTACAGACTTCTCATTGTATGTTGTTGGCAATTCTTTTTGTGCAGCTTTCTCTGTCTTCAGTCATGTTGTATTAGTGAGCCCGTTTGATGGGAAAATGTTTGCATGATGCTGATGAATATGGAATGTGCATTTTCTTTCTTTTCTCTATTCAATTTGAAGGATTACTGTGAAGTGATCTAGTTGTGTATCATAATTTGTTTTTCTACCTGTAGAGGTCACTTAAAGGTGTTTTTCTTTAATTTAAAAGAAACATAATTTTGTGCTTATTGAGTTCATTTCTGCATAAAGTTGAGCTTTCATCCATTTTCACTGGGAAAACTTTGTTACTAGTTTACTGCTTACCACTGAATTTTTTATTACTATCATATAGGAACTAAAACGAAGAGAAGAAGCTGCATCTCGTGGTATGTTTTCATTTCTAACTTATCAGTTCAAACAGATTAGCAATCCATTATCTTGATTCTGCTACAATCAATCATATTTCATTTTCAGAAGCTTAAGTAGATTCCTTTCTCAGCTACCTGAAAGAGAATTTACTTCATGTGCTTTTGCAGCTGGAATCGTTATAGAGGAGAAAAATTGGCCACCATTTTTCCCCATTATTCATCATGATATTGCAAATGAAATTCCAATCCACCTTCAAAGGTTGCAGTATTTTGCATTTGCGTCGTTGTTAGGTATGCTTACTGCTAACTTGAAAGATTTTTCTTTTTCACTGAACAGCAATACATTTTTCCTTTGTTTTATTAAGCAATTCTGCTTTTTGTTAGGCTTTTATAGTCCAATTTTAACTGTAGCTCAAAGGTTTACTGAATTGATAGCTCAAACTAGCAATGTTTATGTGACATTAGAATTCTTTAATACCACGATAATAATCTTCTCTTTCATTACTAAATTTCAGATATCACATTTGATTGAACTTTATTCCCGGATTTATATAATCTTGTTATTGTTTATTTTAGCATTGTTTTATCTGGTTAGGATTCATTTAGTGTTATGTCATCCCTTTGTGCTTTTGAAGCATAAACTGATAAATTGACTTATCAAAGTTCCTTTTCTAGTTCTTGTCCCATACCATTTTGTACGTCAGTAGCACAAACTTTTTAGTTTAATGATTATCTTTGTATGTCTAATTTTTTCCTTGTTCTTGGATAGGTACCACAATGTTTAAATTTTCGAGTTGAATTCCTTGCAGTTGTTTAGTATTAAATTTCAAAATTTACCTTTTACTCTTGGTTATGCAGGCTACCAAGATTTCCCTTCTGATTTTTTTTTTTTGTTCTATATTTTCGGAGTTTTAAAGTTAGTACCACTTGGGGGAGATAGTCAATAGATAAATGCTTTCTATTTGAGGAGTTTGATTTTTAGTTAATCAGTACCTAGAATTTACATTTCTTGGATTCAAGGTTTTAAATATTGGCTTAGGTTACCTGGACGCTTCATCTAGGTTGTCCTATCTGTGTCCGACACTTCCCGTGTTCGTGTCGGACACTCCTTGGACACTTCTTGAATACATATATACATTATTGAGATGTGTACTCGATATATAACACATGTTTTAGTTTAAAAATAAAAACTCGTGATACACTTTCTTGAACATATTATCGTACACTTAATCTCAAAAGTATGCAACTCATTAGACTCAGGACAAGTTCATTTTAGCACATGCCTAGTTCATAAGTATGATTTTAAAGGGTTGTCTGAGTTTCTAGTTAAAAAACGAGCTGTTTTTCAATTTATAATCTACTCAATAAAAGAAATTTGAAAGGTATAAGGATTTTAGTTCTCGTAACATGTGAATAAAAAACAATATCACTCTCTTATAGATTATTAAGTTTAATATGTATATCATATTGTCTTTATATCCAAAAATTTGCAATTTTGTCGTGTCTTGTACCCGCACCCTTATCTGTGTCCGCCCGTGTCTGCACCCTTGTCCTTGCAACATAGAATACCAAGGAAATATCGGATGGCCAAAATCCATATCGGAATGCGAATATCAAGAAAATATCGCGGCTATGTAGTAAATATTGAAGCGCTGTATCGAATGATATATAATACAATATCACTAGATGGAATCCAAATATATTTAATTAAATCTAAGCAATATTTTAAAAAGCCTCCGCCTAGCCTGCCTAAGCTTTCTGTGACCTTGAATCTAAGCATACAAATATGTAAGTAATAGATGTTTGGGATCATTAACTAATTATAGAAACTTAGGGAAAAGATCATGATAGACCTTGCTAGGAAACATCATAGGGCTGGATTTTGCTAAAAAAACGTTAAAGATATTTTATAGAACTTTGTTATTTAGCGATACGCTATATAAAAGGACATATTGGTCTACATATCGGCTAACATATTGGCCATGTCGGGGATGTATCTCCCAAAAATTGCCAATAAGTGGTAAAGGATATTGAGATCATATCGTTTTGCGGCAAGCGTTGTAACAGCCGGATATACTGGCTATATTGGGGATATTTTAGAGTAGTGCTTTGGTTGTTCTGGGTATACAGAACTTGTTGAAAGGTGTAGTTTGGATTTTCTTTTTCCTACCGACTCACTTGTAAATCACTACTGGTCCACCTCTTCTTTCTGTTATTTATTTTTTACTATTATTATTATTATTATTATTATTAATTAATTTATTTTGGTCTGGACATCATATTTTGTGGAAGACTGATCAAAGCATGCTCAATTCTAAAAGCATTTGGTTGTTTCACAGGGTTATTTTTGTGCCTATTTTGGAATATCATATCAGTTACTGCAGCTTGGATCAAAGGAGAAGGTGTGTTTTTTGGTTACTCTCTGTACGTTGAGCTGTGATTTAGCTGCTGGTTAGCCTTAATGATCATCTTCCTACTAAAGAATGTTGGTTTTTTATTTAGGTGTGAAGATCTGGTTTCTTGCAATTATCTATTTTATCTCGGGTGTTCCTGGGGCTTATGTTTTGTGGTATAGACCTCTTTATCGAGCCATGAGGTATTATTCACAGAATATACACTTTTTTGAGTCATTATTTCATGTATTTGGACCAGTTCAGCAACTAGAATTTGAGGTTATTAATTGACATGCATTTGCAACACTATGTTTAGGACGGAAAGTGCTTTGAAGTTTGGATGGTTTTTTCTGTTTTATATGGTAAAAATTTTGAAGCTCTGATATTACAAAATGTTTTGGCTTCTTCGCTTAAGGTCAATTTTAATGTGTCATTTTTATCTCTTTTGCAGCTTCACATTGTCTTTGTCATCTTCGCAGCAGTGGCTCCTCCAATATTTTTCAAGGGGAAATCCTTGACGTAAGTTTCTTCTAACATTATACTTCTTTTTTGAAAATACTTAAACTTTTTTACTTTGAAGGAAGGGTAAAGGTGTTTCTTTCAAATTAAAGTGTATGGTTTACAGATGCAACCTCCCTTCTATTATTTGTTGTTTGAGTTGAGGGATAGTGAACCTTGTAACAATGACATGAATCTTTACTAGAATGATTCTCATGAGCAGATGTATACTTTATAGCCTTCTATTTATCCTTCAACACTTCTGCAATGATTATCTGAAACCACCCAGCGGAATGGTCATATGACACAAATGCATACATATACATGACGTCTTTCAATAGGCATACTGCAAGCATGTTTTGTTTATACACAAACTATCATGCAGTGCTCTTGATTTGCAAGTGGTATGTCCTCTAGTAGGGCGACTGTATGGCCCTTGTACGTTTTTGCCATATCATAACTTTTCATGCTGTTGGAGCATAATTTTCTCCTTATTATGTATAATTCTTTACATTTCTTTATCCTCTAGCTATGTAGCAGTGATGGACTAATTTGAACTCAAGCAAGTAATGGTGAGACTCCAATATCTCGGATTCTCAATATATATTTGCATTAGTCTTCCAAGTAACTGGCCTTTTGTTGGATTCTAAACACATCCCAAATGAGGGTCCCAGAGGGTTTTTTTCTGGTTGATAATTGACCAGTATATTGTGGAGGAAGATAGCATATGTGCAAGGGATTGGGTGGGCCAGTAGCCACCCTAATTAGCCAAAAAAAAAAACTTTGATTTAATTGTTACAGAACTTTTCTATTTTTCGTGGTCCAAACTTACAGCCTAAACTAACTCATTTAGAGGGAAAGTACAGCAGTATTCATTTGGCAGAGCAGATCTATCACAGAAGTGCCACAATAGATTATGCACATGATACCTATATTAGTCATTGCATGCTAATGTTTCCTTCTTTCCATGATTCTGTGCTGCAGGGGTATTTTGCCAGCCATAGATGTCATTGGTGATCATGTCATTATTGGGGTGAGTCAAATTATTCCAAATCTAGCTCAGAACTATCTACTATCTATGTGCCTCTGAAAAAGTAGTATGAGTAGACAACGTTAAAGTACGTGGTAAAGGAATGCTGGTATCTAATGTTGGTATCTTGCTAATAATGCTCTATAATTTTCCAATATTTTTCATTGTTGTTGCATGCCATATGTTTTTATCAGGTAACAGCATGTGGCCGTCTGAAGTGTGAGAAAGATGATTTTTGTTTTCATAATACATAACATGAAATAGATTCTTGCCCTTGTTGGTTATTCTATGTATTGAACATTATTTACAAAATATGGTTGGGTTTGGTGTTGCGGAAGGGGAAGTATGGGCTGCTTCCATCCATGTTATAGTAGCATGAATATAGTGCAGTATTATATTCACTGGCTAGATGAGATCCTCAGACAAATTAGTGCATTATATTAGCAATTCATTTTTTCTGCAATTTACCTGAGTAGGGCAGATTGGGAAAGAAGGTAGATCCTCAAATTACAAGAGTTTCGAGATATCATGGGTGTCATTTCGAGTGAGAGGAGGGCATATACAGATCATGTTGGAGACTAAACTCAGCTTTGGTACTACCTCCAACATGCCTGGCAGCGTGTGGTTAGAATAGCCACTTGATAGGTGCATTAGATTATTTAAGTCTAAAATCCAAGCAGAAATTCTAAGTGCTCCATATTCTTGAATCCAAGTTTTCATTCTTTAGACGAACATTGCTATATGATTGTTATTTTATTGTAACGGTCTATTGTATGGTACATATGTGTGCAATTGACTCTGATGATGGGAACTGAGACACAAAAGGAGGAACTGATTTAGACAGAATTTATAATTTGTGAGCTTATCTGTCTCATGTTGGATGCTTGACATTAAACTTCTACAGTATTTCATTTTAAAAGATAACTAGAATTATGTCCTGAGTTGAGTGTCAATGTCACTGCTAATGTAATCAGTCATCATTGTTATATGATAAAAAAGTAGAAAAACCAAAAGCCCCTCAAAGTGCCACTAATTGGCTGAAAAAATCGGTGGCCGTTTGCTTAGCGTAGAGCTATAGAAAGAACGCCCAAACACACTTTAAAAACTTAAAAGCCGTACTTCGACCCACTCTCCAGTGTGCTAAAGTAGCATCAGATGTCCAGATTGTATCATTCATGTACTAAGTTGTGCAATTCAACTGACCAAACTTTTTTTTCACAAAGATGTATTCTCCTTTCTATTTCCTTCACGATCTCGTTGATAGTTGACACTTGTGTTGATTAGGAACTCTCCTATCTATTTCCTCCTGCGATCTCGTTGATAATTGATGACTATGTTGATTAGGAACGATCTTACGGTAACAGTTGATAATTGATGACTATGTTGATTAGGAACGATCTTACGGTTACATAAGTTGTCGCTAACCTTCAAAAGGTTATTTCTTAATTATTTATTATATTTGTCTTTGAGATGCTCCCAATGCATTATTTATTGTTGTCTAGAAATTTAAACCATAAGAGGTTCTCTTTTTATTTTAGATTTTATCAATTTTCATTTTTTCTAGTATCTTTTGTTTTTGTTATTTTACCTTTTTATATTTGTTTTAAAATTGTCTTAGCACTTTTTAGCGTTAACGCCCTAGAACCTAAGCAACACTGCTGCTTCCCTCTCTTTTCACTTTTCACAGTGAATCATTTTTTTTTTATTCTGCAGATCTTCTACTTCATCGGCTTTGGATTCTTCTGCATCGAAGCTCTTCTCAGCATTTGGGTCATTCAGGTAATATTTGCAGTGATGATTTTTTTGTTCTATTTTATCAGTATGTAATTCGTTTTAGCTTTAGCTTATTTTTCTTAGTTCCCTCAAACGTCATTTAGAAACATACCCCTTTGGATATGTCTGTATAACTATAACAGCAGAATGCACCTATTGTTAGGTCTATCTTGAAATTGATTAGCTATACTATATTTAGCATCTTCGTCATCAAAAATATATTTATAACACCATTCCGATTGCAGCAAGTATACATGTATTTCCGAGGGAGCGGGAAAGCTGCAGAGATGAAGCGGGAAGCTGCCCGAGGTGCCATGAGGGCAGCAATGTAATACAGGCATCGTATATCTCGGCTCCAGTGTTGCTGGTCAGTGAGAAAGTCTTTATCTGTTAGTGCAACAGGCAGGAGATATCTTCTTACATATCGGTTGTCTGTTTTTGCCAATGTTATATAAGTTTTCTTGATTTATGTGGAAATTACCTTGTAGATGTGGTATAGCACAATGGTGGATCCTTTTTCTTCTTTTTCGCGTACTGGAGGTATACTGCAGCTTTGAGACCATGTTTGTGATGTTGGATATGTTTATCTTTTTTTTTTTTTTTTTTGTTTTTTTTCTATGTTTTTTTTTTTTTTTTTTTTTTTTGTTCTTTTTCCCTAGTTGTGGTGTAGTAGTAGTGCAGGAACAGGTTGTTGCATATTTGTTCGAACAGAAGCAACTTCATTGTGTATGATTTACTTTGTTTAAGATATTTTCACATGTTGCTGCGTATTTTTATGAACGGAAGGGCAATCTCATTGTGTATTAATTATATTTTAAGCACGATATTCTTGTCAACATTATAAAGCTGTAGATGGTGCCTGTAAGCTTTTTATTTCCTTCTTTCTTTCTTTCTTTTTCCCCCCATCAGAGCTTCAAGCTGTAGGTTGTGTTGCGTTCGAGCTCTCACATCTTTAAATTGCTGTCTAACAGTTCAGCTTGATGATCTGGTTTCTGCTGTTTTGCCTGAGGATGAGGAACCTCTTTTGAATTCAAAAAGAATCCTAATATTGCAAGCAAGAAATGATCGTACTCCTTTTAAAAGTACGAGTTTGGGAAAATCTTTTTATGGTTAATATTATCCCGCTTTTAACTTTTTTTAGTATTACATTGTTGTTCTAATCTATTCTAATTATTTTATCTTTTTTGAATTGATAATTAAATAATTTATCATATTCATAGTGAGACTTAGCATGTTATTGGATAAAGGAGATATGTTTGATATAATTCAAATCATTTACTTATTTCAGTTCGCAGATAAATCTAAAAAACATATGCTAGCCATCACCTAAAAGTTTTTGGACTTTGTAAAAAATATTCTTCAAATTTTTTGAAATTGCAAAAACACTTCTACAAATTCAAAATGTTATTAAAACATCTTAAAAAATATAAATTTTACTTATTTCAATTCAGTGAGAAATCTGAAAAACATATGCCGGCTAAAAACTGAAAGTTTTTAGCTTTGGAGAAAGTATCTTGTAAGTTTTGAAAAATGCAAAAAACACCCCTAAAATTTAAAATTTGTAAAAAACACCTTAATAATTTCAAACCTATAAACACACTAAAAACCTACAAATAACACAAATAAACCCCCAAAAACTATGGAATTTACAATAAACACTTTAAACTTTTTACAAATTTTAATACGCTTGATTGATTGACTATATAGGTATAGAGACCATAGATTACTTTACTTTCTCGCATGAACTAATATTTGACGTTTAATAATTTAAATAGTTACTTTTAAATTTAATATAAAAAGGAGTTCTAATAACATTTATTTATTTACCTACAGGATAATATAATCTTAATTTCTATTTTATGCTTGAGATTTATTCCATAGTTTCACGTATCAAATTAGTAACTAAAATAATAATTATTTATGCTTAAATTAGGATGATTGTAGTTGGTCACTCACTATGAAATTTTCATGAAGATATATACATTACTTTCTATAGCTATCTGCACTGTCCATGTATATTTTATAAATTAGTTGTTAATTTGACATATTAAATTACTTTTCTTTTGTAGAAATTTCTTCTTTAACTTTTAGATTGTGTAATCACTATATCACTATTCTAGCGTAGAAAGGACCTCGCTCTAAATGGCTTCAAACCAATGTTTAAGTTAAACTGAAGTATATATTATTGCTACTATGTGTATATATTTTTTAAGAAAATCATGTCAACACTTTTTAAAGAACTGAAGTATATATTATTGCTACTATGTGTATATATTTTTTAAGAAAATCATGTCAACACTTTTTAAACAGAAGAGAATATTCTAACCTCTGATATTATAAAAACTAAATATAGCCAATTGAGTGATTAGCAAAAAAGGACTTATATCAGAAAAGTGTGAATAATAATATAAAGATAAAAGGTAATGGCATTGCCAACAGTATTACTAATAGCAAACTACAATCTAAAGTTACCTATTTTGTGGAGCACACCTACTGCCTATATGCATTGAGGTTTTTATATATATACTTTATAATTTATTAAAAAGGGTCATATAATCTTATATAATAAAATTGATTTAATACTGAATAGTAATATCGTTGTAAATGAGCAATTACAAAGATGTTACGGACTAATATGTATGTATTTAAGATTTTAGGATGAATATCTTAATAACCTAATTATATAATCACGGCAACTTTGTCACCTATTCTGTTTACTTTTCTCCTCGCTCATTCTCCACCAATTTCGCTATCACGTTCGGATAGAAATAGAATTCATGTCGGTGACTTTTCTCCTCGCTCATTCTCCACCAATTTCGCTATCACGTTCGGATAGAAATAGAATTCATGTCGGTGAGTTCTTCTCTCCCTCTATCCCTCGATATTTCGCTATCACGTTCGGATAGAAATAGAATTCATGTCGGTGAGTTCTTCTCTCCCTCTATCCCTCGATCTCATGTTTTTTAAATTAGTTTATTTAATTCTTTTTTAATAATTTCTTGGATCCATTTCATGCTTCATTCAATGAAGTGCCTTGTTAGATTCAATTTAAATATACATTTATTTCAATTATTATGTTTCCCTATTTATGGGTCAATTAATCCCAAGAATGTTTAGGTCTTTTCGCCAATTTCATATTTGGATTAAATAGTTTATTTTAGGAGAATTATTAAAAGATCACTTTTTAAAAATATTAGCAAAACCGACTGTTGTACATAATAATTAACAAAATTAACATCATTTTTTTGTCACATCATCAAGATTGGCAAAAAAGAGGTCGGTTTTGCAAAAAACCATCTTTAAAATACACGGGACTAATAGTCTCGTGTAATTAGCGAACATTAATTATAAAAGTAATTAAAGTCAAAAAATATACGGGACTACCACTCTTGCTTATTTTGCAGTCAGAACGAGAAAATACACGAGAGTATTGTATATGTCATACATACAATACAATTGCCCACAATTGCCCCAGGCAAGTGAGTTATAATAGCATTTTTTATTCACATTGTTTGTGGCAAGATTTGATAGAGACATTGCATCAAAGAAAAAAAAAAATTTAGAGTACATGACGAAATATATCATAATTTCCTTGCTCTAATTTTACAAGAAAATAATCCTTCGTACTTTCAATTTTACTTCTATGGTGCGGAGAATGAGTTATAAAATTGAATGAGAATATTAGATAATATAAATATGAGTAAAACTACAACTAAAAATTAATATGAATATGAATCAAACCACAACTAAAAGTTTGATGGACATATTGTAAGTAAATTCATATACAAAATTTCTTTACGAATTGAATGATCATTCATCTTTTGAATACTTTAAGATACTAATAAACAGAGATGTTGTGCTAGATCAATGTGTTTAGAATTCACAAATAGTAGGTCACGTGGCGACACTCTGGGTTGAAGGAAACAATGACAATATTTCATTTGAAAAGGAGATTATTGAGTTGATGATTAATCTCGCAAAAAACTTTATTTTCTATTTTGTTTTTATTCTATTTTTATCAATTTAAATAATCATGATATTCAACCACGTGCATTGCACGTGCATTTCTACTAGTCTATGTATAAAATTACAGATCTATGTGGTTTATGGTGGATTTATTTTATTTGATTCAGCCCCAAATTACAAATCTATTTGATTCAACACTTCTTTAGCAATCATTCTTTGTCAACTAAGCTTAGAGAGAGAGAAAAAAAATAAAATGCCCTTATCTCCTCTATTCTTTTCTCTCTAAATCTAATAGTCATTGCTCCTCCTTTCTCCTCTCTCCTAACTAATCTCTTTCCTCTCTCTCTCCCTCTTCCTCCTTTTTCTCTCAGACACATCGATATGCCCCTCCACCACCATCGAATTTAGGTGCACGCTCCGGCCATATTGTTGATTTGGGAGTATATTACTTTGGGAGTATATTATTGGGAACAAAACTCAATATTATTCATTTTTTCTCTCACTAATTTCCCCCACTCAAACTTTCTTTTCCCCCCAAAACTAAAACAAGCCCAAATTTGGTCGGCAATGGCAATGGCAATAACGAAACCCTTGAATTTGTCAAAGTTCTCGTCAGATGATCCGTCAAACAACAGATCAGTCTCTGACACTAAAGGCAAAGAGGTGGTGAAGTACGAGGCGGGGGAGATGGTGTTGGAGGAGGACAACGAAGAGCTCATATGTTAAGTCTAATGAAATTTATAATTTCTGTTTGAACATCGTGAAAAGATGAAAATTTAAAGAAATATCGGCTAAATGTGAATTTTTTTGATAATTTTTGATGTTAAATTCAAGGCCAAGATAGAATATTAAGTCTAATGAGTTGGAAGTGAAGTTAATATTAAGTCTAATGAGTTAGAAGTGAAGTTCAAGTGCTTGTATGTTAGAAACAACCTAAACAAGACAAAACTGACTGATAAGAAAACTACGTACCGAAAATATTGTGAGTTGAATAAATAAAAAGTAAGAATGTAATGTATATGTAGAATACTAAAATCATGAACTTATTAATGTATATCACTAAAAATACGAACAATATACAATAATCTAAAACATAAGTATTATTAATGTATATCACTAAAAATACGAACAATATACAATAATCTAAAACATAAGTAAATAATAGATGGTATGACAGAAAATCACTAAAAATACGAACAATATACAATAATCTAAAACATAAGTAAATAATAGATGGTATGACAGAAAAAATGCACACATACACAATTTAGATATGCAAAAATATATTTTAAATACAAGAAAATAATTTGAATATCAGATAGGCTATGTAATGTATATGTGGGGTCTAGAGCAATGCAAAACACTTAATGATATGATTTGAACAATTGAAAATATATAAGTAATGATATATTTTTTTGATAATAAAAGTATACAATATAACATTGTGTGTGATACATAAAATAATATAATAAATAATACAGAAATCAATACAATTAAACCATATATATAAGTCAAACCAAAGAAAACACAGTCGTAAAAATAATAACACATATAATAACGACCGATACGAGGAAAGATGAATTATAAGAAGAGAGCGTGTAGTCACGAAGCGACGAAACAAGAACAGTGGGAAGCCTCGGAGTCAAAGAGTGATAAGATATGGACGAAACGAAATCTATCAAGAAAATAAGATAAGAACTTAAGAATAGTTTCACGGATGAAATATGATATGCGTTTAAATTATCCATTATTTTCTCACTAGTGGAAACTCGGGACCGTGATCTGCATGGGCCACCAAAAAAACCTGTCACGCCTCGCTTTCTAAAATACTGGGGAATCGGAATGTGAACAAGCCCGCGACGTATTGGATTAGAGAAAATAAATAAAAATAAATATTTCTCCTCAACCTAATACGCTAAGCGTTAAGAAATAAATACAAAGACACAGGTTCCCGATCACAGATAGCGAGAATATAATAAACAACTCAGAACATAATATCCATATCACAAGTGAATATCATCCAAGACATAATATTTGGGTCAACATGCCCTTATACAAAATTGAACAACTGAAAACTAAAGAAATATAAAATACATCGTTCAATGGAAAAGAAAGGAAATTCTGCAAAAGTAAACTAAGACCATCAACTAAGAAGAGATAACTGAACTTCGGCCTATTCTTCAACTCTATCTACAAGGCACTCCTGTTGAGAATATCCTGACTTTGGCACATCTCCAAGCTGGACCTATCATTCCTCTAAGTCTGACGTACACCAGAGAAAACAGGTGTACGTCAGCGTGCATGGCACACAGCAAGACCCCACAAAAGAAAAGAATGAACGGAAACCTAATCCGAAAAATGATACAACGACAGAAATGACAAAAGGAACGTGCGACTGTAAATCCAACAAAATCAAAATGCAATCCATCATCAAAACGTGATACTCATAAGGCTAACAACATATAGTAACCGGGTCGAATACTAGCCATCCTAAAAACTCACTAGTCCACATCTCACATAGAGTCAACGTTCATATTACCTGATAACTGACTGTTCACAAATCCTCTACGTGCATCCAATCCCGCTACACATGCGGCCAGAGGACTACACGTAAATCGTTTTCTGCCTGGTCCGAACTCAAGCAAAACTGGGGTGACGAATTAAATTTTCACTGACCAAAGTGATATACACACTTCACTTTAGCCCTACAAACCAACCCCAGTGGCGACATCAACCACTGGCACGAGCTTGGAAGATACATCAACAGTCACATCCGATCACATGAACAAAGACTTTCCCATCCCAACTCTTCTCGTTTTTTTAAGTCAAACATCATAATCCACACTATATCTCTGGTTCATCTCCTAAACTCAGTCAACGCACCCACACATGTCACTAGGTCTGTTCATGATGCACGAAGCCACTAAGTCACGAACTACTAATGGTTCTCAAACACAACAAGGAACAGTAAATAAGTCTAAGTGATTTTATGTAATAACACGATGACAAGTCAAATGCATTAAAATAAATCGCAAAACATAAAATGTAATTATGAAAAGTAGAATCATGTATGCAGTCCAGTTTTATTAATATCTTATTATTCGAACTTCTAAACTACTCATAAAAATTATTAGCAGCTAGATAACATCTAATATAACTACGGTCAAAAAGAAAATTGAAAACCGTGATTGTTTTGCACATGAAATATCACAGTCTACAACCATTCATCACACGTCCATAAACTAAAGTAATTCAAAATAAGTAATTCTTTTGCAAAATAAATTCCTTTCAAATTATCTCTCACCATAATTATTCTAAAAATAATCTCTTAAAATAATAAATTTATAAATTCAAAATAATCTTTTTACAAGATAAATTCTCATTAATTCAAAATAGTCTATTTTCCCAAAATAAATTCTTTTAAAATATTTATCATTCTAAAATAATTCCTTCCACAAAATAAATTCTAAAAAGTATTATAATTATTCTAAAATACTATTTATCACATAGTTATGATTTATTTAATACTATTCATCAAACTCACGTAGATAATGATTAACAACTCTAAAAATTGTATGAAATAAAATAACAGAACGAGGATCTTGCACATAATTATTTTTGATAATCTAAAAATTAAAATAAATAACAACGAGGTTGGGGATCTTGCCTAAGAGGCCAAGGGACCTGCGAATGACGCGGCGGCATCATTGCTTGCTGTTTGTTGTTCGGCGACGCGCGCAGTAGGGAGGATGGCTGGAGTTGTGTGATGTCGGGCTGTCTGTGGAGGGCGGTGGTCTGGGATCTTGATGGGGCGACGACGTCGGCGAGGCAGAGGGTCGGCTATCAGATAGTCGTTGATCTGCTAGAGGGAGGGCATCGATAGCGAGGTCTGAGGGAGATGGCTATCGAGACTCTGAGGGAAGAGGGCAGCAGTGGCGTCGGATGGGATGAAGAGGATGAAAGGGTAGATTGTTGTGGTTGTTCGTGCTCATCGGCGGCGGGCAGGATTTGAGGGGGCGGCGGTGAGGAGCACGTAGACGGCGAGAAGGGGGCATAATGGGAGCGTCGGCAATGGGGGGAGGTGGGCTGGGCTCTGACTTGGGCACAAGGGAGAAACAGAGGGGGAGGCGGAGGCGTGGGGCTACAGATAGAGCTTGGAGCAGCGGGTGGATGACAACAACGGAGGAGGGGCAGCCTGGTTGGAGGTGCCAGAGGGCGGAAGGGGCTAGGCGGGTAAGGAGAAGGAGGGAGGATGTGGGTTCGGGGAGAGAGAGGGGGACGAGAGATTGGCGGCAGGTTTTGGAAAGAAGGAAGCAAAGAGAGAAGACAGACGAAAAACACACAATGCGCACACACAAACACAGCCCGCACATCACACACACAACACAGCACACACACACACACACGACATATATATATACTATATATATATATATATATATATATATATATATATATATATAATATATATATATATATATATATAATTTAGAAAAAACTTATTGTCAACACGGCTAAGTGGACGCATCGCACCAAAGTTTATATTCATTGATGATACTGTAGAGATCCGTAGCATACAATATGAAGAGCTTTTCATCAATGGATAGACAAACTGTTGGTGGATGTCCCTAGTTGACATAGGTAGTTTGTTCTCATATATATATTATATATATACTATATATATAATATATATATATATAATATATATAATAATATATATATATATATTTAAGGATATTTAGTATATATATATAAAGGGATATTTAGGATTTTAAAAAAATAATTTAAAATAATATTAGTTATGAAATAAATTAAATAATTATGTGAAAATTATCTACACATTAAAACGTACCAGTTATACTAATACGATAGATAATATACAACAATAGAAATAATATAATAAATTATATAATTAAACGAGAATAATTAAAAAATATAATTACTTACATTTAAAATCAAATAATTATGGGTAAATTATCTATATAATAAAGCATACCAGTTATACTATTGTAGAGTGGGCACGTTATTAGTAGTTGGCTCCGCCTTTGACATGCTCTCTTTTATAGAGTGGGCACGTTATTAGTAGTTAACTCCATGTTCAAGGGGTTCAGATTTGCGGCTTCGGCTTCGTGGGATGCCGGCGGGGCGTTGTGAGGCCCAAATGCAGCAACGGTGAGGAGATCTTCTTCTTGGATCTTCGAAGTCAAAGTCTAGCGAGCTTTCTTTGAGGAGGCCCTCCTGTACCTACGAGGAGAGGTGGATCTGGAGGAAGAGGATAAGTACTCATCGTACTTCTATTGGTCGAACTCATATTCGATTTCTTCTTCAACCGAATTACAGATCCGAGGTTGTGAGACATCAGCCTTCGCAAAAAGGCTGTCAGCTCCTACTGTGGTCGCCAGCGTGTTTGTATCAAAAGTTGATTTCATTGCCAACGAACTCATTACAACCATTTATCGATTACAAGTTCAAAATAAGAAAAAAGTCGATCTTTTTATAAGATCTCCTTATATAATGAAAATAAAAAAAATCATAACTCTTGTCAAACTAAACACAACAGCAGTTTATCTCATGTTGTTCGCATGGGAACTTCGCCTGTGCCGGGGACGCGTTAGTCCATGGACCATCGCAGACCAGATCCGATTAACAGAAAAAGTTAATCAAAGCTCTTACTTCATGAAGGAAGTAATTGCAGAAGTGGTAATCCCGACCAAGCGAGATTACGACTCTTCTCGAGATTAAGACCAAGCTTAATCCGGAGGAAAAGGAGGGAAATAAGTTTCAGATCCCTCGAACTCTCTTTTTTTTTATTGAGGAACTTCTCCAGGATCTGCTAACCCTCTGAAATTCGTGCTCCACTCTCCAATTTGATAGCACTTCACCCTCTTTATTTTTAGCCCTAAAAAAATGAACCCCAGACTTGTATTTATAGGCTTCAGTTGGGGGGGTTTTGGATAAGAACGATGGATTCAGCCTTATCTTCAGTTAACAACTATAAAGCCACATTTAGAGATGACATCTAGGCAGTTATGAACCTCTGGAACAAAAGAAATCCCGTGAAAACCTGTCAAAAACCACCGAAACGTATTTTCAAATAAAATCTGCGCAAGTCACTGGTCTGGTAGCTCATGTCGCAATTCACAGCTGGCCAGAGCCACCATGTTGGCTGCTCAGCGTTAACGCGAGGCCACCATTTGGTGGCTCGGCCCTAGGCTGAGCCACTAGCTCTGGCTGAGTTTGATTTGGTACGACTCGACCGCCAGCGGCTATTCTGGTTTTTTAGGTTTTGACTTGTTACGTCGTTTACGTGTATTTTGTCGTTTCACTGACTGGTACGCTTCACCGATTCGGTTTATGTGTTTCGAGAACGTGCGGATTGCTTGACGGTTGCTGACGGGCGTGCAGGCCACCTGTTTTGCTGTTTTGGTGGCCAATGAGCGTACGGGTCACTTGGCGGTGGCTAGTGAGAACGCGGGTCACTCGGAGCTCGCTGACGAGTGTGCGGGCCACTTGGAGGTGGCCGGTGAGTGAACAGGTCACTTGATTTGCCGTTTTTGTGGGCGATGAGCATGCAGGCTACTCGGAGCTGGCTGACGAGTGCGTGGGCCACTTGGAGCTGGCCGGTGAGTCCACGGGTCACTCGGATAAACCTTATCAATTTGGATGATGACGATTATCATCTCCTCTTCATCTCAAGCTGCATGCGGGGACCTATAGTCATTTTTAGACGGCTACAACATCGTACTAGGTACATAGTACATCCAGGCACAACTAAAATATACAAGAACCTAAAGATACACTTTTGGTGGAGCGATATGCGTAGGGAGATTGCAGAGTATATGACTAAATATTTTACATGCCAGCAAGTAAAAGCAGAACATCAGAGACCGGTAGGGACCCTACAGCCTATACTCATTCAAGAGTAAAAGTGGGCAGATATTTCTATGGACTTCATTATAGGATTGTCGAAGATGAAAAAGAGGAAATATTCAGTTTGGGTAATAGTTGATTGGTTGACAAAGTTGGTACATTTCATTCTAGTGAATACAACTTATACAGCAGAGACATATGCGAGGATTTTTATCTGGGAGATAGTTCGATTGCATGGAGTCCTGGAGACAGTTGTATCAGATTAGGGCTCAGTCTTCACATCTCATTTCTGGAAGAGTTTTTAGGATGCTTGTGGCAGCCAGTTGTCATTCGGTAGTGTCTTTCACCTCCAGAAAGATGGTCAGACAGAGAGGGTGAATCAGGTGTTGGAGGACATGCTTAGACCAGAGCTAGTGAGACAGACTACAGAAAAGATAGCAATAATCCAGGAGTGTATTCTTGCAGCGTAGAGTCGTTAGAAGAGTTATGCAGATCAGAGATAACGATCATTAGAGTTCTAGGTTGGGGACTATGTCATATTGAAAGTGTCACCGATGAAGGGATTTCAATGATTTGGTAGATGGGAAAAGCTTGCCCTATGATATATTGGTCCATTCATGATAGTTGAGCGTATTAGAGCTATTTCATATGGCTAGATCTTCCAGCATCGATGTTGAGTATACATGATGTCTTCCATATTTCGATAAGACATATTTCGATGCTTAAGAAGCATCTACGTGACGAGGAACAACAGCAGGTGATAGACACGCCAGAGGTGGAGATTCTTGATGATTTGACTACTATTGAAATTCCAGTGTGTATTCTTGCTAAGGAGGAAAAGAAGCTTAGAAACAAATTGATTCATCTTGTTAAAGTTCAATGGAACCGGAAAGGACCTGAGGAGGCTTCTTAGGAGCGTGAGGAGGAAATGCGTCGCGACTTCCTACACTTGTTTGAACAGGTAATTTGATTGATTGATGATGATCTACTTTTGTTTATGATTTATTATATGGTCACATTTATATTTACCGCTGGAACGAGGGTATTAATACTTAACTCCTAATCATTCGGAACACATGGTATATATATGGGGGGTTTCTTGTTTGGATTTTTCACCAGACGTACTTGTTCCGCTTAGTTAGAGGTTAAGTGGGAGTATTCGCATTCTAGATGATTAAGTGTAGATATTGCTATGTTTTATATCTCGGGATTAATAGTACAAGATATGTACGGGAGGGTTTCCTTATCTAGATTATCCCCTCTTGGTGCTTTTCTCATATTATTAATCCTTATGATACGATTGTGGAATTTCGGGGACCAAATTCTTTTAAGGGGGGAAGAGTGTAAAACCCCGTAAAATTTGAATATTATGTGAAAAATAATAATAAATATGTTATATGGTGATAAATAACATATTTTGATGTTTGAATATGCTACGGATTGATTTGAGATCAATCCAATGTATATATACGA
This sequence comes from Asparagus officinalis, assembly GCF_001876935.1. Classification (NCBI taxonomy): domain Eukaryota; kingdom Viridiplantae; phylum Streptophyta; class Magnoliopsida; order Asparagales; family Asparagaceae; genus Asparagus; species Asparagus officinalis. The sequence goes on from NC_033796.1 coordinate 59,942,266, forward strand.
ATATAGGAGTGAAATCATGCACGGCATGCACGAGCTTGAATCTAGAAAAACGATCAATTAAGAGTATTTATGTTTTATATATAGATACAATTCGAATCTGTGAAAACTCAAAAGATAAAAGTTGTAGGTCTCTTCAACAGATTTCCAACGCATCTTAAATCACCTATTTCTGAGTTCGGATGTGAACGTTACAACTAAAACAACAAAGTCATGCACACACAGATTTTTCCTGATAAGCCGACTTATAAGTCGACTTACACCAAGTCGACTTATAAGTCGATTTACGGGCTGTTTCTAGTTTTCTTTCGGGTTTTCGGGTCGTCTCCGTGTTGTTTCGATCTCAGGCGTATATATACTCATTTAAACCCTATTTTGCTGCAATTTTTTGTGAGAATAGAGCAGCCACCCCTCCTCTAAAACCCTAGTTAAGTTTTTGAGTTTTCAATAGAGTTTGGTGAAGGATTCGCCGAGAGGAAGGTAAGATTTGTGTTTGTACCAAAGGAAGAGGTCTTGCATGCGTGTTGGAAGGATCACAGCGACATGAGGCAAGATTATCTTCGTCCAAACCCATCCTAATAGTTAAATAACTAGTTTAGATGGTTAATATGATGTTGAATACGTGTTTTTATGCTTTAATCTTAACCTGTGGTGTTAAAAGTCAGATTTTTGATAATAAATCTTAAACCAATGCTATATCAGTAATCTTTTATTGTTGTTTATGATAGAATAATGATCATGATCTTTAGGGTTTCAATTATTTTTGTTTTAAATCTTTTAAACATGCTTAACTTATGTAATAACCCTATTTTGATGTTAATTTATCTTTTCATGCTAATTAATCATGCTTAAACCCTAGGTTTGTGATACCTAAATAACATAGACATGTTTAAATGAATTTTATGTCTCCGTTCACATCTATAAATGATCATGCTATGGCAACCATGTGATATTTCATGTTTTTATTGAAAATCTTGTATAATCATGTTACTAACCCTAATTAGTTTTAATCCAAATGTTAAATCATGTAATCTAATCTCTGTGAATTAGTTGTACATGTTTATAACCTGGTTCCTATGTTCCATGTTGAATAGAACGAGTTTTGTTTGAGAAATATCGTAGAAAACATCGAATCAACCTGGAAGTTGGCTAAGTCAACTTATGAGTCGACTTGCCACAAGTCGACTTATGCCAGGCATAAGTCGACTTACGGGTATTTTTTAGATTTTATGAGTTTTGTTTTTGCACTGTTTTAAGACGCGTTCGTAGGATTTGAACCGTACTTTTGTACACGTACATTCACGAATACACCTATACAATATCGTTGCACACACATGAGTAACCTAAAGGGGGTTTTGACAAGAGTTGGATTGTTTATAATAGAGTAGTGATAGTTTATACACTCTTTGGATATCGTTAATGAGCACAGCTCAGCACTATATGGGATAGTACATTAATATACCAGATATACACAGTTTACGCATAAGATGGATATCGTTGATGAGCCCAGTTTAGTGCTACATGAGGTAGTGCGTCGATATTCTATATGTACAGGCCATTGAGTCGAGTTTAGAGTATAATAGTCCGTCCGCATGAGTGTGCGATGAGGCTGGTAAGCCGTCTATTTATGGTGATTGTGAGTCATCAATTTGGATACCTATGTGGTAGGCCGTCCCACACTCAGGCTATGTACCGAGATCACGATGAGACTAATGAGCCATGTACACAGTTCAGGATACCTACAGGGTAGTCCGTGACTTGAGACTGTTGATTTATGGCCTAAGTTTTAGGCAAATGACAATTATGAGTTCAACTCATCTTTGAGATATATGGCCGAGATACTTTGCTCTTGAAAGTATACGGGATTATATGTTGGTATTTATTTTGTCTCCCTAATAATTGTGGAAGATATTATAAATACGATGTAATGAGGTCTTTATATTTCTTTACTATTTTCTTTACTTATTAGTTGGGATCAACGATTAATAATTCACAATTTGAGATATATGGTATATACATGAGGGTTTTCTTGTTTAGATTATTTTGCTCGACGTACCAATCTCGTGTTGTAAATTTCTAATTGTTGATCTCATTAGTTTGTCTTTTCCTAGTTTGGTGTTAACATTTAGATATCTACAATTTAAGACATATGGTATATACATGAGGGTTTCTTTGTTTGGATTATTTCGCTCGACGTACTATGTCTCGTATTGTAGATTTCTAAATATTAATTCTATATGATAGGGAAAAATAATCTTCGTAGACTATGCTTAATAGATAGAGCATTCACTTCATCTAACAGTCATTCCCCTGGGGGCGGATGGAGGTAATCTTGCTTTAGCGCTCTGACACTCTTGTTGTTGTTCTTTTTATTTTAAACTTCCTTTCAGGCAGTGTCGAGGCTCGAAGTGTCACAGGATGACGAAGTTTTGCATAGTCGTTGTTACATGAGTTATTAGTTGAGGCTCCACAGTAGATTTTATGTTTTATTTAGACATAATATATATATATATATATATATATATATATATATATATATATATATATATATATAGTTATACTAATACGATAGATAATATACAACAATAGAAATAATATAATAAATTATATAATTAAACGAGAATAATTAAAAAATATAATTACTTACATTTAAAATCAAATAATTATGGGTAAATTATCTATATAATAAAGTATACCAGTTATACTAATACAACAAATAATATGCAATAATAGTAATAATACAATAAATTGTACAAAATAATACGTAATAATAATACAACATATTATACAAAATAATACACAATAGTAAAAATAATATAATGTATTATTCAAAATGATACGTAATAGTATCGATAACACAACGGATTAATTCTAGAAATTTTTATTGCACTAAGTTAATTTATAAATATCAAAATTATTTAAATAAATACAAAATTTGGACTTTTAAATTGTAAAAAATTCTAGAAAATCAAGAAAAATATACTCTTTTAAAAATAATAATTAAATATTTTAAAATACTAAAAAATTATTTTAACTAGTATCGAAAGTTCATGATCATTACACGAAGGGTGGGGAGCAGGTGGTGGGGAAAGGGGGGAAGAGAGAGGATGAGGGCCGGGAGGCGACGGCGAGGGGAGTGGAGGAGGAGGAGAGCTTGGTGGAGGAGGGAGGGAGGGAGGGTGTGGAGGAGTGGATGAGGGTGAGGAGGGGAGAGGGGAGGGCATAGAGGGTGGAGGGAGTTGATGGAATATTCTGTTAATCTTGACGGAATATTCTATCTCATTTAACCCTAATTAACTACAGGGACTTTTGTCAACAAACTTAAGCAATTTGAGGGACTAATATCAAAAATACACATATTTAAGGGACTAATATCAAATTACTAGAGATTTAAGGCACTAATATTGAAAAAACACTTAATGATTCCAGTAGGAATATGAATCAACCCTCATCTGTTAATTATATACTATTTTATCAAATGGGTAAATATACTAATAGATTGAGTAATTGATCTGTTTGATAATTAGGAAGCGACTGTGCTCAGGTGTTCAACTTATCTCTCGCTACAGTTATTATATTCATATTGATGCCGACGTTAGGTCGCTGATTACGATGACTTGCCATCTATTGTATAAAGGCAACCTGGTCAATACCATGACGGTCACCATAAAGAATAAGGTGGTAAGGCGACCACGAGATGCGCCTAATTTTGTTGTAAGGAGTAGGCTTGAAACCTGAAAAATAGGTTTGGTATTACACATCTGCTGTTATTATCCTATAATGTTCTAGCTGACAAGTTTGTAAAGAAACTCTTCGGTTATGAGAGTTGCCCATTTTTATGTTGGACATACCGATTAAAAAATATCGTTGTAGAGATTAAAGCGATATCTCCGAATATTTTATGTTTTCAGGAGGTGTGGTTTAAATATTTGGGATTACTTATAGTTTATAATGAGACGCTTAGTTGAGGTTTTGCTTTGCAGGTTCAAAAACAGCACTTCGTACATGGAACAAGAGCTTGTTGAATACAACTTTCGGTACTTGCTTAAAGTAATTAATTACATCTATTGTTGTTTAGATATTTGTCCCTCAAATCTTCAATAATTCCATGTTAGAGTTTTGAAATTGCTCATTAGTCTTTAGTCCCTTTCTCAATTGTTAGTAGTCCCTCAATTCTTCTCAACCCAGAACGCAATGTAAGGAGGTTCTGGATGTGAGTGTTGAAATTTGCTAAGTTTATTAAGTCATTAAGTCTAATTGTAAATTTATTAGTTATAGGAAGGTTGAGAAATGAGCCCATGAATTCTGTTTTCAAGAGGGTCAATAAATTTTAGGAACATGTGGTTGCTATCTCCCTACAAGTTATATTTCCTCTTATAATAATAAACAAAGAGTTGAGATACTACAGACTCTTAACAATGCTCTTCTCTGACTTTTATTCAACAACAAGTTTAATCTAGTTGTGACAGAAAAATTTCAAATATACAGTCTTATTCATAATAGATAGGATATATGCTGAATAATCTAAAAATTTTGAACTAGTATTGTTGTATTGTACCACCATGATCAAGGCTTTGCATTAACTATGCCCTTCAGTATAATGCCCACCAGTTTCATGGTGAAAATCATAATGACATACCTTCTTTTTCTCACATGGGTTGAAAGAGACATATATAAACGAACAAGAAAAATCTGGAAGATAAGTACATTTAGAAATTTGATATTTTTGGTAGCTTTTACTTTTGAACATAAAAAACAATTAAGAGTAATGGTAATTAAGAGTAGGGAATACCATAGTTGCATGGAACCCATTTCATTCCGGTTCACAGGATGGGTACGGGAGCGTGATATGCCACTCATTTGGAATCAGGTATGAGGGGTTAGGCTTATAGGGTACGCCATGAAACTTGGCACGTTTCAGGTTTGAACCCTGAGATGTAGGAATCAAAGGTTTTGTAAGAGTTATGTTTGAGAAATATGCTCCTTGATAACAATAATGGTAAAAGAACCTTTAGAATCATGTTGCGATCAAGGTATGCATACTTTATTTACTTAATTTCACATGTTATTTGTCATTTATTATTTTAAAAAATAGTTAATTTTCTCAAGATTTTAGTTGGGTTGAATACTAAATTGAGTTGCTAGAATTGGTGAATCGGGTCGTGCTCCACCACGAAATCAGGATGACTGAACCCGGGTTACAGTTCGCTATGGTGTCCCATGTTCCCGACGTCTATGGGTAATACCCCTCAGCAAGGCCATCTTAGCGCTGAGTGGTGTAGTTGTCATTTTCCATATTGTATTTGTTACTGAATAGTTGTTATTTCCAATGTAGCTTTTGAGGGGAATTTTTAAGATGTTCTCAAATAGTAATTTACATGTGCCCATCCAAGACCTCTAATATTTTGTTATGTGTTAATTATATGATTGTTTTGTGTTAATTATATGATTGTTTACTATGTCAAAATATGATCTTCCATTTCAATATTAGTAAGTGTAAGAGCTTTGACAAGTATGATATGAAATGGTTCCTTTTGTGTCAAAAAAGTATGAAGGGATTCATGAATTAGAAACATGAATGTTTGTGGTAGAGGCCTTGTTACATGTTATATCATTGTTTTTTTTATGTAGCCTTTTTTCTAGATGCTCTCGATGCATTAATTAAGTGAAATATGAACGTCTAAGATGTCTTTTATATGATTGTTGATTTGTACCATCAGTTCTCTTACCTTTTAGGTGAAAAAGCTTACAACATGATTCCTACCTGTATGTATCTTTTGGATTGCACGATATTCTCTTATATATCGTTACTATTTTATGTTTAGTAACAGTTTCTTATTGGAAGTACCCAAATTGTAAGCATAATTTTCAGACCACTCACAACATGTCACATACAAAATATCCGAAAACCAAAAATGAAAAGTACAGCAACATATTGTCACCAATGTTTGGGATTTTCTCATTAGAAACTCCTCAGTCTGAGGAAACAGAAAAAACTGGTCTGCTTTAAGGGGAAAAACAGAAAAAGAAAATAAAAGAAATTATAAAAAGTCCATAAATTATATATACCATTGGGATATTTTCTCAAGCAATTATATATCTTACTGAGTTAAACCTAAGGAATGGCTCATGTTTCTATATATCTGCAATATGTCTATGTATTGATCGATTGATCTTTCTAGATGCATTTGATAACGACATCTTGGCTTCTTCCAATAGGAATAGGGATCAACCCCCATCTGTTAATTATTGACAAAAAGGAAGGACATCTTTCTATAAATAAAAATAAGGACCGACACCAATTTATCATGCTATTGGTATATTTGTTCTTTTCATGTTGTTGCGAGCATATGTCATTCAAGTCATAATTGCCTTCGAAAAAAGATAATGTTGTTATTTAATTTTGTTAATTATAGCAGCATATTTCCTCCTTAATCCATCTTTGCAATATTTGGTAGAGAAAGCACATGAAACCAATTTGACAAGTGTTTGAAATTAAGACCCATTTACAATCTTTAACAAAACGCTTGAAATTTTATTCTTTTCTCCATTAATTGAATCCAACACAATCTAGTTTCTTTAGTATGATCTAATAAGAGAAATATATATAGCTGCATTTACCTACAGAAACACGTAGAGGACTGAATTCAAAAATGATTTGAAGGAGCAATTTCAAAATATTAAAGATTAAATGGATCACTACGTAAAAAACCTTATACTACTACTATTGCTACTTTTCGTAAATATAATTGAGAAACATAGTTGTCTATATAACAAAAAACCTTATACTACTACTATTGCTACTTTTCGTAAATATAATTGAGAAACATAGTTGTCTATATAACTAAAGAACATTTGCACTTTGGTACCCTAAGTTTCGTAAATATAATTGAGAAACATAGTTGTCTATATAACTAAAGAACATTTGCACTTTGGTACCCTAATTTTATACTTTTTAACTTTGATATCCTAATGTTAATTTACATTGATGCTTACTTTGATAATCTAATGCCTTTTTCGCCACTTTGATACTCTAAATTTTACACAATTTTAAACTTTGATAACACAGAGCTTATACATTTTTTAATTTTGATACCCTAAATCACGTATTAAAGTGTCAAAAATAAAAACTTTAGGATATCAAAAATTCAAAAAAGCTATAAACATTGGATATAAAATGTTTGGAGAAACTCTAAGTATCGAAGTTAAAAATGGTGTTAACTAAGGAGTATCAAAGGGCTAATAATCCTATGATTGCTGTAATCTCGTTGTTGTATCTACATACATCACATATCAAAAGTAAGAATCAAACATGAAATGTAAATGTAAATAGACAAGAGAAGAAATAGGGAGAAAAGTGATTCTTATTTTATTCATCTTCCTCATTCCTCTATACATTTTATCTTCCATGGATTACATTATATAGACGTGGAAGAGAATACTAAAAGTCACAAGTAGGTGAAGAGACTTCTTCTAGTAATGTCCACATTCATTGTATTTATATTTACAACACTCCCCCTTAGACATTACTACATGATGTCAATGCCTCGTTAAAAACCTCGCTAGAAAAACCCAGTGGGATAAAAACTAGTCGAGGAAAAGAGTACACGACATTAGTAGATCCTTGTTGCATTAGTTGCCTCATTAAAAACCTTTAACTAAGAAAACCCTGTGGGACAAAACTTAGTAAAGGGAAAAAAATACAACTATAGATCTTCGGGATCCAAACTTGTGTTGCATTAGTTGCCTCATTAAAAACCTTTAGCTAAGAAAACCCTGTGGGACAAAACTTAGCAAAAGGAAAAAAGAGTACAACTATAGTCATTCAAGGTACAATCTTCGGGATTGCGTTAAAAATTCGCTCCCCCTGATGATGACAATCTTCTGAGTCTATGCTAAGAAAAACCCAGTGGGACAAAGCTTAGCGAAAAAGGGGTAAATTATGATAGTAGACCTTCAGGGCCCAATCTTCAGGATTGTTCTTTAAGAATTTGCTCCCCCTGAAGAAGATAGTCTATCAAGTCTATGCATATTGTGAACATATTTCTCATAAGTTGACGTAGACAGAGATTTAGTGAACAAATCTGCAAGATTGTCACTTGAGCGAACTTTTTCGATGGTGATTTCGCCATTCTTTTGGAGCTCATGTGGATAAAAGAATTTTGGCGTAATATATTTTGTCATGGTTCCTTTTACATATTCACTGCTCATTTGTACAACACAAGCTGCATTGTCCTCATAAAGGACAGTAGGGGGAATATCATCTTTTGATAGACCACAAATATATCGTATCAACGATCTTAATCATACACATTCTCGTGAGGCCTTATATAAAGCAATAATCTTTGAGTGGTTAGAAGAAGTAATCACCATGGTATGCTTAACAGACCTCTAAGAAACGACAGTACCACCACAGAGAAAAACATAATCAGTCTGAGATCTGGCATTATGGGGATCAGATATGTAGTCAGTGTCCTAATAGCCCACCAATGTCATATCTTGGTTTCTTTTATAGAATAGTCCAAGATCTTTTGTACCTTGAAGATAGCGAAGGAAATGTTTAGCGACATTCCATTGCCTCCTTGTAGGATAAGCACTATAACTTGCTAGCAAGTTCACCGCAAATGTAATATCAGGCCTGGTGCAATTTGCGAGATAAAGAAGTGCTCCAATGGTGCTCAGATAGGGAACTTCTGGCCCTAACATTTCTTCATTATCTTCTTTGGGTCTAAATGGATCTTTATCCACTTCGAGGGACCGGACGACCATTGGTGTGCTAAGTGGATGAGATTTATCCATATAAAATCTTTCCAAAAACCTTTTTCACATAGGTTGACTGGTGTAGAAAAATTCTTTTTGGGAAAATGCTCGATCTGCTGGCCGAGACAAAACTTGGTTTTTCCCAAGTCTTTCATTTCAAACTCCGTCTTTAGGCATGAGCTAGCTTCTGTAAGCTCCTTGTGCATTCCAATGACATTTATATCATCAATATAGACTGATATAACACAGAAGCTATTTTTGAATTTCTTTATAAACACACAAGGACAGACATCATTATTTGCATATCTCCTCTTCAGGAGGAACTCACTCAGTTGGTTATACCACATTCTACCCGACTGTTTTAAGTCGTATAACGACCTTTATAATTTAATGTTATACATGTTGCGATTCTTGTTTTCTCTTAATTCAGGAATTTTAAGTCCATCATGGACTTTCATATAAAAGACTCATATAAAAATATGATCATGACGTACATATACTGCATATATAAATTCATAGTTTCTGCCATATTAACTTGCGGAACGTAATATAATCACTAATAGGAGAATATTTTACATCTAAATCGATGTCGGGTCTCTGCGTGAACCCATTTAGCTATGAATCTCGCTTTATATCTCACCACCTTTTAATTCTCATTTATTTTTCTTACGAAGACCCATATATATATCCTGCAGGGATATATGAACTACAGGTTCAAAATACTTTAGCGAGTTCAGCTCAGCCTCAATTGTCACTTTCCATCTCACCTAGTCCGAATGCTTCAAGCACTCTATTACCGACTTAGGTTCTGGATCCAGATTATTTTCGGAGAAAGTAAGAGCAACTATAGAGGTAACTATGTTGTCGACAACTTTTATATTTATATTATATATTTCTCCTTTTTCACAAATTCGTGGCCACTTTAATTCTTATTTTATGTCAACCAAATCCTCGTCATTTCCCTTAACAATTGGATTTGGCCGTTCCGCATCTCCAGTATTGTGATTATCAAGTGCACGTGCAATTTACTGGAGATTCCATCTTCAGAATGAACCTCTTCTGGAGGTTATGAGAGTGACTGTCTTTCTATATATATAATTTAGTTTGCCGCAGACTTTTATCTTTTATAGTAACATGTTTTATATGCTTCTGGCACAATATGCTTCTGGCATACCAAATCATCAATGATATATTCAACATGAATATGGGGCTTAGTCACTCTTTTCTTGGCAGATTATCATGTGAACTTCTGGTTCAGTTTAACTAGTACGTGGATATAAATATTGAAGATCTTTTTCACCAATAGAATTTCTTGACATTATTTTGTATTTTGGGCACTAATCTCCCCCTAATGTCGAGGATTGATCTTCAATAAAAATGCAGTCAGCGTACTAAATTGTAAATTGATCCCCTAACATGGGCCTTAGGTACTAAATTATTGATGGAGTTTCATAAATAATGTATGTACCTTCAACGAGGTCCCATAGAGGTACGCTATGGTGGTGATATAGAAATATGGACTGCAAATAAATAATACGCAGATGGGAAATGTTTCACTTCTTCACCACGTATTAGATAAAGGGGAAAAATTTGTGATATGCAGTTGGTCGGATTTGGTTTGAATGCCCCATTTAATTTAAGGAAATCCGACAAATCATATTTTGCCCAAGATGACCCAATCGCTCATGCCAGAATTTAAAAGAATTTGGGTCCCTAAATCTCAAACTCATCGCAACATGTTGTATTTTAGGTCAGACAAATTCTAAAATATATACATATGAATAAAAACCACATAGGTTTACAAGAGTTTAAAGCAAAATCAAGATAAATTAAAATTGTCTGACAAATGCATATAATCCAAATATAGAGAAAAAAAAAACCAAATAGTTTACCTTGACCACCTCAATAAGATCTACTACCTCCCCCTCGTCCGAGCTTATGAATATTAATTTGAATTATGACATGTGCTTCAGGCACTACGACTGAACCAATTAAACTTGCATTATGGTTTCTCACAACAGCTGGTTGTGTTTTTAACAACTACTAATGCAAGGATTAGTTCATAATGCTTAATATAATTTTTAGTTGTACTATTGTAAGAGTACAAGGTTACTTGTTGAATTATATTCAGTCGAGGGTTTAAAATCCAAAAATGGCTACAGGATGAGAACTCCTACTATGTTCATAGCCTCCCCATTGTCCACGCGTATAAGTAATTTTCTGAATTGTAGCATGTGCTACAAACACAACTCGTAAGCCAACTAGTCTGACATTGTGATTTCTAATCATCAATTGATTGTGCTTCTCTGTGAGTACTAATCAATTCAGAATGCTAAGTACAATTCTTAGTCATGTACTGTTGCTGGAGTACAATATTATTTGCGTGGAATAGGGAAAAGAAATTTTCGATCAATTTTATCATTGTCTGTAATGTTCTGCTTACAGAGTTTCAGCTGTTAGATAATTTGGTACAGAGCTGAATCATATTTAGTCATGTATTTGAAATCCAAAAAGTTCTGATTCAGTCTGCCAGTTGCGTTTGAGGGAATTGGTTTTCATAGATCAAAACGATCCTTCAGGGATTGCCCAGAAAAGTGAATACTTTTTCACTGATGCATTTAATTTTTCACGTCTTAATTGATAGAGAGAAAATTTAAAGTGTTTGCCTTCTATAACAACGAATAATTACTATCATATATCATAGTGTAAGCAACAGTAAAAAATCACAGGGGTGTCCAGTAAAAAATCACAGGTGTGTCCAGTAAAAAATCACAGGTGTGTCCAGTAAAAAATGAACGTTTGATGCCAAGTAATAATTACTATCATATATCACAGTGTACTAATTATGGGGACGAAAGATTAGTGCATGAGAAATTAGAAATATTTACATAATCACCAAAATTATCAAGTTTTTTTTTTCTTTCTAAAAATCTTCATAAAAGTTATCTTTCAAATGCTTGCTTCTGGCAAGATTTGAAACACCACCAAGATAATTTTGGATAGAAAACTAATATTGCATAATTTCAACGGAGAAGGAGAATCAGTGCAATTAGCAATTAAAAAATGGACCACTTATGGACGCCAACATGAGCTTTAAAAACCTACAACTTAATTTCAAGTTTTCATGAGGCTTAGATTTTACTTCAAGCAAGCAAATAAAATATTTAAAGCAAAAGCATCAAATTGATATATTATGACAATTTTTCATGATTGATGCTCTGTCTATTCTACGTTTTTTAGCCATGTATATGTAGCCTATGTTACAGAGTTCAAAGAAAATCATTTGGATCATCCCAATAAGAGGTTCAGCCATTAACAGAAATAAAGTTCCAACTAGGTGTTCGTGTGTAGGAGCAAATTGCATTACAAAATTAATTTACATGAACTTTTGTTTATTAGATGAGATAATACATTAGAAAAAGCTCTAACAAAGCCAACTAAAGATCAGATAATAGATAGTAGAATAAACTACTCAGTTTTTATTGATTAAAACAATTATCCAATTAAGAACACTCTGAGAGAGAATTGCAAAAATTGGTTTGGGTTTTTATATTCATATAAACTGAATTTCCTCTCTGAAGGCATTAAATTTGTTGGATGTCCAGTAGAGACAAGAATTGAACTTTAAGCGGTGTAGGTACACAAATCTTTTAATACCATTTTGAAAATTACTACCAAAATTTATTGTCACACATAAAAATGATTAATATTGTAGGGTAGTACTAATCTTAGGGCTAAATTCTTGCATCCAATAATAGCCTTTAGACCTCCTTCCCGTGTGATGAAGGTGGTGCCAAGCATTCTTGAGTGGCGGCCACCTATACCAGCAATAACTTGGGTCCAAGTCCAACCATAAATATTTTAGCTTAATCATGCAAATTAGGTGCTTCATTAATTAGCGTGCCAAATAGAACTGGCTTCTGTTTTTAATAAACTATTCTTTTGAGAAACTTTACAAACTCCATGTATTGCTATATTTCACTAGAATATGCCAATTTCAGTGCTAGTGATGAGAAAGAAGTGAAAATAAAAAAATTCATCAAAGCTCTTGGGCAATAAGGACATTGTTTTGTTTTCACATTCTGTACGTGTGCTTTTACTTTAAAAACGAAATGTAAGTGTGGAAGTTGTTACCTCGTAAGAGATGTACACCGAAATATCTCTTACCACCAATGGACGATTACGAACCGGCTAGCTAGAGCTTTTGTGCTGATAACATGTTGTAATCTCGTTGTTGTATCTACATACATCACATATCAAAAGTAAGAATCAAACATGAAATGTAAATGTAAATAGACAAGAGAAAAAATAGGGAGAAAAATGATTCTCATTTTATTCATCTTCCTCATTCCTCCATACATTTTATCTTACATGGATTACATTATATAGATGTGGAAGAGAATACTAAAAGTCACAAGTAGGTGAAGAGACTTCTTCTAGTAATGTCCACATTCATTGTATTTATATTTACAACATAATAGGAGAATATTTTACATCTAAATCGATGTCGGGTCTCTGCGTGAACCCATTTAGCTATGAAACTCGCTTTATATCTCACCACCTTACAATTTCATTACTTTTTCTTACGAAGACCCATATATATATCCTGCAGGGATATATGAACTACAGGTTCAAAATACTTTAGCGAGTTCAGCTCAGCCTCAATTGACACTTTCCATCTCACCTAGTCCGAGTGCTTCAAGCACTCTACTACCGAAATTCTTGATATTTTGTTGTTTTAAACTTTGATAACACAGAGCTTATACATTTTTTAATTTTGATACCCTAAATCACATATTAAAGTGTCAAAAATAAAAACTTTAGGATATCAAAAATTCAAAAAAGCTATAAACATTGGATATAAAATGTTTGGAGAAACTCTAAGTATCGAAGTTAAAAATGGTGTTAACTAAGGAGTATCAAAGGGCCAATAATCCTATGATTAAATTCTTGATATTTTGTTGTTAAAAAAAATCCTCAAAATGAAGAAGGAAGTTGACAATGGTGTCACTTGTGGATGAGATGTATCATGTGAAGAGGGTAGGTAGTAGGCTTTATTATAGGGTAGGAAAGAAAAGAGAGTGCTTGTTTCTAGGGGTGGAAGGGAACCAAATATTTAATAAATTCGGTTAATATTCGTCTAGATATTCGGTCATATTTGATCAGACAGTTCATTTAATACTAAATGAATATTTTTCAGTATTCGGCTTATAAACAAATAGAATTTTATTATGAGATGAGGGAGGCCTTTGGCCTCCCCCTCATTATCCCTCAATTCACACCCCATTATGATGGTGTAACACCCCATTAAGTGGGGGTGACTCTTGGGTACTCAACCTATTCACATTGACTATCTATAAATATACATCATAGGCTTTTGGCCTAGGTAAGGGTTTCAAACACGTTATCAGCACGAAGTGTTCTTGAATCCCTGAGCCATAAAAAAAAATATATATATATATTTCCTTCCTCTTTTGCGCATTGAGATCTGGTTCGTTGCAGCGGGAGCGTTCGACGGATCATCGCAAGGAGGCAGCGTTCTACGGATCTTTAGTATCGATCGTCCCTAGATCTTTGATCTAGAGGTAATTACTATAATCCGTAGAATAATATATGACAACTGGAAAATTAAGAAAAAAATTAAAAAAAATTATTACTGTTCACCGAGGGTTACTGTTCACTCGGGAATTTTTCAGTTTATTAAGCAATCGGGGAAAATGTGGTATAACAGACTAAGTGAGTTCCTTGCTACGCAAGGATTCACAAATGATAAAGTCTGCCCGTGTATCTTTATAAAAAGACCGGGAACATGATTCATTATAGTCGCCGTCTATGTCGACGACTTAAATCTCATTGGATCTCCTGCAGAGATAGCTGGGATATCTGAAAGACCTAGGCAAAACAAAGTATTGTTTTGGCTTACAGATCGAACACCTTAAGGGTGGTATCCTGTTACACCAATCCACATATACACGGAAATTACTTAAAAAATTCCGAATGGATAAATGTCATCCTCTTAGTACACCAATGGTTGTTCGATCATTGGATGTAAAGAACGACCCCTTCCGTCCACTGGAAGAGGGGGAGGAAATGCTAGGTCCTGAAGTACCTTACCTCAGTGCCATTGGAGCACTATTATATCTGGCTAACTGTACGCGTCCCGATATAGCGTTTTCAGTTAACCTACTAGCCAGATACAGTGCAGCGCCCACAAAGCGCCACTGGAATGGAGTTAAGCATCTTCTGCGCTACCTCCAAGGGTCTATAGACCTGGGATTATATTTCCCGAAGGGTGGGTCTCCCACCTTAATTGGTTATTCAGATGCAGGTTACAGGTCTGATCCCCACACCGAGAAATCACAAACCGGATTTGTGTTTACATTCGGTGGTACGGCCATCTCCTGGAGGTCTGTCAAGCAAACCACTGTAGCAATCTCATCCAACCATTCCGAACTCCTCGCGATCCATGAAACCAGCAAAGAATGTGTTTGGCTTCGTTCTGTCATTCAGCACATCTTAGTGTCTACCGGCCTGAAGACTGGTGACCTTGAGCCAACTACTATATTTGAAGACAATGCAGCCTGCGTTGCTCAACTTCAGTCTGGCTTCATCAAGGGTGACAAGACGAAGCACATATCTCCCAAGTTTTTCTGGACGCACGATCTTCAAGAGGAGGAGCAAGTTAAAGTACAGCAGATCCAATCATGTAATAATTTAGCTGACTTGTTCACTAAGGCTCTGCCTAGATGTACTTTTGTAAAACTTGTAAAAGGAATAGGGATGAGACATCTGAAAGACCTACAAGCCTGAAGCTTGTATGGTTCAGGGGGAGTAACCTATGGGTTGTACTCTTTTTCCTTAGGCTGATGGTTTTTTCCCACTGGGTTTTCCACAGCTAAGGTTTTAACGAGGCAAACAAGTTTACTCTGGATCCAGAAGTATCCACCCCATTAGCTTTACGAACTCTGAAGTGTTCATAAGCTAAACCCAAGGTAATGGATGGATAAGGGGGAATATTATGAGATGAGGGAGGCCTTTGGCCTCCCCCTCATTATCCCTCCATTCACATCCCATTATGATGGTGTAACACCCCATTAAGTGGGGGGTGACTCTTGGGTACTCAACCTATTCACATTGACTATCTATAAATATACATCATAGGCTTTTGGCCTAGGTAAGGGTTTCAAACAAATTTAACTAAATGTATATTCGGCTGATTATTAACTATTCGATAACTTTTTATATGTTAATCCTATTAATTAAACTTGTTGCAAATATTTATCCATCAAAATTTTTATTACAACTTCTACCCCATATATAAATAGACATGTTAAGAGGGGCTTAGGGTTTTCACCATCACTGCGTTCCCACTTTCCGCCTCCAACTACATACCTATTTCTCCCTCTCAGCTAGGGTTTCCTCCCTCGCCGCCGGCGACGCCGTCCTCCCTCCCCGCGACGACGCCCTCCTCCTTCCACCTGACAACTCTCTCTTCCCTCTCCGAGGACCTGCGCTTCTCTCTCTCCGACGCCCTCCTCCCTCCACAACGCCCTCCTCCCTCCCCGCCGACGCTGTCCTCCCTCCCCCTCCCCCCCCCCCCGCGACGACGCCCTCTTCCCTCTCCGACGACCTGCGCTCCTCCCTCTCCGACGCCCTCCTCCCCACGACGACGCCCTCCTCCCTCTCCGAGGCTGCCCTCCTCCCTCCCCGCGACGCCCACCGGTTAAAATTATCTATGCCCTACAATAATTAGCAAATACATATCGAATATTTGAGTCGAATATAAATAAACGAAGAATAGAGTTGAGGTTGTCCACGAATAGCACCATATAAACCGAACTCGAATTTGAACCTTGCACTATTTGTTCAAATTTGATTCGATTCCACCCCTACTTGTTTCTCTATAAAACCAACAGCCAGTGTAGTAACTTGATCACGCAGAAAGACTTCGGAGAGGGAGGAATAGAGTTGAGGTTGTCCACGGCGGCGATCGAATCAGCAGGCGACGATGTACGATGACGACGGAGAGGACGAAGACACCGGTAACAGAACCTCATAATGTTACCATACTGGATTGGGAGGCTTTGGAATATATATTTCGGTGAGAGTTTCTTTTACTTCTAATATTTTTTTTCAACAATTTAATTTTTTATTCTAGTTACGCAAAAGTTTTATTTTCATAGGTTACCCCTCTTAAATGTTCGACAAAGGATAATACTTAATATATAACTGGATTTAGTTCGTCGCTATCCACAATTATTAGAGGAGGAAATCAAGGTTACGCGATGATAACTCACTAATCGAGCCTCCAAACTACTACCAACGCTTTATTTTATCATGTATTTTAGTTCTTGAGAAATTTATATTTTGATGTAGTTTTTTCAATACTTTATATTTTAGGGAAATATATTATAAATTATATGTTTCGATGGTTGTATAACCCTTTTGTTTAGTCACAGCTATGGAATGTCGATGAGTCTCAAATATCAGAAATATTGCAAACAATTCTTAGTATTAAATGGCTCTCCAGACAATGAGACATCAATCTCCTTGAATATTCAAATCACGTGATTCTGAAAAGAGCATCTTAATTAAAGAAACAAAATACATGGAAGTCATGATTTATCGTCTTCTGCTTCATTTGCAGTAGGTAATTATTATATTTTATAATGGTTTTAGTTCTAGAGTGACATAGTGTGTGTTTTTGGATTCAAAGTAATGAGAAAATCCTAAACATTGGTGACAAATGTGTTGCTGTACTTTTCATTTTTGGTTTTCGGATATTTTGTATGCGACATGTTGTGAGTGGGTCTGAAAATTATGCTTACAATTTGGGTACTTCCAATAACAAACTGTTACTAAACATAAAACAGTAACGATACATAAGAGAATATCGTGCAATCCAAAGGATTACATACATGTAGGAATCATGTTATAAGCTTTTTCACCTAAAAGGTAAGTGAACTGATGGTACAAATAAACATAACAGACATCTTAGATGTTCATATTTCACTTAATTAATGCATCGAGAGCATCTAGAAAAAGGCCACATAAAAGAAGCAATGATATAACATGTAACAAGGACTCTACTACAAAGATTCATGTTTCTAATTATGGAACCCCTTCATACTTTTTTGACACAAACAGAACCATTTTCATATCATACTTGTCAAAGCTCTTACACACTAATATTGAAATGGAAGATCATATTTTGACATAGTAAACAATCATATAATTAACACAAAACAATCATATAACTAACCCATAGCAAAATGTTAGAGATCTCGAATGTGCACATTTAAATTACTATTTGAGGACATCTCAAAAATTCCTTTCAAACTACATTGGAAATAACAGCTATTCAGTAACTAATACAATATGGAAAATGACAACTACACCACTCGGCGCTAAGATGGCATTGCTGAGGTGTATTCCACATAGACGTTGGGAACATGGGACACCATAGCGAACTACAACCCGGGTTCAGTCGTCCCGATTTCGTGGTGGAGCACAACCCAATTCACCAATTCTAGCGACCCATTTAGGATTCGACCCAACTAAAATCTTGAGAAAATTAACTCTTTCAAAAGAATAAATGACAAATAACATGTGAAATTAAGTAAATAACGTATGCATACCTTGATCGCAACATGATTCTAAAGGTTCTTTTACCATTATTGTTATCAAGGAGCATATTTCTCAAACATAATTCTTACAAAACCTTTGATTCCTACATCTCAGGGTTCAAACCTAAAACGTGTCAAGTTTCGTGGCCTACCTTATAAGCCTAACCCCTCGTACATGATTCCAAATGAGTGGCGTATCACGCTCCTGTACCCATCCCGTGAACCGGAATGAAATGGGTTCCATGCAACTATGGTATTCCATACTCTTAATTACCATTACTCTTAATTTTCTTTTATGTTCAAAAGTAAAAGCTACCAAAAATATCAAATTTCTAAATATACTTATCTTCTAGATTTTTCTTTTTTCGTTTATATATGCCTCTTTCAACCCATCTGAGAAAAAGAAGGTATGCATTATGATTTTCACTATGAAACTGGTGGACATTGTACTGAAGGGCATAGTTAATGCAAAGCCTTGATCATGGTGGGACAATACAACAATAATAGTTCAAAAATTTCAAATTATTCAGCATATATGCTATCTATTATGAATGACACTGTATATTTGTAATTTTTCTGTCACAACTAGATTAAACTTGTTGAATAAAAGTCAGAGAAGAGCATCGTTAAGAGTCTGTAGTATCTCAACTCCTTATTTATTATTGTAAGAGGAAATATAATTTGAAGGGAGATAGCAATCACATGTTCCTTAAATTTATTGACCCTATTGAAAATAGAATTGATGGGCTCATTTCTTAACCTTCCTATAACTAATAAATTTATAATTAGACCCAGTGAGTTGATAAACAATAAATTTCGACACTCACACCCAGAACCTCCTTACACTGGGTTCTGGGTTGAGAAAAATTGAGGGACTACTAAAATTGAGCAAGGGAATAAAGACTAATTAGCAATTTTAAAACTCAACATTGAATTATTGAAGATTTGAGGGACAAATATCTAAACAACAATAGATGTTATTAATTACCTTAAGCAAGTACTGAAAGTTGTATTCAACAAGCTCTTATTCCATATAACGTACGAAGTACCGTTTTTGAACCTGCAAAGCAAAACCTTAATTGAGCATCTCATTATAAACTACAAGTAATCCTAATAGTTAAACCACACCTCCTGAAAACGTAAAATATCCGAAGATATTGCTTTAATCTTTGCAACAATATCTTTTAATCGGTATGTCCAACATAAAAATGGGCAACTCTCATAACCGAAGAGTTTCTTCACAAACTTGTCAGCTAAAAAATTATAGGACAATACTAGCAGATGTGTAATACCAGACCTTTTTTTTAAGTTTCGAGCTTACTTGGTCGCCTTATCACCTTGTTCTTTGTGCTGACCGTCATGTTCTTAATCAGGTTGCCTTTATACAACAGATGGCAAGCCATCGTAATCAGTGACCAAACGTCTACATCCACAGGAATATAATAACTGTAGCGAGAGATAATTTGAACACCTGAGCGCGACTCTTTCCTAATTATCAAATAGATCAATTAATGCTCTTTATCAATTACTAATATTCACGGCATCTTGGCTTCTTCCAATAGGAATATTAATCAACCCTCATCTATTAATTACAGTCCTACAGACAAAAAGGAAGGGCATCTTTCTAAAAATAAAAATAAGGACGGACACCAATTTATCATGCTTCAGGTTCTATATCTTGGTATATTTGTTCTTCTCATGTTGTTGCGAGCATATGACATTCAAGTCATAATTGCCTTTGTAAAAAGATAATGTTATTTAATTTTGTTAGTTATAGTAGCATATTTCCTCCTTAATCCATCTCTGTAATATTTGGTAGAGATTGTACTTATGTATGGTAGTATATATACCTCTTTGTTCCTAACTATGATTTGGGCCTTTCCTCGAAGGATGAAATTGCAAGATCCCATAGGATTTGATGGACTTATTCCTAACTATGATTTGGGCCTTTCCTCGAAGGATGAAATTGCAAGATCCCATAGGATTTGATGGACTTATGAGCAATTTCAAAGATTTGAGGGATTCGAAGGATGAAATTGCAAGATCCCATAGGATTTGATGGACTTATGAGCAATTTCAAAGATTTGAGGGATAAATATGGAACTATTGAAGATTTGAGGGACTAATATCTAAATAACCCAAAAATGTAATAACCTTTTGATGTCATTTTTTATTTGCAATTTTGTACAGAACGAAAGAGGCATCCAAACTGGTGTTGCCACTGCTTTTAAGGTGGATAAATTTTATGTGAAAAATTTTCTAATAATATTTTATAGTGCTTAAATAGTTGCATTTGTCTTGCACTAGTGGAGCTTCAAATTTTGTGCCTATAATTTTGTTTCTTCCTCTTTATCTCCATAGTTGAACTTAGAGCGCTTACCGAGAGATATATTAATTTTAGACGCAGCTGCAGCAGAAGATTCTCTTAAACCTTGTGTTTCACTTGTCACAAAATTTGAGCTCAAGGGTCAAAGAGAAAAAGTGTTTATAGCTAACATGTCTGAGCTCTCTAGGATAATGCAGGTATGTATTAACGTATAGACATCACTTCATCGGGTTGAATTTTCAAAAGCAAAAAACACAATGTGCTGAATTTTCACTTACTATGAGTTAAAGCTGCTAACTTTAGATTTAACAATTCCCATTCACGATCTTATATTGGGCATCTTTGATCCTACGAGAAGTAATATGTCTAATTGCTAAATCATAAGAGCTTTTGTACTGAACTTTTGATTTTAAATTATTTCCATTCTCTAATGATTGCAACATCTTTATCTCCAAATAAGCCAAAATCCTATTGATTTCTCACTAAAGGCATCTACTACAATATTGGCGTTTGTTGATGGTAGTAGATGGTATTGTCATAATCGTTCGAAGATTCATTCATATATTTTATCGCATTTTTCAGAATAGAATATATATATATAATATATATAACGCAGCAATATCATATATGATATATATATATATAATATATATGATAATATATATTATATATATATATATAATATATATATATAACTAACGTAAAAGAATATATAGCGAGAATATAAAAAAATACTCTACTAACAGATTTAAATAGTGAGGGTTATTATAAGAAATAAAAGAAGAATATAGAGATAGGAGAGAAAAAATAGACAAAAAGAAGAAATGAAAAAGAAAAAAATAGAGCAAGAGATATGGAAAAAGAAATGCAAAACTTCTATCACTTAAGTGGACGTCCACTTAAGTTTCTTATCCATTGATGATCACTTGATTGAGCTACATTATGCGATGATCCGTTCCTGTTAAACTTGATTACATATTCTAAAACCCACACACCAAATTTGGGATGAACTCGTTGTGGTTTGACCCTCCGTCGAGCCATGTAAAAAGTTCTATTCACTCGAAACCGTTAAAATTGATAAACGAGCGGATGAAGAGTCAAAACACACGAGTTCACTCCAAATTTGGTGTGTTGGGGTTTTAGAATATGTAGATCAAGTTGAACGGAACGGATCATCCACAATGTAGCTCAATCAAGTGATCATCAATGGATAAGAAACTTAGTGGACGTCCACTTAAGTTGACAGAAGTTTTGCTCTATATATATATATATATATATATATATATATATATATATATATATATATATATATATATATATATGAAGGCAAAACTTGTGTCAACTTTAGTGGATAGCAAAAAATTATCCACCAAACTTTTAGCCACTCATATTGTCTAGGAATCCTTGCATGATATGAAAATGTTTTTTTATATTAATAAATGAGTGGTTAAGAAGTTTGGTGGACATCAACTTAAGTTGATAGGAGTCTTACTCTCTCTCTCTCTCTCTCTCTCTCTCTATTATATATATATATATATATATATATATATATATATCATATATTCTTAGTATTGCTCACACTCTGTTATAATAATTACAACTTATGCCTCATAAAGTTTTGTCTACTATCTTTAAAGTAAAAAACTATAGTTCCTGTAATTCCCGGTCACGATTAAGACAATTCTTTTCCTCACTTTTTCAGTTGTCTAAATGCATACACAATCATCTTATCGTTCTGCATTTCAACATTACTTGTGTCCTCGCAAGAAGAGTTACTCCATATTACAAATCCCTCAATGTCGTCAAGAATCATATAAATGGATGTTGAGATCAATCTAGTCTTTAATTCCTGAAAGTTTCTCTCACATTTATCTATCCATTCAAATTCATCACTCTAGATAGTGGTGTTATGTATGAAAATTATGTTCCAGTCCACTGTCTCTTCTACTTTGACAAATCGGCAGTTACACATTTCATAGAAATCACATAGCCTAAGAATGCTATATTATCTAACAAAAAGCATAGTCGCTTAGTTCGACATATAACTTTGTTTCTCTTAGAACTCCTAAAAATGAATTTTACACTTATGATTTTTTTGGTTTCAAGAACATACCAAGCAATCATCAATTGACAACACTAATAAGAGTTTAAACATCTTATGCATAATATCCATAAGCCACTGACGTATTTTGCATCTCCAAAATGGCACAACAGTTCGAGTTTGAAACGTCGTTGTTTTAGGAATGCTTTCTCTTTTAATTTGAACTTGATCATATCTTAAAAATGCTCCTTGTAAAGCAATTCATCAATTCCTGACAACGTCTGTTGTTTTGTCTTAGAAACAATATTCAATTATTTGAAATCAGTACACAACTTTAAAGAACTATCTTTTTTTCTACAAACAAATTGAAGCACTACATGTCGATAAACTAAGACAAATAAAACTCTTTTACCTAATAATCCATGTAAATGTTCCCTCGTCTTTTTAAGTTCAACATACATGTCATTCAACTATCTTCCCATATAAATATTAATTGCCAAAGAGATTAAAAATAAGCACCTTCTAAGAACCAATCTAATCCTTAGATCACATCAAAATCATAATTTCTAGTAAAATCAGATCCACAAGTTTTTGTTTATTCTTTGCGTTCATGACACAGTTTAAAAATTTGCTTCTAAGATTCCTCTTATATAACTTCATTCAATATATTATCCAAAAAGTATAAGGCCTAAAATCCTACTACTAAACATTTTACTCTTATACGATTGTGTAACGCCCCCGAGATCTGACAGAGTTCAGACCCTGCGAACGCGACAACTCAATAAAGATACTAGATAATCCTTGAATATTGGAGTTGTAATTCAAGTCTTTCCATCATTTCCATCACAAGTGTGCTATCAAGTCCAATACTGAAAAACTTACTCTCGAAATTAGAATCACTATTATTTCCAATTATATAATGCAACCTAACCAGTATACACTAAATACTATTTTTTTGATAGGAAAAATATGACATTACCTCGTCTCGGCCGTTAAAATATTCCCTCCAATGCTTCATCCTCCCCATATGCACGATCAGTAAACAACCTTACTTTGAAAATTTAATGATGAATAGAATGCGTATGAGGACTCAATAAACAATTTCAATCCGTGAATTCAAATAGAATACAATTTTGATGATAACTTTTACCAAGATATTATTAATATAAAACCAATCTTAATTTTAATAGTTAATAACCAAAATAATCCAGTTGATGGTCAAAATCTTATACAGTAAATTCCAAATAAAGTCGGTCTTAACTTGTGTGGTATATAACTAAATAATTCAGTTGAAGGTCAAAATCTGATATATATGAAATCAAACAAACCAGCTTCATATTTTTTTTAGAAAATCCTCAAATACTTTTGTACGAAGTCTATTAAATTTCACAACTGGACAATTTTCTCAGTTATGTTTATATTACCCTCTAGCCAAAGGTCTAGAAATCCTGGAGATGTCACCCAACATGTCTAGAAATAGTATAGTAATGATGCAATAAGCACCATACGTTCAGTGATCTCAACAGGCATTCTAATAAAACCCTTAAAATGTCTCCCGAGGGTCTAGATAAAACCCTCAGAACATCTTCAAGGGGTCTAGATAAATACCATCGGAACATCTTCAGATGGTCGAGACAAATCTCATGTGTGCAGTATCCTGAAGTCATATAAATAACCCTAATAGTTTTCTTGAGTGTGTTGAGAACAATAACAATAATTCCCAGTATCTAGAGGATTTTTTCACATTCGAACCTTTATAAAAATCCTTTTGACAAGAAAGCTAATAAAATTAAAGTGTTTTCATATTTTTAGAATGTAAGTTTCTTTGAGTAATCTCATTTTTTTTAAATCTTTGAGAGAAATCTTTTGATATGTGGTTCTAATGAATAGCAAAAATCATCCCATAAATCTTCTTCGTAAACTACCATAGTTGGTTCCACTGTTAGTTTCACATAAAAAATATCAAGTAGAATGGTACTGAACAATTAATTATCGTTACTATAAAGAATAAGAATTTGTCGGATAATCATGTACTCAGTTCATGCACGCAACACATCTGATATGCAATAAGAAGTTTGCGTACAGTTTTATATTTACTACTTTGTAGTCATGTGTTAGTGTACTGATTTCATATTGCTAGTCTATGTACACTCTTCGTTGCAATTAATGCTCCTTATAAATGAACAAATATCTCTTATTTGAATCTAATAAAACATGAAGTTAGTCAACCGAATCTGAACAGAAGCAACTCACAAGACAAGAAATTCTCACCATTGGTATAACAAGGTCTATACACTGCAAACAATAAAGGGATTCACCGCAAAGATTTATCCTCAAAATTCTCTTATATACAAGAGTTCTTATACCAATAAGTTCTCTTATTTCTTATTAGATATGCGTGCTCTGCGAGGAGCTTCAACGATTGCATAGATTTGACAAGTGCTCTACACATGATGGCTTAGTTCTGTGTGGGGACTTAGACGACACTCCAAATAGGTATTTGATTTTTATTCCTTAAATAGTGTGTTTTCTCATAATCATATTTAATATGTAAATTAAATATTTGTTCTTTCCTCAGCATAATTTATGCAGGAATAACAAAGGGGTCGTTATCTTTGGGTAAATATAAAAATATTGTCTCGACACCATCGCACGGTCTTGGACTTCCCAAAATGGTATTGCTTTTTAAATTCCAATGCTTTAAAGTCAATGTAAAACTGCTTATTTCCACTTTAATACCATAAAGTTTACTCATTTCATCATTCTGATACCAAAGGGTATTTTTTTTACCAGTTTAATATCCTGAAGTTTAAAAACCACTTTAATTTGATACCTCTGGCTAGAAAGCATTAAATTTTCTGTTATGGTGTACCATGTGTTGTACATGTGATAAACATTAGAGAAAGATGCCCTTGTGTTGTAGAATGTAACCCTTCTTCTCCATTTCTTCTTCCTCCTTTCATTTAGAAACCCATTCATAAGTTAGGATGTGGGTTAAACGAAAGACCACTATAAAGATAGATATGAAGGTACATATATAGCCATTGTTTACTTTTCCAAACTAGTTTTTTGAGCTGTCAAATAGTTATCAAAGTAACTTGCTTCTGCTTCTTGGTGGTTCTGGGTGTGCAAAGGTTATTGATCCCTGTAATGTAACGTGCAATTCGTCACTTAAACCATACATTTACATTACAATTCATGGACTGTTATTGAGTGCAATGTTACCCTATATCTTGAAGGGAATGTGATTTCTCCTCTTTTAACTTGAAACTTTTATCTCCTTTCAGTCATTTAATAGCTGATTTCCCCAGCTAAACCTCTCCTCTGAACCCACTGTCAACTTCCGCACATGGACCCATTGTAAAGTGTGATATTGGTTCTCTTTCAATGCGCTTCTAGGTTAACTGAGAAAATGGGTCTTGAAGGTTGTCTTGCTTATGAGAAACCAGAAATTCTCCCTGAAGGATGTCTTGCATATGAGAAACAAAATATTCTATTTCACTTAATGCTGAAAAAAAATCAACTTCTACAGTTCTTTTCTTTCTTATTTGTTGCTTTCCCTTTATATAAGAAGAAGAGGTACTTGTCTCAGGTACTGGCGTAATTCATAAGCTTTCAATTATTTTGTGACATAATAGCAATCAGATACCACACTTTCAATGTCAAACTCTTGCTTCTTTATGGCACAGTATAACATGTATGCAAGGAATACCAGTTAATTGCCACATCCTACAATCACAGACCCTATTTGCGATGTTAATAGTCACTTTGCCTCCCGGACACTTTAACTTCCTACTTCTCTTCTCCACTATAGAAACTTACATAGCATTCTCTTGATTTTTTTCCAACTTCGTGTAGCCTTGATACTACCTTAGAGCAAATAGTTCCACTCCACTTACTGCCAGCTTCTTTCTTTGTTGGTGTCTCCTCATTGCAATGCAAGCCTTCTTATTATCTTCAACATTGTAACGATTGGTTTATCTCTTGCCTCCATAATATATCCATTGAAAGCTACACAAATATTGTTACAAAGTAAATCACATGGAACATAAACAAGCTACACAAATATTGTTACAAAGTAAATCACATGGAACATAAACCTTAAAATGGGATCTTGCCCAACATTTTTTTGTCAATAGCATCTACTTAAAATGGGATCTTGCCCAACATTTTTTTGTCAATAGCATCTAGCCACTTCCATGCCCTTTCGTTCTTCTTTTTAAGCAAACCTTTTGTCCATCACTGATACCGATGATAACCAAGATATTGCCATAATCCGTCTGGTCCATACCCATAGCTTCTTTGAAACATTCCAAAAACCAAGCACAAGTCTCCCTGCACTCTGATTCCACCCCAGCTACTGTTACAGGAAACATCTGGTTGTTTGATCTCTAGCCACTGGGGAAAGAGGAATACCTTTAGTTGGAGTCTTTGAAAAACGTCCATCTAATCCAGTAACCGTTCTACAACCTTCTAGAAGTCCTGCAATTTGGGCCTTGTAGGACGCAAAGAAGACAAAAAACTCATTACGGTTATTCAAGTTGTTCTCTTTTGGTTTTAACCCTAACATGTTGGATTCCTCTCTAGAATCATGTGAGAATATTCCCACAATTGCCAAAACTGCTCCTTGTAGCCCCCTTCAATCACCTCAAGTGCTTTGGTCTAACCCTATAGACTTGCTGCATACTAGCGTCCATTTCTAGCTCAGAGAGTATCATCTTCCTCATGTCATCAACACTCCTTAGGGATTATCCCTCAACCACTTCATTGCCCATTTTGCCAATCATACAGAATTTGCTTGAGAGTTTTTATAAACTCTTGCAAGTATGAATATCAACTAGACCTCTAGTTTATCTTTTCTTGGTCCCGTGTAGCATAACATCTCCATTTGCACGTCTTCTCGTTACAAACTACAATAATCCATTTAGAGCCATTATGTGCAACATCCTCGGCATCTACAGGCTTCTCCAATTAGCTGAGATAGCTACTTTTGTTGGCTTAACATCATCAACACATAGAGCCCTGTGTCTATTAACTTTTCTATTCATGTGAAACTCATCTTCCCCACTATTAATATTGTCTTCACTTTCTTTCTCATCATCAACTTCATCTTGATTCTCAGGCAAGGCCCACTTTCCCTTGTCTTCAACTATTTTCTCAGTTACTCTAGTTACTTCATAATCACTTCCATCCTCTGTTGATGGAAATCCCAGGATCTTTAATGTGAAGATTAAAATTCTCTCCATAACCCAATTTATGTACAAAATGTCTAACCAAAATAATTCGTGAAATAGTAATCTGCTTTCATTTCATTAACTTTGCCTCCAACATAATCTTGTCTATGATATTGACTGGAAAAAACCCTCGCGATGAAATGTATAAGTCTTCATTTAATGCCATTCAACAACTATGGCTAAAACATATAACAAACAATCAAACAAACATGTATGTCAACTAAGAATCAGTAATGCATAAGTATATAGTTGCATACAAGGATTATCTAAGGAGCAATATGATATACACTCATACAATATATCTCCATAAGCAACAAATTTCAAGTCAAACAATTTCATATCAAAGTTTCATATCAAACAATTGAGGACTGAAATTATACAAAAAAAAGGAAATGTTGGAAATTAAACTAAAATGATAACTACATAGAACTCCATAAAATGAACTAACATCAATATTTAAGCACAAAATTCTTATCTAAAAAACTGCAATTCAAAATCTCAACACTAAATATTGAAATTAGGGTTTTTTTCGATTGGGGTCGTACCTTAAGACGGTTTGCCTTTGTCCGGCAATGTGATCTTTGTCCAACAACATCATCTTTGTCGAGATACTCTTCGTACAACTAGGGTTCGTCGTCGTCGATCTTGGGTTCATTGTCGTCTATCTAGATTCATGTTTGAGGGAGGTCTGTAGGGGTTTGGCTTTAGTTTGAAACTATAAAACTCGGTTTTGGCTTTAGTTTGAAACTATAAAACTCGGTTATGAAAAAAGCCAAGTCTGTATGCGGGAGAGTTTTAGTTGAGATCATTTTCATCATTTTTGTTCCACTTAACACAAAAATAAATGTTACACTAAAATTGGCATCAAAGTGATATGGGTTTGAAACTTTATGGTATCGAAGTGCTGAGATACATTATGGTATCATACTATCATAGTGATGAAATTTCTAACTTTAGGACGCGAAGTGAATCGAAGCCATATATATACGTAAAGATGAAAAGTTGCTTTAAAAAGATTGTGAATACTGTAATTGTTCATTTTTAGTTTGTCATGATAAACGTACTCTATAATTTAGTCTTGCCTTTTAAAATCTTTAGGCCTCAACATATAAGGTGCGTATAATGAGTGGATTATATCTCGCGAGTCAAGTGCTCAGATTGATAGAGGCACAATGGAACCGAAGTATACCAGGTGCTATCGATCTGGGGCTACAGATAACTGCTTTGATTACATATTTTTCTCCGGTATGTAACTTTAACCTTTTATGCTTATGAGCATTATACCATTATAATACATCTTCTATATTAGTTGTGTTTTATCCAGAGAATGCACTATCATGCCTTGGTGTGTCCAAGTTGTTTAGAAATGAGCCTATGCCATCTTGGACGGTCGCGTCCGACCACCGAGGGATGGCTGCCTTTTTGCGTGTTATATCCGGTTTGCTATTTAATTTAATATTGGCCTAGAAAGTTGATTATTACTATTTAGGATTTTGATATGGTATCAAACAACTAGAATGCTTTTGATATGTATACTATTTTGCCTAAGCTAAGACACCCCGAGGTGTCTCGGCCCAACCGAGACACCCCAAGGTGTCTCAGTTTGGCCGAGACACCCGCGGGTGTATCGGCGCGACACCCAAGGGTGTATCGGCGCTGAGACGCCCGAGGGTGTCCTGAGGCCCTAAAAAGTGGTTTTTTCGTTGTTATGCGGTTTTAACCGCCTGGATTCCCCGGAGCCTATAAATACAGCCCCAGGGCCCTCATTTTTTCGGATAGGAATTTTTAGAGAGTTGGCGAAGCCCTGCCGGATTAAAGATTAAAAGTGCACGAATTTCAGAGAGGAGGAGGAGACTTCAACGGATTCTTCGTCATAAAGAAGAGGAGTTCGTCAGATCTGCAGCCCGGTTCATCCCTTAAGATTATCCCGTTGCGGTGATCTTAAGAAGAGCAATTATCTCGCTGTTGCCGAGATAAGCGCTTCAGCTTCTTGATTCCTTTACGAATCGACAAAGCTCCGGATCTGATCTGATCGTTTGGTGGTCCACGGATATCAACGTCCTCGTCACAGGCCAAGATCCCACGCAAGCAGAAGACCGATAAACGATCTCTGTGCTGTTTGACGAGAGTTGTATTTTTCTTATTTTCATTGTGTAAGAAAGTCTTATAAAAAGACTAATTTTATTTTGAATCTGTAATTGATAAACGTGTAATAGATTCAGCAATGAAGATATCAACTTTCACCCCAAACAAACGTCAGTCAACGCGTTACGATAACAAAGTCAACGCTAGGCGATCCGAAATCCTAGGTCAATGCCGACCAACGCGTAACCCTAGGTCAACGTCAGTCAACGCGTTGCGATGAAAAAGTCAACGTCGGGCTAGCCGAAACCCTAGGTCAATGTCGGTCAATGCGTAACCCTAGGTTAACGCCAGTCAACGCGTTTCGATGAAAGTCAACACAAGTCAATATATCGTGATAGAGATGGTCAGTTCAAAGTCAACTCGACAATATGAGCCAAGATCAACTCACCAGTTTTGATTTGAGATTTCGACGACGGCCAGAGGATAAACGTAGCGCCGAGAGAACTTTAGCTATTCGTTAAAATATCAAATAGATTAAAAATCAAAGGAGTCAAGAATCAAGGCTAACTACGGGTCCTTTTACACCTACTGAAGGTTGGACTGATCATATCCAAAGTATTTCAGGCTCATCTATAAAAGAAACAAGACCGAAACACTTTAGAGGGGGTATCTATAAGCGTCAAAAATTACCTATAGATCCCTGCACATGGCTCGAGACAGAGAGAAGACGATGAACGTCGCTATTCGAGTCACAGAAGCTCATTTAACGATGAAAAACGCATAAAGTGAGCTGACGGACCACGCGAAACAACAAAACTTCGGAATAACAAAAACATGAACTGATCGGGAGCTCCGCGTCACTTACGAAACACGAAACACCCCTCGTGTCCCGTCCCGTTTACTCCACATGTGATTCAATCATGGAAGCTTGTAGATCTCCTCATCGGCTTTCCAATGCATATTGAATCGCGTAATTCTGAGTTCGGATGATGAAAATACAGCAAAAACGGATGGAATACACGAAACTAAGCTCCGAGCCAAACCAAGACACCCACGGGTGTCTGTAACCCAAAAAAGCTGATTTTGGTTGTTTTTGACGGTTTTTCGATCGTTAACCGCCTGAATTTACTCCAACTAATAAAATACCATCCATGAACGTGATTAAGTGATTACAACTGAGGATAAGAGGGAATCATCCGTTCTTATCTGAAAACAGGGGTCCCGAAGCCTATAAATACAGCCCCAGGGCCTTCATTTTTTTCAGATCTGGAATTCTCGAGTGTTGGCGAAGCCCTGCTGAATTGAAGACTCAAGGAGCACGAATTTCAAAAGAGAGGAGGAGATCGGATCGAGTTCGTTAGTATAAAGAAGAGGAGCTCGTTAGATCTACAGTTCCCGGTTCCTTCCCTTGAGATTGCCCCATTACGGTGATCTCGAGAAGAGTAGTTATCTCGCTGTTGCTGAGATAATTGTTTCAGTTTCTTGATTCCTTCGCGAATCAATGAAGCTCCGGATCTGATCTGATCGTTTGGTGGTCTACGGATATTAACGTCCCCGTTACAGGCCAAGATCTCACGCAAGCAGCGGGCGATAAACACCCGTTGTATTTGTTTGAAGGTGATCGTAATTTTAATTTTATTGTGTAAAGGTCTTATAAAAAGACCGATCTTTTTTTTAACTTGTTGTAACAACTAAAGTTGTAATAAGTTATACAATAAAGAAATCGATTTCCCACCCAAACAGGTCTTCCATTTTCAAGTTATTATGATAACACAAAAGTTTGGCTAAAGCCGTTTCATCAGATATATTATCAATTATCTAAGGCATGCATTCTTCATAGGGAATTTTCAACATTCAAGAGATTAAACTGAAATCTTAAAGGAAATACCGTCGTAGGTGTTCAATGTTCCATGGATGACTGAGGATTTGGCCATGTGGAGCTCTCAACTGATAGGTGCCGGCTCTGAGTTCCTCCATAACAGTGTAAGGTCCCTCCTAATTGGGAGCCACCTTCGGAGGAGATTGGTCCACTCCTCGCTCAGAACTTATCATTTTTTCTCAAAAAGAGGAAAGTAGCCCCACAGTGGGCGCCAAATTGTTGATGCTCGTAAACAAACAATCGACGGGGGTTGTCGAGTTATTGGATCGTCGAGATGTTGAATCGTCGAGAGGGGGCCGCTTTCCTTCTTCGACTTTATGCGTGGTTCTTAGAGCTCGGGGCGGACGAACCACCTGTACGTACAAGAATCGTGGGAGTACGGGGCTTGTTTCCCTCATGGTATCTCCGACGATCAAGTCAACTATCGGACTTGGGTGGGGGTGAAGGAAGAACAGTGTATCCTCCCCAAAATAAAAGGTGTAGTTTTTAAGTAGTAAGGAGAATCCAACCTCCAACCTCTTTTCATGACGAATAGCATATGTATTTATATAGGATGCTAAGAGCCGAATCGACATCTAATGAGAATGCAGTTTATGATGATGGCGAGGGGTGAGCTGGAGTCTGAGTCACCCTCTATTCGATACATGTTGATTGGTGAGTGACGTGGAGTCACTACTGTAGTATGGGGAATCAGCAGCCGTCGAGGCTTGTCAGCGGGTGATGTAGGGTCACTTCTGTGGTATAGGGAATCAGCAACCGTTGAGGCTTGTCGACGAGTGATGTGGGGTCACTTCTGTGGTATGGGGAATCAGCAGCCGTTGAGGCTTGTCGGCTGGTGACGTCGAGTTGTAATAATGATCATAAACTGTTAAAATAATGCTGAGAAATAATATTCCGAGTCGCCCTTGGGAAAAGTGTCGGTTGATCGATTGTGTATCATCTTTTGCTCGACTGAGTCCGCCCTTCGAGTCGTCTTGGAATGAAGTCGACTCGACCGACTGAGTCCGCCCTTCGAGTCGTCTTGGAATGAAGTCGACTCGACCGAACCTACTCTCGGGATAGCATATTTGTGGGGAACAGGGAACACCCCATAACAAACATATGAGCTCTTCGTTGTCCTCCTCTGGCACCGTCTCCTCTGCCTCATATTTCACCACCTCTTTGCCTTCAGTGTCAGAGATCGATCTGTTGTTTCTCCTCCGACGAGAACTTCGACGAATTTGAGGGTTTCGCCATTGCCATTGCTATTACTGGCCAAATTTGGGCTTGTTTTGGTCTTGGGAGGAAAAGAAAGAGAGAGTGGAGGAAATTAGTGAGAGAAAAAAATAAATAATATAGAGTTTTTTCTAAGTAATATACCCCCAAATCATCACTATGGCCGGAGCGTGCACCTAAGTTCAGTGGTGACGGAAGGGGATATCAGCGTGTCTGAGAGTAAAAGGAAGAAGAGGGAGAGAGGAGGAAGGAGATGTGTTAGGAGAGAGAAGGAAGAAGGAGCCATGACCAATAGATTTAGAGAGAAAAGAAAGGAGGAGATAAGTGCATTTTGGATTTTTTTTAATTGTTTTCCTCTCTGTGTGCTTAGTTAGCAGGGAATAATCGCTAATGAATGGTTGAATCACATAGATCTGTAGTTTAGGGGCTGAATCACATGGAAAAAAATTGAAGGGGTTGATCACATTAGGTTCTAGAAATTAGGGCCTTGACACACTTTTCCCTTTATTTTAAATAGTAGAATTTTTTAACAAGTCCTTATAATCTTTATATAATCTGGAAAAAAATATTTTCCGTGATGATCTCAGTTGATATTTAGTAGATGAAAAGCTACATTCTCATGCTTGAATAGTGTGACTAATCTAAGATTTTTAGAAAGTTGTGTCGCTACATAAATAAAATTTTGCAATTGTTCTAACGAATTTTAACATTTATATAAAAAAGTTTATAATTACATAATTAGTAACAATATCAAGTATGCTAGTAGTAATAAAAAAGTTTATAATTACATAATTAGTAACAATATCAAGTATGCTAGTAGTAACAGATTCTAGATTATGAACTTGAATTGAAAGATGAGCTTTCTAGTGGATAAACTTTAGGGAAAAATTCTCCTTAAGTTTTGCCATTTCTCAGATAAGACCCCTCTTTCAAACTACCAAAAACCCCTCGAGTTTTGGGGTTCTCAGAAAGCCCCTTCACCTTTCAACATCTTTCGAAAGAACACCTCAACAGTGTTAATCACATATTTCATGTGAGTGCGTAAAGTTAAACAAGGAGATATTTTTGCTAGTGAAAAGTGCGCGCGGTTCACACTTTCAGGGTTTTTTTAAACAAGAATTAAAACTTGAAGAGGATTTCCTAAGAGCCTCAAACTCTGCTCGAATAGGATTATAGTATTACATTTTTATGACAATTATATCTTAATTATTTGAGTATATTTGAGCAAACTTAATTAAACTTTGAGGTGTAAAAGCCAAGAAATTAACAAACGCGGGTTCTAACTCGTTTCATGATATAAAATTTAGAATAAATAAGTTTAACGTTTACGGCGCGTGCATCTGCACGTGCGACGGTGCTGGTTACAAATAAAATGTTTTTCACAAAGTGGTCCGTCCCTCTCTAAAGCGCTAATAATGTAGTGCGTACTAAATTTTTTTTTTTTTTTTTATTTAAGAAAACTACTAAAACGTTCTGTACAAACTGTGAGCACAGTGCCATGCCTGCGCTCGCCCTGCTAATAAATGTTAGTTAATACTAAGTCCAGCTACGTACTTCAATTGACAAGAATACCCTCCACAGCGCATGTCCTTCGCAGTATTATTATTTCGTGACTCCACATATTTTTTTTCCAGCTTCAGCACCACGGAAATCAACGCAAAAAACGGGTCCGATCAAAGGAGAGAAGACCAGCTTGCTTCTCTCCCGTCTGAAAAAAAAAAAAAAAAAGAATCCTATTTGGAGCCCTCTAGCAGAAAAAC
The DNA here is from genome assembly GCF_001876935.1 of Asparagus officinalis. Lineage (NCBI taxonomy): Eukaryota > Viridiplantae > Streptophyta > Magnoliopsida > Asparagales > Asparagaceae > Asparagus > Asparagus officinalis. The sequence continues at coordinate 59,977,189 of NC_033796.1, forward strand.
GTACAGGAAATAAACGTATAGATCTAAGCGAAAGCTTAATGTACTCATTTCTGCGGCTACTGTTGGAAGGTAAAAACTTCACATAGGTCCCTCTATAGTTAAGAATTTGCAATATCGGCCGCGTGACTGGGCCAAGTAGATGTCAACAATTAATGCCTGTTTTTTTTACATCTATAGGATATAGGATTTCATTTTTCCTCTCTATTGAATATCGTAACGATTAATCGATTATGCGATGCGCTACCTAATGCCACAATAGTTTCAGTGTGTGGATAATCACATTAATTTAGTCGCGCATAATAGCAAACTGAGAGAGAGCTTATTGTCGCTTCATCCCTCGACGCTTTGTCTTCAAAAACCCATGTCCTTGACACGGCCAAGGCCAAATCGGGGCATCCAAAGTCACTTTTCACCTCGTTTCTCAGATCCAATGCCGTCAAAATTAAGTTTGAAAATAACAATCAACTTGGTTCGAAAATAATAAAGGAAGATAGGCTCGCTACTAACGTCGACAAACATATGTCACGCGGTAAACTTGACATGAGAAGTTAAAGCCTCTCGCCTGTTCTTTCTCGGATACGATATTGGACTAAACCCCCCCTATTATGACCCGGCTCCAGACACGAGCAAGATATATTGAATTCAGCAAAACTAATTAATTATATACCAAAAATGGTTGCATACCCGAGCAAATAACACCAATGTGCTCCGCTGCAAAAATGAGATCATCATTTGGTACTCTTGATGGGAAGGACCACTGGCACTGGTAGTCTTACTGTACTAGTGGCAGCACGGTGCAGGTTTCAGTACAAAAAATGCAACACGTCGGTGGCATAGTCGTAATATCTACCCCAAAACTAGGTCAGGGTTCAGTGGCAAAAGCCTTTATATACCTGTGATTGATCTCAAGAGCTCTTCTCACTTACTCCGGATCAAACTATCAACCAACCCCTCGTCAGAACACATACACAGACAGCAGAGATGGCCGCTGGGAAAGCAGTGAGGAGCCGGAGGCGCCCTGGCCGTCCGATCCCGAAGAGGGGCCAGATCAAGGTTGCGATAGCCGTCGGATTGGCCCACTCGGTTGCTTCTCTGTTAACTCGCAGTGGCCGGTCCCTTTCCTTCCCGCGACTCACCCGGGCAAGCAACTGATGAGAACGAGAGGCGAATGAAGGGAGGGGGGGAGGATATCTCAGCATTAATCAGCATGCGTGCCTAATAAGAAAGCCATACATGAATAGACTCAATAGTCACATGAAAGAATATTTATTTACCCTTCATTTTTATGTTATTTTTAATGTGAACCGTGTTTTTTCGTGAGCTTAATTTTGTTAGAAGAGCAAAGAGAGTGAGCATAAAGCTGAGCATCCCTTACTCAGCACCCCCACATTGCAGGTCTTGTTATTTCAATACAAGGTATAATTGTAACGCACAGTCTTTTTTTTTTTTTTTCATGTTGCCCGTGATATTATATCAAATCACATGTTAATGTGTTAATTGCGAATAGACCTCCTGTAGTATTGCCAAATTACAGAAGGGGTCTATCCACACAGAGGGTCTATCCGCAACTGAGCCATACTACAGGGAGTCTATCTGCATTATTAACCCTTATATTAGCATGCTGCACTCTCTGTGCAGTCAAACTTAATTGGTGCACAAAAGTTTTTCACCAGACACCGTCTCCTTGTTTTCTCATTCCAAGTGGTATATCAAGGATGTGTCATGGAAAGAGCAGAAGCTGGTTGCGAATCAGGTAAGAGTTAAATCAAAAGAACACCATTAGCATCCTCTGAAAACATGGATTTGCAATGTAACTCTTTTTTGGACTAAATTCCCCGAAAAGGGAAGGAAAACATCGCATTTCTGCACAACTCTTACCAGAACCGATAAAATCATGTAACTCAACTGAAGGGGGACCTCAGTGAGAAGCAGAGGAAACCGAGGCAATAGCTGTTAGGGTTTTTGATCAAACCCCCTGATGCGATTTGGAAATAGAGATGAAAGAGAAAGAAAACAATCACAAACACACAAGATTTTACGTGGTTCACTTTTCAATGTGAGAAGCTACGTCCACGGCCGCCGCAGGAGAAAAATTCACTATTTTCGTCTCTTTTACAAGGTGCCCTAATCACCCATTAATAACTTAGGGGTTAAAACAAAACAAAGTTCAAACAGATAAAAAAAAACCCGACATAAGCCAAAACCCGACTCGCGGTCGACCGCAACGAACGATAGAGAGCAGAAAATGATTACAGGGTATCGCAGTCGATCATCGCGGTCAACCGTCGAAAGTCCAGAGACCAACCCAGATTCCTGGGCCTGGCGCGGTCGACCGTAGAAAATCCAGAAGCCACCTTGAGTCTTTTGCACATTTGCGGTCGACCGCGCGCTACCCGCGGTCGACCGTGAATCTGCCAAACTGAATCCTCGTCATTTTTTCTTGAACTTCTTCGCCGTTGACCCTGTTCCTCCAACTTCTTCTGTTTCCTCCTCAATCTAGAGTATAGGACAGGTCTGATAGGCTTCACATATCCTAACAATCTCCTACTTGAAGACTAACTATCAATCTCTATCACCTCTCTCTGCGACAACGACCTCCATATCATCATGTAATGAGGCCAACTGAAGTTGAACACAACTTCAGTTTCTCCGTAGTAACAACCTTCGTAAGCATATCAGCCGGGTTCTTACTTTCTTGAATCTTCACAAGTTCTAACATGTCATCATCCAATGCTGACCTTATGAAGTGATAACGGACCTATATAATGTAAAACAATATTCTCACTTTTCTGCCCCAACTCCTCCAGGAATCCCTGCAACCATATTAGCTCTTTGCTAGCCTCTGTCATAGCAACATATTCAGCCTCTGTAGTCGATAAAGAAACAATCTTCTGTAACTGGGAAACTCAACTGATAGCTGTAGTACCCAAAGTAAACACGTATCCTGTAGTGCTCCTCCTCTGATCTATCTCACCAGCATAATCTGCATCAATAAATCCCTACAGAACTAACTTGCCTCTCTTGAAGCATAAATAATTTTTTATAGTACCCCACAGGTACTTAAGAATCCACTTTACCGCTTCCCAGTGCTGCTCTCCTGGATCTGACATGAATCTGCTCATAGCTCCTACTGCATGGGTAACGTCAGGTCTCGTGCACATCATGGCGTACATAAGGCTTCCAATGGCTGACGAATATGGAACCTTCATCATATAATTTTTCTCCTCATCAGTCACTGGACACTGCTCCTTAGTTAACCTGAAATGACTAGCTAAAGGTGTATTGACGACCTTAGCACTACTCATTCCAAACCTCTCAAGCACCTGTCTAATATAATCGGCCTAGGATAACTACAATGTGCCCAAGAGCTTGTCCCTGCTAATCTTTATTCCCAATATCTGCTTCGCTGTGCCTAAGTCTTTCATGTCAAACTCACTCGACAACTGTTTTTTCAGCTTCTTGATCTCACCCATATCCGAGCCGGCAACTAACATGTCATCGACATACAATAGCAAGATAATATAACTGGTGTCAAACTTCTTGAAAAAACAACAATGATCAGCATTGCACCTGGAGTATCCGTTCTTATGCATGAATCCATCGAACTTTTTGTACCACTGTCTTGGAGCTTGTTTCAGACCATACAAGCTCTTTTTTAATTTGCACACCATCTTATCTTTGCCTTTCTGAGTGAACCCCTATAGCTGCTTCATGTATATCTCTTCCTCTAAGTCACCGTGGAGAAAAATTGTCTTTACATCTAACTGCTCGAGGTGTAGGTCTTTGATAAACACGTAAAATATGCATTATCTTAGTGTGTTTCAAGCATGATTTACGAGTGTTTAATGCATATTTCGTGTTTAGATCGAGGATACTGCTGTGGTTTGTGTTCTTATATGTAGGTATTGGCTTAAGATTGAAAGATTTGATGATCGTTGGAAGTTATACAAGAGTTTGAAGCAACAACAAGATTTCGAAGGCATGATTCGTGAAGAAAATGGATGCATGAGTATGAAGAACTGGAATTTCGACCATGATGCAGTTCGAATCAAGAAAAACTCAAAAAATAAAAGTTGTAGATCTCTTCAACAGATTTCCAACGCAATTTGAATCACCTCATTCCGAGGTCGTACGTAAAAGTTATAGCCAAAATACCGAAAACTGAAGAAACAAGCACAAAATCAGCAAAACAGCCCCTACCACACCCTGGTGTGGTGCAGACCACACCGGTGGCGCGGGAATTAGTTATTTTCTAGATTTTTGGGGACATATAAATAGATGTTTTGACTTAGGATTTTGAATATCTTTTGTTATGTTCTTTTAGCCATCAACTAGCAACTATTCTAGGGTTCAAGTATTAAAGGAATACATTAAGCTCTTGTAGAAGATTGGATTGCAAGTTCTTATTTTAAAGATTTCAATTGAAAGACGGGTTAATTCTTTCCTCTCTTTGATTTATTTCTTCTTATGATTGATTTGCATAATTATTTGATGTCTTCTCTTATTCCAATCATGTGTGAGTAGATTTCTTATCTAGGATTGGGAAAGAACCCAACTTTTTGGTGATTGATGATGAATTGATATAGGTTCTTGGTGAAAGTTTAAATCTTTGAACTTGATTTCTAGTGTTTTAATTTTGTTGATTCGCTTGATCACCGTATTAGCAATCATAGGTAATTAATTGAAGGACTGAAAGGTGAAGATTAATACCGGATCTCTAGAAATTAAGCAGGGAGCTCGAACCACGAAAGTAGGCTAGATTCCTTGGGGATTTGATTTGGATTAGCATAAAGCTTAATGGGTTTAATTTAATCTTGATTCCACGAAAGTGAAAACGTGAAACTTGGTAGATAACCCCTAGTCCTTGTGGGATCGACCTTGATAGCTACAACGAGTCTGTGCGCTTGCAGATTTTTCCTATCAGTCTTCAGCTGTAATAATACTCAGAACCGATCTGATGGTAGTCAATTTGACTACAGGAGAGAAGATTTCCGTGTAGTCAACTCCTTCTTTCTGCTGAAACCCTTTGACCACCAATCTAGCGTTGTATCTCTTGGAATCATCATGTTCCTCCTTGATTCTGTACACCCATTTGTTACTCAAGACTTTCTTTCCTACTGGCAACTTTACAAGTTCCCAAGTCTTGTTAGTGCTCAAGGACTTTATTTCATCTTTCATAGCAAGCTCCCACTTGCTCGCATCATCCACTCGGCATGCTTCATCATAACTTTCTGGCTCTCCACCGTCACTCAATAATATGTAATTCAAATGAGCTTTGGACTGTAGTGATGGATACTTCAGATTTGGCTTGGGAACTCTTGCTGATCTCCTCAACTCTCTAGCAGGCAAACCAAGCTTTGCATCTGCATTTGTCTTTTCTGAAGTAATGTCCTTCATCATCTCTTCTTCAGCCTCTTCTGCAGCTTCCTCATCAGAACTGGCCTCAAGGTTGCTTCCATCCGAAACATCATCTGACTCGAAATATGTAGGCTCAGGTTGTACCGAACTAGTGGACTGAACAGCATCACGATCCTTGTAGAGGATTGCTTCATTAAAGACAACATCCCTGCTCCTGATGACTTTCTTGTTCTGCTCATCCCAGAACTTGTAGCCAAACTCATCACCACCATAGTCAATGAAATAACATTTTAGTGACTTAGAATCAAGTTTGTTTCTAACATGATCATTCAAAAGAACATAAGAAACACAGCCAAAAACTTTTAGGTGAGAAAGATTTATCTTCTTTTCACTCCATACTTCTTCAGGTATTTTGGCTCCAAAGGCATTGATGGTCCCCGGTTGATTAGATATGCAGCCGTGTTAATTGCTTCTGCCCAGAATTGCTTTGGGAGCCCAGCTTGAAGTCGCATACTTCTAGCTCTTTCGGTCAATGTTCTGTTCATTCGTTCTGCTATGCCATTCTACTAGGGTGTACCTGACACTAATCTCTCCAATCTGATGCTACTATCATAGCAAAACTTCTTGAACTCCGAATCTTCATATTCACCTCCATTATCTTATCGAAGCTTCTTGACCTTCAATCCTGTTTCGTTTTCTATCATAGCCTTCCATCTCTTGAAGACTTCAAACACTTTTGATTTGTGTTTCATGAAATAGACCCAAGTCTTCCTCGAGTGATCATCTATGAAGGTCACAAAGTATAACCTTCCACCAGTGGACTGTACTAATACTGGGCCCCACACTGTGTGAACTAGCTCAAGCTTCCTTTCCTTAGGTGTCCTGCCGATCCTTTTAAAGCTTATTCTTTTCTATTTCCTGAATATGCAACTTTCACATAAGTCAAAATCAGCTGACCTCAAACTTGGTAGCTTTCCATTCGACTACATAACTTTTAGGCCTTTGTTGTTCATGTGACCAAGCCTCTAGTGCCACAAATTTGGATCTTCTTTGCTTTCAACCACTATAATAGATCCATGTGCATCTGTTGTCATGTAGAGAGATCTACTCTGTAGGCGTCTAAAATACCTATAGGTGTCCGCACACAGCTTGAGACAAAGAGAAGGCGATGAACGCTATTATCAAAGTCGAAGGGGATTGTCCGAGTCAAAGGGGATCATCTGATGCTGACAAGCGCATGAAGAGAATCGGCGAAACGTTGATGACGTGGCGACGAACCACCAGAACGTCCAACGCCAGGTGGCCGGCGTGCTCACTGGCCACCACCAAGTAGCCCGCATGCTAATCAACCACCAAAATAACAAACCAAGTAGCCCGTATACTAATCAGCCACCAAAATGGCAAACCAAGTGGCCCGTATGCTCATCAGCCAACTCCGAATGACCCGTACGCTCATCGACTAGCTCCAAGTGGCCAACACGTTAACCGGTCACCTCTAATTGGCCCGCGCACTCATCAACTAGTTCCAAGTGGTCCGCGTACTCATCGTCCACTGTCAAGTGATCCGTACATTCACGAAACACGCATAGCGAACCGAGGAAGCGTACCAGTCAGCGAAACAATGAAATACGCGTAAACAACGGAATAAGTCAAAGCCCGGAAAACCAAGAAAGCCCCTGGGGGCCGAGTCACGTCAAAACGACCCGGCCAGGCCAGTGGCTCGGCCATGGGTCGCAGCCACCAAATGGCTGCTCGACGGCCGAGGCCATCAATGTAATTCGGGCCCGTTCGATCCAAACCGCCGACGCCAACCAAGTGGCGATTCGGACAGTTCCGATCCAAAACTAGTTTTTTTTTATTTTCGCGGATTCTTTCGGGATTTGTTTGTTCCTGAGCGTCCTAACTGATCTGATACTATGGTTAATCAGTTATTAACTGAAGATAAGAAGGAATCCTTCATTTTGATCTAAAAACCCCTCAACCGGAGCCTATAAATACGAGATCGGGTGCTTATTTCTCAGGATCTGGAGATCAAGAGGTGAAACGCTGCCGAAGTGAAGAGTGGAGCCACGAATTTACAGCGAGGGTTAGCAAATCTTGACGAATTCCTATGCATAAAGAGTGGAGTCCGAGAGATCTGAGACCTGTCCCCTATTCCTCCGGATTTAAGCTTGATCTTAAATCTCGAGAAGAGTCGTGATCTAGCTTGGTTGAGATTACCGCTGCTGCGATTACTTTCTTCGTGAAGTAAGAGCTTTGATCAAATTAATCTGTTAACCGGATCTGATCCGCGGTGGTCCACGGATATTAACGTTCCCGGCACAGGCGAAGTTCCCACGCAAGCAACGGGTGATAAACGTCCATTGCGCTATTTGACAAGAATTGTACTTTTTGTATTTTTATTGTATAAGGAGATCTTATAAAAAGATCGACTTTTCTTATTTATTTGAGTTTATTGTAACGACCAAATTTGTAATAGATTCGATGGCAATGAAAACAGCGACTTTTGACCCAAACAACCTGGCGACCACAGTGGGAGCCAACAGCTTTGCTGCTAAAGCTGTCGTGTCGCAACCACGGATCCAGATCCCGGTTAACGAAGAAGTTGAGTACGAATTCGACCAACTAAAATTTGAGGAGTATCTGTCGTCGTCCTCCTCCAGATCCTCCGCTCCTGACAAGTGCAGGAAGATCAAGGCCTCTATTACTGCTGCCATCTCGCCTTGCAACATCCCTTCGGCCTCCAACGAGGTCGAATCTATAGATCTGGACTCCTCCTCAATCATGGAGATAGTCGTTGTAGCCACGCCAACTTTATCGAAGAGAGCTCGCCAAAGGAAGCGTCAACGCCTCACGCGCTAATTCGCAAGGGCTTTGGAGCCTGTTGACGAGATCTGCTATGAGACGTATCTGAAACTCAGAAAGAACCGAGTGCCCCAGTGGTAAACAGATACCCTCTCCTCCAAACCAACAGCGAATGAATGGATCCAAGTCAAACGGACCTGCTCAACCCTCAAGGAACGCATTCAGAAGCGCCACGCCTTGATTGCGTACGTACGAATTCTCGTGCAAGAAGCGCAGAAGTTGAAGCAAAAAGAGGCGATCAGGAAGCCACCGAATCCACACCAAGTCTGGAAACTAAAGTCCGAAACGGCATCAATAAAAATTCAAACAGCGCCCGAAACTGTCAGAATGCGTGAACCACCATCTAGTGGCTCGGCCAAAACCAAGCCACCAAATGGTGGCTTAGCCAAGGCCGAGCCACCAAGTGGTGGTTCGTGCCGGTTCATGCCCGGTTCGGTTCGGTTCGTATCTAATTCGGTTCGGTTCGCACCAGGTTCATCTCCTGCAGTCCCGTTTAAGCCTCCGACAGTCCATGTTTCTGTCCCGATGAATCACACACCTCCGGCAGAGCCCCGCAGCAGCATGGACTTGTCCCGATTCAAGATGAGGATGGCAGATCGCCTGGGTCCTTTGCACGAGGATCGAGGCAAAGTTCCGATCAAAAAACACTTGGGTCCGGTGACTAAACCCCGAGCAACTACTCAAGCTGGGGGTCACACATGCCCTCACAACAATTCAGAGCCCTTCTATAATGGAAAAACTCTTGTAACTGACTGCCTCGGACTGCAAGTCAGTATACAAAAGCCCGTTAAGGTCCCTCGCTCACGAAAGCGTGGCTCCAAACGTGTGACTCTTGAGAACACTATCAAGGCAACAAGTCCTCAGAAGGAAACGTGTTCGTCAGATGACGATGTTATACCTGAGAAGTCATGCCAACACGCGATAGATTGCTTCGGTCATCATGCTGATGAGTTGTACTATCGGGCTGGGGGTACGAATAGATCTCGAAAGAGATATTTCCGAGAGATGGACTTTCATTGTCCGTGCATCAAAATTATCAGGGCAATATTATCAGCATGTAGCTGTCCCAAGACCGCTCCACGGAGGGTCTTGGTATTCCAAAGGCTTTCTTCTGAAGCATCGAAACTCAAATCAAGGCGTTTTCATAAAAGAAGATCAGCCATTCGAGATGACGAATTCCCAGAAGTTACCATCAATATGGTCAGTAAGGGAAAGTCTCCGATTGTTTCAAGGGGTTCTAGCCCCGACTTTTCTCCAGGAAGAGGAGTCAATTCGGGAATAGCCCAACTAATGTCTCGGCTTCAGTTAGAAGTTGTTGGACCTAAACAATCCGCAGTCACGATTAACATGGCTGATAAGGGAAAGTTGACTCGACATTCTAGTTCTGACCCGCTCATATCGCATCGTCTAACCCGGTTGCAATCGGGAACCATTAGGCAAAGGGATTATCAGAGGATGAATAGAGATCTATCCTCGGATGATGAGGCATTATATGCTAATTTTGCAGTTGCTTCGGATAATACAGTATCCAGCCCAGGATAATCCCGTGAGGTATTCATGATCAACGCTGAACAAATGACCAAAATCATCGAGGATGCTTTGGCTAAGCAAAAAGAGAACTTCATGTTCGAATTAGAAATGGTCATGATGCAGATGAAGGAAGAGCATGACCAACAGATTCGGGATCTGTCTAATCAACTTGGTGAATCCAGCCGTCGCAATGTTGCTAACCAAGCAGGTAGCGATTCAGATATGGATGAACATCACAATGTTGATAACCCCCCTATTGACCAAAATGCTGGGGGTGGTCTCACTGAGAATAACGACGCCGGGGGTAGTCCCACCAATGATAACAACACTGGAGGTGGCCCTGTTGTTCCTCTCAGAAATCGTCTGAAGTATGATACGGACGAGGACGAAAAGATGAAGGACCTCAAGAGCAAAATCAACACTCTGATGCCTGATCAAGAAGTAAAGAGAACCGGTATTTCGTGTCCCTATCCAAGAAAGTGGGATTCAATAGCATATCTGGAGAAGTTCAACCTGATCAACTTCACACCATTCGACGGGAAGGGTTCGCTCACTCAACATCTGATATACTTTAAGTCTCACTTAGGCATGATCTCTGGCAATAAGGCATTAATGGTCCGGTCATTCGTCGGCACCCTTCGTGGGCCCGCTTTCGATTGATACCACCGTCTAAAGCTTGGAAGCATCAACAGCTAGGATGACCTGGAGAACATGTTCCTCACTCACTTCTTTGATGATGATGCCGATGTGTCAATCAGAACACTCTTCGATGAGAAACAAGAAGACGATGAGACGATCGACGACTTCGTCAAGCGCTTCCAGAATAAAACGATGAATTGCCAAGATCTGATTACAGAGGACTTCATCCTCCAAACCTGTCATAACAACCTCTCTTTGGACGTATTGGAAGTTATGGGAGTAGCACCCTCCAATACCTAAAAAAAGTTAAAGATACGCGGAGAGCGGGCCGAATGCTTCCTCAGAAGGAAGAAGGCCGAGAGGAGCCAACCAACGGCTAACCATCCAAATTCAAGTTTCATCTCCCGTGATAAAGGGAAGGCCCCTGCAGCTGCTGTTGATGCTAATCAGACATCACAACAACAATCTCGGAGACAACAAAATACTTCGGATCCGAGATTCCAAAAAGAGTACTCCTTCAAGGACGAATACATTCCAGCCATTTTCGAATCCCTTCTTGAAAACAACAAGATCAAGCTACCACCTATCGCAGATCAGGAAAAAGCTGATAATACTTCGGATCTAAAGTACTGTGCGTACCACAGGAGGGTCCTTCATCCTACCAATGCTTCCTTTGCTCTCAAAAATAGCATCCAAACCTTGGTTGAAGCTAGCGTTCTAATGCTAAATTAAGCCGAATGACACTCCGAAGAGTATACTAGTATAAACTGTTTCTCAATACTCTAACAGGTATACGAGTCTAAACTATTTCCTAATTTTAATGGGAAGTTCCTGGAAGAATTTCTCAATACTCTAACAGGTATACGAGTCTAAACTATTTCCTAATTTTAATGGGAAGTTCCTGGAAGAATATCGTATGTGATAAAACTATTTCCTAATTTTAATGGGAAGTTCCTGGAAGAATATCGTATGTGATATTCTTAAGGATAACCCAACCATTCAGCTGAGTACAATGTTAGACCCAGTCTCACAAAGAAAGCTTAGGATGGATGTAACAGGAAGTTCCCGAAAGAATGCTATATGTGGTATTCTTAGGGATAACCCGATCGTTACAAAAGGGGATAAATAAGAAACTCCCACTTGAACTCTAAATGCTTCCAAGAGTGAAACACGTCCAATTGCCGGGATCAGTTTCACCAACTTCCAAGCACTCTTTTGCTGAGACGAGATTTGATCACTTCGTTGGATCAATCTTTCCTCATGAAAAACTCCCACTGTTTTTGACGATTTACAATCTTCCATCACAAAATCCCTCACTGATTAAAGTAATTGATAGTGGGTCTACTAAAATTCTTTCTGGTTTAATTCATTCAAACTCACACTATGTCTGTGCACTCAACACTCTCATTGTTAGAGTCAGGACATAATGTTTGGAATTTTAGTCTACTAATCTTTGACAATTGTCAAACCCCTTCGTGTTAAGTCTTTATCACTTGACACCAAGAACCCATACTGAGTGATTTGTATAAGTCAACACTCTCATTGTGATTTGTACTCCCACTCCCACTCCCACTCCTACTGTCCACTCGGTCAAACCTTCCTACAGTTAGGACCACAACCAAAATCTCCTCTCGATTCCTTCCATGAACGAGATGTCCACTTTCAAATTGAGCGATCAAACCTATAAAAGTTAGGATCGTCTTAATCCTCCCACTTAGTCAAACCTTCCTACAGTTAGAACCACAACCAAAATCTCCTCTCGATTCCTTTCATGAATGAGAGGTTCAAATCGAGCGATCAAACCTTCCTACAGTTAGGGTCGTCTCAAACCTCCTATTTGGTTAAACCTTCCTACAATTAGAGCCAAAACCACAGTTCACTCTCGATAAACGAGAAACACACCTTTAGTTCGGTAATCAAACCTTCTGACAGTTAGGATTATCCGAATCTTTTTTATTCTCAAAGTGAAGATCTCACTCTTAGTTTCACATTCCCGGATTCTAGAAGTGAAGATCCTACTTTAAGTTTTCGTTGGCAACTGGAGATAAAATATAAAATTCTTCTTCTTCAGCTTTGAGAGATAGAATATAAAATTCTTTCTCTCCCGTATCGGGTTCGTCTTTGCCCCAAGAGAAGACATAATCTTTAAATATTATAACTCCTAAAATCCGTGCTTCACACGTACGAGGAATTTTATCTCGAATTCTAAGTTGGGATAAGTCAACGCCTAACACACGTTGTCAGTTTAGTCTTTCACCGATTGAAGAAGACACCAGAATCCCAATATGGAAAATTTTATCCTGAAACCTAAGTAGGGATAAGTCAGCGCCTAACACGCATTACCGGTTAGTCTTTGATCGTAAAAAGGACAAAAGCCCACATATTCGATATTGTGGAAGGTTGTTATTAATAACACCATAATCCGTGTCTTACACGTATGAGGAATTTTATCCTGAAGCCTAAGTAGGGATAAGTCAGCATCTAACACGCGTTGCCGGTTAGTCCTTGATCGTAAAAAAGACAAAAGCTCACATATTCGACATTGTGGTAAGTCGTTATTAATAACGCCAAAATCCGTGCCTTACACACGCGGGGAACTTTATCTTGACTCCTAAATAGAGATAAGTCTACGCCTAACATGCGTTACCGGTTTAGTCTTTCGTCGAGTGAAGAAGATACCAGAATCCGAGTCTGGGGACTTTTATCCTAAATCCTAAGTAAGGATAAGTCAGCGCCTAACACGTGTTGTCGGGTAGTCTATTTTCGTAAGAAAGACGAAGTCTACGTATTCAATATCGTAGCACTAAGAGAGTTAACTCTCTTAGCATAACGTTAAGTCTACGTATTCAATATCGTAGCACTAAGAGAGTTAACTCTCTTAGCATAACGTTACATGCAGAACGGACTTAAACAATCACAATATCGTAGCACTAAGAGAGTTAACTCTCTTAGCATAACGTTACATGCAGAACGGACTTAAACAATCAGCATGCTAGCCCGACTCGAACGGTAGTCGGTAAAGGCACGCTAAATCCGTTAAAGGCTAAGGGTTTGCCAAAAATCCTAAGTCTACGTCTAACAACATGTCACCGGGTAGTCTATTCCCATGAGAAAGACAAAGTCTACGTATTCAATATCGTATCACTAAGGGAGTTAACTCTCTTAGCATAACGTTACATGCGGAACAGACTTAAACAATTCGCATGCTAGCCCGACTCAAACGGTAGTCGGTAAAGACTCATCAAATCCATTGAGGGCTGAGGGTTTGCCAAAAATCCTATAAAGTGTGAGAGTCATTGACGTACCAGCTTCATTAGTTGGTGTCATAGCTTAAGGATCCAATAATTTCAGAATAAGAGCCATACATGCAGATGAATCAGCTTTAATAGTTGGTCCTACAGCTCCAACATTTGGGACCACCGTACCCCAATGTCTTAAGAGCTTAAACTATGTAAACTCCAGAAAACGTACGAGTATAAACTGTGTTAACGCTGGTCAGCGCGTTACAGCAAAGGTTAATGTCGGTCAACACAAAGGTCGTTGCCGGTCAACGCGTCGATGATTTCACCAAAATAAGGCTAAGGAAAGATTTTGGGTTAGAGGATGATTCCAGGGAGTTCAATCACATTCATATATGAATTTCCGACAAAGATAATCAGTTCAAAGTCAACTCAATGACAAGAGCTAAGTTCAGAAACTTACGCATCAACTTCAGTTCAAGATTTCGACAATGGTCAGACGATAAACCAAGTGCCGGAAGAACTTTATCTATTCAACAAAATACTGAATAGACTGAAGGCTGAAGAAGTCAAGAATTGAAGCCAGCTACAGGTCCTTTAAAACCGACTGAAGGTGGGAGCTATCATATCCAAAGTATTCCAGACTCCTCTATAAAAGAATGAATCTAAAATACTTTGGAGGGGGTATCTGTAGGCATCCAAAAATACCTATAGGTGTCCACACACAGCTCGAGACTAAGAGAATGTGATGAACGTCATTATCCAAGTCGAAGGGGATTGTCCGAGTCAAAGGGGATCATCTGATGCCGACAAGCGCATGAAGCAAATTAGCGAAACATTGATGACGTAGAGAAGAACCACCAGAACGGCCAACGCCAGGTGGCCCGCGTGCTCACCAGCCACTACCAAGTGGTCCACATGCTAATCAGCCACCAAAATGGCAAACCAAGTGGCCCGCATGCTAATCAGCCACCAAAATAGCAAACAAAATGGCCTGTGCGCTCATCAGCCAACTCCGAATGGCCCGTACGCTCATCGGCTAGCTCCAAGTGGCCAACATGTTCACCGGTCACCTCTAATTGGCTCGCGCACTTATCAGCCAGTTTCAAGTGGTCCGCGTATAGCATGCAAAGGTAACCTTTGACCCAAACACACTCTTCATACCACGGGAAACAACCATCGACCCTTTGGTAACCTTCCATGTATAGCATGCAAAGGTTGTTATATATCCCTCTTTAGCCAGCTGTCCTATAGAGATTAGATTCTTCCTCAAGCTAGGAACATGTCTCACATCATTCAACTTCCATATAGACCCATTGAGTTCAATTTGCACTACTCTTTTTCCAACTATATCACACGGTTGATCGTCGCCAAGATAGACCTTTCCCAAGTTTCCTGAGATGTAGTTCTCAAATGGATCTCTATTTGAGGTAGCATGAAACGAAGCTCCTGAATCGAGCATCCATGATTCTGTCTTGCTCTCCAACAAACAAATAAGGGCATTATCTGATTCTCCTGAGACGACGTTTGCTTCAGTCTTGTTCTCCTTGTCTTTCTTGGGTTCCCTGCATTGATTCTCATAATGCCCAAGCTACGTTTGCTTCAGTCTTGTTCTCCTTGTCTTTCTTGGGTTCCCTGCATTGATTCTCATAATGCCCAAGCTTGCCACAATTCCAGCAATCAATTTTTGTCTTTCTTGGGTTCCCTGCATTGATTCTCATAATGCCCAAGCTTGCCACAATTCCAGCAATCAATTTCTTTCTTGTTTTTCCGATTCCTGGATCTTGACCTTCTGTTCCTCGAATTAGGTCTTTGTCGGCTATTCCCTCTATTTTTGTTTCTATTTCTGCCTCTGCTCTCAAAATTCAATGCCGACCCTGAACTAGAAATTCCTTCTTCTTGTCTTCTTATTTCCTCATTCATTATCATGTCTACAACTTCAGAAAACTTCAGTTTTGCTTTTCCACATGACCCGCTAATCGAAATAACGGTGCCCTTCCAACTTTCAGGCAACTGACCAAGTATTAAGAGGGCTTGTTTTTCATCATCAAATTGAATGTTGATGGAGTTTAGTTGATCCGTGATCTCATTAAACTCATTCAGGTGTTCCTTGAATTTTTGGCTTTCCGACATCCTCAAATTAAACAACTTCTTTATGAGATGTACCTTACTTTCCACAGAGGGTTGTTCATACATGCTGGATAGCGCAGCCATGAGATCCGCCGTCGAATTCTGATTCTTGATGTTGAAAGCTACAGATTTGGACAAGGTTAACCTGATTGCTCCAAGGGCCTTCCGATATAATAGCTTCCACTCTGCATCCTTTATATCGCTTAGATTCTCTCCCAATGACAAGTATAAATCCTTCTGATAGAGGTAGACTTCCATCTGCATCTTCTAGAACCCGAAGTTTGTCCCATCAAACTTCTCAATCTTGGACATCTCCTTCTCAGATCCCATGTCTCTGACCTCAAATCGCCTGCGTCGAACCTGGTCGCTCTGATACCACTTGTTAGGGTTTTTGATCAAACCCCCTGATGCGATTTAGGAATAGAGATGAGAGATAAAGAAGACAATCACAAACACATAAGATTTTACGTGGTTCACTTCTCAATGTGAGAAGCTACGTCCACGGCCACCGCAGGAGAAAAATTCACTATTTTCGTCTCTTTTACAAGTTGCCCTAATCACCCCTTTAATAACTTAGGGGTTAAAACAAAACAGAGTTCAAACAGGTCAAAAAAAAACCCAACATAAGCCAAAACCCGACACGTGGTCGACTGCCGCGATCGGCCACGATGAACGACAGATAGGAGAAAATGATTACGCGGTCGACCGCCGCGGTCGACCGCCGAAAGTCCAGAGACCAACCCAGATTCCTGGGCCTAACGCGGTCGACCGCCACGGTTGACCGCAGAAAATCCAGAAGCCATCCTGAGTCTTGTGCACGTTTGTGGTCGACCGCGCGCCACCCGCGGTCGACCGTGAATCTGCCAAACTGAATCCTCGTCATTTTTTCTTGAACTTCTTCGTCGTTGACCCTGTTCCTCCAACTTCTTCTGTTTCCTCTTCAATTTGAAGTATAGGGCAGGTCTGATAGTTAGGCTTCACATATCCTAACAATGGCACCATTAATAGGAAAGCAGTAATGGAAGAAGTCATTTACAAGCTACAACTATGACTTATCGTGAAATGCGGAAAAAATCCATGTGAATTATTTCATATACAAGAGACAGAAACAAGGGTGCTGAATTCAAATTTTAGGGAAATCAACACGTTTAAATCGATATCCATTACGAAGGTCATGAAAACAAACTCAGAATTGCATTGCAAGGGACTACTTCACAATTTTTTGTTACATTAAGAAAATTGCTACCTAAACAATGAAATGTACTACCTCTGGATATATGCAGATGACTCCCCTTTCCACAGGAAACAATCCAACTCTTTTTGGAAAGAGCCCTTTCGATGGATAGGAGACGATGTTTTACCAATCAGTAAAACTTTTATTATAGTGTAACATGCAGTTTCTTAAGTATTAGCCATCTTAAAATATGTTGATACATACTAAGGGCAAACTAATAACATCTCACTCCAGAGTAAGAATCATTCATAACAGAAGAACAACCATTCTGTTTACTGTGCAGGTACAGAGCACGCGTCCTCATGTTTGAGCCACGTATAAATTAGGACAAAATATTCAATTTTAAACGATACATAATGCAGTTGCAAGTTGGTTGTGAACTTTTTTTATAAATTGTGAGATATCTCACGGTCTAATATAGACCAAAAGTAAATTGAATTAGAGCTACATGCAGCTTAAACTAAAAAAGATGAGTCTATTATCGGTCTTGGTTCGATGCAGTGAACCCTTACTAGTTTCCTTGCGCAAAATGTCATACAAAAGTCTACCAAATGAAAAAGTTAATAAAAAAAAATCGACAGTTGCAGCTGTTGCGCGCAGCGGAAATTTCGGCAGCACTTCGGCAGCACAACAAGAGAGTCAGGTCGCAATAAGAATTCTTGTTTCTCAAAGGAAATAAGAATCTGAAGCCTATATCCTATCAAAGTAGGATATTAGCTCTTCTTCTCGTCAGCTCTAGGACTGCGCGTCGAGGGACCCTAAAAGCTATTACAAATCACACAAAAGCAGTACAATCAATTTTTACGTGGTTCGGCAAATTGCCTACGTCCACGGGGCAAGGAGGGGGGAGATCTACTAATAGAGGGAGAGATACAACTAGGGTTTACAATTACTCTCAATCTAAACCCTCAAACAAACTCTCAAACCCTCACACAAATATCTCTCAAAGGGATGCACAAAACCCTAAAAGGGATTCACAAAAATCTCCACGCTCACAGCCGCAATCACAAAAACCCCTGCTTCGATTTTTCTCGCAGCCGCAACAAAAAAAATCAACACCTCCTTCGCTCACTGTTCCCGAAAGAAACCTAGGAATATATATATCCTTGTGATTATTCGGGTGGGCCGGCTTGGCTTCGTGTACTCATGCGAAGATGAAATAAAAAACGTCCGGCTCCATCAATTCACGCAGAAACATCACGTGGGTGGCCCCCACGAGTAATTGATGCTCACGTTCACAATTATGCTCACGTTCACAGCAGCTTACCAATTGTAGAGAAGATAGAAAATAACCTCCGACTATTCTTCTGCAGACTGATACAAAAAAAAAAAAAAACAGTCTACTCAAGAGCTAGTACAAAATACAACCAAGAGACATCAAAATTCTCACGAAAGAAACCTTCGTTCTGTAGAAATACAACTGAATACAACAACATCGAGTCAAAACTGGAGAGATGGCCTCTCAACATTTGATATCAAAATTGAAACTAAAGATAACTGTAATGGAACATGTGAATCGTTTAAATGGAGCTGATGTTATCCAAACGATATTCAACTCATTGGAAGTATATTATTAGCATCAACTGTATCCTTTCTTCAACAAGTATCTGGCGACATCATTGATATATTTACCCAATCCTGGAGTTATCACGGCCGAACACAATGGTGGTAGCCCAGTTAACAGCTACATAAAACCTGTTCCTCCAGCTAACTACTCGAGTCAGATAAGCTGAGCGCCATATAAACCAGCTGATAAACCCAGCCATTGACAGGCCCTTGGCATCCTACCAAGTGAGTAAAGTACACAAATAAATAAGACTCAGGTCAAGAAATAGATTAAAGCCTGATTTTTGTTTACGTATACATAAGTAAAACCCTCTCGTATGAGTTTTAGAGTTCTACCTTTCTTCCAGAATTGGAAGCCTCATTTACATTCTCTCCACAGTTCGCCGAGCATCTCTGCTTTGGCCCCAAGCGTACACAATTTTAAAGATCACTACCCATGAAATTCTAGCTCGGTTGATCTTTGAGTAAGAATTACAGCGCTATTGATTAAGAATTACAGCCCTAGTGAGCATTTGACATAATTATCATGTCCTATGATAAGGAATTGGCTACAGCTGAAACCATACATCATTTATAGTCTGGCTTAGCTAGATTGACTCACATGTCAAACCTAAACCCAGTTATAACCATGTCAACCAACTTTTTTGGAGGAAAACCGCGTCGGCCAGTTTATAATATGCATAACAGTACATGGCACTATAAAGTATTGCATCATAATATTTCATGTTGCATCTCTCATATTAAAACTGTTAACGAATATTGTCGACACAACTTGATAATAAGCAGTTCATTTTCATTGTTTTCCGTATTTAACTTTCCCTGCACTAAAGTTGTACCTATTTGTGTTGTTGTGCGTAAAGCTAAGCCACATAATAGTTTATGCTCTTTCCCCTTTCCATATTTTCCTACATACTTTTCTTTTATATTTAAAGATATACAATTACCCTTAGTTTTTCTCCAAAAAAGACAGGTGATTTATTTTATTTGGCTGTGTTGAGTTATTTAGATAGTAATTAGTCAATATTGTAAGGACCTATCTGTAAGAATGCATTTCTATAAAAAGGGTACCTCTCTATGAGAGTAAGTAACCCTAATTTTCACCCAAACACAACATGGTATCAGAGCCGCCGCCACTGTTCCTCTTCTTGTAGACTGCTGCTAACCCTAGACTCCTGCCTCTTCTTGTAGACCGCCGCCCAAACACTCTCCGACTGGCGACTGTTCCTCTCTATCACCGCCTTCGTCGCCTTTCCCTTCGCCTTCACTAGCTCCGTCGCCGGCGCACGAGGTCCAGAAGTCGGCGGCGGATCTGGCGGGAGAAAGCTCGGGGGAAGAGAGCGGCGGATCGGAAGGTGGAACGAGAGACCGGGGAAGGAGACGGCGGTGTCTGCGCAGATCCATCAACGTCGTCCAAAGGAGACGGATATGACGGCGATCTAGAGAGGAGGTGATGATTTTCGGATCTGAAGGTTCGGATCTTAGCTTGGGATCTTTGGTTCGGATCTTAGTGAGGGGGGAGAGATCTGGGGATCATCCTAGAGGATCGGCTTTTGGGATCGCCTTGATTTTGGCTTTGAAGGTGGGATTTTCGAAGCATCTTGATCAGCTCCAGTTTAACTTGTCTAGAAAGTTTATTTCAGCTAAAAGGGATTGAAATCTCTTTTTCAAATCAACTCTTTTGCAGAGTTTTCAACTTGCTCGTCAAGTTCTTCTAAGCTCGTTCAGAGTTCTAAAATTTGCTTTGCAAGTTCGTCCAAGTCGTCGAGTCAAGAGGCGAAGACCAAGTTTCACAAGGTGAAGCATTCGGATCGTCAACGGGATACAAGAATCAAGCTCCCATCGACACCAAGAAGAACCTAGTTTTAAATAAATGGCAGGGTCTCTGTTGATCCCTTCTCTCTTTTGTAAATCGAGAAACCGATATATAGGAGTTATAATTTCTTTTTCTAAATCAGTTAGAGAGAGATTGCAAAGAGAGATTGTATTCATTCTTTTCCTAAGTCAGTTAGGGAGATTAATACAAAATTTTATTCTCATTTCTTCTTTAATTTTTCAAAGAACAATAATCAAATATCAAGAACAATCAACAAGGAATATGCAAGATATTATAGCAGTTCGGATGACAATCCTATGTCTACTCTTCCTTTTCAAGAAGAGACTTGTTCGTTATGCAAAGAGCTAACTTGAATCACAATCCCGATTTAGTAAACTTACAAGACCACACATTAGAATCCGTACAAAACCATTCGTCTAACCTAACTCCCACAATGAGTAACTCCAATTTGAGTACATTGTCAAAGAAGCTTAAAGCAAAACCAAAAACAATAATTAAAGCTTAGCATATAAGAAATATCTTATAGTCCTTTTGTTAAACAAACTGTCCTTCAAAAATATAAGCGTAGCTCGATGAGGAACAGTAAAGAAGATCAATCTAACAGCAAATTTCCTTGTTGAAAAGATATGAAGATGTTGTGCGTGACGAGTGAGAACTTGACGATGCTTCAATGGTAAAACTCTTCAACATAATCTCTCACAAATCAAAACCATAGAATTCTTCCCTCTCTTTCAATGATATAAAATTTCCAATAGGACAGGAAAGAGATATCCCAAACGTGATAGAAGTTAGAGAATATATAAACAATGAACAGTTGAGATTAAATATGAAAAATCTATAGCTAACATGTTTGCCATCTATGATGGCTCTCAACCATCGACAGTGTCGAGGCCCCATCAATGGTTGAGAAGCTCATCAATGATATAAAAGTCTCTGAAGTAAAAAAATCATCAATGATGTATTTTGACCATCAATGAGCTCTTCTTACCATTGATGGTCAATGCCTACCATAGACGGTAGAAATGCTGAAATTTACTTTTGAACTTGTTTTCACGTTGTTTCACCTCGTACACTTTTATACCTGTATTTACCTGTACTATATCATCTCAATTAATATTACTACCAAATGAGAGTTTGTTATTACTCAAACCAGAGATATGGTAAGGACTACATCTTAACAAAAGAAACGATTGATATTGGACTTGTTGCATCCTAATTATATTTTAACACTATTAACTATGTAAGAATATCTTAAAATAAAAACAGATTGGGATCACATTGTTAGCACCCATGTACATCCCTAAACATCATGTTTGCTACCTTTCCACTCCTTTTTTTAAACCACTTCAACAAAATTCACATTCTAGATCGTGGGTGTTCAAAGGCATGAGTATGGCCTTTTTTCAAAGAGTTCAAAATTTGTAGGCTGCACCTTTGACGTGATTTTTTCTGTCTCTCACTTTTCTACAAGGCAATGAGCTTTACACGTCTCAAATAAGTAGATGACTACATTGATATATAGCTCCCATTTATATAGTTCATATAACAACTTTAATTACATCCTTAATGAAAAAGAGAATGGTAGGTAGACTAGACTCAAACCACTTTGTTGTTTTTTTAAATTGTTCTCATAACATATTTGTCCTTCCAATAGTCCTTCTAATAGTAATACCGTTGCGCACAGCGGAAATTTCGGCAGCACTTTGGCAGCACAACAAGAGAGTCAGGTCGCAATAAGAATTCTTGTTTCTCAAAGGGAACAAGAATCTGAAGCCTATATCCTATCAAAGTAGGATATTAGCTCTTCCTCTCGTCAGCTCTAGGACTGCGCGTCGAGGGACCCTAAAAGCTATTACAAATCACACAAAAGCAGTACAATCAATTTTTACGTGGTTCGGCAAATTGCCTACGTCCACGGGGCAAGGAGGGGGGAGATCTACTAATAGAGGGAGAGATACAACTAGGGTTTACAATTACTCTCAATCTAAACCCTCAAACAAACTCTCAAACCCTCACACAAATATCTCTCAAAGGGATGCACAAAACCCTAAAAGGGATTCACAAAAATCTCCACGCTCACAGCCGCAATCACAAAAACCCCTGCTTCGATTTTTCTCGCAGCCGCAACAAAAAAAAATCAACACCTCCTTCGCTCACTGTTCCCGAAAGAAACCTAGGAATATATATATCCTTGTGATTATTCGGGTGGGCCGGCTTGGCTTCGTGTACTCATGCGAAGATGAAATAAAAAACGTCCGGCTCCATCAATTCACGCAGAAACATCACGTGGGTGGCCCCCACGAGTAATTGATGCTCACGTTCACAATTATGCTCACGTTCACAGCAGCTTACCAATTGTAGAGAAGATAGAAAATAACCTCCGACTATTCTTCTGCAGACTGATAAAAAAAAAAAAAAAAACAGTCTACTCAAGAGCTAGTACAAAATACAACCAAGAGACATCAAAATTCTCACGAAAGAAACCTTCGTTCTGTAGAAATACAACTGAATACAACAACATCGAGTCAAAACTGGAGAGATGGCCTCTCAACATTTGATATCAAAATTGAAACTAAAGATAACTGTAATGGAACATGTGAATCGTTTAAATGGAGCTGATGTTATCCAAACGATATTCAACTCATTGGAAGTATATTATTAGCATCAACTGTATCCTTTCTTCAACAAGTATCTGGCGACATCATTGATATATTTACCCAATCCTGGAGTTATCACGGCCGAACACAATGGTGGTAGCCCAGTTAACAGCTACATAAAACCTGTTCCTCCAGCTAACTACTCGAGTCAGATAAGCTGAGCGCCATATAAACCAGCTGATAAACCCAGCCATTGACAGGCCCTTGGCATCCTACCAAGTGAGTAAAGTACACAAATAAATAAGACTCAGGTCAAGAAATAGATTAAAGCCTGATTTTTGTTTACGTATACATAAGTAAAACCCTCTCGTATGAGTTTTAGAGTTCTACCTTTCTTCCAGAATTGGAAGCCTCATTTACATTCTCTCCACAGTTCGCCGAGCATCTCTGCTTTGGCCCCAAGCGTACACAATTTTAAAGATCACTACCCATGAAATTCTAGCTCGGTTGATCTTTGAGTAAGAATTACAGCGCTATTGATTAAGAATTACAGCCCTAGTGAGCATTTGACATAATTATCATGTCCTATGATAAGGAATTGGCTACAGCTGAAACCATACATCATTTATAGTCTGGCTTAGCTAGATTGACTCACATGTCAAACCTAAACCCAGTTATAACCATGTCAACCAACTTTTTTGGAGGAAAACCGCGTCGGCCAGTTTATAATATGCATAACAGTACATGGCACTATAAAGTATTGCATCATAATATTTCATGTTGCATCTCTCATATTAAAACTGTTAACGAATATTGTCGACACAACTTGATAATAAGCAGTTCATTTTCATTGTTTTCCGTATTTAACTTTCCCTGCACTAAAGTTGTACCTATTTGTGTTGTTGTGCGTAAAGCTAAGCCACATAATAGTTTATGCTCTTTCCCCTTTCCATATTTTCCTACATACTTTTCTTTTATATTTAAAGATATACAATTACCCTTAGTTTTTCTCCAAAAAAGACAGGTGATTTATTTTATTTGGCTGTGTTGAGTTATTTAGATAGTAATTAGTCAATATTGTAAGGACCTATCTGTAAGAATGCATTTCTATAAAAAGGGTACCTCTCTATGAGAGTAAGTAACCCTAATTTTCACCCAAACACAACATGGTATCAGAGCCGCCGCCACTGTTCCTCTTCTTGTAGACTGCTGCTAACCCTAGACTCCTGCCTCTTCTTGTAGACCGCCGCCCAAACACTCTCCGACTGGCGACTGTTCCTCTCTATCACCGCCTTCGTCGCCTTTCCCTTCGCCTTCACTAGCTCCGTCGCCGGCGCACGAGGTCCAGAAGTCGGCGGCGGATCTGGCGGGAGAAAGCTCGGGGGAAGAGAGCGGCGGATCGGAAGGTGGAACGAGAGACCGGGGAAGGAGACGGCGGTGTCTGCGCAGATCCATCAACGTCGTCCAAAGGAGACGGATATGACGGCGATCTAGAGAGGAGGTGAGGAAGAGAAGGAGAAGAGGAAGCAACGCCGCCGCCGTTGATGAAGACTTGCTGCTGCGGTCACTGATCTGACGGCGATCTGGAGAGGAGGTGAGGAAGAGACGGAGAAGAGGAAGCAACGGAGGGATCTAAGGAGCAGCAGATCTAGAAGAGAGACTGGGAGATCTATAGAGAGTTTAATTTAGTTTTTTTTTGAGAGGTGTGATGGGAGGAAGACTAGTTTGCTTCTAAACAGTAGTTTAATTTCATGTTAATTTTTGGGTGGCCAATGTTGTGGGTAGTCTTTGGTAAACTTGATGATGAGATAGATGTTGTAATAGATTGTTGAAAAAAAAAAAAAACTCTTGGTTGAAAACTTTAACCTTCGGGTTTATTAACCTTCGGGTTCTTGAAAACTTTAACCTTCGGGTTTATTAACCTTCGGGTTCTTGCAAACTTTAACCTTTGGGTTTATTAACCTTCGGGTTCTTGAAAACTAACCTTAGGGTTCTGAAAACTGACCTTGAGCTTGGTCGAGGAGTTGTAGAGTGAGATCTGAGAATCTAGGGGTTTGGATCGAGATCTACCCCTCGGATCTGATCAAGGAATGAAAAGGTGAAGAGAAGGGGATCAACTGTGAAGATGGGAACACCTGTGACTAGTCAGGAATTGAAGGAGATCCTGGAGGGGGTGGCCAGGGTATTTCAGACAAAACTAGAAGAGAATTCTAGTAGGTCGGTTGTGAACGCATCGGAGTCGGCGCATGTAATGGAGAGGGTAAAGTTGCTGCCGAATGACATCAAGCTTGAGGGGACAAGAAACTATCTGAGTTGGTTTCGTAGGGCATTACTGAACCTTCGAATCAAAGGACTTGAAAGGTATGTGAAGGGGGAACGCACTGAGCCGGAGAATAAGGCGAGTGCTGAGTGGAACACATGGAGTAATACTAATTCTCTGGTGGTTTCTTGGTTGTTGACTTCTGTGTCTCCAACCATAGCTGGGATGGTGGAGTCTATCTCAAATGCAGCTGATGTCTGGAAGACATTGGAGGGGATGTACTCTGGAGCTGGGAGTGTGATGATGATGATGGAAGTGGAGGAGAAGATTGATGCTACCACACAAGGGGAGAAGACAGTCCACCAGTATGCAGCAGAGCTACGTCACTTATGGGCGGATTTGGATCACTATGATCCATTATCACTACAAAACCCAACAGATGTTCTTTTGGGGAGGCAGTATCTTGAGCGCAGGCGTGTGGCTCGTTTTCTTAAGGGCCTGAACCCAAAGTTTGAGGGAAGGAGGGCAGCAATGTGCCATCTGTCATCTCTCCCCTCCTTGGATGAGGCTATTGCATCGATGGAACAAGAAGAGATCAGACAGAAGGTGATGACAGGTGAGGCCTCACCCGTTGTTCGCTCAGCATTGGTGGTTCCAGATGCTCGTATCAGAGATGATAGAGAGTGCTATAATTGTGGAAAGAAAGGGCATCTCAGCTACAATTGCCCTCAACCCCGCAACACTAGTGGAAACCAAGGAGGCAGAGGACAAAGAGGTGGCCGTACAGGTCGTGGAGGCAGGGGACGTGGAGGCCGAGGAGTTGCTCACCTAGCTGTGGCAGATGAATCCCAGACTACTGCTGGGATGACTGGAGCTGAAATAACGGAGCTGGAGGAACTACGTTTGTTCAAGCTTCAGGCTGAGAGTTCGAAGGGCAAGGGACAAGTCAACCAGGATCTGGATACCACTACATGCTTTGGTAACTTTATTGATTATGCTCATGCGAACAAAGGTACACAGGTTCAGGCACTTGCATCCACTAAAACTCATGTTGATTGGATCATAGACTCAGGTGCATCTAGGCATGTCACAGGAGCATCTAGTGAGTTTGCATTATATTATCCGAGTAAGCATATGCATCCTGAGACAGTTCAGACTGCTGATGGGACATCCCAACCCATCAGGGGTACTGGCTCGGTTCATTACACTTCATCTGTTACCTTGTCATCTGTATTGCATGTTCCTTCGTTTTCAGTTAACTTACTCTCAGTTAGCTCTCTCATTGATCAATTAAATTGCACCGTGTTATTTGATCGAGATTTGTGTGTCTTCCAGGAGAAGGAAACGGGGAGGAGGATTGGGACTGGCATCAGGCGTGATGGTCTTTGGTACTTGGACAGAGAGACTACAATGATTGCTGCTGCTGTTAGCGGAGGGCCAGAGGCAGAAGCGATGCTTCAACATTGCCGATTAGGGCATTTATCTTTTGAGAGTTTGAATAGATTAGAACCTGAGTTAATGAAAAAAGTGGATAGAAAAGAGTTATTTTGTAATGCCTGTGAACTTGGAAAACATACTCGTTCTACTTATAGAATGATTGGTCTTCGAAGTTGTGAACCATTTGCACTTGTCCATTCTGATATTTGGGGACCATGTCCTACTACCTCTATTAGTGGTTTTAAATGGTTTGTTACTTTCATTGATTGTTATTCACGTATGGTCTGGATATACATGATGAAACAAAAATCTGAGGTTTACAAATGTTTTCAAGACTTCTCAGCCTATGTGAAGACGCAGTTTGGAGTGCAGGTGAAGATTCTCCGAACAGATAATGGGACTGAGTATGTCAACAAGGAGTTTGCCGCTTTCATCTCTAGTCAGGGAATCCTTCATCAAACCACCTGTCCAGACACCCCTGCTCAGAATGGGGTAGCTGAACGTAAGAACAGGCATCTACTGGAAGTGACCCGCTCATTGATGTTGATAATGAATGTACCTAAGTTTTTATGGAGTGAGGCTGTCATGACAGCAGCTTATTTGATCAATAGAATGCCATCAAGAGTATTAGGGATAAAGACACCGTGTGAGATGCTCTTGGGCTCGAATGTTTTTGTTGTTCCACCAAAAGTGTTTGGATGCATATGTTATGTGCGAGATCACAGATTGATGGTGAGTAAACTGGATCCGCAAGCAGTTAAATGTATCTTTGTTGGCTACTCATCAAGCCAAAAGGGATACAAGTGTTGGTGTCCCACTGAAAGAAGGTTGTTTGTCAGTATGGATGTGACTTTTCGGGAGTTTGAACCTTTTTACGGGAAGAAGACGGAGTTGAGTTCCTTGTTTGGAGATGGCTCTACTGATGCTAGTAGAGAGGAGGAGAATGAAAATGAGAATGACATCATGGTTGGGATGATTCCATGTCCTCTTGAGTCACCAAGCAGTGATGGTACACCGTCGGGTAGTGGTGGCGACTCAGGAGGTGACAATCAAGGTCAGGGGGAGCTGAGAGTATACACGAGGAGACAGAAACAGCAGCATGAGCCGTCTCCTGTGCCTACGCCAGTGCCCACAAATGTTGATGTCCCAAATCCATCCTCTCCAGTGACTTCTCCACCTGAGTCGATAGGTAACGAGTTCTTCCCTGATACTTCTAACACTCCTGTCTTACCCCGCAGAACCTCCAGGGTCAATGCTGGAAAACCTCCAGCTAAGTTTGGTAGTTGGGATACTGACATTGCGAATTACATTTCATATGCATCGTTGCATTCAGTGCATGTACCTAACAACTGGCAGGACGCTAAGCAAGATCCTAGGTGGTTGAGTGCCATGCAAGAGGAACTTCGGGCCTTGAAGAAGAATGATACATGGGAGCTGGTACCTTTGCCAGCTGGGAAGCGTGCTGTTGGATGTAAGTGGGTGTATACGGTTAAGCAAACTCCAGAGGGCAAGATCGACAGATACAAAGCCAGATTGGTTGCTAAAGGCTACAGTCAAACGTATGGCATTGACTATGACGAGACATTTGCTCCAGTAGCAAAGATGAGCACTGTTAGAATGTTGGTGTCATGTGCTGCCAACTTTAATTGGCCACTACATCAGCTAGATGTCAAGAATGCATTTTTGCTTGGAGATCTCCAGGAGGAGGTGTATATGGAGATTCCACCAGGCTTCGCTACCTCTCAAGTAGCTGGGAAGGTGTGCAAGTTGAAGAAATCTTTGTATGGGTTAAAACAGTCTCCGAGGGCATGGTTTGACAGATTCAGGTTGGCAGTCTGCGGTATGGGGTACAAGCAGTGCAATGGGGATCATACTGTGTTTTACAGGCACTCCAAAACTCGTATCACTATTCTGGCAGTCTATGTGGATGATATTGTAATCACTGGAGATGATGTTGAAGAAATCCTACGGTTGAAGAAGAAATTGGGAGAGCAATTTGAAGTTAAAGATCTGGGACAGTTGAAATACTTCCTCGGAACGCGAAAGGGTATAGTGCTTTCTCAGCGGAAGTATGCTCTGGATCTTCTCTCAGAGACAGGGATGTTGGGGTGTAGAGTTGCATCTACTCCTATCGAGCAGAATCATAAGATGAGTGCCGAGGGTGGTGACCCAGTGGGTAAAGAGCAATATCAAAGATTAGTTGGGCGACTTATATATTTATGTCATACGAGACCTGATATTACTCACGCCGTGAGTGTGGTGAGTAGATATATGCATGATCCCAGAGAACAGCATATGGAGGCAGTTCGCAGAATTCTTAGATATATTAAGGGAAGCCCAGGAAAGGGGTTGCGGTTCAGAAGTTCTGGACATCTGAGAATTGAAGGCTACTGTGATGCTGATTGGGCGGGTTGTATGGATGATCGTAGGTCCACTACAGGCTATTGTGTATTTGTTGGAGGCAATCTCGTATCCTGACGTAGCAAGAAGCAAGATGTGGTGGCTAGGTCTACAGCTGAGGCAGAGTACAGGGCTATGGCAGTTGGTCTGTGCGAGTTGATGTGGGTCAAAAACGTATTATCTGAGCTGCGCTTGTTTAGAAGAGACTCCTTACAACTTTGGTGTGACAACAAATCGGTAATTAATATTGCAAATAATCCAGTTCAGCATGATCGCACCAAACATGTGGAGATCGATCGGTTCTTTATCAAGGAGCAACTGAATAGAGGAGTTCTGACTTTGAGCTATGTGAAATCAGAAGAGCAGTTAGCTGATTGTTTAACAAAAGGATTAGGTTCTAGAGAGTATGATATCTTTTGTAACAAGATGGGGATGATTGATATCTATCGCCCATCTTGAGGGGGAGTGTTGAGTTATTTAGATAGTAATTAGTCAATATTGTAAGGACCTATCTGTAAGAATGCATTTCTATAAAAAGGGTACCTCTCTATGAGAGTAAGTAACCCTAATTTTCACCCAAACACAACAGGCTGAAACCTCAAACTTACGACAATAGCGGATAATATAATAGGTAACATTATTCCATAAGCAAGACCAGCGAACTATTTTATTTGGCTGAAATCTCAACTTTAGACAATAGATATAATCCGGTTATGAACTAACTCATGTAATGTTTTGTGCATGCCCTTTTACCTAAAATTTTTTGTATAGCATGTAATATTTAGCAGTGTCCTTTTACTAGTAAATTTTGTATTATGACAACATGAAAGCCTTCGTCCCAAACTTCTGGGATGGGTTATAGGAACAGCATTCTTTCATTTTATATTTGCCAAAGATTCAAAATAAAGACATTGCTTTGTTGTCATCATCAAGTAGCCTTGATGAGTTGGAAGGATATTCTTGGACAAGATACTTGTGGCAAAATAGGCAATTGTTCCGAAAAGTGTCATTATAAAACAAGGACAACCCAATTAAGCAGGTGATTATTTCTAGCAATATTCACTTTGTGTATCGAGGACCAAACATGTGAGACAGGGTGCCAATATGCTCTTTTAGCTCAAGATTGGTGAGAATTTATCGTCCACCCTTGAACTTCTTGATTTGTGATACCGGCTCCTCTTCACATTATAATGTAGTCTACTAATATGCTGGACAAAAGAGAACAAAAGAAATCCGACAGTAGATACAGGACACACCTTGCTTTGCCTCAGGTCAACCAGTGCCTTGTAGCGTCCTACTGACACCATGCTTCCAAGATGCTTGTAGACGAAAGGCTCACCAAAGGATATGCTTTTAGCACTATAAGCTTTTCCACCATTCTGCTTTCCTACCTTTGTAAATAGACCTGCTAAATATTTGCCTTGCCTTTCTGCAACCTGTTGGACAGACTAGCGTTTCAGACCCTTGAGCAAAAAATGAGAAAGTTTTTATGCTTAGTTGTATGCTAAAAAGGTTTCACAACTCATGATAGGAGAATTATATTGTATTATTGACCTCACTATAAAAACTAGTTGGTATTGCAATTTTCTAGGTAAAGAATTGTGTTTATGGCAAATAATCCATATACCTACGACAATGGCAGAGAGAAGACTTAATGATCACCCTTGGTCTACAGTAGATGAAATACGACCTTTATAATCTCCACCAGTCTAAGACAACAAAGACCAATTGGGCTGGTAGCTATTGTCATGTAGTATTTTCTAAATATGCGTAAATCCTATAGATTTATGTGTTTGTAACATGTTGTCCTTTATACCTGATTATACTAATTTATGTTTTTCCACTTTCCTCGATTTTCCATTATACTATATATAGGAACCAAATTCGATTCATGATTCAATGTATTTAACCAGCATGGAATAGACTGTACAATAAATATATGAATTTGTACCACCTGCGCACCCATATCTTTGAACTCCAAACTATTAGCCCTTTATTAGATATCTACTTGGAGAATTCCTTTGCCAAGTATTTAGTTGTAATCTACAATGCACAAAACTACTACTTTATCGTTATACTAAATAGAATTACCTCCTAAGATAAGATGGGTGGCAGTAAAATTAACATGAACCATAATGCTTAACGAGTAGGACTTGTGAACTCCCTTTGAACCATATAACTAGTAGACTGAGAAATTTATTGTTACTGTTAAAACTTAAAGTTTCTAGCGTGTCACTGAAAATTGACCTACTGCTCAAAAGTAGGGAAAAAAAAAGAAAAATAAATGTATAAGTAAAATAGACTTACCTGTGCCAAAGCAGGAAGCACTAGCTTCCCTGTTTGTTCAAGAAAACCTGCACAGTCACCAAGTGCAAATACATCCTCCACAGAAGGAACTCGTAACCATTCATCAACACCGATTCTGTGTTGTGGCCATAGCAAAAAAAGATGTCAAGACCATGGAATGAATGCATAGTCTTTAATGGTTATTGATGCTCCAGAAACAAACCTTCCGCCAGGAGATTTGGGAAGATCAAGGGATTTAATTAACTCAGAAGGCCCGACTCCAGTAGACCAGACTAAAAGGCCATAAGGAACTCTAGTTCCATCATTTAGAAGAATTTCCTTCGGAAGTACCTCTTTCACAACACCTCGCAAAAGGTGAACTCCAGACTGTGTGCATTATAGATTTTATTAAATTGGAAAATTGCTTGACGGAAAAAGAACTTTAATACAATATCATAGCAATTAAGAATATCTTATGTCACCTTCATCAAATGATTAGTTGCATACTGCCTTAGTCCCACATCAAAGGAAGACAAAATTTCATTTGCCTGTATAAAGTAGAAAAATGGGATTTATTGATGAGTGAACTTGTTGCTTCCTCTTCCCAAATGCATGCTAAGCAGTAGGCTTACCTCTATGAGAGTGACACGAATATAATCCTTAACATGAGAGTACCTCTCACGGACATCTCTAATTATAAAATCACTCAATTCACCACTGAACTCCACACCAGTAGGGCCTCCCCCAATAACAACACAGTGTAAGAGTTGTTTCCTATCTTCTTCTGATATGCCTGCCATATACCAACAATATTCATTCTTACAGCATCCTCTCTTAATATATAGGACAATTGTCAAGCTCTGTTGAGAAAATCACTACATATGAAGCTTTAACTGCTTTATTTGTAAAAATGGTAACAGGGAAGTATAGGATTTAAACATTTCCAGCTAGTTTCCAAATATTAATCATCAGGAAAGGAGCATGCCTAGACTTTAACAAACCAACAAGTCTCGTGAAAAGACATATGAAAAAGGCAACAAAGATATCTGGAGAATTTACATGCCAAAGCTGTCAACTGTGTATAACGTAACTGGAAACAATATAAATCGTTCCCTTTATAGAAATGTCTGGCAAGATGTGGACTTCAAGCTTCTTGACAAAGAAACGTTAGATTTCAGCCAATTGCTGCAAACTAACTTCGTAAGTATTGGCTCAACGGATGGCTAAAAGATAAATGCTCAAACATTTCATGGAAGATTTTCCATGTAAACTTGTGCTCCATAAGGAGCCACGTTCTGATGTCAATTTAGCTTTAAGGTAACCTTATTGACCCAAGCTGTTTTCTTAGTTGTATGCCACAGTCAATATATGTCAACATGGTCACTGTAGGCGTATAAAATTGCTTATAGGTCCCTTAGCATAGCTCGGCACAAACCGACGAACCAACGAGGCGACGAGGTTGACGAATCGCACGCAAGCAACGGAATACATCCATTCGCGCGTGGGATCAAGCCAACAGTTCGGGGAATCAACGAGTCATTCAAACAAGAGCGGACTCGGATGAATCACGACCGAATCAAGATCAGTTTCAAACTCGAACCCAGAAGTGGATTTACTGCCAAAACAGGAATCAGATTCACTGCCAAATCAGATCAACAGATCAGAGTCCAAATCAACCGCACAACGGGAATCACGGAGCAAACGACAAAACGACAAAACCCAAGGGTGGCTCGGCCCAGTGCCGGCCACCCATGGGTGGCCGACCCAGATCTGTGCGCGGGCACAGTTCAGAGAGCCTATAAATAGGCTCCCCTTTGTTCATTTGAAAAGATTGGAACTTTGAGAACCGAAACTCTGCCGAATTGAAGATCGAGCTTAGAGTTTTGAAGACTTGAGGACTTGAAGATTCAGATCTGATTCTCGGCGAGCGTCCACGTCACAAAAGGCAGGTGTTCGAGAGGTAAAAAGCAGATCTAAGATCTACACGAAACTACACTCCGGATCAAAGCTTGGCCTTTGATCCCGAGATTTGGACGATTATTTTCTTGGTGAACTAATCCTCCCCGGCTATTATTCCCTTCGCGGAATAATACCCGTCCAATCGTGTAGATCCGACCGGATCTAGATCGCGCGGTGGTCCACGGATTAACCCCGGCGTCGGCAAAGAACCCACACAAGCGAGCGACCGCAAAACAGGAGCTGCGATTTGTTCAAAAGGAGAAAGTTATAATTTTTTTTATTTCTTTGATTTCTTGTAACCGGATCTAAAAAAGACCGGATCTTTTGTAACTCAAAAAGTTGTTATTCAAGATGACAATGACTTCAAGAAAGCTACAATTTTCACCTGTGCGAACAATCTGGCGACCACAGTGGGAGCCACCGATCTCGCTGCCGAGATCGTCACGTCGCAGCCGCGGATTCCGATCCCGGTCGAGGAGGAGGTCGAGTACGAATTCGACCAGCGCCAAGTTCGAGGAATACTTTCATCCTCGTCCGGATCAACCTCCCCCGCAAGTCCAAAGGAAGTTACTCCTCCAGGAGAAAAGCTCGTTGGTTTGAAGAAGTTCAGAATACCAACGATGCTCTCACCCCAACTGACGCCAAAGTTGCGTCAGGTGAAGTTCCACCGACCTCCAACGAGGTCAAACCTATTCTTGCCGACGCTTCTACTGTTGAGGGCGTTGTGACTCTCTCAAAGAGAGCCCGCCAGAGGCGACGTCAACGCCTTGCGCGGCAATTCGCCAAAGCGATGGAGTCTACGGACGGGGTCCGCTACAACGCGGATTTAAAGAATAGGAGAGGCAAACAGCCTCAACAACTGAAGAATGGCGGTTCCTCCAAGTCGCCGACGAGCGAATGGATCCGGGTCAAACGGAACCGTTCGACACTCGAAGAGCGGATTCACAAACGCCGCGCACTGCTTGCACAAGCAAGAATCCTCGTGCAGAAGGCCGAGGAATTGAAGAAAGGAAGAGTGGCCAAGAAGCCGCCATCAACCCGCCAAGTGTGGAGGCCGAAACAGCCTCTAACCAAAGTTCAACCTCCGGTGAATCAACCAAAGTCGCCGGTAATCCCAATAGCTTCTCCGGGAGATCATGCAGAATCGTCCCAAAGGAAGAAGCCAGTCTTGGAGCACCTCGGTCTGGTTCCCGACGAGAGAGGCAAAGCTCCTGTTCAAGATCGTTTGGGTCCGATGAAGAAGCCCCGGACGACGCAACATGCTGGGGGTCGCCGTCACCTCCAACATCACAAAGAGACCAGGACAGATACCCGCATCAACTTGCGCATCGAAGTTCAGGAGCCCGCCGAGAACTCACGCCCAAAAAGGCATGTTTCGAGGCGTGTAACTTTCAAAAACCCTAAGAAGGTAATTCCCCCTCAGAAGGAAACATTATCGTCTGATGGCGATAGCGTTATACCTGAGAAGTCGTGCCAACACACGATAGGTTACTCCGACCGTCAAGCAGACGAGTTGTACTATCGTGCTGGGGGTACGAATAAAACCAGGAAAATGAGTCCCCAAAAACAAGAAACTCAGTGCCCTTGTTCAAAGCTCATTCGGGCGGTACTGTCTAAGTGCAACTGCATCAAGACGGTCCCCGAAAGAATTTCGGTTTTCGAAAGGCTCACCACCGAAACGCCAAAACCAAGGCCTAGGCGTTTCCGACAAAGAAGAATGGTAGTCGAGGAAGGAGAATTTCCGAGGGTCACCACGAATATGACCAGCAAAGGGACGTCGACACAGGAGAACCCCGAGTCAATTCCGGAAGTACCCCGGTGTGTCGAAGATGAAGAATCGGATTCCTGTTCTGCTGTCGCATCAGACAATACAGTATCCAGCGAGGGACAACCCCGCGAGTCATTTATGATAAGCGCGGAACAAGTGGCCAAGATGCTCGAAGAAGACATGACTAAACAACAGGAGAGCTTCAGGTTCGAAATACAGATGGCCATGCAGAGTATGAGAGAAATGCATGACCAACAAATTCAGGCACTGACGAACCAGCAAGGTGAACCAAGCCGCCGTAACCAGGTCGTTCAGGAAGAGGAGCACACGGATACGGATGAAGCTCACAATGCCAATAATCCTCCCGTCAATGCAGGGGGTGGTAATGAGGATGCTAGTCGTAATGTCACACTTCCGCCTCAGAACGAAAACACAGGCGAAAGTCTGAAGATCAAAAACCTCGAGAGCAAAATCAACACATTGATCTCCGCTCAAGAGACGAAGAAAACAGGCATTCCCTGTCCATACCCAAGAGAGTGGGAATCGATCCCATATCCGGCGAAGTTCAACCTAATTAACTTCACGCCGTTTGATGGGAAGGGTTCGCCCACTCAGCATGTGATTTATTTCAAATCACACCTAGGGGTAATCTCTGGCAATGAGCCTCTGATGGTGCGGTCATTCGTCGGCACTCTTCGCGGAGCCACCTTCGATTGGTATCACCGCCTCAAGCCAGGTAGCGTGAACAGCTGGGACGATATGGAGACCAGGTTCCTCACCAATTTCTTCGACGACGACACCGAGATATCTATCGGATCATTGCTCGATGAGAAGCAAAAAGACGAGGAGTTAGTCGACACCTTTGTCAAAAGGTTCCGGAACAAGGCGATGAATTGTCGGGACCCGATCACTGAGGAATTCATTCTCCAGACTTGCCACAACAACCTTGCACTGGACGTGTTGGAAGCAATGGGAACAGCACCGTCTGACACTTGGAAAGACTTGAAGGTGCGCGGTGAACAAGCCGAACGCTTCCTCCGAAGGAAGAAAGCCGAGAGGGGTCAATCAACAACTAAGCCTCCGAATTCTAACTTCGCCTCCCGTGGTAAGGGCAAGACACCTGCAGCGGCTGTTGATGCTAATCAAACGTCGCAACAGCAATCCCGGAGACAGCAGAAGACTTCGGATCACAGGCTCCAAAAAGAGTACTCTTTCAAGGACGAAGACGTTCCAGCCATCTTCGAATCCCTCCTTAAAAATAACAAGATCAAGCTGCCACCGATCACGAATCAGGAGGAAGCTGACAATACTACGGATCCGAAGTACTGCGCATACCACAGGAGGATCCTTCTGTTGGATTTAATCTAATAATTCTAATTGTGGGCACATATGATTAATCAATGTGTATT
This sequence comes from Asparagus officinalis, assembly GCF_001876935.1. NCBI lineage: Eukaryota > Viridiplantae > Streptophyta > Magnoliopsida > Asparagales > Asparagaceae > Asparagus > Asparagus officinalis. The sequence goes on from NC_033796.1 coordinate 60,013,700, forward strand.
GCTATCTTTCATGATAACCCACTGAAGTGATTAATTAAGTTGGGTTAATGGGTATTTAAATATAATCATGGGGTTATATGTGCAGATACCAGGTTGTAATTGTGATTTATTGAGGGGCTAAATTACAAAAGTACAACATCTATAAATAAGGGGTTATGGTCCCTAACCTAGGGTTACATTCTCTAATTCTCTTCACCCCCATCTAAGAGAGAAATTCGGCTAAAGAGAAAACCCTAAGGTTAGAAGATCCAAAACCCAAAATCAAGATCAAGCAATGGATTCAGGTATAAGCTTCCGCTCTTTTAGTTTTTTGTTAATCTCTTTGAATTAATCATGGCTATATGGTTTTAGATCTCAAGTTTTATGATGTAGATCTAACAAGTGGTATCAGAGCCACCTTGATAATTCTTAGGGATTTAAGTTTTATTGGGTTTTTTGATCTTAAATCTCTGGTTAAAGATTCATTTTTTTTGGGTTCGGATGAACATTAATGTTCGGTGAACAGTAACAAAAAATTTTTCCGGGTGAAAAGTAAAGTTTTTTTCGGATGAACAGTAACTTTTTGGAATTTTTTGGATTTTTCTTTGATTTTTTCTTCAATTTTTTCCAATTCTGGATCTGTTTTGAAAATAAAAATCAAAGTTTTTTTTTGGGTTCGGCGGCGGTTTCAATTTGAAACCCTAAGGGTTCATGGCGAAATTGAGGAGGTGGTTACCTTCAAACGAACCTCGCGTTCGTTCAATTTTAACCGAGCTTCGCGCTCAACGAACCTCGCGTTCGTTCTAAGGTGAACCTCGCGTTCAACTCAGGTGAGCGTCAAGCTCAATTTTAACGAACCTCGCGTTCGTTCTAAGGTGAACCTCGCGTTCAACTCAGGTGAGCGTCAAGCTCAATTTTAACGAACCTCGCGTTCGTTCTAAGGTGAACCTCGCGTTCAACTCAGGTGAGCGTCAAGCTCAATTTTAACGAACCTCGCGTTCGTTCTAAGGTGAACCTCGCGTTCAACTCAGGTGAGCGGAACTCTGTGTTCAATTTTAAACGAACTTTGCGTTCGTTCTCAGGTCGAACTTTGCGTTCGTACTCAGGATGAACTCTGCGTTCAATTTTAAACGAACTTTGTGTTCGTTCTCAGGTCGAACTTTGCGTTCGTACTCAGGATGAACTCTGCGTTCATTTTTTAAACGAACCTTGCGTTCGTTCTCAGGTCGAACATTGCGTTCGTACTAAGGTTGAACTCTGCGTTCATTTTTTAACGAACTTTGCGTTCGTTCTCAGGTCGAACTTTGCGTTCGTACTCAGGATGAACTCTGCGTTCAATTTTAAACGAACTTTGCGTTCGTTCTCAGGTCGAACATTGCGTTCGTGCTCAGGTTGAACTTTGCGTTCATTTTTCAAACGAACCTTGCGTTCGTACTTAAGTGAGTCTCGTACTCAATACAGTCGAACCTCGCGTTCGAAGCTAAGGGAACTTCGTGTTCATTATGGTTAAGCCTCGGCTTTTCATGGGTCCACTTTGGTATACTTAATTTATTCAATTAAGTTATGGGCCCTAATTAAGCTGTGAGACCCCAATTAAGTTTAGGAAATTCAGTTGATTTAAAAAAAAATTTCTTAAATCTAAATTCGGTTCTTAATCAATTATTTAATTCAAATATTATGACACTAAGGTATTAAGGTTGTCTCTCACTCCAATTGATTAATTGAAACAAGAAGTTGCCAAAGTAACCTCTCTTGTGTAGGTTGTTCATAAGGAATGTGAGATGTTTGTGTGTATTTTCGTATAAATATTTAATCGGCCCAAAGGAAGGTTAATATTTATTTAGACTGTATACACATCTGCGATGATAAGCGTGTGACAATTATAAGGTTTACATGTGAATAATGAATCGATCCAAAGATAGTTTTATTATTTGACATGAGTTATTGTCAGTGTTTGATCATTGCAACAATGTATCACTTACAAGTTAATATTACTATTCAAAGACTTGATATTAATGTTGTGCCCGATATCTTGGATGAGGACTGTCATTATTTGAATGATATTGATTATGGTTATTGATGTGAGCTTCTTTTGTTTTATTTCAGCTAATGCATCTGCTGCAACAATTTCTGCTAACATCAACTCAATTCCCATGCTAAATGGGACAAACTTCAAGGTTTGGAAAGAGAACATATTAATTGTTCTTGGCTGCATGGATCTTGACTATGCATTAAGAACTGAACAACCCCAACCTCTCAATGCGGATAGCACTCCTGATGCAAAGAAGGAGCATGAGAAGTGGGAGCGTTCAAATCGCATGAGTCTTATGATCATTAAGCGCGGCGTTCCGGAAGCCTTCAGGGGCATAGAATCCGAAGGGATTACTAAGGCTAAAGATTTCCTTGCCGAAATTGAGAAGCGTTTTGCGAAAAACGATAAGGTAGAAACAAGCACGCTTTTAGCTCGCTTGATTTCAATGAAGTATAAGGGCAAAGGAAATATCAGGGAGTACATTATGGAAATGTCTCATATTGCTTCAAAGCTTAAGGCACTTAAACTCGATCTTTGTGACGAGTTATTAGTGCATCTGGTTTTGTTGTCTCTTCCTGCACAGTTTAACCAATTTAAGGTCAGTTATAACTGTCAAAAGGAGAAATGGACTCTAAATGAGCTCATTTCATACTGTGTGCAAGAAGAAGACAGGTTGAAGCAAGATAAGACAGAAAGTGCTCATTTGGCCTATGCCTCTAAGGATAAGGGCAAGAAAAGGAAGAATGATAAGGAAGCTGCTAAGGGTCCAGTTGAGAAGAAACAACATAAGGATAATCAGGGTTGTTTCTTCTGTAAGAAGCCTGGACATGTAAAGAAGGACTGTACAAAATATCACGCCTGGCGTGATAATAAGGGTACGTTCCTTGCTTTGGTCTGTTCTGAGGTTAATTTAGCTTCAGTACCTAGAAACACTTGGTGGTTAGACTCTGGTGCTACTACTCACATAAGTGTTTCTATGCAGGGTTGCCTGAGCTACCGAAAGCCAAGTGATGTTGAAAGACACATCTTTGTGGGCGACGGACAATCGGTAGATGTGGAAGCAATTGGGCACTTTAGGTTGTTGTTAGGAACTGGTTATTATTTGGATTTAAAAGATACTTTTGTAGTACCGTCTTTTAGACGGAATTTGGTTTCTGTTTCTGTATTGGACAAATCAGGTTATTCTTGTTCATTTGGAAACAGTCAATTCAGTTTATCTTTTAATTCAAATGTTGTGGGAACCGGTTACTTGAGTATTTATGACAACCTATATTTGCTTGATACAATTGCTTCTTACAATGAATCCTTGCATGTGGAATCACGTGGTACTAAGCGTAAATTAAATAAGGAAAATTCGGCGACATTATGGCATAAGCGCTTAGGTCATATCTCAAAAGGTAGAATTGAGCGTCTTGTGTCTGATGGCATTTTGGATTCCCTTGATTTTTCGGACTTCGACGTATGTGTTGAATGTATCAAGGGAAAACAGACCAAAGTGAAAAGATTAGGTGCCAACAGATCTTCGGATGTCTTAGAATTGATACATACGGATATTTGTGGGCCATTCCCTACGGAATCCTGGAATGGTCAACAATATTTTATATCATTCATAGACGATTACTCACGTTATGGGCACCTATATCTTATTCATGAAAAATCTGAGTCTCTGGACATGTTCAAAGCCTATAAAGCTGAAGTTGAGAATCAACTCAACAGAAGAATTAAAACCGTCAGATCTGATCGTGGTGGTGAGTACTACGGTAGATATGATGGTTCAGGTGAACAACGTCCAGGACCATTTGCTAGATACCTAGAGGAATACGGTATCGTCCCACAGTACACCATGCCGGGTTCACCTAGCATGAATGGTGTAGCTGAAAGACGAAACAGGACTCTTAAGGATATGGTAAGAAGTATGATTGCTCATTCTTCTTTACCAGAGTCACTCTGGGGAGAAGCACTTAAGACAGCAGCTTACATTCTGAATAGAGTACCAAGTAAAGCAGTTGCTAAAACACCTTATGAGCTTTGGACTGGTCGAAAGCCCAGTTTAAAGCATTTACATATTTGGGGATGTCCAGCTGAGGCAAGGCCTTATAGGCCAAATGAAAAGAAATTGGACTCCAAAACAGTTAGCAGCTACTTTATTGGATACTCTGAACGCTCTAGGGGCTTTAAGTTTTATGATCCCACTATAAGGAACATTTTTGAGACGGGAACAGCAACATTCTTTGAGGATGTTGAGTTTGGGGGGAGAAATAAGGTTAGAGACATTAGTTTTGAGGAGGAATTGGCTTCAGATCCAATCCATACAGTTACTTTTGACAATATTCAGGTTCCTATACCTGTTGTTGCTCAAGAAGTAAATCCGGAACCTCAAGATGATAATGTTGAACAACTCCCTGTTCCAGAAGAACAAACTCAACAACCTCAAGAACCAGTGCCATTAAGGAGATCCACGAGAGAAAGGAGAAATGCTATTCCGGATGATTATATTGTATTTCTCCAAGAACATGAGGAAAGTAGTGGAATGTTAGAAGATGATCCAATCAACTTCTCTCAGGCCATGAAAAGTTCGGAAATATGGCTGCGAAATTTTGTCACGGGACTGCGCATTTTGGAAAATATTGAAAGACCACTAAGGCTATATTGTGACAATAAATCTACAGTAATGTATTCCAATAACAACAGGAGCTCAACTAAGTCAAAACATATTGACATTAAGTTCCTGGTTGTGAAAGAAAGGGTACAGAGTGGACAGATATCCATAGAGCACATTGGGACAAACTCCATGATAGCTGATCCTCTTACTAAGGGATTGCCACCTAAGGTCTTTCATGAGCATACTGCTCATATGGGTGTGGTATTATTTGAGGATATTATGTTTTAGTGGGAGTTTGTAATTGTGGTGCTTTATGTTTGGTTGTATTGTCTGATCAGAATAAAGTATTCAGTTAAGACACTCTGTTACATTATGTTTGGTTTTGACCTCACTAAGGAGGACCAGTTGAAAATAGACATGTACTGATCACATTGCATGTAATTTTCATGCTGCACATCCATGATTGATCTATGTCGTTTGATTGTATTGGTATATGTGACCATTGATGGGTCGAGTCACGATAAATGTGACGAAGGCCGCTTTGATCCTATATTGATATAGTCAATGGATGAGATTGTTCGGAAATACCTTTTCAGTGATAACATTTTTTGAGCTCATAAGGTTATACACAATTTAAGGAATCATATGGTGCCCAAGTGGGAGATTGTTGGATTTAATCTAATAATTCTAATTGTGGGCACATATGATTAATCAATGTGTATTGCTATCTTTCAGGATAACTCACTGAAGTGATTAATTAAGTTGGGTTAATGGGTATTTAAATATAATCATGGGGTTATATGTGCAGATACCAGGTTGTAATTGTGATTTATTGAGGGGCTAAATTACAAAAGTACAACATCTATAAATAAGGGGTTATGGTCCCTAACCTAGGGTTACATTCTCTAATTCTCTACACCCCCATCTAGCTAGAGAAATTCGGATTTAGAGAAACCCTAAGGTTAGAAGATCATCAAAAACCCAAATCAAGATTTCATCCATGGATTCAGGTATAAGCTTCCGCTCTTTTGATTATTGTTAATCTCTTTGAATTAATCATGGCTATATGGTTTTAGATCTCAAGTTTTGATTTAGATCTATCACCTTCATCCCACCAAGGCCTGCTTTACTTTAAAGAATAGTATCCAGACTTTGGTTGAAGCCGGCGTCATAACGCTAGAGTAAGCCAGTTAAGAACGGCACCACTCCGATAAGTATAAGAGTATAAACTGCTTCTTAAGACTCCGATGAGTATACGAGTATAAACTGCTTCTCCATCTTACTCCGAAAAGTATACGAGTATAAACTGCTTCTTAATACTCCGAAAAGTATACGAGTATAAACTGCTTCTTAATACTCCAATAAGGTATATGAGTATAAACTATTCCCTATTTTTGGTTGAGAAGTTCCTGGAGAATATTTTTATAAATATTCTTAAGGATAACTCAACAACACAACGCCGGACAACGCGTTGCACATAAAAAACTCGACGCCAGCAATCGATGGTCAATCCCACGAGCTGAAAATCAAAAATCAGGAATCGACTTCAAGGTTCAAAATCTCCGACAAACGGTCAGACAATAAATGCAGCACCGGAACCCTTACAGACATTCGACAAAGCACCGAATAGCCTGAAGGATTGAAGGAATCAAGAACAGAAGCCATTCCAAGGTCCCGTTACACCGACTGAAGGTTGGGACAAGCATATCCAAAATATTCCAGACTCTTCTATAAAAGAACGAGACTGAAATACTTTGGAGGGGGTATCTGTAGGCATATAAAATTGCTTATAGGTCCCCTAGCATAGCTCGGCACAAACCGACGAACCAACGAGGCGACGAGATCGACAAATCGCACGCGAACAACGGAATGAATCCACCCGCGTGCAGAATCAAGCTAATGAGTTGAGGAATCAACGAGTCATCCAACCGAGAGCGGACTCGGACGAATCACGATCGAATCAAGATCAATTTCGGACAGCCACCCATGGGTGGCTCGGCCCAGTGCCGGCCACCCATGGGTGGCCGACCCAGATCCGTGCGCGGGCACAGTTCAGAGAGCCTATAAATAGGCTCCCCTTTGTTCATTTGAAAAGGTTAGAACTTTAAGAGCCGAAACTCTGTCGAATTGAAGATCGAGCTTAGAGTTTTGAAGACTTGAGGACTTGAAGATTCAGATCTGATTCTCGGCGAGCGTCCACGTCACAAAAGGCAGGTGTTCGAGAGGTAAAAATCAGATCTAAGATCTACACGAAACTACACTCCGGATCAAAGCTTGGCCTTTGATCCCGAGATTTGGACGATTATTTCCTTGGTGAACTAATCCTCCCCGACTATTATTCCCTTCGCGGAATAATACCCGTCCAATCGTGTAGATCCGACCGGATCTAGATCGCGCGGTGGTCCACGGATTAACCCCGGCGTCGGCAAAGAACCCACACAAAGCGAGCGACCGCAAAACAGGAGCTCGCGATTTGTTCAAAAGGAGAAAGTTGTAATTTTTTTTTCTTTGATTTCGTTGTAACCGGATCTAAAAAAGACCGGATCTTTTGTAACTCAAAAAGTTGTTATTCAAGATGACAATGACTTCAATGAAAACTACAATTTTCACCGCGAACAGTCACAAAGATATTTCTTACAGAACATTCTGATTTGAAAAAGAGAAGTATTGTACAATATTTAGTGCAACATCAAAAACACATTGCTCTAGTCTCCATTGTATAAAAAATCGAAATAAAATGAAAATTCCAATACTTTTTGCTGTTAGCCAGGTCTAGAAGAATCAAATCAGCACTAAAAATACTAGGATTCATTGCTTTCTATGAATCAAAGAGCTCATACCATACCAATGTATGCTTTATTGCATTCTTGGAGGATACAATACAACACATTGTAACATATATGTCTGTCCGTCAAGTTACCTTCAAGCATTCTTTCCCAACAAAATAGGAAAATATAATATTTATTTTTATTTCTTTAGAGAGATATTCCAATTGTGTAATACCCATTTACTATAGCCTTCGAAGGACAAATGGAGCTGAAACTCAATACAATTCAATAAACTGATCCAATTCTTTCACTTCTAGATCATAATGGAAGATAGCAGAGACAAATATGCTACCATCCAAGAATATCATTGTCCTCAAGTATAACAATCACATGCATGGAGAGTTAAGTTGAGAACACACAATCAAATTTTAGAACATTGGTTTCAGTTTATTAGTGGCCTAGTGGGCAGTAAAATAAAAAAAGAGAACTCCAGTTCTCCTATGGTTTTATAGAGTTATGATTTCAGTATAACTATATAAACCTACGTTACAGGGATACATGCACCATTACGGGTACAAAACACGGCAAATTTGTAAAAGGTAGGGTAGGAGGGCTCGTTGTATTGTGTGCATATATATTGAGATTAATAATTTCCACTAGATCAATGTTGTTTTTCCATTCACATGTTATGAGGAATAAAATTTATATAACATCCTCTATGCTTCTTTTATGATGCAGATATTAAACTGGAAAAGTGTATGTTTTTTAACCATGTACTCAAAGGATCTATGTCCAAACCCGAGCCATGTCCAAAGAGTTCACGAGATTCAGGAAGTGGATGTGAGGTGCAGGATATATGCCCAAGAAATGTATGACGAGTGTTCTAGCTTAGAACATGCACATCACCGAATAAATATATGCATATATCCAAGAGGTGTACAAGGAAGTTTCGGTGCGAGTAGGGGTATCTGTTCGGTACAGGTACGACATCAGATAGAACTACCCAAGTAACATAGATATAAACATAGAAATAAAAAAATAAAATAGACATTATTATTCACTGAAAGTAAATTGTCCATTGTTTCTTGATCATGAAGAAACAGTAAGACATGTAGAAGTTACTCACAGTAAGTAATTCTACTTACCAGGATTTTCAGAGAGCATAAGGTTCGACAATAGCTTCTTTCTTATTTCTTGTGCATGATTTACTTCACGAAGGAAAAGTGCATGCTCCTTGACTCCCTTAATGTTAAATGTCAAAGGCTCAGCTCCAGCTGCAATTACCAGCTTATCATATGCAACTTTAAAGCGGTATGGATCCCTCGGTAACCCAGCACCTGCAGCAACTTCACAGTATACCTAGAGGATGTGAAATTATCAGAGAACAAACGAAAGACTAAGATCAAAGCTCTAGAAATTAAGGCATAAGGTCTTGTTTAGCACAAGGCTAAGTGAGAGGTTAAGGAAGTTAATCCTTCCTTAACCTGTCAAACACAAAAAAGAAAATCACAGGGAACAAAATGAGTTAACCTGTAGTAATTGCCTAATGCAAAGGGTTAAGGTAAACACTCTACAGGGATTAAAATGAGTTAATCCTTCAATTTGAGCGGTTTGCTAATCAACCTCTAGACGGGTTAAGAGATGACCCCTTTATTTATAAAGAAAATAGTACCAATCCTCTTTATTCTCAAACTAAAGCAGAGCATAAGGATTAAACAAATCTCACCCAACGGGTTAACCAATTTAAACCTTATTTATCTAAATGGATTAAAAAGTTCCTTCTCCCTAATCTCTCTTCCTTAAACATTTGCCAAATGCGCCAGCATTTGCCCAAGTCACTGATAGTCCTCTACCTAAATCCACAAATATAGGGTTCTCTCAGTTTCGTTAGCAAAAGCACCTTACGTTATTCTTTCTGCTGTAACCAATTTTGTTCCTCCTCATGCTACATGCACCTTCAAACTATAATCCTAATTCTCATCCGAACTCAGGCAACCATGCACCAAGCTTGAATCTTACTAAATAAACCTTCATTTCTCAAGAAACAACTAATTTGTTTCTTTATCTACTCTCATATTCATCCTCACTCAAACTACCAAAAGAGCTTTGCAAATAACTAAATTGGAAAGCCTATACAAAACTAACATAATTATCCACGATGCTTATTAACAAAAATTACGGATATGAATATCAGGCACCAGTTCACAATTACCAATCAACAATACTAAACACACAAAGAAAGATATCCTAAGTTTTACTTACTTCGTGCTTATCAGTGTCAATGCCGGAGCAATTAGCCAAATAGAAATACGAATTTGGAGCTCCCGCGAGAGCTGACTGGATCTGGCTAACAGGTTCAGCAACAGACCGGAATTCCAAGGTCCCCACACATGTAGAAGCAAGCAAAGGAGTGAAGACCATATGATTCCTGGGAGATATACACACTATATCATACATCTCAGTGTCCAATTCTTTAAGAAACCGGCACCCAGCCCACCCGGTGCCAAGAACCACCACTCTCGGCTTCTCTCCGATCTTTGTAGGCCCCAATCCTGGTAAGTCCTCACCGGTGACATTATCCTCCAAGTCTGAAACATCTTCGATAACTCTCTCTGCTGAAGGAAATTGGTATTCATGGGTCGTAGTTATTCCTCGCCTTCCAAATTTGAAATCTCCCATATTTTCCATGTTGCAAGGATGTTCCATGTTGCTTGTCATGATGGGTCTAAGCAAGGAAGAGCAAGGTCTTGCACTAGGAAGGAGGCTATATCGGTAAATGCCATTCGATCTGAATGCTCCACGAGCAATTCTTGACCAAGCCATGATTCAAACTGATCCTCTAGAGCCTCTCTTCTAACAATTTTAAACAGAAGAATGCAATTAATGTCAAAATTATATGGTCAAAGAGGTATTGAGCACACATTTATAATTAGTAATGAGAAGATAAAAACAGAGCAACTACTCTTGCAAACATCTGGGCATGCAGAATACAACAAGAGAAGGGCGATTGGAAATTTGACAGAGTACAACGGTACGCACCGTTGCATGCAAGAGGTTGTGAGGACGGAACAAAAGTTCAAAATAAAAAAATGAACTTTTCTATAAACTGAATTCAGCTATACAGAAATAACGCCTATAAGATGAATCAAAACACAAGTTTCAGGACTGCAATTATTAACAATTATACTTCCACATATTCATAATATGTTAATTCGAAGTGAACAAAGAAGGAAAATAACTGCAGTCAATGATAATTGCAGACCGTGAAGTAAAAAAAAAAGTGCATTTATGCCAGAGAGAACTAAACCCTAACAATTTCCAATAGAAACCAGGAAAAAATACACACACAAAAAAAAAAACTAGCTAAAGTAAATTCAACATAAAAATCCAACAAATACCGCACCAAAAATCAAAAGGAAAACAGAGGAGGGCTCTCGAGATCTCACTTCCGAGGATTTTTATCCGAAGTAATTGCCTGTGAGCTAATAATAAGGGAGCAAATAAACAAATAAAAGAGAAAATAAAGTTGGAAAACCTCGTGGAGATTTTGACTTGTAGGCCAAGAAAACACTCACGTTTTCCTACCGACTCCCTTGGAATTAAATATTCGTTTTAATTGCTTTTTTTTTACAGAAAAGGACTTACGCCTGCTCAAATGTCGGGAACCGAACGCGATCACAGAATTTGACGGGTAACTGAATTCTTAATTTGCAAGAGGCTACGTACGAGACTGCTGAGATCAGGGTGTTGGGTTCCGTAATTTGTTAGTTCAGTGTGGGGTTGAAAAGAAAACGTTGCCCGAAAGCTGACGCGTCAACTACCAACGTTCCTCCTCCGAGGTTTCTGGATTATGAAGATTTAGGGGGTGTTTGTTTGCATGCAAGTGAAAGATGAAAGTAAGAAAGTTACTTTCATTTAACAATTAAGGTGTTTGTTTACATGTAAGTGGTTATGAAAGTGAGATGTAAGAAAGTTGCCACATAAGATTTAATGCAATTTTAACTTCCCCTAAAAAAGTGGTGAAGTCACATGAAAGTGACAAAAAAGTAACTAATTTAATTAAATAATTTTAATTATATTTTCTAATTAATCTTATTTTGCCACATCATCTTCATATTGCACTTTCGATAATAATTTAATTTTTTAAACAAACACTGTATTTCACTTGCGTGCTGACATGGATGTAAAAGTTATTTGTAAAAAAAAAAGTAACTTACATATTTTAAATTCACTTTCAGATTACCAAACACCCCCTAAAAGATCGTGACAATATGTAAGCATAGGGGCTGTTTGTTTCACCAAGGGCTAGGAATAGGATTAGGAATCCTATTTAATTTATGGATTCCAACCTAATCCATAAAAAATTTATGGACAAGTTTTAGTTTTATGGAATCCCACTTTTTTTAGCTTTCAATGTTTGTTTCACCCAAAGGATAAGTAATCTTACTTTTAGGGGGTGTTTGTTTCAAAAAAATTTTGGCATTTGGGTGGGATTTCAAATTCTAGGATCAAAAAGTGAGTTTTTTTGGGTTTTAGAATTCCATAAAACTTATTTGTTTCAAAACAAATTTTAGAATATCAAATCCCCAAATAATAAAAAAGTATTATATTTAAGGATTTGTGAAATCCTCTTTTTTGGGTGGGATGTGGGGTGGATTTTAAAAGTGTTAGACAAATTAAGGATTTCAAATCCTAAAAAGTTTGAAACAAACAAAAATATTACAAATTGTAGTATCTCAAATCCCAAAATATTAATGAAACAAACAACATTTTAGAAATCTCAACATATAACAAAACACCTATGGATTTCAAATCCCATGGTGAAATCCATATCCTAAAATTATAGGATTTGAAACAAACACTCCCTTATAGAATTGGTCCAATTCCTAATACCATGTTTGGTTCAAGAAGAATCTTTTTCTTGGGATCGTTACTGTAGCAATGGCTATCTCAATTTACATTTAAAAATCACTGTAGCAACGGATTTAAGCCCCCAAAATCAGATTTCAAGCAGCAAACACTGTAGCAACGGCTATTTCTAGATCTAAAAACTCAGATTTCAATATTCTTAGGCAAATCACTGTAGCAACGGCTATTTCAGGGCCATGGTGGCTATAAATTCACCTTGAGGCCTCACAAATAATCCCATCATTTTCATTTTTCAGCAATAATAAAATTCTCAAGCTCTTCAAATTGCTGCCCCGACATCAAGGATGATATCAGAAGAGTGCTGGCAGAATTATGAAGTTTATTGCGACTGCAAATGATATCAGAAGAGTGCTGGCAGAATTATGAAGTTTATTGCGACTGCAATCTCCGAACACCGATGAAAGTGTGCAAGAATGGTAAAAATAAGGGTAGGTGTTATTGGGGGTGTGCAAAATTCCCAAATAAAGAATACAATTTTTTCGAATGGGCTGAAGAAAGAGGAGAGTCATCAAGCACCCAAGGAAGCCAATATGTTAAAGAAAATAGGTACGGAGATAAATATATTTTGCAATCAAAGAAGCTGAAGAAAGAATTGAGACTTGTCGGAGATAAATATATTTTGCAATCAAAGAAGCTGAAGAAAGAATTGAGACTTGTCGAAAATCAACTACTAGCTTGGAAAATTTCTGCAATTTTCTTAGCAATTTTTTGTGTTATTTTAATTATTACAAACTTCATGTCATGTACTTGTAATTGCAAAAACTATTGAGGATGTAATGAAAACTGTTGTTTGAATTGGGTACAAATTCTAATTGATATTGTATGGCTCAGTAATAGATCAACTTGTCATCATTGATTGCCCCACCTATAACTTACATGTTTATTACAGATTGCATTATAAGGATGAATTGCCTCACCTAGACATTGTCAATTCAATGTAGGCTGCAATCTCATCCCCTTTTTGCCTCATCTGGATATAATAAACGATGTAAGTTAGATTGCATTCTCAATAAACGCTAATCATCATCATTGCCATATATCAAGTGCAAGGAGCTGCACAAGCTCAAAACTAAACAGCAAGTAACCCATAGGCTCGGAAAAACAAAACAGCAGCATGGTGAGAATGTATGATGGGGAAAAACAAGCAACAAACCCCAGCTCCTGCAAGCACAAACCCAGCAACAAAACAGCAACAAACCCAGCAGCAGCAGGAGCTGCAAAACTGAGGAAAAATAGGCACAAACCCCAGTTAGCAAGGAGCTACACAAGCTCAGAACGAAACAGCAACAAACCCCAGCTGCAAGGAGCTACACAAGCTCAAAAACAAAACAATAACAACCCCAGCAGCAAGGAGCTACACAAGCTCCAAGAACAAAACAGCAGCAAACCCAGCAGACAGGGGGTAAACAAGCAACAAACCCCAGCTCCTGCAAGCACAAACCCAGCAACAAAACAGCAACAAACCCAGCAGCAGCAGGAGCTGCAAAACTGAGGAAAAACAGGCATAACCCCCATCTAGCAAGGAGCTACACAAGCTCCAAGAACAAAACAGCAGCAAACCCAGCAGACAGGGGGTAAACAAGCAACAAACCCCAGCTCCTGCAAGCACAAACTCAGCAACAAAACAGCAACAAACCCAGCAGCAGCAGGAGCTGCAAAACTGAGGAAAAACAGGCACAAACCCCAGCTAGCAAGGAGCTACACAAGCTCAAAAACAAAACAACAACAACCCCATTAGCAAGGAGCTACACAAGCTCTAAACAAAACATCAGCAACCCCAGCAGCAAGGAGCTACACAAGCTCCAAAAAAGCAGCAACTAACCCAGCTAGCAAGGAGCTACACAAGCTCCAAAAAACAGCCACAAATCCAAACTCAAGGAGCCACACAAACCCAAGAACAAAACAGTAACAAACCTGATGGCAAAAAAAACCCAAAGACAAAGAGCTAATAAAGCAAAGGAGCAACATTAAGAGCTCATTGGTCATGCCTATCCATACTTACCTGCACCAAAAGTTAAAAAGTACCAATTCATTAATTACATGACGTCATAGCGTTTTCATAACAAGAAGTATTGCAACATTAATAGTTTGCAAATAACAAAATGATATATGCGCAACAACATATACGTGTGCACAACAAAATGCTCCATCAACATGTAATCCAAACCGCACAAATTAGTTAATAGACCAACCTTGGTCATTAATCAGGTTGGTAATGTACCTCTGCTGACCTTCCTTTCCTTTTATGAAAAACCTTCTAGCTTCACGTTCATTGTCATATAAGTGATCTAAAATCCTATCTAGGAATTCCTCAGAGTATTCATTCCTATGTTCCTTCAACGCTGTAGCCAATTGCTCAGTCCAATGAACAATGTGTTGATTTCTTATGGACTGAGACATTGAGTCAACAAAGGCACATAACATTTTCTCTTCACGATTTGATTTTTTAGGTTTCTTGTTAGAAGATGAATTCATGTTGTCTTTACTCTTAGACTTACATCTAGTTAGTTGTTGTTGGTTACAAGCATCAGATTGTGGTGTAGTTCCACTCTCCTCTGGAATTTCACTATCATTTTCATGAATAGGTATGGACCTACTAGACCCAATGTTAGCATACACAGGCCTAACAAATTCACCCTTAGCTTGGTCATCACCCATGATAGTTTGTAAATTTTTGAAGTGAGGTAGGGGTTTGTTTATGTACGCTTTGAACTTAGATTTGGATTTGTCCTGCAACAACAAATAATCATAAGTTGTGAACCAAATGTATTAATTACTAACAATAATGTAGATGCTGAATGTTATACCTGAGACCACGATTTCAAGGTTTCGTCATCCAGTGTAATCATTTTATTTATTTCATCCCACCCAGCTCCACTTATATCAAGGCAAGCCTTCATGTCATTGAATTTGTTTCTCAAGCATTTCAAGTGGTTAATGACATGTATATGAGTGAAATCAGTCCTAAATTGCATGTTGATTTTCATCGCTGCCATTTTATAAGCTTCTGCCTTGAAGTTATTATCTGGCTTTAGCCCATCTAATGCTAATTCTGCAAGATAAGGAATGAGAACGTCATCGTGCTCTGGAAGCCAAAACTTATTAGCCACACCTCTTGAGTTTAACCTTGCCCCCAGTCCCGATTTCTTATGAGCTAATTTTTTCCCTTTTTTTATTGGTGACGTGTGCTCCTCACCATCAACATCATGAATAACCTTCTCTGCTGAATCCCCAGTGTTTGGTGAAAATTGATTAGGTCCACTACTTTGAGAACTAGCTGTGGGAAATAGCAAACCTTATGGGTTGCGTAACATGCTCACGTATGACATTGGTTGCTGTGTCATTCCACCATAATTAGCATCATATAATGAGAATGGTTGTGTCATTCCACCATAATTAGCATCATATAATGAGAATGGTGAGAATGTATGATGGGGTGAAGAGAAAGGTTGTGGTTGAACAGATAATGAGAATGGTGAGAATGTATGATGGGGTGAAGAGAAAGGTTGTGGTTGAACAGGCGTGAAGTTCAAGTTTATGTTAGCAACTGGATTTGGCGGAGCATTAGAATGAGAAGGCAGGGGCTGCTTATCTGCCTGATTGTTAACCATACCTAAGCGGAGCATTAGAATGAGAAGGCAGGGGCTGCTTATCTGCCTGATTGTTAACCATACCTAATATATATTGAACAAGTAGACATTATTATTATTAACCATACCTAATATATATTGAACAAGTAGACATTATTATTAAAGAAAGCAAAATCAATATATAATACGTATGCATTTAGCAATTTGCGTTAGAAAAGGAATATACAAAACGCCTACATGTATAGAAACAACATGAAAAGGTCGAAGATGATAATCGTAGTAATGTTTAGTACATGCTAGAAACAACATGAAAAGGTCGAAGATGATAATCGTAGTAATGTTTAGTACATGCTAAGAAACATTAAAATGGATAGTTGCGAACAGTAAGAAAATAATACAAGTTATTACATCGAGATAGAATAAACATCACATTAAGCTAAACCACTTTCCATTGTGTTACTACCATTATACTTTGCACAATAATCCACCCACATCGCCCAAGCAATTTGATCTCGTAGCTCCTTCCATTCATTTCTTGAATCTCGATCCTCTCTCTGTGTCCTAGTTTGAGTATAATCCACCACACTTGAGTCATCTTCATTTGTCACTTCCCCATTATCTTCATCAATGTCTATATTTTCATTTAAAATATCATCATCTGGATCTTCTATAGCAATGAAATTGTGTAACACGGTACACGCTAGTACAATGTCCACTTGAGTGGGAAATGGATAATTTGGCTTCGCCGATAGTATTTTAAACCGGTTCTTCAATATACCAAATGTGCATTCAATTTTTGATCTTAAACTTGAATGCCTTAAATTAAACAACTCTTTTCTATTCTTTGGTGTCCTACCGGTGTGCTCTTTTAAATGATATCGTACACCGCGATATGGGGATATGAAGCCTGGCATTGTGGTGTATCCCGCGTCACATAGGTAATATTTACCTACATTACAATTAAACAATATCTTCATATCACACTATTAACAAGTATTTAATTTTTTCTTAATTGTGAACAAGTAAGAATTAATACCATCATAAACTCAAAGCCCGTAAGGCTGTGGTCTTGACAAAGCATCTTGTAATATCCTATAGTCATTTGCTGCTCCCTCCCACCCAGCTAGGACATAGGTGAATAGTTTATTAGGGGTGCATGCTGCTAGGACATTTTGTGTCACACCTTTTCTCCCTCTAAAACGGGCAACTAGGTTACTGGGTAATACTGCGTCAACGTGTGTGCCATCTATCATACCAATGCAATCCTATAAAAAAATATAAGTTATAATATATTCAATAAAATACATATTCACTTTAAAACAGATGTTGAGGTGTATGTATTATTTTTACCTTGAAGTAAGGAAAATAATTTGGGTTGTTTGCAATCTCTGCAGGAACTTCATTTGGAGCTTGCTTCATATAGCGATCACGTAACCCATTCATTGCTTGTAGGACTTTATTGAAATACCTACTCACTGTTTCTCCCGATCTTATGAACTCAGTCCTTATTATTCTATTTTTAGTTTTATGCCCCACTATACTTAGGAACATAGCAAGCTGTTCTTCGATTTGAACATGTCTGGAATCCTCTAATAAACCATTTTCTTTCATTACTGCAGCAAGTTTAAAAAAGGCACTCGGTCTCATTCTAATGTAAGACCGACAACAATCACTATAGCCTTCCAATACACGTTTGAAGTGAGCTTCTCTGCAATAAATTTTTTGGATTTTTTCCTCCTTCGTACAAGATGAAATTCTCTTGCGCTTAGCACGCATTCTCAAAATACATGTTATTATTATGACCACCGTAGACACAGCTGTATTAGCACACATCCTCTTCAATTGTTCTTCATCTATGTTATCTAGGGCTGAGCATATTCGGTTCGGATCGGTTTTAAGCTCAATCCGCATCCAATCCGAATTTTCCGAATTCTCAAAACTCTCATCCAGATCCAGAATTTCCCCCCTTCATCCGAATATTCGGCCCAACCGAAATTCGGATCGGTTCGGATCGGTTTCGGTTTTGGGCCGAATTAATTCCATTTCATAAAAATCTGCCCACACCTGAGATCATTGCCTATTAATTTCTGATGAAGTATCATTATTTGTCCATTTTGTCTAGTGAAATGAGCGCAAACTATATCAACAAGAAAAATGGAGTTGGAGGAAAGAAATCTTATATACATCTTGCACAAAGAAGAATTTCTCAAAAAAGAAATACAGATACTACCAATAATTCTTGGTACCGAAGCAGCTTAAGCACTTTTCAACAGAGGCATATTCAAATGAAAAAGACAGATGGACTGGACGCACACTCAACTGCCCACTTCAAATGAATAACAAACTCCTTCGAGTTTGTCATTTGAATATGCCACATATAACTTAATCAATTAAACAAAATTCGGTTCGGTTTTTTTCGGGCGGTTCAGGGGTTCAAACCAGATCCAGACCGGTTTAATTCGGTTCGGGCGGTTTAGAGTCTTCTTCTCATCCATTTAATCCGGTTCGGTTAACCGGCCCACTTTTTCGGGCGGTTTTTTCGGTTGAACCGGTTTTTTTCGGTTTTTGCCCACCCCTAATATTATCCATCTAAATCCATTGTAAAATTAGCATATATTTACAACTTAACAGTAATATTGTTTGGAAACTAAAGATAATTAAATAACTAATAAAAATATTAAAATCGTAAAACCATATATCTACATATCCACAAATATATATAAAGTAGTGAAACAACTATTTCATATTTTGCACCCTAAGCATGCACGCTGATCAAACAAATATAATTAAGGTTTTCATTCCATGGTTTAGTCATTTGAAGGACTACAACAACAACAAGCCCAGAGAACCAAAGCTCACTAATCAACTATATACCAAAACGCCACTGACAAATAGATGACAAGCAGTTACGAATGAAACCCTACTAACAAATAATTCTAATAAAATCAGTAATAAACTATATACCAAATGAAACAACCACCGAACAATACCCTTGTTTCAATAATTAAACATATACCAAATTCAATAATTCCACTAGCAATGTTAATTTAATCAGAGCAAGCACAATTAAATAATCACATTAAAAGGGTTAAATTGATTTATACCTGCAGATGCCAAGCTGTTGCGAAGGGAATAATTCAAAAATTGATGTCGTTACCAACAAACCCCACCGAACGGAACAACCAGCAAACCGAAGAACCCAACAACAATATCAAAGATCAGCGGGAGAAGAACAGCCAGCAAACCCAGAAATTGATGTCGTTACCAACAAACCCCACCAACAAAGATCAAAATCGAAGAACAGCGGACAGCGGGAGAAGCCGAGCCCAAAATCTAGGGCAAATCCACAAACGATCAGCGGGAGAAGAACAGCCAGCAAACCCAGAAATTGATGTCGTTACCAACAAACCCAACCAACCAAGAACAATATCGAAGAACAGCGGATCGCGGGAGAAGCCGAGCCCAAAATCTAGGGCAAATTCACAAACCGAAACCCAAATAATATCGAAGAACAACGGGAGAGGAGGCGCGAAGAACTTGGGAGAGGCGAGAGAAGAAATGCCCAGTTACGATTCCAGAGCTAGGGTTCGAAATCGAGAGGATTAGGAATCAGAAAACGAAAACCCCAGAACGATGTCAGAATTCTCGCCCAAATCCTCCCCCCCGATTTGGGTTTCTTGAAAAAACGCAAACTGTAGCAACTTTAAGGATTTCGTAATTCATAAATTTTTCCCCAGCCAAACTCTAGATTAGGATCCACAAAGATTTTATAAATTACACTTTTGCCACTGTCAGACCCCAAATACTAATCCTTTTCTATAAAAGGGTGAAACAAACAGCCCCATAGAGTACCTCCCAGTCCTCATTAATAGTTTCAACTCTTACTGCAACTTAGAGCGACAAGATCATTTGAAAGCTTGTTATCTTCTATTTGATTTAGCATAATTTTTTTTAACACTATTTCTCAAAATGTCACGAGACGTCATTTCTTTTTTCTCATAATTTGGTTCCAAAGCTCAATTTTGTAATAAAAGATTGGTGCACGTATAAAAAATCGGTGCACGTAGATGAGGATCTCTACCTCTACCACTTTTTTGGATCAATGAATTTCTATTTTTAACAGTCGAATCAAACAACGGATTCACAGGAGATATTTTCATTCATATTTTTAGATTGCTGGATTGCACTTAAATATCCTATAGTTTCCCCCAGTTTGCACTTATATACACTCACTTCTTATTGGTAGTAGTTGTACACCCTAAAATTTTGAAATTTGCACTTATATATATATCCTAAGTTGTGAATTTCTTCACGAAAATTCTCATGTAACACTCGTATGTTAGTTTTAGAATATTTTAAATATTAGTTTTATCAAATTTTACTAGTAAATCTATCAAATTTTTATTTTAAAAAAAGAACTAGGTTAAGTTTATAGATTATGGTAGTTTTAACAAAAATTATGGCTTAAAATGTTTTGAAAATGCCTTCTTTTTGTGCAAATTTAAAAAACATCCAAGGTGTGAGAGAATTAAAAAAATTAAGGCTTAAAATTTTTTGGGGCGAAATTTCCGCATTTGCATAGCTGATATTTAAGTGCAAAGTTTGAAAAAAATTAAAGTATACAAGTGCTATCAAATAATAATAAATTTCATAGAAATGTTTTGTAAATCATGAGAGAAAAAATACTTTTCACACAGATAATAATTTTACCTTATTAGCTTCAAAACAACCAAGCATGGATCAAGCAAATAATCATGATTTGTGGCGGCAATAAAACCGAAAATGGGCCAGCCTAAGGTGGCCCAATTAAAAGCGTTGCTTTTGTAGTTACACACGGAAGGGCTTGTCGGACATTTGTGAGTAATTGAGTCAGAATCTACAAATGAGTGTCTCGGTGTTTGGGCTTTCCTGTTCCTAATTCAGTTGAGGGTCATGTCAACATTTGATATGCCAACTGATCCACACATATTGGCATCTGTCATTCAAGAAGCAAGTCCAGACATGTTCAGCTTGGAAAAGAAAAGAAAAAGAAAAAAAAAATCGAGCTTGTTCACTCTCAACGGCTACTTTTTTTCCCATCCGGAATAGTTGCTGTTCATTCTACGTATATCACTCACATCATTCATGTTTTAATTTACACTCACTCAAAGGTAAATTCATGATTATTCACAAAATTAATCGATAGTTGTGATAAAAGCAGTGTTGCATAATGAATCCAAATTCAAATAATATATATAATATAATATATATATATATATATATACTATATATATATATATATATAATATATATATATATAATATATATATATATTATATATATATATATATATATATATATATAGTATATATATATATATATATAATATATATATATAGATTTTCCCAATGTACTCGGATGGTTTTTTAGATATGATCTCTTGTATCCTCCATAATTTGATATGGTCCCCTAAACCATTGATATTGTTGATAGCCACGAAGCCACAAGGATTATTGTTATCTGGTCTTATGTTAGTTTTTTGTTAAATTTGTAAGGACTAGTCGGGTCAGTTCTTAAGTTAGCATGGTCAATTACTAAAATACCATCATGATAGTTATTTTTGAGAGAAGCAAACATTATGAAAAACGGGAAGTTGGTTCGGAGGACGTTTTAACGTTGGAGAAGATGAAGATGTGAAAACGACAAAGGAATTGAGAAAAACGTGAAGAATAAGCAAAACAGACTCCACCACACCCTGGTGTGGTGTCTGCCACACCGGTGATAGAATCTATCATGTTTGTCTTGGGTGTGGTGTCTGCCACACCATGTGGTGTCTGTCACACCATGTGGTGTCTGTCACACCTTGGTGTGGCAGAATCTGTCATGTTTACCATGGGTGTAGTGTGTGCCACACCAGGGTGTGGCAGACTCGTTTTTAGAATCCTAATCTATTTTGGATTGTGTTTTGTTATAAATAGAATCACGTTTTTTAGGGTTTCTCAAGGAGAGAATTAGCATTGTTTTGAGCACTTTGAGAGGGAGCTATTGTGAGGGAGTTGAGAGCTTTGGTTAGGGTTATATTTGAGTGATTTTGTGAGTTGTAACCCGTTGTATTTCTTCTCCATATAGTAAAATCTCCCCATCCTCTTCCCGTGGACGTAGGCAATTGCCGAACCACATAAATTCATGTGTTTGTGTGTGATTTTGATCGTTATTTTGTGAATTACACTCGTATTTGGTTTTTGTTTTCTTCTCTCATCGCTCACCGACTCGTTTGGTTGTCGAGCACGCTTCCGCACGACGCGCAACAAGTGGTATCAGAGCACAACAATTGGTATCAGAGCTCAGATTTCAGATCTAGTGTTTTGGATTAGGTGGAGGAAGATTCAGTTGGAAGCTTGGTTCTTGGAGTTCTAGGCTTCGGTGGAGTCAGTTGGAAGCTTGGTTCTTGGAGTTCTAGGCTTCGGTGGAGTTAGGGTTTGAAGTTGCCGTTGAAGATCTCGCTTTCCTCGTGTGGGTTTGAAGTTGCCGTTGAAGATCTCGCTTTCCTCGTGTGGTTAGGAGTTCTATTTGGAATCTAATCTAAGGTTCAGTTGGGTAACTTCTAAATTCTATAAAGTTTGAGTTTTTCCTTGTAATTTGGAGTTTGTGATTATGGGTGAAGAAGTTGATAAAAGTAGCAAGATGACGGGTACAGTTCAAGTTGGGTTTCAAAACACTAAGATTAGTATGGTGAAATATGACGACAAAATCAATTTTGGTTTGTGGATGAGCGACATACAGGATGCGCTCAATGTTCAGAATTTAGAGGAGACCATCATGGTCGATGAGAGGCCACTTAAATATGAAGAGATGATATGAGAAAAGATGAATAGGAACGCTTGTGAGGTGATCAGTTCTTGTTTGGAACAGGAGTTGAAATATGATATGATTGGGGTGTTGTCTGCAATGAAGATGTTGAAAATTCTCAATAATAAGTATCTTACGAAGAGTGTTGAGAACCGTTTGCACTTGCTGCGAATATTGTTCAGATTTCAGATGTCCCGAGGCACCTCACTAGCGGCTCATGTGAACATCTACACTAAGTTATTGTCGGACTTGGCGAACGTGGATGAGAAGATCACGGATGAGTACAAGGCTATTATTCTTTTGGGCTCCTTACCGGATGAAGAGTATGATACCTTCGTGCTTACTTTGTTGAACGGGAGATCTTCTATCACTTATAGTGAAGTGACTAACGCATTGACGAACTATGATTTGAGGAGGAAGGATAAAGAGACTTTCCGCGCTAGTACTTCAGGAGAGTCCTTGTCGACGAGAGGTAGAAGTCCATATCCGAATAGTGGTAATAGAAGAAGATCAAAGTCAAGAGGTCGTCACCAGCTAGCTAAGAACCAATGTGTGTTCTGCAATGAGCTAGGACATTGGAAAAGAGACTGCCCAAAGGTCAAGGAGAATGAGAATAGCAAGAAAAAGGGCTCGAAGGCCAATGAGGTAACTGTTGCAAAAGGCGATAATTCCGATGATTCGAGCTTTTCTCTTTTGATTACTCCGGAGGTAAACCATTTGGATGCAATAGATTGGATGCTTGATTCTGACGCTACTTATCATGTGACCCCTAGGTGAGATTGGTTTGCATCGTTTGAGAGACTCGATGGGGGTGTTGTTATCATGGGAAATGATCAATCATGTGGTATTTGTGGGATAGGTACTATGAGGATTCGTATGCACGATGGAGTAATCCGCGAATTGAAGGAGGTGAGATTCGTTCCTCAGCTGAAGAAGAATCTTATCTCAGTTGGAGCTTTGGAGACGAATGGATTTAAGGTGACCTTTGAGGACGCTATAGCAAAGGTTACTAAGGGATCTTTAGTGGTGATGAAGGGAGTCCATAGTCGAAACTTGTATTATCTGAAGGGGAGTACCGAGGTTGGCCAGGTTACTTCAGCTATTTCAGAGGAGGACATGAGTAGGCTTTGGCATTACAGGTTAGGGCATACATGAGAGAAGTCATTGCAGGTTTTGTGCAAGTAGGGGCTATTGAAAAGAGCCAAGAGTAGTAAAGTGGAATTCTGTGAGCAATGTGTTCTTAGTAAGAAGACGAAGTTGAAGTTCGGGATGGCCATTCATAGGACGAGGGGCATCCTGGACTACGTGCACACAGATGTTTGGGATCCCACCAAGACTGCATCACTTGGTGGTCGACATTGGTTCGTCATGTTTGTTGATGACTATTCTAGGCATTGTTGGGTGTACACCATGACAAAGAAGAGTGAAGTCCTAGATATATTTGTGGAGTGGATGCAGACTGGGAGAAAGATCAAGACATTACGATCCGACAACGACGGCGAGTATACTTCAGACCCCTTTCAGTAGCTATGTCGAGACGAGGGCATAAGAGACACTTGACAGTTAGTCATACACCGTAGCAGAATGGGGTGACAAAGAGGTTAAATCGGTCTTTGCTGGAGAAGATTCGATGTTTATTAGCGCATAGTGGTTTGGAGAAGATCTTTTGGGCTGAGGCACTTTCATATGCGAGCTACCTCATTAATAGGCTGTCTTTATCTGCGATTGAGGGGAAGACCCCTATGAAGATGTGGTCGGGAGAGACAGCACATGACTATGACTAGCTCAAGGTATTTTGTTGCCCTGCATATTATCATGTTAGAACTGATAAGTTGGAACCTCGAGTTAGGAATGCCATATTTATAGGATTCAAGCGTGGTGTCAAGGGATATAAGCTTTGGGATCCAATTGATAAGAAGATTATGCTGAATAAGGACGTCACGTTCGATGAAGCTTCTATCTTGAAGCTTCCCAACTCTCATCATGTGGAGAGCGACCCGACAGAGAAGACATCGCAGGTGGTGGAGATCGATGCAGCTCCACAGTATCCAGATAGTGCAGTATCTATTAGAGGGCCGACTGAGGTGACACCAGGCGAGCACAAAGGTGACACGGAGGATACAGGTACTGATGTGCAGGATCAGGGATCGACGGCTCAGGTTCAGGATTCTATTGCGGTTCGGAGACAGAAGAGAGACATACGGGTGCCAACACGGTATGCCGACACAGTTACGTATGCACTTCTAGTGGAGAGTATCGATGAGATGGTGCCTACTATATTCAGAGAGGCCGAGCAGAGTTCGGAGGCTGATTCGTGACAGGTAGCTATACAGGAGGAGATGGAGTCTCTTCACAAGAACGATACATGGGAGCTTGTTGAGCTTCTAAAGGGGTGGAAGGCAATTAGGTGCAAGTGGGTATACACGAAGAATGAGTGCATTGAGGGCACTTCATTGAGGTTCAAGGCTAGGTTAGTTGCGAATGGCTATGCACAGAAGGAATGTATTGATTATAATGAGGTTTTCTCTTCGGTGGTGAAGCATTCTTCGATTCGAATTTTGCTAGCTTTGGTGGCACAGTATGAATGGTAGTTAGATCAGTTGGATGTGAAGACGATATTTCTTCATGGTGATCCTGTTGAAGAAATATATATGACTCAGCAATTGGGATTCCGAGCTGCAGGGAAGGAAAAATTGGTTTGCAGATTGAAGAAATCGCTATACGGTTTGAAGCAGTCTCATCGACAGTGGTATAGACGATTTGATGGTTTTATGATTGGTCATTCGTACACTCGGAGCTAGTTTGATCCTTGCGTATATTTTTACAAGTTGAAAGGAGGTGCGTACATCTATTTATTGCTTTATGTCGATGACATATTGGTTGCTTCTATTTCCAGATCGGCTATAGATGAGTTGAAAGTTTAGCTTTCAAATGAGTTTGAGATGAAGGACTTGGGTGAGACCAAATGCATTTTAGGGATGGAGATCGGCAGATATAAGAAGAAGGGTAGAATTTTTTTAACACATGTGGCTTATTTGAAGAATGTTCTACAACGATTTTATGTTAGCATGGATACGAAGCCAATTAGTGTACCATTGGGAGCCCATTTGAAGCTTTCAGCTGGTCTTTCACCGAAGTCAGTTGAAGATTGAGAGTTGATGTCGAAGACTCCATATGCGAGTGCGGTTGGGAGCTTGATGCACGCGATGGTATGTACGAGGCCGGATTTGTCACAGGCGGTGAGTATGGCTTCGAGATACATACATGATCCAGGAGTGGGTCATTGGAACGCCGTGAGATGGATTTTAAGGTGCATTAGAGGTATGCTCAATGTTGGTTTGGTTTATGAGCGGGACACTATAGGTGGACAGCTATGCATTGGCTATGTTGATTCGGATTATGTCGGGGATTTGGATCAGCGCCGGTCTACGACGGGGTATGTGTTCACTTTGACCCGTGCGTCGGTGTGTTGAAGATACACCTTACAGTCGACGATGGCTTTGTCTACGACAGAGGCAGAATATATGACGATTACAGAGGCTGTGAAGGAAGCTATTTGGCTTCGAGGACTTTTGGAGGAACTTGGTATATCGTAACGGTCCGTCACCATTCATTGTGATAGCATGAGTGCTATCTATTTGGTGAAGAATCATATTTTTCATGCGAGGACGAAGCACATTGACGTTCGTTATTACTTCGTTCGGGATGTTCTTGAAGATGGCGATGTGAATATTGTGAAAGTCCACACGAAGGATAATCCGACGGATATGCTCACTAAGGTTGTTCCAAGCAACAAGTTTGATCATTGTCGAAACTTGTTGCACATTCGTGATTGTTGAGACCGTTGACGACCATTTGGATGAACTACAGGCGGCTTGATCCCTTGGAAGAGGGGGTACATAGACAACCACATTGGTGCAGCTGAGTTTGGAGAGACAACGCATTAGTGCTCATGTTGGTGTTGGCTCAGTGTTGGGAACACTTCGCCGATGTGGAGAATTATAAAAACGGCGAAGGAATTGAGGAAAACGTGAAGAATAAGCAAAACAGACTCCACCACACCCTGGTGTGATGTCTGTCATACCGGTGGTAGAATCTGCCATGTTTGTCATGGGTGTGGTGTCTGTCATACCCTGGTGTGGCAGAATCTGTCATGTTTGCCATGGGTGTGGTGTGTGCCACATCAGGGTGTGGCAGACTCGTTTTTAGAATCCTAATCTATTTGGGATTGTGTTTTGTTATAAATAGAACCACGTTTTTTAGGGTTTCTCAAGGAGAGAATTAGCATTGTTTTGAGCACTTTGAGAGGGAGATATTGTGAGGGAGTTGAGAGCTTTGGTTAGGGTTATATTTGAGTGATTTTGTGAGTTGTAACCCGTTGTATTTCTTCTCCATATAGTAAAATCTCCTCATCATCTCCCCATGGACGTAGGCAATTGCCGAACCACGTAAATTCCTGTGTTTGTGTGTGATTTTGGTCGTTATTTTGTGAATTACACTCGTGTTTGGTTTTTGTTTTCTTCTCTCATCACTCACCGACTCGTTTGGTTGTCGAGCACGCTTCCGCACGGCGCGCAACAAGTGGTATCAGAGCACTACAGAAGAATGTAGGTTACAACCTGTTAAAGGAAACTTTTATGTTTCTAGCACGCCGATTTTGAGTTTAAAACATGTTAATGCAACAGGTGGGTGAACATAATTGAAGAGCATAACAGAAACTTCAATGTAAAAAAAATTAGATGTGAGGGAATATTCCCCTCGGATCTAACATACGCTAACTAAAGGGACAAAATCTCAAGTACCCCTATGATCTAAGCAGCCTAATCATTAATTTCAACGATTTGAGAAACTAATATTAACTTATGGGAGACGTGACTAAGCACTCATCTTAAAGTTAGTGATTGCAATTGATTATGGTCTCTTGTACAGTTATAATATTCTGTTTTCATTAACACTAAACTGTCTACATGTTGTCTGTATTAAACTTCAAATTGATGCCAAACACCCTTCCTCTCTGTGTGATTTTTTTTATTTGACCAACAATTAAGGAGTGTTGACTACATGATCCTCATGAACCCAAATATGTCAATTAATAAATAGATAGATACTTGTAACTTAGAAAAGAACATAAACATGAGATTCTTAGGCTTGTTCCATTGGAAAATGCTAGAAGCACACCCCCTAACCACACCCCCAACCACACTCCTCTCTCATTACAGTGCTGTAGGTGTAAATTTTGATCTCCCGAAAACAGGAAATTTTGTTTGTATTGATAAGAACAGCTTATTACAAACTAATAATCAAATGTTTATAATAGAAGCGGAGGGAATGCCCTCCTTGTTTAACGTGGGTTCCTCGGTGGCGATAGGACGCCTCGCTCGGTGCTCGTGCCGAGTATGCTTCCCTTGGACGATCCGATCGAAGTTGCTGCCAGAGCTTCAGTTCTCAAATGAGGGAGCCTTTGGCAAAAGTCCAGGTTCAACCTTTGGGAGATTAGCCAGCAGAATATGCAACAGCCAATCCCCCTTTCATGCTGGCTGAAGATGGGTTTTAATAGGCAAGGGATGGCATGGGCCATCCATTGATTCGTGGGATTTGACCACTAATAGAGGCGAGGGAGCCAGCCGCCCTAGCTGTGGGATGTGACCACTTAGGGGGTCCTGTCATCCGCCCTATTCTTGCTAGGGGCCTGTTTGTTTACACGGAAGTAATTGTGAAGTAGCTGAAGTAAAAGAAGTAGAGGCTACTTCTGTTACTTCCAAGCAAAAAAGTGTGTTTGGTTCTCTGAAAAACTTACTTCCAATACTTCCCTAAATGCTTATGTGGCGCCTACGTGTCATCCTTACTTCCAAAATATTTTTCCAATCCTCAATACTCAGAAGTAGCTCGGAAGTAGTTGAAATGCATATTAATTATGACATAAATAATTTTTTTATTATTAATATTTCCTTTATTAGTTACTTCTAACAACTTTTCATTGATAAAATTACTTCCTAATAATATTTTCAAATGTTATCCAAACAAAAAAAGTAAATGAAGAGGAAGAAGTTCTACTTTCATTACTTCTAAAAATATATGAAACAAACGAAAAAAAATGCTATTTCCACTACTTCCGACTTCATAGCTTTGAAAGTTATTTCTATAACCTACTTCTTACTTCAAATACTTCAATTATCCAAACGGGCCCTAGGTGAGGAGCGCCATGCTTTCTCCATTGATTTGTGGGATTTGACCACTAATGGAGGTGAGGGAGCCAGCCGCCCTAGCTGTGGGATGTGACCACTTAGGGGGTCCTGTCAGCCGCCCTATTCTTGCTAGGTGAGGAGCGCCATGCTTTCTCCTTTGATTTGTGGGATTTGACCACTGATGTAACGGTTCCCATACTCCAAGTGGGCAGTTGACAGTGAGTTGGCGAGTCTGTAGCTTGGGTCTGCAGGCGAGCTTGGGACTGTAGGCAGACTTGGGTCTGCAGGCGAGCTTGCAGGCGAGCTGAGTCTGCAGGCGAGCTTGGGACTGCAGGCAGACTTTGGTCTGTAGGCGAGCTTGGTCTGCAGGCGAGCTTGTGACTGCAGGCAAACTTAGGTCTGCAGGCGAGCTGGGTCTGCAGGCGAGCTTGTGACTGCAGGCAAACTTAGGTCTGCAGGCGAGCTGGGTCTGCAGGCGGGCTGGGTCTGCAGGCGAGCTAGGGTGTGCAGTCAGACTTGGGTCTGCAGGCGAGCTTGATCGTGCAGGCGAAATTCGAGCTGTAGGCGAGCTCCTGAGCATGGATCGAAGAATAGGCCGTAACTTTCAAACCGTAAGTCGGAATTGGACGAATTATATATGAAAATCGCCTATCTTGACGAGACAGAGCCATCCGAACCCAGCCAAAGGCTTCGGTTCGCTTCCTCCGTTTCGCCAAATTCCTTACGGTTTGGGAAAGGCTTCGGTTCGCTTCCTCCGTTTCGCCAAATTCCTTACGGTTTGGGAGATATCTGCGTTTTCCCCCTTTTTTGCTATTTCGGGCCCTCCGTTTCGCCAAATTCCTTACGGTTTGGGAGATATCTGCGTTTTCCCCCTTTTTTGCTATTTCGGGCGAGATTTTAGCAGTTTTGTTCTGAACTTCTCTGATAAGGATTAAAGGCAATTTTTATTGCCTGCAAGTGCACTATTGCCCACATGAGAATTTTTTTTAAATTCTCATGTGGGTCCCAGTGTACTGTAGCGAGAGAGGAGTTTGGTTGGGTGTGTGGCTGTAGCGCCTCCCTATTCCATTCAACCCGTGTGCGTACATTTGAATATTATATGCTTACTTAATTGTGAAGAATCGGTGTCCACTTGGTTAGTAATAAATACGGAAAGCATGATGGAAGTCGCAGTCGTTATTGTGTATGTAGGATTCTGTCTTCTCCCATAGAAAGCCACTTTCAACCAACTCCCATTTTGTGGACTTCCCTCCTTTGATTTTCCTCCCAGTGGATTTTCAATTCTCAACAGCCCCCTTCGAAGTTTTAAATAAATGCATGTTCCCCCTCATTGACATGTTTTGATAAAGACAGTGAGAAGGCATGAAGAAAACTTAACAGCTAAGGCTACATGTATTGTACTTAGCTTCATGGCATTTAATATCCTATAGTTTCCTATATTTTGCACTTGTATGTCTTTTAAAAATTTATACTTTAATACCCATAATTATGCAAACATGCTCGAAATTTTTTATGTGACACTCTAATGTTAAGCCTATCAAAATCCTATCTAAAATAGAATTAATGTACATTCAAATTAGAATTACGCTAGTTGTAACTATAAACCTAATAAAAAATAAGTTAAGAAGATTAAAAGTTAGCATATATGTGCCACATGAGAATTTCTAGTGAAAATTCTTGCATTTGCATAAGTAAGGTATTTAACTGAAAATTTTATAAACTTCAAAGTATATAAGTGCCAACAAAGACAAGTGAGGGCGTATAAGCGTAAAGTAGAGAAACCGTAGGATATTTAGAGAAACCGTAGGATATTTAAGTACAATTAAGTCTTTTGTACTTAAAACTTAATTAGATAGTAGCTTTCATCTGAGCAATTGAAGAGTGATGGTATCTAGTGATAGTAGAAATTCATGAAAAATGATGATTAAAGATCACTAGAAATTCATGAAAAATGATGATTAAAGATTTGATGGAGAGGGTTGTCAACAACTAATTAAGGAGGCCGACATTTGTGTATATCTCGTAGATAAATGTCCTTTTCTTCTTATCTACACGTGGTTATGACTGTAGGTTGAGCACAAAAAGATCTCGAGTGATTTGATTTTATAGAGCCGTTGCTTTAATTAAACAAAACAAAATTGTGCCTTTCTTCTTATCAAAATTGCTTATCCTGATGTTATTTGATTATAACATTTCTAATTTTCGAGGACGTTTGGGAGAGCTTTTTCCTCCCTAAGTAGTTTATAAGCTGGCTTATTCATCTACATGTTAAATGACACCTGTGATAAACTAGGATTTAAGCCATATTTTAAAAAAAATTTGGGGTTCTCCAACTTTAAAATGTACAAATTGTTCAATAAGATCAGTTAAACATAAGTATAGGCCCTACCAAAGACATTTTGATCATTTGATATTATCAGAGGACTCCACAAAGTCAATAGTGTTCATAAAAAATAGCTTAAGATTAGGCAATCCCAAAATTCTAAATCAAACTGGTTAAAATCAACTCAAGCTAAGCGGGTCTAAACTAAGCGTCAGCCTAACTGTGTGTGACCTCAACCGGGCGTGACCTCAAACTGAGTGTGGGCCTAAATTGATGCAGAGGCAATAATTGTTGTTCTTTTTAAAGAAATCCGATCATGCGAAAGCGGTAGGATTGAAGCGAAAGAGTATTCTCGGACAAATTATAAGATGTAAATTTAGAGGATCATATCTTTTGACTCATTGTATATAATTTTTATTATTATATGCTTTTGACAAGATCAGGAAGTGCTCTACGCATAAAAATATTTTGCAATTCCAAATAATATTCAGGCTCAAAGATATTCATCTTCAAGCTCAACTGTGCTTGAAGATTCTAAGTTACCTTTAGGGTTAGTTTGGCAAGACTATGAAAATTGGACAAGATTAATTCTGGCTCAGTTTTCTCTTAAACTTGTTTACTGTTTTCCAAGGGGATGATTTGGAAAAGAGTCGGTTTTGAGGCTAATTTTGATTTGAAAATTTTGGGCTTATTCCTCTATCTGTTTTAGCCAATCACATCACAAGTAAAAATTGGGCCGAAACAATCCTAGCATAGTTTTAATCATTATCTTTGTAAAAATGTTAAAAACTAGGCCAGGGCTGAAATGTTAAAAACTAGGCTAGGATCAGTCCTGGCCTAGTTTTATTCTAAACCGATTTTAGTTTGGACCAATCCCCCTGTTCCAAACTAAACTAGTTAAAGAGGCTTTTTTGGCTTGCAAAAACTGGGCCAACATTGGCCTGAGTTTTTGCCAATTAGAAAAGCACCTATAATTGGGCTAGCTTTAGTCGTGACCCATTTTTGGAGGTTTACCAAACACACTCTTAGTTTTTTAGTCTTTGTAAAAAGTTTTTTATGTAAGGATTTCTCTGAGCTTTAGGAAAAAGATAGTTTTGTACTTTTTTATTATAGTTTTGTACTTTTTTATTATTTTGTATACTATATAAGGTGAGCGAATTCATGGAGATCTTGAGCAGCGAGTTGACGCCATAGCTTGATGTGTTGAAGAAATCATCAAAGCAATGAGGAACTTGACTATTGCCATGAACAAAGGAGACCGAAACGAAGTCTTTGACGAGGTGCGTGCCTTGGATATTTCCCATGATCGATCTATCAGGCGTGGTGTTCATGCTCACTGTCAAAATCAAGATGATAAGAATTTAGATCTGAACGATTATTAGGCAAGAGTTAAAGATATTCGTTACTTTTCGAGTAATCTTGATATTAAAGAATTTTAGATTGGTTGAACCATGTCAAGTAGATTTTTGAGATCGAATTTATCTCGAACGGAAAGAAGGTTCCTTTGGTGGTTTGCAACTTGCAGGATGGTGCCACAGTATAGTGGAATTAACTACAAATCAACCGAATTCGCCAACATAAATTATCAATTCGTACTTAGCATTGCATGGAGAGGGAGTTGCAATATAGTTTTTTGCCTAGATTATAACCTGATCTTATTTTCTTATTTTTAAAGTTATCGACAAGCAATTAAATTACAAAAATATGTAAATCAGTCAAATGTAGGATTAAATTTTGCTCCTTCATGTAGAGTTCCTATATATATGATAATTTGTTTGATATTTTTGTAATTTAATTGCTTGCCGATATTGAGAGATTGTCATTGAACTACGGAAAGAAGGTTCCATGGTTTGTTCCAAGAAAACCAGCAAGACAACTATAACTACACAAATAGACAAACAAATATCAACAGAAACAAAAAGGAGGCAATTAGGAATGAGTCAATTATCATCAATTAGCTATTGAGAGATTGTCATTGAGCATCAATATTGCATTGATGCTTTCAAAATTAATGAAGTGTTCAAAGTTGAAATACAACACCATAAGCTATCTTGGACAAAAGTATCGAGACATTGTGCGATGGACTTGAAACTAAGTGTTGTTGTCTTGGTTTTTGTGAAGTTCCTAGATGTAGTTATTCTATCAAATGATGATGAACTACGATACTCTAAAAAATCAAAAGATGTAATGGAGGAACTTGACTTGGACAGAAGTCCTTTTATGAGAAATCCTTAAGAGCTGAATTCTTTATTTAGAAGCCATCTACAAAACCAAAGTGTTCTCCATCTCTGATCGATGGTATTCGATTTGCACTCGCTCCTTTGCAAAGTGAACTAAGTTTAGAAATTGCGAAGATAAAGGTTGGTTCTTTTTCTTTTTTTATGTAGGTTTTAGACGCTAAAAAGTGTCGTCAATTAAAATAGTTTGATAATGGAGATCATATGATGGATCATCTGTGCAAGGAACCAATGCCTAAGAAAACATGTCTTGGGTTTAAGATGAAGAATGTTGCTGATTTGACTGAGTTTCACCCCATCGTGCTTTACTGACGCAGCGCGGAAGTTGTAACCTCGGAATCCACCAAGAGTGTTCTCTGAATCCACAAAGAACGATCTTCGAATCCACGAAGAAAATATTAAAAAGAGAAATTTTATTAAAGAAAAGTTATATCTCTAGG
Source organism: Asparagus officinalis (assembly GCF_001876935.1). Lineage (NCBI taxonomy): Eukaryota > Viridiplantae > Streptophyta > Magnoliopsida > Asparagales > Asparagaceae > Asparagus > Asparagus officinalis. Next base: position 60,047,613 of record NC_033796.1, read on the forward strand.
GTTTACAAGACTCTTCTTAAATAGAAAAAGAAACAAAACTCCTACAAGGACTCTAATTCCTACAAGGACTCAAATTTTACCAAAAATAGTAAAAGAATTCCTAAAATATTAAAACTCCTAAAAAGACTCCTTAAAAAGAATTCCTAAAATATTAAAACTCCTAAAAAGACTCCTTATGATTAGGAAAGTCCACCGGTCAAATCTGAGATCAAACCGGATTTGTTTCCTAAACAAAACAGACTCCTAAAATATTACTAAAAATAGTAAAAAAAGGGACAAAAATGCAAATATCTCTCAAACCGTATGGAATTTGGCAAAATGGAAAACGCAAACCGAACCCAAAGGGGTAGGTTTGGATGGCTCCGTCTCGTCGAGATAGTCGATTTTCATATATAATTCGTCCAATTTCGACGTACGGTTTGAAAGTTACGGCTGTTTCTTCGAAACAAGTTATTTTCTTCGACCAGGCCCGTATTTGGGTTTGAGATTGTCCCACTTTGACATAAACGTGTCTGCTGTGTGTTCTACATCATTTACCTTTAGTCAAACTCGAGCAATAGTTTTTTTTCAGGGAGGGGATAATGATGCGGAGGTAATAATTTTTATTTTTTGGATGAAATCCGACCATGCAAAAGTGGGACAATTGAAGCAAAAGAGTATTTCTAAACAGATTCTAAGATGCAAATTTAGAGTATCATATCTTTTGACCTACTCTATAAAATATTTATTATTATATATTGTTGGAAAGCTCAATAAGTGATCTACACATAAAACTATTTTACAGTTCCAAATAATATTCATGCTCAAAGATATTCGTCTTCAGGCTCAATTGCACATGAAAATTCTGTGACACTTTCAGTTTTCTAGTTTTTATACAAAGTTTTTAATGTAAGGATTTCTGTTAACTTTAGGAAAATGATAGTTCGGTACTTTTTCATTGTTTTGTACTCTATATAAGAGAAATAAATTCATGTAGGGTTTTAGATAGGTTACTATTATTTCAGAAAGTTTTCTACTCCTAGGTCTTTCTAGGATTGTTGTCGTTTTGCTAGTACAAGAACGAAAAATTATCTCTTTTGATTATACTTTCGTAACATTATAAATTGAGCATGGGTCTAACCTAAGTGTGACCCTAAGTAAGTGTGGCCTCAACTGGGTGTGACCTCAACTGGACTTAATCTTGAACTCCATGCGTCCTTGACTGAGCATGTGCGTAAACTGAGCGTGGGCCTAACTGAGCATGAGCCCAACTGGGCATGACCTCAAACTCCGTGTGGGCTCAACTGAGTGTAAGCCTAATTGAGAGCAAACCTAATTGAGCGTAACCTCAACCGGGTGTGACATCTAACTCTGCATGGTCTCAGCTGAGTGTGAGCTTAAACTGAGTGTGCACAGACATCGGATCACCAAATCTTTGCATTAAATCATAGTGGTGCATAGATGTAACCAAGCTAAGCTAGCTGAGAATTATCCAAAATTATTTTAGTTTTATAAATTAGCATTACCACAAGTCTGGGAATGCACTATACATCATTAAATGCCTGATTGATAGTTTTCACATCACATCAAGCTGGCTTAGGCAAACTCAGTATGGAGCATAAATCTAAGCATATGAATACCACTCTTCATCAACATTGCATGGGCTCTTCTTCTTCTCTGGTTCGGCCCATATTTGGGCATGGTCCCCCTTAGTCGTCGGGTTATGTGCGCACCATGGCCACCAAGTTATCCCTATGTTGCCTCGCCAAACTCTTGCAATCCAAGAGTCTTGTGCTTTCAAGCACTTGATTATCAATCTCGTGTTGGCATTTCTTTGTCTTGCCTTAAAAGCTCGGCTCTTTAGCTTGTCAACGATGTGCTCCCTCTCCGGCAAGTTAGCTAGGTCCCACATCAACGGAGCTCCCTTCAATTCCAAATTCAATAACAAAGATTAACTTTAACAACAACAATGCCCTTGTGATTAACGGAGCCAAAATCTAGCCTTTTTCGGCACACTTCTCTAGAATCGAAACTTTTAATCTGTGTTTTGTGAGTGAAAAAATGAGCAATTGTAATCCTCAAATATATCAATAAATTGGTTAATCTGAAAACATTGACTGAACAAATGTCTTTTCAATTCATGCAAGTTTTATACAGATTATTTATCATAAAAGCCGAAAGCAATCAAAACCCAACATGACTTGCACACTTCAAAAAATCAGCATCTCCAAACACGCTCTTCGTTTAGCCATATTGGAATATGACCAATCATATTTGAATCATTGATATAAAAGTTAATGATGCTTCGCAACACCAAATTCTTTGTACCCTTTTTTGTTTCTTGTTTTCTAATAGATGTAATATATACATTGTTCCTTTATCTGGCGTTTAATCTTTTATTTTGCGGTCTCCCTATCTTTAATCTCGAGCCAGATCGATCTCACTGCTGGGGTCTTTTTTAGACGCCCATACTTCAGTATGAGCGAAATTGATATATAGTGCATTTTTCATACACTATTGTAGTCATTTTTTCATTCTTATGGACGGGAAGGAAAAAAAAAAAGAGGTGAATATGTTGGCCTTCTTGTTTTGATGATGTTTAACAAACAATTTACTTCTAATATTGTTTGTCTAGTATTTGTGTTTTCTTATTTATTATAGACAAACAACGTAGTTGGAGGATGGATGGAATTGCGCTTTAACGACGATATCAAATGGAGGTTGGCGGAATTGTGGAGTGAAGCATCGTACAATTCAAGTTCAAGATCCAAGTTTAGCTTCATCCGCAACGTGTACCAAGTTGAGCTCAATGAAGATCAAGATCAAGCTTGGGTAATTTAGTTTAGGATTTATATTATGTGTGTTAAGTACGTTAAGCTCAATATCTATACACACACATTTATTGGTTTCTTCGTGTGTGTATATATATATATATATATATACATGTGTTTTGAGTTTTTATGATTATATATATGAAATTATATATTTCATATTTTCTATCGTGTTTTTGAAAACATTGCATAGAATATGCAATTTTGTGAAAATATTGTATTCTTAGTTTGTAGACTTCAATATCAGTTTATACATGTTTTACTAAGTCTATAAAATATATATATATATACATAAGTTTTGGTTTCTATGCATATATATAGTTATATATATACATACATAGTTTTTGAGTTTTCATGTTTATAAATATGAAATCATATATTTCATATTTACTATTGTGTTTTTAAAATCATTACATAGAATATGCAATTTTGTGAAAATTCTGTATTCTTAGTTTTTTGGACTTAACAATAATCATATACATATTTTATTAAGTTTATATAATCATTGTGCAAAGTTTCAAAACATGGTTTAGCCAAAATATCAAAATTCACATGTTTACATTTTCGTGTTTTGGACTATTTTGTAAAATGATGATTTTTCACAAATGGGAAATGCAATTTGGAAAATTCTTTTTGTAACATGTTCATTTATATGTTTATATACATTTCCCAAAGTTTTATTATTTTTGGACTTCATTTGTTATTTTTAACATATTTTCCGAAGTCTCAAAATCAGCTTTTAAAACCTGTTTTACTGTAGTATCAGTTTTCGGTCGACTGCACCGGTCGACCGATCATATGTTCAGTCGACAGTGGGCAGCAGAGAGTTTGTCGGTCGACCGGTGCGGTCGACCGAGAGCTCGAATCGGTCGACCGCACCGCGCACCGGTCTGAGTTTGGGATCTGAATCGCGGTCGACCGCAAATATTTTCGGTCGACCGCCGCGGTGTCAGATCAATCCCAACGGCTATTTTTAGAGCCGTTGCAGAGGTTTTTTTCTTGGTCTTTTTCTTGGCTTTCTCTCTCCTTTGGGGTTTTATATATATACTCCATTACCTCAGATTTTATAGACAAGCAAGAGAATGGTTTAAAAGATTTTAACAAGAGTTTAAGCTTGTTTTAAGCTTGTTTTAAGCTTGTTTAAGGGTTTGGTTTAAAGTTGTTTTGGTTTTCACAAGTGGAGGAGATTATCTTCTTGTTTGGGCTTCAATCTCCATCGCTCCATCTTGTCATCTATTGAGAAGTTTTCTAAACTCTACTCTACTTATTATTGCTAGTTTGTTATTTGAGTTAGATTTCATTTTACTCATTGTTGCACACACCCACATTGAGCTTTTAGTATTTACATACATAGTATAGTTGGGTGGTGAGAGTTTGTAACTGAGTGTGAGCTTTCATTGTGTTCTCATCCATAGTTGAGAACAATCAATTATTGTATTGAGCCTAATTGTAAGATTCACTTTGTAATACACTTGTATACTGAGAGGAGTGTGTGGTGAGAGTCGGGGATCGTCCCAAGAGGAGTGGCGTCGGTTGACGAGCCTAGGGAGAGGTTGTAACCGAGTACTTGAGGGAAACACGGCTACGTCCAACACTTAGTAGGTGTAGAGTGTGATTGCAAGAGTGTCGATTGTAAAGTTTTCGGTTAGCTAGAAAACCGTGTGTGAGGTGTAAACGTTATTCGGGTGAACGTAGAAAACCCGGTTGTGATAGTGGATTTCTCCCCGGGAGTGGGGGCGGAGACGTAGGTTGTGTTAGTGGATTTCTCCCCGGGAGTGGGGAGGGGAGACGTAGGACGGAAGGTCCGAACTCCGTGATCATATAGTGTGTTTGAGTGTGCTTTGGCGTTCATTTATATTTATGTTCATATCTTATATCGCAATTGTCCATAGCTCATTATTTATATGATCCACTATCTTGTTCATATTGTTTACCCCTTGTGTTAATTTCATATCCTTGCATATATCATATATTGCTTATATCTCTTTGCTAGGATATTTCTTGTTGTTCATATTGCTTATTCTTGCTTGTAACATATTGTATATCTCTCTTGTAAGAATAATTTGTTAATTAATTTTAATTGGTATTTAATCAGAGTAGATTAGCATAAGACCCTAATCACCCCTCCTCTAGGGTCTAACAGAATATTCAATGAAAAAGGACATGAATGCTATATAAGACTAGTTCTTCCCCCTTTATTACTCGTCTTTCCCCTAATGAAGACTATCGATTAGCACAATCTTTCAAATCAATATTATCTCTCTGGATCAATAGGGATTTATATCTTGAAGTAACAAAACATTATAGTTCATTCATCTAATGAGAGTAGAATTTCTTTATGTACGGTATTCTACCATATATAACTATATATATATTATATATATATAGTATATATATATTATATAATATATATATATAGGAGAGAGCAGAGAGAGAAATGAGTATGCTTTGTACAAGCACAACTTGTCGCTTGGTAGTGATGGCTCACCATCCGCATCCACTCACTACCCGATGTGAATATGATCCCATGATCTTTGAATGATGGAGGGGACATATGACACTTCACTTACAAGCATACACATATTGCTCACATATATATATATATATATATATATTATATATTATTATATATATAATATATATAATATATATATATATATTATATATATATATATATATATATACATATATATATATATATATATATGGGAGGAGAGAGAGATTAATGGGCTATCCTTATCATAGGAGCGAGTGATTCCTCCTTGCGCTTCTAAAAAGTCACATGATAAGCGAACATATGTGGATGCTGATCCGCTCCGTTAAACTTGATCTACATATTTCTAAAACCCCCTATGACAAGAATACCCATTAATCTTTAGATATATATATATTATACTATGATATAGTATACATAGGTATATATATATATATCTATTATATGATATATATATATATTATTATATATATATATATATACTACTATAGTAGTATATATTAGTTATATATATATATATATATATGGGAAAAGTGAATCTAGGTGACACCTAGGCTGCCCACCTAATGACGCCGGCCTTGAAAATCACATTCATTTCCTAAGTTTTTGTGATCCGGCTCCGTTGAACTTGATCTACACGTTCTTAAACTCAAAACCACCAATTTTGCGTGTGAACCGTGTGCGTTTTGACGCCTTTATGCATCTCGCTGCCAATTTTAACCGGTTTCGAATGAATAGAACTTTTTACACCGCCTCAACGAATGGTCAAAACACAGACGGGTTCACCCCAAAATTTGTGTGTTGTGGGTTAAGAACATGTAGCATCAAGCTTTTAACGGAGCGACTTCGCAAAATTTTTTTTAGCAAATGATGTGATCTAGGCGCGCGTCTTAGGCTCGGGACGTAGGTGTTCACCTTAGATCTACATTCCCGTACTGTATATCGTAATACTATATATATATATATATACTATATACTATATATATATATTATATATATATATTACTACTATATATATATAATATCATATGATATATAGAATGTTCTTGTATGCCACAAATACGTTTAATATATCTGGTACGCAAAATTTTATCTTCCAATTCACCGTGACGCATAAGGGGTATTTTCATTTAAAATTTATTGGAGAGTAATAACAATTGATAAATGAATTGACCAGGGGGGAAAAAAGATGAATATACGACTGAGATTGAATTGAATCATCTACTACGTCATAGTATCAGCTAGTTGATACTATAAATTAACTACGGCATCATAGATCCATAGCATTGTGCTCGTACTGATAAATGTAGCAATTTTCAACGTCATGCAAAAGCAGTGTATTTTGATGCATGAACACTGTATATGGCCAATTAACACCAGTTAGTTAACACACAACTTTGCCCCGAGTATGTATTTATTAAAAAAAATAAAGAAAAGAACGGTATAGCTTTCAGAAATTCACTCAATTCTTATAGAGATGCCCTACCGTCACACTCTAAGGCACACCACCAACCATACTCCCTCCATCTCTACAGTACAAGGGGGCCCACATGTGATTTTTTTAAAAAATCACATGTGAGCCCCCTACACTGTAAAAAAGAAAGGAGTATGGTTGATAGTGTGTCTTAGAGTGTGCCTCTATCATTTCTTATTCTTATATTTGACAGTTGCCTACCATCAGACGCCAGGTACCCACAATTAACTCGGGGGGCTGAAAACATCAAAACCCAACCAACAATCGGCGATCCCTCCTCATTAAATACCCACACCTATCCATCCCCTA
>NC_033796.1:60054711-60070589 GCF_001876935.1 Asparagus officinalis
CATCCGCCGCCGCGTGTCCCCTCCACTCCCATGCCCGTGATCCTCCTCCCCCATCCCCTCCACGTGTGATCCATCCAACGGTCAATACCCCTTATATATAACCCCCGAATCCCCTCCCCCACAAACCAAAACACGAAAAAAAAAATCCCCAAAACAAAACCCAGGAGAAGTAAGTAATTTTTTTTTAAAAAAAAGAAAAAAGAAAAGAAAAACACGAAAATGGTTTTTTTCTGTTTCCTGGTGGATCAGAAGAGGATGATAAAGGACAGCAAGCCGGCGGCGGGGATCTGCTCGAGATGCGGAGGATGCGGAGGCTGCGCGAGCGTCGCCGACATGGAAACCGCTACGAGGTTCTGTTACGTGAAGGTGTATCGGAAATCTTGGAGGGCGATTATTTGCACATTTTGTGGGGCCATGCTCAAATCCTACTACTCCGGTTATTCCTAAATAATAGTCCAATTTGGATTCGTTGTATATCTGTTGTTTTTTCAATTCTATGATTTTGTTTTTTTTTTTTTGGTGGTGGGTACTTTTTTGGGGGTGGATATTGTTAGTTGGGTGAGAAAATAATAAAACTATGTGAATGTATACATAATTATTAATGTTACGATGTGAAATGTTATAATTCAGTCCAGCGAGAGAGACTTTAAAATGGTAGCAGGGCGATTCAGAAGTAAATTTTATTTATTTAGATCTAAAACATGTATTTCTTTAAAAAAAATATCTAAACAAATTTGCCAGGGATCGAGTGGAAACTAACTTAATTTTACATTTAATTGCACTTTTTAACTCGTTAGCATTGAAGGAGTTTTGTCTTTTGTTAGTTTTGAAAGACATAGGGGAGATTGTAGGTTGAGACTCGTGATGTGGAGTGAATAAATGGCGTGAGAGGCTTCGACGGATTGCACATGCATATGTCGTGCCCGTGTATGGTTAGTAATGCTATCTTAGTTTCTATTTTTTGATTTTAATTCGTAAGATTTGAAATCTATAATATCTAAGGGTCTGGTTGGATTCGTAGGAGGTGAAGGGAAATTAAGGGAAACTGAGTGAATGGAAGGGAAGGGAAGGGAAGTGAATTCTCTCACTCCAATTTGGGGGGTAACAATTTTTATACTATTAGGGGGTGAACCAAGGTGAATGGAGGTGAATTAACTTCATCTCCTAAGTGTTCCCAAACAAGATACTATTAGGGGGTGAACCAAGGTGAATGGAGGTGAATTAACTTCATCTCCTAAGTGTTCCCAAACAAGATGAATGGAGGTGAATGGTTCCCCTAACTTCCATTCACCCTCATTCCCTTCAATCCAAACAAGCCCTAAGGGTTTGTTTGGTGGAGTGGACCTGCGAGTGTAAATAGAATAACAATACTTATATTTTAATTGTTTGATTTGCAATACTTTACTTCAAACAAAATTGATGAAATTATAATTTGCAGAGAAGATCCGGAGCAAAAACTGCAATTTGGAAAAATTAATTTAAAAAAAACTCTACTTCATATGAAAAACTCCTTTTAAATTCAAATTGAAAATCATCTACCCTCATGTGTTCTTATATGCCAAAATTATGTTGGCTTTGTGCAAACTGTTTTTCAACCAAACAATGAATTGTGTACTTTATGTTAGTAAAACAATTAAGGAGACAGAAATTCTGAGGCGTGAAACACTTTCCTTAAAGAAATATTTGCCCCCACTTGATATTCAAAGTTGTTTCGGGTTAATGCAAATTTTCTTCCCAGGATACAACAGAAAATGAAAATTCCAGTAAGCAAATCTGGAATTTTTCTTAATTCGTTGTGAAACAAGTTTGTAATATTGCAGATGTTTTTGCTAGAAAAGATTCAGAAAAAGGAAATTGTTAATAGATATCTGAAAACGTAAACTATTTATGGTTTTGAAAATGTGCTTCCAACAGTCACAATTTTTCAAAACACCCCTTGGAACAAACAACCACTTTTTAACAGTCACTTGTCTTTTCATAATTTTTAAAATTCAAAATAACATTAAGAAATATTCAATATACATATTTTAAAAAAATAGAACATTTAAGCGGCAGCGGCAGTGGCAAGCGTGCTAAGTGCGTCTAATAATCGCGTCAAAATCGCTCATTATTCGCGCTACCCGCACGCGGGTTTAGAAGCCTACACTTTGATCCATTATTCAAATCCCAATAAGCATTCAATGCTTTTAAACCTCTAAAAGAATGCTCAAAATTCCGATGTGGGACTATCTTGTTTTTTACAAACAAATACTAACACTTTAACATATCCACGTGGTATTCATTTCCTTTTGGACTAAAACTTGGACTATTTCATGCAATTGTGGTTTTTTCTTAAAAAAAATTAGAATGCGTGTCTAATGAAATTTGAATATGAATTGCTCTGGTACTATTTTAAACTTTGCTATGCTACACATAAACCCAAAAAATCTCGATGATTGAGGGCTTGCTTATACAACAGATGTCAATAATGAGCAAACTAATCATGGGAGAAAATCTTGTTTCTACCGCACATTATGAGCAAACTAATCATGGCCTCTTTCTCGTGTGTCACACAATGACACGATCACAAGTACTTTTCTTTTTTCGGTCTTCTTGAAGCTTATAAAGCTACACGTTTAGAGGGAGTTTGGAGAGCTTATTTTATAGTGAAATTAGATTTTAAGTTAAGTTTTTTCATATCTATATATTTGATAAAATACCAAATAAGCTAACCTATAATAAGTCCATGTCTTTTAGGAAAAACAGCTTATAAGCTCACCTATATAAGCAAGGCTTAACTAGAGCAATTACTATTCTACCAAAGTAAATTTATAGCATTTTTATCATAAAAGCTAAAAGTCACTAAAATTTTAGCATAACTTTTAAATCACAGAAAAATAAGCCATCTCAAACGCCCTCTTAGTCCTAAGTAGTAATAAGTGTACTACTCTCCTATACTACTTGGTATTGTTACCATTCACAAAAGAGGGGTCATTATGATGCCTCACATTTATAATTTTCAAATGGTGAATCATTGTGACCCCACTCTTTTTGTGAGTAGTAGCACCAAAGTATTAGCATTTTTTCCTTGTTTCTATCATGAGTGTGTTGGATTTAATCTAATAAATCTATTTGTGGGCACATATGATTAATCAATGTGTATTGCTATCTTTCAGGATAACCCACTAAAGTGATCAATTAAGTTGGGTTAATTTGGTATTTAAATAAGTCATGGGGTTATATGTGCAGATACCAGGTTGTAATTGTAATTTATTGAGGGGCTAAATTACAAAAGTACAACATCTATAAATAAGGGGTTATGGTCCCTAACCTAGGGTTACATTCTCTAATTCTCTTCACCCCCATCTAAGAGAGAAATTCGGATTTTAGAGGAACCCTAAGGTTAGAAGATCATCAAAAACCCAAATCAAGATTTCATCCATGGATTCAGGTATAAGCTTCCGCTCTTTTGATTATTGTTAATCTCTTTGAATTAATCATGGCTATATGGTTTTAGATCTCAAGTTTTGATGTAGATCTAACAAGTGGTATCAGAGCCACCTTGATTAATTCTTAGGGATTTAAGTTCTATTGGGTTTTTGATCTTAAATCTCTGGTTAAAGATTCAATTTTTGGGTTCGGATGAACAGTAATGTTCTCGGATGAACAGTAACGAAAATTTTTTCGGATGAACAGTAAAGTTTTTTCCGGATGAACAGTAACTGAAAAATCGCCGGTGAACAGTAACTTTTGGGAATTTTTTGGATTTTTCTTTGATTTTTCCTTCATTTTTTTCCAATTCTGGATCTGTTTTAAAAATAAAAATCAAAGGTTTTTTGGGTTTGTCGGCGGCGGTTTCAATTTGAAACCCTAAGGGTTCATGGCGAAAATTAAGGAGGTGGTTACCTCAAACGAACCTCGCGTTCGTTCAATTTTAACCGAGCTTCGCGTTCAAACGAACTTCGCGTTCGTTATCAAGTAAGCCTCTCGCTCAACGAACTTCGCATTCGTTCTAAGGTGAACCTCGCGTTCAACTCAGGTGAGCGTCAAGCTCAATTTTAACGAACCTCGCGTTCGTTCCAAGGTGAACCTCGCGTTCAACTCAGGTGAGCGTCAAGCTCAATTTTTAACGAACCTCGCGTTCGTTCTTCAGACGAACCTCGCGTTCGTACTTCAGACGAACCTCGCGTTCGTACTTCAGACGAACCTCGCGTTCGTACTTCAGACGAACCTCGCGTTCATTTTTTTTAAAACGAACCTCGCATTCGTTCTCAAGTTGAACCTCACGTTCTTTTATCAAACGAACCTCGCGTTCGTTCATTTTCAGACGAACCTCGCGTTCGTGCTTAAGTAGTTGAACCTCGCGTTCATTTTTTTAACGAACCTCGCGTTCGTTCCCAAGTTGAACCTCGCGTTCTTTTATCAAACGAACCTCGCGTTCGTTCATTTTCAAACGAACCTCGCGTTCGTGCTTAAGTGAGTCTCGTACTCAATACAGTCGAACCTCGCGTTCGAAGTTAAGGGAACTTCGTGTTCATTATGGTTAAGCCTCGGCTTTTCATGGGTCCACTTTGGTATACTTAATTTATTCAATTAAGTTATGGGCCCTAATTAAGCTGTGAGACCCCAATTAAGTTTTTGGAAATTCAGTTGATTTAAATTTTTTAATTTAAATCTAATTCGGTTTTTAATCAATTATTTAATTCAAATATTATGACACTAAGGTATTAAGGTTGTCTCTCACTCCAATTGATTAATTGAAACAAGAAGTTGCCAAAGTAACCTCTCTTGTGTAGATTGTTCATGAGGAATGTGAGATGTTTGTGTGTATGCTTTCGTGTAAATATTTAATCGGCCCAAAGGAAGGTTAATATTTATTTAGACTGTATACACATCTGCGATGATAAGCGTGTGACAATTATAAGGTTTACATGTGAATAATGAATCGATCCAAAGATAGTTTCATTATTTGACATGAGTTATTGTCAATGTTTGATCATTGCAACAAGGTATCACTTACAAGTTAATATTACTGTCCAAAGACTTGATATTAATGTTGTGCCGGTATCTTGGATGGGGATTGTCATTATTTGAATTTTATTGATTATGGTTATTGATGTGAGCATTCTTTTGTTTTATTTCAGCTAATGCATCTGCTGCAACAATTTCTGCTAACATCAACTCAATTCCCATGCTAAATGGGACAAACTTCAAGGTTTGGAAAGAGAACATATTAATTGTTCTTGGCTGCATGGATCTTGACTATGCATTAAGAACTGAACAACCCCAACCTCTCAATGCGGATAGCACTCCTGATGCAAAGAAGGAGCATGAGAAGTGGGAGCGTTCAAATCGCATGAGTCTTATGATCATTAAGCGCGGCGTTCCGGAAGCCTTCAGGGGCATAGAATCCGAAGGGATTACTAAGGCTAAAGATTTCCTTGCCGAAATTGAGAAGCGTTTTGCGAAAAACGATAAGGTAGAAACAAGCACGCTTTTAGCTCGCTTGATTTCAATGAAGTATAAGGGCAAAGGAAATATCAGGGAGTACATTATGGAAATGTCTCATATTGCTTCAAAGCTTAAGGCACTTAAACTCGATCTTTGTGACGAGTTATTAGTGCATCTGGTTTTGTTGTCTCTTCCTGCACAGTTTAACCAATTTAAGGTCAGTTATAACTGTCAAAAGGAGAAATGGACTCTAAATGAGCTCATTTCATACTGTGTGCAAGAAGAAGACAGGTTGAAGCAAGATAAGACAGAAAGTGCTCATTTGGCCTATGCCTCTAAGGATAAGGGCAAGAAAAGGAAGAATGATAAGGAAGCTGCTAAGGGTCCAGTTGAGAAGAAACAACATAAGGATAATCAGGGTTGTTTCTTCTGTAAGAAGCCTGGACATGTAAAGAAGGACTGTACAAAATATCACGCCTGGCGTGATAATAAGGGTACGTTCCTTGCTTTGGTCTGTTCTGAGGTTAATTTAGCTTCAGTACCTAGAAACACTTGGTGGTTAGACTCTGGTGCTACTACTCACATAAGTGTTTCTATGCAGGGTTGCCTGAGCTACCGAAAGCCAAGTGATGTTGAAAGACACATCTTTGTGGGCGACGGACAATCGGTAGATGTGGAAGCAATTGGGCACTTTAGGTTGTTGTTAGGAACTGGTTATTATTTGGATTTAAAAGATACTTTTGTAGTACCGTCTTTTAGACGGAATTTGGTTTCTGTTTCTGTATTGGACAAATCAGGTTATTCTTGTTCATTTGGAAACAGTCAATTCAGTTTATCTTTTAATTCAAATGTTGTGGGAACCGGTTACTTGAGTATTTATGACAACCTATATTTGCTTGATACAATTGCTTCTTACAATGAATCCTTGCATGTGGAATCACGTGGTACTAAGCGTAAATTAAATAAGGAAAATTCGGCGACATTATGGCATAAGCGCTTAGGTCATATCTCAAAAGGTAGAATTGAGCGTCTTGTGTCTGATGGCATTTTGGATTCCCTTGATTTTTCGGACTTCGACGTATGTGTTGAATGTATCAAGGGAAAACAGACCAAAGTGAAAAGATTAGGTGCCAACAGATCTTCGGATGTCTTAGAATTGATACATACGGATATTTGTGGGCCATTCCCTACGGAATCCTGGAATGGTCAACAATATTTTATATCATTCATAGACGATTACTCACGTTATGGGCACCTATATCTTATTCATGAAAAATCTGAGTCTCTGGACATGTTCAAAGCCTATAAAGCTGAAGTTGAGAATCAACTCAACAGAAGAATTAAAACCGTCAGATCTGATCGTGGTGGTGAGTACTACGGTAGATATGATGGTTCAGGTGAACAACGTCCAGGACCATTTGCTAGATACCTAGAGGAATACGGTATCGTCCCACAGTACACCATGCCGGGTTCACCTAGCATGAATGGTGTAGCTGAAAGACGAAACAGGACTCTTAAGGATATGGTAAGAAGTATGATTGCTCATTCTTCTTTACCAGAGTCACTCTGGGGAGAAGCACTTAAGACAGCAGCTTACATTCTGAATAGAGTACCAAGTAAAGCAGTTGCTAAAACACCTTATGAGCTTTGGACTGGTCGAAAGCCCAGTTTAAAGCATTTACATATTTGGGGATGTCCAGCTGAGGCAAGGCCTTATAGGCCAAATGAAAAGAAATTGGACTCCAAAACAGTTAGCAGCTACTTTATTGGATACTCTGAACGCTCTAGGGGCTTTAAGTTTTATGATCCCACTATAAGGAACATTTTTGAGACGGGAACAGCAACATTCTTTGAGGATGTTGAGTTTGGGGGGAGAAATAAGGTTAGAGACATTAGTTTTGAGGAGGAATTGGCTTCAGATCCAATCCATACAGTTACTTTTGACAATATTCAGGTTCCTATACCTGTTGTTGCTCAAGAAGTAAATCCGGAACCTCAAGATGATAATGTTGAACAACTCCCTGTTCCAGAAGAACAAACTCAACAACCTCAAGAACCAGTGCCATTAAGGAGATCCACGAGAGAAAGGAGAAATGCTATTCCGGATGATTATATTGTATTTCTCCAAGAACATGAGGAAAGTAGTGGAATGTTAGAAGATGATCCAATCAACTTCTCTCAGGCCATGAAAAGTTCTAACTCTCAACAGTGGATTGATGCCATGAATGAAGAGTACAAGTCTATGCAAGACAATAAGGTTTGGGAACTTGTCCCATTACCAGAAGGTGCAAAACCAATTGGTTGTAAATGGATTTTTAAAACCAAGCGGGATGCAAACGGTAATGTGGAGAGGTATAAGGCACGTCTTGTGGCTAAAGGCTATACTCAAAAGGAAGGCATTGATTATACAGAGACTTTCTCTCCGGTTTCATCGAAAGACTCTTTCAGAATAATCATGGCACTTGTTGCTCATTATGATCTTGAGTTACATCAGATGGATGTTAAGACTGCATTTCTCAATGGAGACATTGATGAGATGATCTATATGGTGCAACCAGAAAACTTTGTGTCGGGAGACCCAAAGAATATGGTCTGCAAATTAAGGAAATCCATCTATGGACTCAAGCAAGCTCCTCGTCAATGGTATCATAAGTTTCAACAAATAGTTATCTCGTTCGGTTTTGAGATGAACATTGTTGATGACTGTGTATATCACAAGTTCAGTGGGAGTAAGTATATTTTTCTGGTTCTGTATGTGGATGACATCTTGCTTGCCACTAATGATATAGGCATGTTGCACGAAACCAAGAGATTTCTATCAAAGAATTTTGAGATGAAAGATCTTGGGGACGCCTCTTTTATATTAGGGATCCAGATACATCGAGATCGCTCTCGGGGTATTCTTGGATTATCACAAAAGAGCTATATCGATAAGGTACTTAAAAGGTTTGGCATGCAAGATTGCAGACCAGGTGACACCCCTGTTGCTAAAGGAGACAAGTTTAGTCTCAATCAGTGCCCTAAAGGTAACCTTGAAATTCAGGAAATGCAGAAGATTCCTTATGCTTCGGCTGTAGGAAGTCTAATGTATGCTCAGGTATGTACGCGTCCGGATATTGCGTACATTGTTGGGATGTTAGGCAGATACTTAAGCAACCCTGGTATGGATCATTGGATAGCAGTCAAAAGGGTTATGAGGTATCTTCAGAAAACAAAAGATTACATGCTCACATACAGAAAATCAGAGAAATTAGAGGTCATTGGGTATTCGGACTCTGATTTTGCTGGATGCCAAGATAGCAGGAAGTCTACATCAGGCTACATTTATATGTTAGCAGGAGGAGCTATATCATGGAAAAGTGTCAAACAAACACTAGTAGCTTCCTCCACTATGGCAGCAGAATTTGTAGCTTGCTATGAGGCATCCAATCAGGGAATATGGCTGCGAAATTTTGTCACGGGACTGCGCATTTTGGAAAATGTTGAAAGACCACTAAGGCTATATTGTGACAATAAATCTGCAGTAATGTATTCCAATAACAACAGGAGCTCAACTAAGTCAAAACATATTGACATTAAGTTCCTGGTTGTGAAAGAAAGGGTACAGAGTGGACAGATATCCATAGAGCACATTGGGACAAACTCCATGATAGCTGATCCTCTTACTAAGGGATTGCCACCTAAGGTCTTTCATGAGCATACTGCTCATATGGGTGTGGTATTATTTGAGGATATTATGTTTTAGTGGGAGTTTGTATTTGTGGTGCTTTATGTTTGGTTGTATTGTCTGATCAGAATAAAGTATTCAGTTAAGACACTCTGTTACATTATGTTTGGTTTTGACCTCACTAAGGAGGACCAGTTGAAAATAGACATGTACTGATCACATTGCATGTAATTTTCATGCTGCACATCCATGATTGATCTATGTCGTTTGATTGTATTGGTATATGTGACCATTGATGGGTCGAGTCACGATAAATGTGACGAAGGCCGCTTTGATCCTATATTGATATAGTCAATGGACGAGATTGTTCGGAAATACCATTTCAGTGATAGCAATTTTTGAGCTCATAAGGTTATACACAGTTTAAGGAATCATATGGTGCCCAAGTGGGAGATTGTTGGATTTAATCTAATAAATCTATTTGTGGGCACATATGATTAATCAATGTGTATTGCTATCTTTCAGGATAACCCACTAAAGTGATCAATTAAGTTGGGTTAATTTGGTATTTAAATAAGTCATGGGGTTATATGTGCAGATACCAGGTTGTAATTGTAATTTATTGAGGGGCTAAATTACAAAAGTACAACATCTATAAATAAGGGGTTATGGTCCCTAACCTAGGGTTACATTCTCTAATTCTCTTCACCCCCATCTAAGAGAGAAATTCGGATTTTAGAGGAACCCTAAGGTTAGAAGATCATCAAAAACCCAAATCAAGATTTCATCCATGGATTCAGGTATAAGCTTCCGCTCTTTTGATTATTGTTAATCTCTTTGAATTAATCATGGCTATATGGTTTTAGATCTCAAGTTTTGATGTAGATCTAACAGAGTGCTGCTACGGGAACCCAAAATATGGGACCAATGGAAGAGACAGTTGAGATGTCCCCTCCCTATTGCATAATGAGTTGGTCATGCCAACTCAGTCCTTAAATCATTTTCTTTCTATCATCCCATGCGGCGAATCTGAACCTATCCGAGCCTTTGGCCTCCGATACCAAATCTCAACCGTCCAAACAAGACAGCATAGTTGTACCTCAATGTAGACGGACGCAACATGTGAACAACCAAGATGCGCGGCCCAATTTGTAGCACAAAATCAGCAGATCGGACATCACATAAACAACATGGGAATAGTGTGGGGCATAACATTAAATGATTATGTGGAATTTTAATTTCAAAGATAGGGAAGTAGAAAATAAAAAGTATTTAATTTACCGTTTAATTGCTTCGATGACCTTTTGTTGCGTGTGGGTCAGTTGGAAGTTAGACAGATGGGGTCAAAATTTAATAGTATTTGAGTGTTGGTTGACTTTACTGCTTTTGTTCTCGTTTCAAACTTTGACTTGACAACTGGAGCTTCTGGAATCTGTAATTGTTCATGCCTGCTTACAGGTGGTCTACGGGTAGGGGTGGACCTACGGACATATATACAAGACCCACTTGCTTTAACTTCTGTTCATTCCTCTATTTAATTTTATTTACTCTTTGAGTGAAGTTAGCTCGAGTTATGGCAGAAGGAACCCAGAATGACTGTACTAATTCTACTATATGTTTTGTTTCATTTCTTCCGGAACAGTCACAAGAACTTTTTTATTTTATTATGAACCTATTTATTACTAAAAGTTCAGTCGTAAATCTTAGTATTCAATGCGTATTCCTGAATAATTTAATTTTTTTTAATTATTGAAGCATTTCATTTTGCCAAATTATTGTTGGTAAGGGTTAACGCTAATTGAAAAGTATATGATTTGGACATGTAAATTCTAGAAAGTTGTGACGGGATATCTTACGGAATATTCCTTTTTAGGTTTTGCATGATTGACGGCAAATCTTCCTAACGTTTTAAAAATGTCATTTTAACCATTCATTTCCTATTTTTAGTTAAATAGTAATTATTAATTTTACGATGTATTTATTTTAATTTTCGATGTACTTGTCATACGTATGTTTACGTGGGAGTGCTTAATTGTGATTTTAGGTTTTATATTGATAGGGTGATAAATAGATACCTAAGTTGCAAGTGCATAACTATCAAGTTATACTATAAAAGATTAGTGACGACATTGGATTTACATTTGAGAGGGTAAAGCCATTTGTAGCTAGTGAGTGAAGTGATCTACAAAAAAGGCATAGTATTTGTAATCGTCGAAAGAATAAATAGGCAAAGTCCACACATCAGAATAAATAGTTTGCAGAGGAGAAGTAGACACAATTGATGATTGAGAGAAATGTAATTTATGACTTTTATTACAAAGATAGTCATTACAATGAGATTGCTTTGAATTAGATAAATCTAAAGCTAGATCGAAATTAGAGATGATATGACATTGGATTGACTCAGATGGGTGACCAAGACGATGATGCCCAGTCACTAGAAGACACTTTGACGCTGGAGTGGGCTGAAGGACGAGGTGCGAGTTGCGAGGTCGGCCATTCATACACACCATCTTTAGGTTGTCTTTATAGTAGTGTTGCCCCTGACAGTAGATCCTTCACACGAAAGGAAGATGGTAAGAACTCAATGGACGCGTTATTTGATTTGCAAAATTGAGATATGGAAATAAGATTACTTTTCATGTTAGGAACAAATAAAACATTATGTAATTTAAATGTATGGGAGGATGCTTTAAGAGAAGAGGAGTCAATTTGGAAATGTGTAACCCAGTACCATCACCGATAATAATGTCGTCAGACCCATCGTATGGAGCATGAAGGGAGAGGTTGCCGAGATCAGTTGTGACATGGTGAGATGCCCCAATATCGAGAAGCCATGTTGGAGTTTCGGCATCTGATGTTGTGGCAACATGCGCCTTTGGTTGCCACTGAGATCCAGTGTGCGAGGTGCAAGTGACGCCTTACGAGGAGGCGGGTACCAGCTGAAAGAGAGGACACTAAGCGACGGTGTGGCCTTGTTGTTGGCATCCTTGAAACTTGTCGAGATACGTACTCTGCTGGCGAGTCACGGCTTGCAGAAATTGAGACGACTGTTGTCTTGGAGCAGAGTGTGAAGATTACGTCTTGTTGGACGAGGAGCGATGTGAACTATTGTACCTGGTCGACACAGCATTAGCCGTGGCGAGGTGCTGGATTGATACGGATTGCGACTGTTGAATCACGAGTTCCCTGTTGATGAGTTTCTCATGAAGCTCTTCAAACGAGATGTGGTTATCCCTGCCTTCTACTACATCAGCGATTTGGCGATAGTCATCATCGAGACCTTCTAAGATTTTCTCAATGATGTCCTCATGGTCCATTGGTTTGCCGAGTGCAGCAAGGCGATCAGTTCGGCACTTAACATATCGCATATAATCTGAAACGGATTGTGAGACATTCGTGGCTCGCTTGATCTGCTTCTTGATTTGCTTGATGTGACCACGTGTCAGGCGAGCATAGGTGTAGGCGAGAGTCTACCATGCTTCACGAAAGTGGTCGCCTGTTGGATGAGAGGGATGAGAGAGGGAGATGGAACCGACAAGGGCGCCAAACATCAGTTTGTCTTGTCTAATCCAATGCAGAAAATCTGGGTTGGGAGCTTCAACGTTGTTGGTGGTGATGGTGCGAGGAGGACATGGATGGAGCTTCAACGTTGTTGGTGGTGATGGTGCGAGGAGGACATGGATGAGATCCATCTATGTATTTGTAGAGGTCGTAGCCGATGGTGATGGTGCGAGGAGGACATGGATGAGATCCATCTATGTATTTGTAGAGGTCGTAGCCGATGAGAATGGTCTCAATCTGGAGTTTCCAAGCAATATAATTTGTGGAGGTCAATTTATGGATGGATTGATGGGATGTGTTAATGAGTTGAAGGTTTTGGGTTGGATTTTCTGGGTTGGGGATGACAGTGATCTGAGAATCAGTCGACATGGTGAAGACTACGACTAGGGTTTGCAAAGGAGTGATGGGAGGAGGTCAAGAACGGGAGGTCTAGAACTGCTCTGATACCATGTAAGAATTGTAGCTGAATAGTGGCATAGCCTTTTTCATTGATGTTAGGAGATATTTATAGGATTACAAGAGAATCAATGAGTTACATAAAATCTGAAACTACCTAATTAGTTACATAATTGTTGGCACTAAAAGGGGTAAGTGATCTGTCGATATATTAACAGAATATCATAAATAGGAAAGAATCACAAGGCGTGTCGACTGACACCGTAAGGCGTGTCGATTAAGACAGCTTTTCGTGTTGACTGGCTTCGAGTCGACTAGCACCGCCTTTCGAGTCGACACAGGGGGTGTTGTCTTGTCTAGTCGGTTAGGGTGTCATCTCGTTCTGTCCGGTTTCGTGTCGACTGACACCGCTGAGCGTGTCGACTAAGACCACCTTTTGGGTTGACACAAGAGGTGTCATCTAGTTCGGTCGGGCTTCGTGTCGGTTGGCTTCGAGTCGACTAGCACCGCCTTTTGAGTCGACACAGGGTGTGTCGACTCGTCTGGTCGGCTACAATTCCTTAATAATTAGTTCCATATCTTAGAAAATAAATATATAAAATCTATACTAGAGAGAATAAAAGGAAGAGAATAAAAACAAAAACTATTTCCCAAGAGGGCTCTAGCCTCTTGGATAATAAAAGAAAAAGAATAAAAATAAAAACTAATTACAACGAGGATTCTAGCCTCTTGAACATAATGCAAGAAAATAAAATCTAAACTATACAAGAATATAAATCTATACTACAAAATACAAGAAAATAAAGACATAAAAGTAAATGTACTCTACAATGCATCAAAATAAATCTAAAATAAGGGGGTTCTAGCCCCTTGAATATCTAAAATAAGAAAAAAATATTACAAGAAAATAAAATATAATAGAAAAAAATTACATCGCAAGAGGATTCTAGCATCTTGAAAGTAAACATTCATCTTTATCTTCATCTTCATCTTCATCATCAAACAAAGAGAAGAAAAGAATAGTATAAAGAGGTAAAAATATTCTTTTATTAATTATAACAAAATTATAATTTTGGAATGTCTTCTCAATTAAGAGTAATTCTCCTCTCCAAATAGAGTTATTATAATTTTTTTACACTCAAATCCTTCACCCTCTACCCCTATTTATAGCCTACAGCAAGGAACAAAAACCATTGGATTTTACTTGGGCTCCAAGGATTAAATCTTTGCTATAAATAAGTTTGTTACGAACCAATTAGTCAGTCAATCGATTGACCAATCAGTTGACCAACCGATTGCCCAATCGGTTGACTAACTGATTGAAATTCTAAAATTCTAAAATGTAGTTAGTTCTGTCTCATCAAGATAGGCGATTTTCATATATTATATGCTAAATTATGTCTTCCGGATTGAGAGACATCATTGTTTCTTTGTGGCTAATCATCTTGAATATGATTTTGACTTGATTTCTTTTCATATTGAATCATTGTTTCTTCGGCTTCAGTAGATCGCTTGTCTTGATCCCGGGCTTCGATAAAAGATTAAAAATGAGAAAATTTGAGTTCTTTTTGAGATTTTATTCATTATTTCTTCAGTAACCTGTAAATTAAGATAAAACATGTTTATTAGTGGCATTTTTATTTAAATAAAATAGATAATGAGGTTATAAAAATGTAATAAAAATATGATTATCATATATGAAGGTTAATTTTGAGGAAACTAGAAGAGAAGAGGGTAAAGTGCCACTTTTATGATTTTTGAAATTGAATAAATCGTTTCTTTATCGGCCTACTAATTTCTTCTTTTTGAGGAAATTGCATAAATTTCCTCTTTTTCTTTAATGTTCTTTTGTGACCCAATTATCGGTATCTAGAGTCAAAAATTCTAAGTTATTTCTCTTAAACTTAGTTCATCTAACCATTACACCAAAACTCCAAAGTTATGATAATGATCGAGGATTATAGTTTTATATTAATTCTAACATACCCCCTCAGGTTGAGGGTCCTTTTTATGGGTCGAAACCTGGACTCACGTAACGGTGTTAATTTTTAAAAATCCGCATTTAATTCGTAGCCGGTGGGATTTGAACCTGGGTTGCTCTGATACCATCTTAAATTTAGTTCCTCTAACCATTACACAAAAACTCCGAAGTTATGATAAGAATCGAGGATTATAGTTTTATATTAATTCTAACAGTTTCTTGAAAGGGTTATTTTGTATTAGCCCACAAATTATTTGAAACTAGTCTTAGACACATCAAAATCCTATTAGTACGTTGAAATAAGACTACCTAGTTAAAAATCTGGTTAAAATAAGGGAATATTATGTTTGCTTTAACTTTTTTTGTACATTTCCAATTATACCCCTCTCCCATAAACCTAAACTCATTAATCTCTTTAACATTTAGCCGTTAAGTTCTCCAAATCCGTTTAATAAAACCATAAGGAAAACTTATTTTCCATTTCATCCTCTCCAATGCATTCTCTAAGAATCTATTCGTTACAAATTTGGGGTCAGGGCTAAATAGAGTTATTGGAGAAAATAAAGTGAAAAATAAATTCGGGTTAGTGTTTTATTTATCAAATTTGTGGAATTTAACATGTATAAGCTAGAGTGGTTAATGAGTTTGAGTTTGTGTGAAAAGGCTATACCTGACAAATACCAAAAAAATAAACCAGATTATCATTAGGGCATTATTTTAACATACTAGTAGAATCGGAAAGGCTTGAAATCAATTTCAAAGAAAATTCTTTTTAGGCTGGTGGGTTTGTTGTTTTTTTTTTTTTTGAGGGGGAGGGGTGGGTGGGGGGGGGGGGGGCGA
>NC_033796.1:60070599-60093409 GCF_001876935.1 Asparagus officinalis
TTCTTCAAAACTAAATAACCTAAACTTGTGTCATCATTGATAAAAAGACAAGCAGGAAGAGAAGAAATATTCATATATTGCTTGTGTACGAGAACTTTATCTTTATTAATGGAAGAAAATTCAAAATGTGTATTAGAAATTGGGATAAATTTTCATTTTAGACCAAATTTAAAATTTATTTAGGATTTTTGACCCTTACACTTAATTATTATTTTGACCTAATTTTAGCCATTCGGGATTCTCAATCTCATGTAGTTTTTTCCACTTAATTATCAACTTCGACCCAATTTTAGCCACTTACCTAAAACTAGGTTGAAAATGATAAATAAGTTAAAAAAATACAGGTGATTGAGAATCTCATGTAGTTTAGAATTAGGCTAAACTCCACGGGATTGTGAATCCACTAGAGTTTATAATAAACATGTCGCGCGCCTATGCGGAAGCGTGCACGCGCACACCGAACGAGTCTGTGATCACGGGAAGAAGACGATCACACACAAGCACAATCCAATCCAAATACGACAAATCCAACCCAACATAGAGATATACGTGGTTCGGCAATTTGCCTACGTCCATGGGGAGAGGATATGGAGATTCCACTAAATCGAGGAGAGTACAAAAGGGTTACAATCACACAAAATCACTCAAACTAACCCTCAACCAAAGCTCTCAACTTGCTCACAATATATCCCTCTCACAATGCTCAATAGTCTCTCTGAATCTCTCAAATCTCTGATGTTTTAACCCTAGAAAATCGTGTCCCTATTTATATCCAAACAGAAACCCAAACATAGTCCAAACAAGAAACCAACCTCTGCAAAAAAACCCAGTCATAAGTCGACTTAACAGGTGCCATAAGTCGACTTGGTAGAGAGAAAAACAGCAACTGGAGAACAGTTCGTAAGTCGACTTAATAGGCTTCACAAGTCAACTTGACAGAGCGAAAAAATCACAACTCCAGAGTAGAACGTAAGTCGACTCGTGCACAGACACAAGTTGACTTACCATAAGTCAACTTATGCTTGTGCATGAGTCAACTTATGACAGAAAAACTAGTTTTTTTCTGGTTTTCTCTATAATTCTCCACCTCAGCGAAATTTTGCCAAAACTGAGCCGACACCAAATAAAGAGCACTGATGCATCGTCTCTCCAAACACGGCTGCACCTACATGGTTGCCTACGTACCCCCTCCAAAGGGATCAAACTGCCCGTAGTTCATCCAAATAGCCGCCAACGGCCTCAACAATTATGAATATGCAACAAGTTTCTACAATGAACAAACTTGTTGCTCGAAACCACCTTAGTGAGCATATCCGCCGGATTATCTTTTGTATGAACTTTCACAATCTCCACATCGCCATCTTCAAGAACATCTCGAACGAAGTGATAACGAACATTAATCAACTTCGTCCTCGCATGAAAAACCTAATTCTTCACCAAATAGATAGCCCTCATGCTATCACAATGAATGGTGACGAACCACTGCGATATACCAAGTTCCTCCAAAAGTCCTCGAAGCCAAATAGCCTCCTTCACAGCCTCTGTAATCGCCATATACTCTGCCTCCGTAGACTGTAATGTGCATCTTCAACACACCGGTACATGGGTCAAAGTGAACACATACCCCGTCGTAGACCGATGTTTATCCAAATCCCCGGCATAATCCGAGTCAACATAGCCAATGCATAGCTGCCCACCTATAGTGTCCCGCTCATAAACCAAACCAATATTGAGCGTACCTCTAATGTATCTTAAAATCCATCTCACGACGTCGCAATGACCCACTCATGGATCGTGCATGTATCTCGAAACTATGCTCACCGCCTGTGACAAATCCGGCCTCATACATACCATCGCGTACATCAAGCTCCCAACCGCGGTTGCATATGGAGTCTTCGACATCAATTATTGATCTTCAACTGACTTCGATGAAAGACCGGCTGAAAGCATCAAATGGGCTCCCAATGGTACACTAATTGGCTTCGTATCCGTGCTAACATGAAATCGCTATAAAACCTTCTTCAAATAAGCCATATGTGTCAAATAAATTCTGCCCTTCTTCTTGTCTCTGCCAATCTCCATCCCTAAAATGCGCTTCCCCTCGCCCAAGTCTTTCATCTCAAACTCATTTGAAAGCTGATCTTTCAACTCATCTATAGCCGACCTGGAAATGGAGGAAACCAACATGTTATCGACCTAAAACAACAAATAAATATACACACCTTCTCTCAACTTGTGAAAATACACACAAGGATCAAACTGGTTCCGAGTGAACGAATGACCAAGCATAAAACCATCAAACCGCCTACACCACTGTCGAGGAGATTGCTTCAAACCGTATAGCGATTTCTTTAACCTACAAACTAACTTATCTTTCCCTCTACAGCTCAGAATCTCAATGGCTGAGTCACATATATTTCTTCATCAAGATCACCATGAAGAAATGCAGTCTTCACATCTAACCGATCTAACTCTAATCCATACTATGCCACCAAAGCAACAAAATCCGAATCGAATAGTGCTTCACCACCAGAGAAAAAACCTTATTATAGTCAATATCTTCCTCCTGTGCATAGCCCTTCGCAACCAACCTAGCTTTGAACCTCAATGGAGTGCCCTTAATGCCCTCCTTCTTCGTGTATACCCCCTTACAACCAATCGCCTTTCGTCCCTTTGGAAGCTCAACAAGCTCCCATGTATCATTCTTATGAAGAGACTCCATCTCCTCCTGCATAGCTACCTGCCACAAATCAGCCTCCGTACTCTGTTCGACCTCTCTGAATATAGTAGGCATCATCTCATCGATACTCTCCACCGGAAGTGTATACGCAACTGTGTCGTCATACCGTGTTGGCACCCGTATGTCTCTCACCTGTCTCCGAACCGTAATAAAATCCTGAACCTGAGCCGTCGGTCCCTGATCCTACACATCAGTACCCGTATCCTCCGTGTCACCTTTGTGCTCGTCTGGCGTCACCTCAGTCGGTACTCTAATGGATACTGCACCATCTGGATACCGTAAAGCTACATCGATCTCCACCACCTGTGATGTCTTCTCTGTCAAGTCGCTCTCCACCTGATGAGAGTTGGGAAACTTCAAGATAGAAGCTTCATCGAACGTGACGTCCCTACCCAGCACAATCTTCTTATCAACTGGATCCCAAAGCTTGTATCCCTTGACACCACGCTTAAATCCTACAAATATGGCATTCCTAGCTCGAGGTTCCAACTTATCAGTTCTAACATGATAATATGCAGGGTAACCAAATACCTTGAGCTGGTCATAGTCATATGCTATCTCTCTCGATCACATCTCCATAGGGGTTTTCCTCTCAATCGCAGATAAAGACAACCTATTAATGAGGTGGCTCGCATATGAAAGTGCATCAGCCCAAAAAATCTTCTCCAAACCACTATGAGCCAATAAGCATCGGACCTTCTCCAGTAAAGACTGATTCATCCTCTCTGTCATCCCATTCTGCTGCGGTATATGACTAACTGTGAAGTGCCTCTCTATGCCCTCATCTTGACATAGCTGCTGAAAGGGTCTGAAGTATACTCGTCGTTGTTGTCGGATCGCAACTTCTTGATCTTTCTCCCAGTCTGTAGTTCTAATCTCTTCTTCCACTCCACAAACAAATCTAGGACTTCATTCTTATGATTCATAGTGTACACCCAACAACGCCTAGAATGCTCATCAACAAATATGACGAACCAATATCGACCACCAAGTGATGCTATTTTAGTGGGACCCCAAACATCTATGTGCACGTAGTCCAGAATACCCCTCGTCCTATGAATAGCAGTCCCAAACTTCATCTTCGTTTTCTTGCCAAGAACACAGTGCTCACAAAAATATACTTTTCCACTCTTGGCTCCTTTTAATAGTCCATACTTGCACAAAGCCTACAATGACTTCTCTCCTGTGTGTCCTAACCTGTAGTGCCAAATAGGGGTATGCAACAGTCGGTTCGGTTCGGTTTTTGCCAAAATTTGAACAACTGAATCGAACCGTCTATAATTCAAAACCGAACCGAACAGTTGCAAGTCGGTTCGGTGCGGTTCGGTTCGATTTGTTCGGTTCTAACTTCTCCAAACTTCTTATTAAACAACAAACTGTGTTAAAGAAAAAAGATATCAATAAAGTATGAGATTATGAAGCATTAAACACTGATATAATGATATTATTTTTAACTCATAATGATTCAGAAAATGAGTTTAGGGAGTCTTTGACTCTTTGGGGACGGGTCGGGTAGAGTTTAAGATCAGAATGGGTAGTATTACACTATATTCGGTCGGTTCTGGTCGGTTCGGGTTAAAAAGTTTTTAAATCGACTCGAACCGCCCTACTCATAAAACCGATTTTTTGTGTCGGTTCGGGTCGGTTCGATCGGTTTTTTTAGTTTGGACCGAACCATGCTCAGCCCTAGTGCCAAAGTCTGCTCACGTCCACCTCTGAAATAGCTGAAGCAACTTGGCTAACTTCGGTGCTCTCCTTCAGATAATATAGTTCTAACTGCGGACTCCCTTCATCACCACTAAAGATCCCTTAGTAACCTTTACTACAGCATCCTTAAAGGTCACCTTGAATCCCTTCGCCTCCAAAGCTCCAGCAGAAATAAGACTCTTCTTTAGCTGAGAAACGAATCTCACCTCCTTCAATTCACGGACTACTCCATCGTACATCCGAATCCGTACGGTACCTATCCCACAAATGCTATAGGATTTATTTCCTATGACAACAACACCCCCATCAAGTCTCTCAAATGATGCAAATCAATCTCTCCTAGGGGTCACATGATAAGTAGCGTCAGAATCAAGCATCTAATCTGATGCATCCAAATGGTTCACCTCCGGAGTAATCAAAAGAGAAAAGCTCGAATCATCAGAATCATCGTCTTTCGTAACATTCACCTCATTGGCCTTCAGGCCCTTTTTCTTGCTATTCTCCTTCTCTTTGACCTTTGGACAATCTCTTTTCCAATGCCCTTGTTCCTTATAGAATGCACAT
Source organism: Asparagus officinalis (assembly GCF_001876935.1). NCBI lineage: Eukaryota > Viridiplantae > Streptophyta > Magnoliopsida > Asparagales > Asparagaceae > Asparagus > Asparagus officinalis. Next base: position 60,075,611 of record NC_033796.1, read on the forward strand.
TGGTTCTTTCCTAGTTGGTGACGACATCTTGACTTTGACCTTCCTCTATTTCCACCTTTCGTATATGAACTTCTACCTCTTGTTGACAATGCCTCTCCTGAAGTACTATCATGGGAAATCTCCTTATTCTTTCTCCTCAAATCATAGTTCGTCAATGCGTTAGTTACTTCACTATAAGTGATAGAAGATCTCCCGTTCAGCAAAGTAAGCACGAAGGTATCATACTCCTCATTCGGTAAGGAGCCCAAAAGAATAATAGCATTATACTCATACGTGATCTTCTCATCCACGCTCGTCAAGTCCGACAACAACTTAGTGTAGTTGTTCACATGAGCCACAAGCAAGGTACCTCTAGACATCTGAAATCTGAATAATCTTCGCAGCAAATGCAAACGGTTATCAACACTCTTCGTAAGGTACTTATTATTGAGAATTTCTCATATCTTCATTGCAGACGTCACCCCAATCACATCATATTTCAGCTCCTATTCCAAACAAGACATGATCACCCCATAAACATTCCTATTCATCTTTTCTCATATCACCTATTCATATTTAGGTGACCTCTCATAGACCACGATTGTCTCCTCTAACTTTTGAGCATTGAGCGCATCATGTACGTTGCTCATCCATAAAGCAAAATTGATTTTACCGTCATATTTTACCACATTAATCTTAGTATTCTGAAAACCAACTTGAACTGTACCCGCCATCTTACTGCTTTCACCAACTTCTTTACCCATAATCATAAACTCCAAATTGCAAAGAAAGATTCAAACTATATAGAATTTAGAAGTTACCTAACTGAACCCTAGATTGGATTCCAAATAGAACTCCTAACCACACGAGGAAAATGAGATCTTCAACGGTAACTTCAAAACCTAACTCCACCAAAACGTAGAATTCTAAGAACCAAGCTTCCAACTGAATCTTCCTCTACCTAATCCAAAACCCTAGATCTGAAATCTGAGCTCTGATACCACTTGTCGCGCGCCTATGTGGAAGCGTGCACACTCACACCGAACGAGTCTGAGATCACGGGAAGAAGATGACCACACACAAGCACAATCCAATCCAATTACGAGAAATCTAACCAAACACAGAGATATACTGTTAGACATAGGTGCCCTGCAGGCAATCATTGTATATTGTAACAGGACCTATATGTATATAACATCCTTGTTCAAAATGATAGTATGCTATTTTGGTCAGATTTATCTGATGTTTTAAATATACAGATAATGTCCTTAGAATAAATACTAGACTATCAGACATTTCGGATAGTGATCGTAATGAAGAGATCTGATTAGTCGGTAACGTATATTCTAAAATGTTCCTAGTTGATGAAGTGTTGAGATAGGACATCATCACTTTGGTTTAGACTAGTGTATGCTTTATTTCTCCTTTTGAAGGAGATGATCAATCTCTTAGATCATTGATGTGAGACATCAAGATACAGTATACAGGTGACTCATTATTGAATGAGTTGACTGAACGACTCGCCGAGAACATCTAGTTGGTAATATACTTAACTGTCAAATAGAAGTTCTCAAGTGATATAGTACATAGTAGTCTCTTGACCTGAGGCATGAGTGCAATATCTTATATGTCAGTAAAGATGTATTTAGACTTTTACCTAACCACAGTTCTTATTGAATTGTGCATAACGGTTCTTGTTGGGTACATCCCGAGACATAAGTAGATATTGAGATGCCAAGAAGGGATTCGTCTCTCCCAGTATAGGGGTTGATGTCATAAGATTGTTTGATATAACTATAGCCTGGAAATCCTTGGCCAAGGTGAATAAGATAAACTGAGTGTCAGTTTGATCTTATAGGTTATGAGTTTAATATCAATAAACACTAATCAAGCTATTAGGGTTTGACAGTTTGCCATACCCTAGGCTCAATAGTTTGACATGGTTTGACGAAGAGACCGGACTGTACGGTATTATCATTGAGTGGTCCTGATAAAATTGGATAAGCATCTTGCAGACCTTTATCACAACTTATACCCGGGTGGTCTTCATGTGTAGCTAGCACCTCTGTTGTACTTATGGATATGATCCACTACCGAGTTTTTTAAGTTGGGCCCTAGAGTCACACCAAGCGCGTACTTGAATCCTATGAAACACAATTTATGGAGTGATGCGTATGATTGATACGCATATATGATTTCTTCCGGATACACATAAACGGTTATGTATATCGGTAAAATCGGAATGCTATGTGCTTAGGAAATGAATTCCAGTATTTTTCCCATAAAGTTAACTTTTAGGACAATCCGCATGCTAGCCCGACTCAAACGGTAGTCGGTAAAGGCTAATCAAACCCGTTGAAGGCTGGGGGTTAGCCAAAAATCCTAAAGTCAACACCTAACACGTGTCGCCGGGTAGCCTATTCCCGTAACAATGGCGAAGTCTATGTATTCGACATCATAGCACGAAGTCTAAGGGAGTTCATTCCCTTAGCACAACGTTACATGCGGAACGGATTCCGATAATCCGCATGCTAGCCCGACTCAAACGGTAGTCGGTAAAGGCTAATCAAACCCGTTGAAGGCTGGGGGTTTGCCAAAAATCCTATGAGTATTATGGTCAATCATTTCAAACGGAATGAGGAATCATAATAAAGATAAAGACAAAAATCAGGTCCACTAAAGAGAATCCAAATCTCAAGGTTTCAGCAAATAAAATCATACATCAAGCCCATGGCTAAGAATCTGCTGACTGAATTCAGATAACTTCTCGTCATAAGAGCGTCTAAGCTCCTCCTGCAACTCAGCTCTGACAGACTCTTCGTTCGCGGCTAAAGTCCTCACAGCAACCTCCTCTGTCTCAGCCAGTGTCTGCTTCAAGGACTTCAGCTCATCAGATAAAGCAGCATGTGCTTGCTGATTTTGCATCTTTGCGTCTTCCTTCTCACGGAGTTCTCGTCGGAGCTGATCTATCTGAGAATCAAGCTCCTCAAGGGAAGATGATCTAGTGGCAAGATCAGCCTCAACTCGATCTATGCGGCCCCGCTGTACCTGAATCTCGAGCTCGACAACCATCCGAGTACTGTGCCATGTCTGTAAGCGAGCATCCAACTCGGCAGCAACGAATGAAGAGGCACCTGTATCCCGGAGCTCATGAAACATCTGAAGCTCACGCTCTAAGCGATCAAGGTCATCAACCATAGCCGTCGCCAGATCCGGACATCCTATGTCCCTAATCAAATTTATCTTGGAATCGAGGTAGGGCTTAAATTGGCGAAGAGAAAGTCCGTCGTGGAGGAGTTTGCCAATTATAGCAGTCAGGGAGGAGAAATAAGAGCGGACTTCTACGCTGATGATGATCTTCTCAGGGTCATTCCCCGATAACAACTCCTTAACGAGGACATGAAGCTGAGAAGGAAGCCCTACACAAAGAAGAGAAATTCGTCAAAAGCCTCAATAAGGAAATGAATGGCTTTGCTCAGTTAATTAAATTATACCTCCTCCCCCTCGAGTCACTGGGGGTGGTGGAGATGTAAGGACTGTAGCTGCATCGACTGGTGGAGTTGGTCGTACAGCCGGCTCAACAGGGTCAGCCTCAACAAAAGCCCCTGTTAGGCACAAAACAGAAACATCATATTATAGTTGCATTAGTCAAGGAATTGGCTAGTCCTATAGTTAGCTTGAGAAGAGGCACGCACCTTCAAAATAACCGTTCCCGGGAGTCTGAGGGAGTACAGACTCAGGAAACATATCCTGAGGCGGCTGGCCATCGATCTGAGGAGAGTCATACATGAAGCTGAACATAGAAGTGTCCATAGGCAGGCCCTCCCCATCGAAGTCATCAATCGAAAAATCTGACATAAAAAGATATAAGGGAAGAGGAAGGAAACTATGGCCAATAGAGACAAGTTACCTCTTGAAGATGTACCTGGAATCACCGAACTGGGTCCTTCATTGACAGACTCCCCAACATGGGCGGTCTCTGCAGGCTTTTCTACCTGGTGCGGTGAGTCAGGCTCACCAGGAGATGCACAATCATCGGGACTCATCTCGCCTTCCTCACGATATCCTGCATAGGATGGGAAAGCATGAGCCAGAAGTTCTAAACGATCAAGAAAATGATCTATAGAATAGACGTTACCTCCGTCACTAACAGGATCCTCATCAGCCAAGTCCATCTCAGATGCTCGTGAATTTGCATGCGGCTTGTGGGCTAATCTTTTCCGCCTATCAGCACGGACAGCAATCGAAGGTCTTGCCCGGGTAAAAGGACGGAATTCGTCGTCACTATTGGTCGCTGTCCCTGAAATATCAAATAGTGGTCAGGAATAGCAACTTGGAAATGCAGAGAAAAAGAAAAAATAGGTGACTAACCTTGCTCCAAATCTGCCTCGTAGTCTTCAGGGTCTCCGCCTGAGGCCTCTCCAGCAGAACTAAAGGCCCTGTGACCTTCTGCATCAAGTCGGCGGGTCTTGCCCTGAGCCCTCTGTGATCGAGCACCGTCCTGGATAACACGAGAATCAAGCTGAGAGGCTTCTTCGGCCACCAACTCTTCGATAGGCTTCACACGGACAGTCTTATTAGCTGCTAGCAACCACTTGCAGCTCAAGAAAGTGAGGTTCAACTGCCGCTCAGTACCTGGGAGACTGAACCTAGCACCAGTGCAACCAGTCACGGTCCACAACCATGCACGAAGACCGTCCACCAGACCTCCATGAGCCCGAAGCTGCTGGCGCGGGTTCCCAACATAAAGCTGGTCATAACCGAACTGGCGGGCGAATCGGCAAGGTAGATACGGCTCTATAAAACACTGATTCCCCACCCGGAAAGTCAGGTAACCCGGCCTAATGTTCACTAGCCAATTAAAGCAGCCCATATCCAGATAAGTCCTATACTCCCTCGGCTTCTCCTCATCAATCAAACACTCGCCGTACCGGCTGGAGAACTGTGGAAAGCAAGTGGAGAATGCCCAGCACTTGTGGACTTGTAGCTGACGCCTGATATCGGGGAATCCTCGGCCCTCCCACTCACCATTCTCAAGCAACTGTAGAAAGGGGACAGACTGATCTATGGCATTCGGTATTGACATCACATCGGAACGATGAAGAACAAACCAAGCCATCAAATAAATATATGGGAGCTCTACCTTAATGGTAGGAATCTGAGTCGGTTTATCATCATCTCTCCGTGTAAAAGCACCAGAAATCTGCCGAAGCCCTCGATGAATGTTAGCAACCATCACCGGAAGAAGCGAAAGTTCCTTCTTGTAGGCAAGCTGAACTGCAGGATAGAGCACTTCCAGTGGCAGAGCGTCACCAGACTGATACGGGACCACACATTTCTTCAACCAGATGGCGAGATAACCGGCAAGGAGAGTCATCGGACGAATCGGTGCGGTCGCATGATATAAGAACGATCTGAATTTAGTCCCTGCAGGAAAGCCACTCTCAGGACTGCTAATGGTATAGGATTGGGCGTTAGTCTTCTTCAGCAGCTCATTAACCTCTGAAGGAGTCAGCGGTGCCAGTTCACAAATAGATTGGCCAGAATGGCTCTCCAGATTCCTGAACAAGTATGATGCGAACTGCTTCAGGCTCACATTTGCTTTGGTCCTCTTCGCTAGGGGCTTAGACTGCGCCAAAGCAATGTGATAATGACAAGTGAGGTCCCATAAGGTCTCGTAGCGGTCGGGCATGCGATCCTTCAGCTGACTCAACTCATGGTTGGAGGGAAAGTACTCCTGGTATAACATCTGTCCCATGGGCAAACCAGAAATCTTGTGCATCTCATGTAGAGCCAAGCCCAACTCTCCGTGCCTGGTCAGAAAAGTGTTGGAATCTGGATTGTAAAGCTCGCATAGGGCAAAGAAATGCTTCGCGCTTGTAGGCAAGCCATGCATGGTGGCCCGAATGGCTGCATAAAGGCCGCAAGCATGTAACTCCTCGCTCCATCGGCTCAAGACATACTTCGTCATACGAGCCCACCAAAACCTGTCCAAAGAATGGACCCAACCATAGAATCTGTGGCGCGGTGCAGGCATCTCCCGTCCTAAGATAGCGAGGCGATTCCTCAAAGTAGAAGCAGTGGTGAGGAACTCATTGCGAGGCGGAGTATCTAGCCCCAGTACTCCAGGATGTAGTCCAACAATGTGATCTCGACTCGAACCAGGAACTGCCTGATGAGTAATATAGCCGCAGTGAACGCTCTCATGTTCCTTTGTCAAACTCCACGACATCTCCCGCTTCACAGCTTGGCGCCTGAGCTCAGTCAAAGAACGGTGTCGAGGAATCTTCGGCAAATACATATAACGACTGCCAGTCTGGTAAAGCCACTGCTCAGCCTCAATAAATACTGCATCGGGATCCCTGGTAGAGTCTCCAAACAAGAAGTCAGTCTTCCTAAGAGACTGAACGGAACTGGCATCCTGCACGAGAGGCGCATCTGTGATCAGCTGGCGAAGAGCTTGATGGCCACCTTCCCTCACCACTTGGACAACTTCCAACGACGTGCCCGGAGCAAACTGGGAGGTGAACGGAATGGGCGAAAAGTCATCAGATGTGGAATAATACTCATCACGACGTCCATTCACCGCATGCGATGAAAAAGCTCCGGAAGGATATTCCACTGAAAACAAGCAGTTAAGTGTTTGTTAATTTCAGATATAAAAGGAAATTGAATTCATCTTACAAATTGGTAAGATAGAGTCATTGCCTTATAAAGGGCGAGACGATTTGGCCACATTGCGCATTTATAAGATAGGGTATATCGACAATATATCCCTGCCTTATAAAGCACAATGCAGCGTCAAAACGCCCCCTTTATTATGAGATGTGGTTTTGACCAAGCAAAACCCATCTTTAAAGCGTCGATCCTCACCAAGGAGAATCAAGGCTTTTCCCGATCGCCTCACCAAGGAGAGCAAAATAGGGTAAAAGGACTAAATTGCAAAATTCTCAGAAGAAGAGGGTTAATTTGCAAAATTTCCATAAAGCGTCGATCCTCACCAAGGAGAACCAAGGCCTTTCCCGGTTGCCTCACCAAGGAGAACAACGGGGGGTAAAATGGACTAATTTGCAAATATCCAGAAAAAAGAGGACTAATTTGTAAATTTTCGAAAAAGGTCAAAAAATTGCTCACCAGCATATGAGGGAGGCGCGCCATCAACCGATGCAGCAGGAAAACGACCTCTCGATACTCGCGACATAATGGCCTACAGAAAAAGAATTCAAGAGGTCAGATCTAGAAATAAAAATCACTTTTTTATCCCCTAAAAAGGCGAGCTTGAGGCATCAAATCACTCCCTCAACCCTTATATGCGATCCCGCTATTCCATACACTAGATCAAACATGAAATAGATCAAGATTATGGAGATATACCTGAGGGGAAGCTCGAGGATCCGACAAAAATTAGATCTTGGAAGTGCTCGAACCACGCGCTCGAGGGGCTCGAAGGAAAGTCTAAATATGGAAGTTTCGAGGGATTTCTCAGTCAAGGATCAAAAGGAAGGATGAATCTAAGACGAAGATCGAGTTTTGAGGGAGAACGGAGGCTCGAGGGAAGAGAAATTCAAAAAGGAGGCAAAAAGGGGGGGGCCGGCCCTAGGGTAAAGAAAAAAGAAAAGAAAAAGACCCCCTTTATATAAGGTGGACCGGGTTGAACCAAACCGAACCGAACCGGACCGGACCCAGTTCGAACCAAAATCCAAATTGAAGCCGAACCGAGCATCGAAACGACTTCAAATCGAGCGACGGTTCAGTCCATCATTCACTCACCCCTCTCCCATTTGTTCGGAGGAGTTGGAGGATTTTTTGAGCCGATTTACTGCCTTTTTTGGCTCATTTTAAGCCGGTTCAGCTCATTTAGGCACAAAAACACTCCGAAAAGTATACGAGTATAAACTGCTTCTTAATACTCCAATAAGGTATATGAGTATAAACTATTCCCTATTTTTGGTTTGAGAAGTTCCTGGAGAATATTGTTTATAAATATTCTTAAGGATAACTCAACCACACTACGCCGGACAACGCGTTGTGCATAAAGACTCGACGCCACAATCAATGGTCAGCTCAAAGGAATCGACTTCAAGTTCAGAAAATTCCGACAAACGGTCAGACAATAAATGCAGCACCGGAACTCTTACAGACTTTCGACAAAGCACCGAAAAGCCTGGAGAATTGAAGGAGTCAAGAACAGAAGCCATTCCGAGGTCCCGTTATACCGACTGAAGGTAGGGACAATCATATCCAAAGTATCCCAGACTCTTCTATAAAAGAACGAGACTGAAATACTTTGGAGGGGGTATCTGTAGGCATATAAAATTGCTTATAGGTCCCCTAGCATAGCTCGGCACAAACCGACGAACCAACGAGGCGACGAGATCGACGAATCGCACAGAAGCGACGGAATGCATCCACCCGCGTGCAGAATCAAGCTAATGAGTTGAGGAATCAACGAGCCATCCAACCAAGGGGAAACTCGGACGAATCACGATCGAATCAAGATCAATTTCGGACTCGAACTCAGAAGCGGATTTACTGCCAAATCAGGAATCCAACTTACTGCCAAATCAGATCAACCAATCAGAGTCTCAATCAACCGAATCACGGACAGAACCGGAAACAACGGAAAACGACTCGAAAAAGTCGGAAAACACCGCCCGCGGGGGCTCGGCCAAAGCCGAGCCACCTCAAGGCGGCTCGGCCTTAGCCGAGCCACCTTGAGGTGGCTCGGTGGCCGAGCCACCTCAAGGTGGCTCGGCCAAGGCCGAGCCTGGAAAGCGGTCAAGAATATACTTAAGTACCTTAAAAGGACTAAAGAGTTATTTTTGATATACGGTAAAAGTGACCTCCGAATGGAGGCTTTTTCCGACTCAAGCTTTCAGAGCGATATCGATGATAGTAAGTCTGTATCAGGATATGTTTTCACCCTCAATAGAGGAGCTGTCAGCTGGAAAAGTTCCAAGCAGGATACAGTAGCAGACTCGACTATGGAAGCTGAATACATTGCAGCTAATGATGCAGCTAAAGAAGCTGTCTGGATGAGGAAGTTCCTTTTAGAGCTGGAAGTTGTTCCCACCATTAAAGATCCAGTACCTTTATACTGTGATAATAATGCTGCAATAGCTCTGACAAAGGAACCCCGATCTCACCATAAGTCCAGACACATTCTGAGGAAGTATCACTTGATCAGGGAGATAGTTGATCGCCGGGAGATCAAGATTGAAAGAGTAGACACAAAAGATAATATAGCAGATCCATTCACAAAGGCAATTGCTCGTTCACAATTTGAGAAACTTGTTGAGCTATTGGGTATTAGATACTATAATTGGCCTTAGTGCAAGTGGGAGTTTGTTAGATATAGGTGCCCTGCAGGCAATTATTGTATATTGTAACAGGACCTATATGTATATAACATCCTTGTTCAAAATGATAGTATGCTATTTTGGTCAGATTTATCTGATGTTCTAAATATACAGATAATGTCCTTAGAATAAATACTAGACTATCAGACATTTCGGATAGTGATCGTAATGAAGAGATCTGATTAGTCGGTAACGTATATTCTAAAATGTTCCTAGTTGATGAAGTGTTGAGATAGGACATCATCACTTTGGTTTAGACTAGTGTATGCTTTATTTCTCCTTTTGAAGGAGATGATCAATCTCTTAGATCATTGATGTGAGACATCAAGATACAGTATACAGGTGACTCATTAGTGAATGAGTTGACTGAACGACTCGCCGAGAACATCTAGTTGGTAATATACTTAACTGTCAAATAGAAGTTCTCAAGTGATATAGTACATAGTAGTCTCTTGACCTGAGGCATGAGTGCAATATCTTATATGTCAGTAAAGATGTATTTAGACTTTTACCTAACCACAGTTCTTATTGAATTGTGCATAACGGTTCTTGTTGGGTACATCCCGAGACATAAGTAGATATTGAGATGCCAAGAAGGGATTCGTCTCTCCCAGTATAGGGGTTGATGTCATAAGATTGTTTGATATAACTATAGCCTGGAAATCCTTGGCCAAGGTGAATAAGATAAACTGAGTGTCAGTTTGATCTTATAGGTTATGAGTTTAATATCAATAAACACTAATCAAGCTATTAGGGTTTGACAGTTTGCCATACCCTAGGCTCAATAGTTTGACATGGTTTGACGAAGAGACCGGACTGTACGGTATTATCATTGAGTGGTCCTGATAAAATTGGATAAGCATCTTGCAGACCTTTATCACAACTTATACCCGGGTGGTCTTCATGTGTAGCTAGCACCTCTGTTGTACTTATGGATATGATCCACTACCGAGTTTTTTAAGTTGGGCCCTAGAGTCACACCAAGCGCGTACTTGAATCCTATGAAACACAATTTATGGAGTGATGCGTATGATTGATACGCATATATGATTTCTTCCGGATACACATAAACGGTTATGTATATCGGTAAAATCGGAATGCTATGTGCTTAGGAAATGAATTCCAGTATTTTTCCCATAAAGTTAACTTTTAGTCAACTAGTTGACTTTTTGGTCAACAGTTGACTTTTGGTCAACTCTTGATTTATTTGGTCATATAGTGACTAATTAGTTAAAGATTAGAATAATACTATATACCGTATTTATGAAATACTGTATTAGTGATAATAATTTGGTATTCTCATTTATGAAATACACATACCATGTATAATGAGTCATGAGATGAGTCACTTAGTGGTATGGTTTGAGCACATGGTTTATTAGCACATGGTTTTGGAATGTAATGATTCATAAGATGATTCATTGCATGACTCACTTGATTAATCATTATTTTTTGATGATTCATTGCATGACTCATGATTAATCATTATTTTTTGATGATTCATTGCATGACTCATAGGATGAGTCATTCATATCATGAACACATTTCACTCTATAAATATGAGCTCTTTTTCTTATGGAAAGGTTAATGGAAAATTGGCTAAGTGTTGTTTTCCATAAGAGAATAAAAGAGAGCTCTCCTCTTACTAAACTTTAGCAATCTTTGAGTAAGAGGAAGTAGTAGGATTTTAAGAACCCCGGGGTGGATATCTTGCCTTGTGTCTTAAGAAGACTCCCATTTTATCAAGCTCACTTGAAGACTTGGAGATCCACTACAAGGAGATTTTCTACTACAAGGAGCAAGAGCTAGGGGTTATTCGATCTTCCATCGAATCACGCTACGAAAGTATGACTTTCTAACTCTTGTATGCTCACTTAATAATAAGGATCATGTTAGATTTAATTAGACGATCCATATGAATATTTCATGCTCTCTACATGCTTAGTTTTTTTGTACATACATATCTTCCGCTGTGTATTATGCATGTAGACATAGCACGATTTCCTTCATATACGTGGTTCAACAATTTGCCTACGTCCACGGGGAGAGGGTGAGAAGATTCCACTAAATCAAGGAGAGTATAAAAGGGTTACAATCACACAAAATCACTCAAACTAACCCTCAACCAAAGCTCTCAACTTGCTCACAATATATCACTCAAACTAACCCTCAACCAAAGCTCTCAACTTGCTCACAATATCTCCCTCTCACAATGCTCAATAGCCTCTCTGAATCTCTCAAATAAACTTGCTCACAATATCTCCCTCTCACAATGCTCAATAGCCTCTCTGAATCTCTCAAATATCTGATGTTTTAACCCTAGAAAATCGTGTCCCTATTTATATCCAAACAGAAACCCAAACAGAGTCCAAACAGGAAACCAACCTGTGCAAAAAACCCATCATAAGTCGACTTAACAGGTGCTATAAGTCGACTTGGCAAAGAGAAAAACAACAACTGGAGAACAGTTCGTAAGTCGACTTAACATGCTTCACAAGTCGACTTGACAGAGCGGAAAAATTGCAACTCCAGAGCAGAACGTAAGTCGACTCGTGCACAGACACAAGTTGACTTACCATAAGTCGACTTATGCCTGTGCATGAGTCGACTTATGACAGAAAAACTAGTTTTTTTTTTTGGTTTTCTCCACAAAACAAACCGCACAATATTGACAATCATGTGTTGTGGGCTTAGTGGTTACCACATTTTCAAGTATTATAGAAGGGCAGGGTTTGAATCTCTAGCCAAATGGCTAGCTCAGAGAAAGTTAGATCTCAATCATTCAAGTGGTCTTGAGTTGGAATCTCATCCCAACATATTTACCAGGGTGAGATTCAAACCCTGCGTTTCCCATACATGAGTTATAGGTTAATGTTGTAACCATTAAGCCCACCACACGGGATTGTCAATATTGTGAATGTTGTAACCATTAAGCCCACCACACTGGATTGTCATTATTGTGTGATTTGTTTAATATAAACTTTAGCCTAATTCTAAACTACACTTTCAATCCCGTGCAATTTAATTTCCTGCTAAACTACACGAGATTCTCAATCCCGTGCAGTTTTCTCATTTATTTATTAGTTTCGATCTAGTTTCAGCCAGGTGGTTGAAACTGTGTCGAAATTGATAATTAAGCGCAAATAAGTTTTTAAAATGGTCGAAAATGAAAATTTGTTCCATAAACTGGAATGTTGGAGGGGCAGCTATGTGATATTAAGAGCTACGGCCTGCATCGCCGAGGAGGGTAAACTTTAGTGGCACATCTGGCATTAGTGTCTATGCGTACGAATTTTTTTCACAATCTTCAAATGAGTTGGGACCTATATACTGGGTACGCTTCTGTGGCTACTCTAGGCTCCTCCATTTCCAGCATGATCATTATTCATCACATGAGAAAAGGGGCGAAATTATCGCAGTCATATTTATTCAGGGAACCCCCGGCTCGTGATACGTATGGAAAAGGTTTGAGGCAAAGTGCAGGAGAAAGTCTGACCACAGTCGCGGCTGTTGGACATTTGCCCAAAATTAGCGTACGTGAGCAGCGGTAGGGCTAAGGGTTGAGGGTAGAGAAATGATAGAGGCACACTCTTTACCATACCTTCAACCACACCTTCCCTCCTGCTACAGTGCACCAGGGCCCACTTGAGATTTATAATTTAAATCTCAAGTGGGCCCCGGTACACTGTAGCAAGAGTGGAGGTGTGGTGGAGAATGTGTCTCTAGTGTCTCTCGGGTAGAGAAATGTTGGGTATCAGGGTTAAGCGTACTTTTGGAGTATGTGGCGCTTTAACAGAGCAAGTGCAATGAGCAGTCGCTATGAGAGCCACCGCCCATAGAACTCCTCGCTTCTATTTTAAATTAGAGTGGTGTTACAGGCACACTGTGAACCACATCTTCAACCACAATCTCTCTCTCTCTCTACAGTGCAGTGGGGCCCACACATGAATTTTTTTTTAAATCATGTGTGGGCCCCAGTGCACTGTAGAGAGAAAGAGATTGTGGTTTGTGGTGTGGTTCACAGTGTGCCTGTAACATTTTCCTTTAAATTATCATTAGATCTCCCTCACAAAGCTTGCATAGAGCCATATTGCTTTTCTCCATACCGTTCCCTCAAATCTTTCCTATTTTAAATTATCCGGTCCCCCAAAACCTTTTTTTTTTTTGAAATTAACCCCCTAAATCTTTCGTACTTGAAATTAGTCCCCCCACATCATCATTTTTTGCTATCAGCCTCCCCAAATCTTTGAAGTACTTGAAATTGCCTTTAGTTCAATTTGCCATATGAATTGTTAACCGCGGTTGAGTAGTGTTTAATTAGGTATGGCAGCTATTTAATCAATCGAAATTTAAAACGAGATATATATTTTCATGCGATTTTACAAAATGTTATGATGAAATTTTGAAATGAGGCTCCTCCATAAATTTTTCATTAAGAAATAAATATGTGAAATGAATTTTCTCTGATCATGTCTTTCTGTAATTAATATACAAATTAATGCGATAGTTATAATATTTTTATTTTTATTTTGTTTTTATTATTTGAAATAAGTTTAATGTTATAATTTATAGTTTATTGTCAATTTGTCAAGTCTTCAAAAAGATTATGATTTGTAGTTGTGATCATGGGGAAAAAACGACTAGAAGTGATACATTTTTTTAAAAAAAACTTGGAAGATTCAAGTATGTTGATTCAACGATGGGTGCTTATGCAGAAATGATTTAGGTATTCACGAAAAATCTCTCTTTTTTCAAATTCTTTTTTATACTTTGGGTTTTTTCAACTACTTATAATATGAAAGTTAACTATATATTATCATATTTAATTGCTTTTTTGTTAATACATTAGGGTAGGGTTTGTTTGTTGAACTGGGATCATATTGTCAGGTGATTAGACTCCAATTTTGTTTTGCTGATTACATACTTGCAATGTTAAATTTTGGTGCACAAATGACTCATGGATGAGGGTGACATGATTCATTCACTCTCCTATTGTGGTATATTTCAGATGAGAACATTTATTTACCAAATAATATTGCGAGAAGTACCTGATTTCTTTATCCAACATTTCTTACGTTTTGAGTTTGAGGCCAATATAAAAAAATATTGAATTGTAGAAATCTAGTTATCATCAATCCAACTCGGTGAATGAACATGGTGACCTAAACTAAAAGTCCACAAATTTCTGAACGCAAATCAATCCCCATCATAAGAAAGAAAGAAAGGGAGAAAAAACCCAGCCGTTGGGACGCTTATCATATAACCACTCATAAATTTCAAAATATTAGAGGCGATCCCTTAAGTTTAGGGGTAATCAGAGAACCCCCTTTCACTATAAGATCTTATCAGAAAACCCTCCTGATAACGTTGATCACATTTTTCACATGGATGGGTAAATTTCCCAGACGATACTTATGCTAATAGTACCCAAAATAAAGGGTTTTTGTATTTTAAAAGGTATGAGGGGTTATCTGATAATCATCCAAAAGTTAATTGTTTTCCCCCCCCGATACTTGGTCCTAAACTAACTATGCGGTTTGTTTCTACCACAAGAAAGCCCAGTGCATTAATAGCTAATGAAAGCATTCCAATCGGCACGCCCGGCCCATTTACAACCACAAACGGGTCACCTTTCGGCGAGTCATAACCCGCATTGGGGTTGTCCCCGATTGGGTCATTTCGATTCGACCCGAAACCTCCGTAAAACCCTAGCTGCCGCTCTGACGAACAAAATCCTCTCAGCCCCTCGCGCCAAATTCCGCTCTCAATCTCCTTCAAATGGACTCAAAACCCGATCCCCATCTTTCAAACCCTAACCGCGGCCCGATCAAGCCGACGATGGAATCGGATACTCCCAAACATTCCGATGATTTCAGCTCCAGAAGCATCCAGTTGGGGCATCAAAATCCGATCTTTGAGGCGCCCGTTGATGAGAAGATGGAGAAAGTGAGTTTGATCGAGTCCAAAATGGATCCTAACTGTACAGTGGACGATGTTGGGTACGTTGGGCTTCTAGGAGAAGTGAAGGATGATGGAGTTGGTGATGGGGTAAAGGAAGCGAAATCGATTGGTGAGGAAATCGGTGAGGATTCTTCTAGTGAGAGTTCATCTTCGTCTCTTCTCCGAGTAGCAGTGATGAGGATGAAGAATCTTCGAGCATCAGTGAGGAAAGATGACGACGACAATGAAGGCAATGAGATTGGGGAGGAAATTGGAGCTGAAGAGGGGGAGGAAAATGGTGAAGACATAGAGGACGCGGTCTCGGGCAGCAGCGACGGAGAAGGGGCGGTTCCAAAAGGACCCATCAAATCAAAACACGAGATCGAGGTATAAATGGTTGGAAAGAGGAATTCGATCAGCCCTTTGTTTCTTGAGTATTTTGTTTTGTGCATAAATTAAATGCACTACAGTTTTAGTAGGATAACCGGTGACATTATAATTTCTTAATTTCGAGGAGCTGTATGTTTATTGTCAATGAATGATTTTTCATAGTTGTAATTTGGTTTTCTTACATAACTTTAACTCCAGCTGAAGTTGTCCTAAATTTTGACTAACATTCAATTGTATGCTTTGTTTCATACAAGAAGAGGTTCACATCATTGATCTCAAATAAGATCTCTTATGCAATTCTCCAACTCATATTCTCTCAAGTGTTCCCTTGTTCTCACATAAAATCATCCTGGTTTTTCTTACGATTTTAGCATAAATGACATCTTTGCTATTTGGATTTAATGCCACCCACCAAAGCAATACATTGCAATTAGCATGTGTATATTATCCTCTTGTACGCTTTTGAACTTATTGTTCACTGAATTATTGTCGTTATAGGATCTCCCTCCGGTCCCTTTGGTTGAATTATCTCTGGAACAACACCACCAGACATTGCCAGTCGGATTTGTTTCATCTGTAAGTCTTTGGGAGCCTGTTATACGTCATTTTGCTTTTATTTTTCTGGTTAGTTATGTTTATGAAGCATGATATATCTTTCCCAGATTCTAACCGTATACCTTGACCATAAGACTTTGCGCTGCTTTCCTGAGTGATTATGCACATAGATATCACATAATTTAACGCCCTAACATGTGATAAACTAGATAACATGTTTCATATCAAGCTCATGCCGGGTACTGACCTGTCCTCTAAGCTAATAGGTTTTCAAGCTTCTATGGGTGTTCGAGGCTCTCGTTGTGATCTCCATGGCATGCCAATTGTGTTACTATTATGAGCATTGTGTTGTTCATATACTGACCTCTTGTAATGGTGAAGGCAGAAGGAAGCTGCTTCCTTGTCTTCTTTTCAATTCTCATATCCATATTTCTATCAAGGCTTCTTACAATCAATTTTAATATTTGATTCCATTGTTTCTCTTACTTCTTACAGTCTGACAAAGTATCTGTTTCTATTGTCTTTCTCCTTTTCCTCCAGATATTGGGTAATAGAGCCATTGTGGATGGCTCAGAGCAGCATAGCCCTCTGAATGAGGGATCCATTCTATGGATTACTGAAACCAGGTTACCCTTAGGAAGAATTGATGAAATATTTGGACCCGTGAAGAACCCCTACTACATTGTCAGGTACAACTCAGAGAAGGAAGTTCCTCCAGGAATCAGCGTTGGGACCGCTATCTCATTCGTCATAGCTTTTGCCAGCCACATTCTAAATGAAAAACACCTCTATCAAAAAGGATACGATGCATCAGGCCTCGATGACGAGGAGGTCGCTGATGATGTGGAATTCTCTGATGATGAGAAAGAAGCGGAGTACAAGAGATCTCTGCGTCAGAATAAGAGAGATACAAACCATGGAAATCTGCAGGCTGGATTTAGCAAGAAGAAGGCTACTTCCAAGAGTGGTGGGTTTCACAAGGCCAAGCAACAGCCACCGGCCAATCAACCAGGTCAAGTTCGTGCATCTCCAGCTGCGGCGAAATTTGGATGCGGGTCTAATCTCAACTTTGCTTATGGGGCTGCAAATTTAGGTAGCATGGCTCCCTCTCGAACATTGGAGCCGGCTTTTCCCCCTCAACCCCAGAATATGGCCATACAAGGAGGACTTCCAATGAATTGGTTAGCAGCTCACCAGTTTGGAAATCAGGTTTACAATCTCCAACACGAGAATCAGTTCTTTAACAATTTCCCTAGTGGAATAATGCCATATCATCATCAGCACCTTGTTCTTAATGCTGGAGTCCTTCCTACCAACTTCTCGGCTCTTGTTGGGCTCATGAGCCAAGGTGGGTTGGGTCAAGTCCCATTTGGGTGTGACCCTCATTGCTCCATGGCGCTGAGCAGTGAGCAGAGTTATGTGCAGGCACCACTGTTTGTCAACCAAGGTGAGATGAGGCCTCCTTCGATGCAGTATAATGGTGAGCAGTTTAATCATGGGAGTTCGTCCTCTAGGGGAAGACTGCCTCATCATAGAGGAGGACATCACTCCTTTGGCCACCGAGGAGATAGTCATT